>NC_083459.1:23204552-24404552 GCF_023558535.2 Drosophila nasuta
AAATAGTTGGATTAAAGCTCGGCAAGTTTAAAGTGAATTGTGCTGGATTCAATTGAATTCTCTGATTATTCAGAGTGAATTTTCCCCCAAAAATTATTATTATTTGCTTAAAACTTTTTCTGCAAATGCAAAAACGTGGAACGTAAAACGAAAACATTGAATGTGCGGCAAAAGTTTCAGTTCAATCAAATTAATTTTTGTATTTAAGCCAAATGGCCAATCAGTTGTGTGTGTGTGTATGTGAGTGTGTCTCTCTTTCTGTGTGTGTTTAAATGAATCATAATTTTTATGATTACGTATACGCCACGGTGTACGCGCTATGTCTGTGTGTTCGTTCGCTCTCCACTTCCATTTTCCTCTCTCTGTTGCTCATCGTCGTCGTCGTCACTTTGTTTTCATCATTTCAAGCGCAAATTGCTGTTGTTATTGTGGCAATTGTATTGTACTATGCCACACACACACACACATACACACACACAGACAAAAGTGATTATTATTTTAACAATTTTGCAACTCTTTGGCAGCGGCATCGGCGCCGCAACGTCGAAGGTCGCGTAATTCAAAAGCAATTTGTCGAAATTAAATTTGATTACATTTATCGCGCCAACAGCTGCCCCAGCTCAGTTGCTTTCCGCTTTCTCCCCTCCCCTTTCTCTCTTTCTCCCTCTCTGTGGCTCCAGCAAAGTTTTCCAACTCTTTAATCGCTGGTAATTGCCATAAATTGTGGAGCCGAGTCTGAACTCGAGACGGAGACGGAGTCGGAGACGAAATTTGCTTCTAAATGCTGATCAATACAGCAAGTTAAAGCTCAGCGAACACTTAAAACTACAGTCCAAACAAAGCAAATTCCACTAGACACAATACTATATAATTTGGCAGCGACTAGTCGTATACTTAATATTGCTCGCTTATTATTAAATTAAATCGTTCTAAAAGCAGCATGAATCGAGCACAAAATAATGGCAGAAATAAGGAAATATATAGTTTAAAAGCAACGGAATTCATTTTGCATACTCAAATTTAATAAATTAGTAAATTTAATGTTTGGAAGTTAACTTCAAATTGTAGTAAAAAGAATACAGAATTAGTTTTTATTATTTGAAGCTTTAATAACAAATTCAAATGTAACGAAAACGTATCGAATATATAGTTTCAATATTACTCTCATATAAATGCCACATGAAAGAAGAAAAACATATAAAACTTTGTATACTTAATACCAAAATATACCGATAATTTTGCATTTTTGTTGTACACATGCCAAAATTATTATGGTATATTTTTAATATATTATTAATTGTCGATATATCAAATTCCGTATTCGACATATTTTAGTATTCTACTACGTTTAATGTTTTCTTCACTCTTTTTCTATTTTTAAATAAATACAACTTTCATCTAAATGTCAAATGGAGAAAGAAGAAAATATAAAATACTACAAATATTCAAAATTATTATGGTATATTTTGAATGGAGTACTATATCGATATACCAAGTAAAGCATTTTTTCACATAATGCAATTTTTTAATAGACATGCGGAATTATAATGGTATATTTTAAATAGAGGAATATGTCGATATACCAAATAAATCATTTGGTATATTTAAGTATTTTTTCCACATAAATAAAAATTTTTTTTAAATGTCATATGGAGAGAGAAAATTTAAAATATTTGCTACAAAAATGCTAAATTACTATGGTATATTTTTGATTTAGTATTCTGTATATTTTAGTATTTATTAGAATATTAATTTGACTAAAGAACAACCTTCATTATTGCATTGTTTTCTAGTTGACATTCGATTTCTACAGAATTTCGATTTCCGTTTCTGTTTTTCGGCTGCCGCCAATATACCTCACACTTGTTTACCCCGCTTACAGGGTATGCGCTGGACACTCGCTGACATTTGAATGACACAATAATTAAGCAAACGAAATGAAATTTCGCCTCGCCTTTGACAAGGCCTGCAGCGCAATTTTCCATTTTCAATTTTCGTGCAAGCAAAATTAATGGTCTTTCTTCTTCTTCCTCTTCTGGGTGTAGTCAGAAACGAAAGCCAAAAGATAATCTCATGTATTTGCGCTTTTAAAATGCTAGTTACTGCGCCGCGCATTTGTTTGCCGCCTTCAGTTTGATTTCAGCAATTTTCGTAATAAATGTGAATAACAATTGTGGCGGGAATTTCCTTGAATCTGGGCTTATCTTTGATCTTTATTAATTAATACAAACAGCAATACAAAAAATATACATTGTTGGTAACTGAAAACTATTCTGAACTCGTTTCGTTTTCGTTTTAAAGTTGCTCGCAACGATTCCGCAAATTCTCAATATATGGATTCGGCTCATCGCTGGCAAATTCACGTCGAAAATCTAATCCAGGCGCATTATCAAAGTGACGCCGCACCTTGGGAGCTAATTGACATTCAATTACAATCTTCTCTAGCGATTTACTATTTCAATTTAATATTTTACCTGCTTTGGCCTCCTTTAAATTCATCATTTTCATCAGCGCTGCTTTGACCTTTTGCTCCTTTTGACGCTCCTGCGCATCCAGTTTATCCAAATCGGTCACCACAATGTTGATTAGATGCGTCTTCTGCCGATTTTCCCACTCTTGAGTGCGCTTACTGCGCGATCCGAAGTCTGGAAGAAATTCATAGTGAAATTCAATTCCGTTTTTCGACACCAAACTCACTTTGTACTCCACGCTTTTGGTGTATAAACTGATCATTCTTCAACTGATTTTCCCCATTACTTACTTGCTTGGTATTGATTGCTGTGTACATAAAAGAGTAATCAGTCATCTAGCTTAATGCGCATAGGGAACTTACCAAAAATGCCAAGTAACACAACGAAAAACCAAATTTTTAGGTTTGGTTTCATTTTGATGCTTTTTGTTGCCAGCCTTAGTTCAGAACTCAGATTTTCAATTGGTTAATAATAATTTGAGAAACTCCCAACAACGATTGGTACAAGGCCAACTTTTCGAGAAGTTATTGAGTAATTATATTTTATAGTTATTTTTTAGATTCAAAGTAATTTCGATGAAAACTTGTTATGGTTTTGCTCCTATTACTTTTCTACTACTGATCGTCGCTCTCATATCTCTGTTTTCCTAGTAATATTCTTCATTCAAGTCAATGTTTGTTACTTTTTACTCGCTACAATTTCGATCACTCGCTACTCGTTATGTTTAATAAGTTTTATTCCAAGTATTCTTCAATTATTATCGTTGTTTTAATCAAATATTAAATTCTTTCTTATAACTTAATGTTTAATACTTGCTACTCGCTAATATTTATCCAACAGCGAGTTGCATTTTATACCTCTACAATTGATAGTGGTTGCTCTTTGTAATTCACTCTGTACTTCTTAACCAGTTTGACATATGTTACTTCTTACTCGCTACTATTTGTTTTACTCGTTACTCGCTGCTTCTTAATTTACACGCTACTCACTGCTCTTTACTTGTTGGGTATTGCAGCTCTGATACTCTGCTTCAAACTATAACTATACTATTAAGCTTTTTGTTTGATACTCGCTACTATTTATTTTACTAGTTACTCGCTATTAGTTATGTTTCTTGATACTTACCGCTCCTTATTTGTTGTTTATTATAACTCAGTTACTTTGATAAAAACTTTTTATTAAAAAGCTTAATTTTTGTTACTATTTATTTCACTCTTTTCTCGCTACTTTACTTATATTATTGGGCCTTATGACTCTGCAATTGCAAACTATTAAGCTTAATTGTTGATACTCGTCACTCGCTACTCTTTATTTATTTCGTATTTAGTTGGGTTAACTGATTTGCCATTATCTGCTTCATTAACAAGTTATTTTTTTGTTGCCCAGTTATTTCGAGATTCTTCCATTGTCTGTGAAATTACTGTTCTCATTCTCCCGAAGTCGTTTCCGAGCATTACGCAATTTGTTCGTCAGAAATTTAAATATTTTATTATTATTAATATTATTCGTTGTAAGAATTTCCTGCTCTTTGAATCGCTTCGCCCCAAGTCTGCCTCCTCTTCCTTTTCGTTCCTTCGTTCGTTCGCTTTTGTGTTTAGATATTATCATTGAAGCGTTTGCACGCTTTGAGCTTTTGGCTTGCCACAATTTTGCCTTATGCGGCTTCGACTTTGGCTTCACTGGGACTCGAAGCTTCTCCTTCTACTCCCTTCTCCTTCCTTCCCCTTATTCATCGCCTGACGCTTTGTTGAGTCCTCTTGGTGCTTTGGTGGCAAAATGGACGAAACAAGTTGCTGAAAGTTAAAGTTTTTGTGGCTGCGGCGGCGGCATCAGCGTTGCTCTTGTTGTTGTTGTTATTGTTGTTGTTGCTACTATTGCTGTTGATGCAACATAAAGAGGCACACACACACATAGAAACACTGTCGCAACCGTTGAGTTGCGTAAACGTTTTGGTAGCACGAACTAAACACATGAAAGCATGAAAGGGGTGAATGGCAAAGGGAAACGAGAGGAGGGAAAGAGGGGAGGCAGCTGCCTGTGGCAACAACTTTGCCCCTCAATATTTTAAGCCCAACAAATTTTTACAACAACAACAATAATGACAACAACATCGAATACTGCTGGCAACAATAACAACAACAACGAATGCAAAATGAAATGTTTTGAGGTTAGCCGAAAATATTTTCCAACCATTTTTGGTTGTGTATGTGTGTGTGTGTGTTGGCAAAAACCAACTGAATGCCAAAAATTGTTGCTATTCATGTATCCTCTATTCACTTAGATAAAAATTAGAGAGAGGAAGTTATAAACATGCAAATATTTTCATTGATTTAGCTTCTAAGCAATTGCCCAATTATACTAATATTGCGCAATTAAAGATACGTAGTATAATAGTTGATCCACAAAATTTCAGCACAATCATAAAACGAAATATTGCTGCTAGGGACTAAGGAACAACATCGATGCAAATGGAGCAAGTTTTACCTGGCGCCATCTAGCGGGTGTTGGCAAGCAATCGCTTAGATCAGTTAAGCTGCTTATTAATTGAATTTCTTTTAAAATTATTGGTTATAAATAGTAGGTTAAACAAATATAATGATTTTTGTTATAGAAATAGAAATGTATTTATTCTTTTACTCAAATATTAATAATTCTACACTCAAGACAATTGAAAAATCCTAACCTAACAATAGTTTTATTTATTAATTATATTTTTTGGTTTTTGCATTGATTAACATTATATTTTTACTTTTACACATACAAAGTTTTCATTCAACCAATTTTCTAATGCATAGTTGAAAGCTTAATCTAGTTGAGCAAAAATTGCATGTTGCCAAAAGAAAATTAATGATATACTGTGTAGAAATATGACGTCAATTATGTGATGAATTTTATTTTTTTGAGTCTTTTTTCTTTTATTACTTTTTGATCGGACGTTACGGTCTGTCGCTCGTTTATCGGCGACAACTCAATTAAACTATCGAATAAGTGTTTAATCTATCGATATATTTTATTTACAAATCCCTAAACACTATCGCATACACTATCTATCGGCGAGCTGACAACTCGAGAGAACTATCGAATGAGTGCTTAAACTATCGATATATCGTGTTAACGATTGCTTAAACACTATCGAATACCCTTTACTATATTCTTAAGGTATTTCATTTGAAGCGATTTACCGAGTAGTTTGCAGTCATTCACACTCGACTTGAGGTTAGTTTCATCTCTTGTTGCAGAGCAAACACAACACACGCCTCTACCGGTTGCCCCCCTCTCCTGCTCCACGGACTGTCGCCAATGCCCCTTTATTAAAATGTCAAGCCATAAAACGGGGGGATGGGGAAAAGGAAAGTAGAGGTAGCTATTGAGGACTGAGGGGGAGCCAAAGGGGCGGCAATAAAATGTCAGCTAACACATTTGTCAGTTGTTGTTGTTGTTGTTGTTGCCATTTTATATGCAGCACGACAAAATAGAGAGACAAAAGCGAAAAGCTGCCAAATGCCAAGCGCGAAATGGAGTTCGTTCGAATGAGAATGAGAAAGAGGAGGGAAGAAAGTTTAGATGGGGGGGAGGGAAGGAGGAAGCGGAAAAGACTTTTCTCCATTTGCCAGTTAAAAACATCTTAAAAGCTACTTTTAACCACAATTATGTAAATATTAAGACAAAAGCACAACATGTGCCACTCTCTTCATGTGTGTGTGTGTGCATGTGTGTGTGTGTATGCATGGTGTGTGTGTGTGTGACATAAAGTCAACAACAACAACAACGAAGTGAAGTGAAGTTTCTGTCGCTGTTGCTCTTGCTGACTGTTGACAACACAACAATTTACCATTAGCATGTGTCTAGAGCATGAGTCGTGGAAAATGGAAAGTGGCAAAGGGGCAAAGGGGAAAGACGAAGAGAAGAGTCAAGGAGGCGGCTAAACTGTAGGATGGTTAATGAGGGGGTTTCCCCTCTATGAATACACTCCTAGAAAACTTCTTTACTAATGTGTGAACATAGAAATCTCAGTTCAAAATGATGAAAACTTTTCAGAGGTAGCTCAGCTAACTAAGAAAAGAATCATTCTGGTATTATCTTCTAGAACATGAAAGATTTCTCTATTAACATTCCAAACTTATTGCTCTCAAGCTCTATATATTAAAAGAGTATTCTCTGTTAAACTCTTAGTATATTGGGACAAAGTTTCATTGGAGAATGACAGCGATGAGCAAGTTTCTTCGGCTTTCACTTCATATAGTCTGGTATTATCTTTTAAATTATGAAATATTTTTAAATTAACTAAATAACTTAATATTCACCATATCTATATTTTAACTCTGGATTCTGTTTAGTACATTGGGTCAAAGTTTTATAGAACAATGACAGCGATGAACAAATTTCTTCGGCTTTCAGTATTGGAACTCAGATTTTGTATATTCATCTGACGAAATCGTTGCTTTGCTTGACAATTACTCTCGTTTGAATTAACAATTCACTTGTTTTATTTCTTGCAATATTTCGTTCGTTCTACTCGCTGTTCTTGACTCGTTACTGGTCATGTTACTGACTTACTCGTTACATTTTATGACACGTTTCTTTTTTTTTTAATTCTTACAGTAATTCGTTCATTGTACTCTCTTCTTGACTCGTTACTATTTATTTTCCGAGCTTACTCGTTGCATTTTATGACACGTTTCTTTACCCAAAATTATTTTTTGTACTTAGGTCAATATTGGACAATTTTTCGACAATCTTCTTGATTTGTTTTTAATATATTCTCGTTACTATCTCTTCGCTGTTCTTAACTGGTTGTTATTTAACTATTGTTATTCGCTGCATTATACAATTTTTCTAGTTATTATCTGACTAACTATGTATTTTATTAATTCGTTCGATTCTTTTACAAATATTCCTTTGCAATTATTTGTTAGATTAAATTCGTTACAGTTTACTCACTGCTTTAAGATCTTTGTTATTTATGTTATTTAACTATTACTATTCGATGCAATTTCTTTTGTTATTTTCTGACTAATATTTACTCGCTGTTAATTTTATTATTTCTTAACTCTTACTCGTTGTGCAAGTGTCTCATTTGTTTGCCTCTCTTTTCATGAATTTATTGTAGTTATTATTATCTAATACTCGTTACTATCGACTCGTTACTCTCAGTGTAATCCCAATGTAACGGCGACTCTTGGCATCTGCATGTGACAGAGTGTCAAGAGACGGGGACAGGGCGATATAGGAAGGCAGGGAGCGGACAGCGAGCGACAGGTGTTGAAGTTAACGCCAACAACGTTGAGAGCTGAGCTGAGCCAGAAGCAGTAGCAGAAACAGAGACAGAGGCACTGCAACGAGACACAAGAGTCGAGAGTCGAGACATAATCCCCAAGACGCACACAGGACATTCAAAGGACAACAGACGAAGGCCAACGACGACGACGTTAATAAGCAACAGCTCTAACTGTCTCCCACTCTGTCTCTTTCACTCGCTCGCTCGCTTGTTGTCGTTATTATTGAAAGCTTTTAGACATGGCAGCAGGTCACGTCCCTCAGTCAGTCCATCAGGCAGTCATTCAGACAGTCAGTCAGTCAGTCAGCACCCAAGTCAAATGAGCAAACCAAATGCAAAATACACAGAGGTGGAGAGCGAGAGAGAGAGACATAGCCAGACACAGGATACAGACGACAATCCGTTTTCATGGCTGATTTAACAAAGTTGGAAATATCCTCTGAATGCCATGGCTGAATGATAGCACAGAACATTGCATAGAACACTGACTGTTGTGTAGTGCAGCGTACTGAAAGATAGTCACCGCAAAGTCTTAAAAAAGAGGAACAAACTGTCAGACAAACAGATGGACAAACAGAGAGGGTACAACAGAGGAACAGCATTCGAATAGGTGACTCTAAAATACACTTAAAATATCGAGAAGTTTTAATAAATAAAATCACACACTAAAAGTTCTAAAAGTTTTATTAACCATTTGTAATACTCACCGGTAAGAGAATAGTTCACACAGTGTTACCATATACTTTCTTTAGGGATTTTTATGTTGATTTTTCGTAAAAAAAAGGTCTGTATCAATTTATGTTAAATTAAAACAATAATTATATTTACAACAACACAAAAGAATTAAATTAAAAATCGCAATATGCTTACCGGTAAGAGAATATTTTAAACAGTGTGACCATATACTCGATTTAGGAATTTTATGTTGATTAATGACAGAAAGGTATGATATGAAATATAAGTACAAGTATATTAATAATAAATTATTAAAGTAAAAATCCTTTTGTTATATAAAGATAATCCAAACTGTGTGACCATAAGCCTTAAAGATTTTAAAGTAGATTTTCAATAGCTTTATATTATGGATGACTCGGATAGTAAGTAAGTAGTTTTTATACTCATTCATATATAATTTTTGTTATTTTAACTAGTTGAGATCTAGAAATTGAATTGATGCGAACATTATTTGTTGGCCAGCTAATAGACTGTAAGCATTTGTAGAGTGTTTGCAAACTGATAAAACGTGAAATTGACAAAGCTTTCAATGATTTGCGAGTCGTTGGTAAGCCGCAGTCTGCAGTCTGTGAAAAAGGAGGAAGAGGGAAACAGTTGGAATAGTTCATTGATAAAATGTCAGCCCAGAAATTGAATGTGTGCGGCAGGTGGAAAAGGAGAAGAAAGAGAGAACAAGACCGAAAGTGCACATAATTGCAGCCATAAAATAAAAACGAAACTAAGATTGGGAATGAAATGAAACAAAATGCAAGTAAATGTGACATTAGCAGGGCAGAGAAAAAGAAACGAACGAGTTGAGCGTAAACCAAAAATCACATTAAGCCACGACGAGACAAGACACAGAGAAGATTAAGCCAAGGAGTCTGCCAAATAGGCACAATACAGAGAAACGAAGAGGGGAAAAGGAGAAGAGAGAAGCTAAAGAGTGGCCTATCAAGGAGAAAGCAAGCAATGCAGTCACAACGACGACGACGACGACGACTAAAATCAAAAATTTGAATTTCGATCACGTCTTCAATTACGTCGAATCGACGTGCATATAAATCAACAGCGAACAGGCCGAAGAAGAGGGTGACGACTACAAAGAGTGTGAAGAAGGGAAGGGGGGAAGAGGGGCAGCAAGTCAGCAAGTCAGTCAGTCAAATGTGGTTTCACCCATTGTTGCTTCTTGCTGTTGATGTTGATGTTCTCTCTGTATGTGTGTGTGTGTAAATAAAGTGGAAACGCCACGAAAAAAACCAAGTGAAAACGACGCTCAACACGAAAATGTGTTAAGTTAGGAAGCATCTTTAAGAGTAGGATTTATATTAGACTTCTTCAGTTTATTTTAAAAATATTTTATTTACTTGTTTATAAAACAAGAAAAATAAGGATTAAAGTAAAGATTACAATTTAGTAGTATTTTATATAAATATTTTTTAATAATTCCAATCATTTTATTCAGCTAAAAAATTGTTTTTCTTGGAAACTTACAAACTAAGGTTAAGTTAAAGCGGTAGCTGCAAGGAGGCTGAGCACTACCTTAATACAATAAATATAATAACAGAATAAAGAAACTTTATAATAATAACTACGAGTATGATTGTAATAGAATACAAAAACTTAATAATAATATCGATAATAAGAAGACCACAAATATCTTTACAATATAGACAGATCAAGTCAGTTGATATCAGTCGAAGATATTTTCACGATTATAATGTTTTTTTTCTTTCTTGTTATTACGTCGATTACGAAGGAAGAAGTTGTGTCCTCCTTCGCTGTTATCGATAACATGACAAATACAATTGTATCTTAGATATTAATCGGAAATATATTTACTTTATTATGGTTTCCTTTTTATAATTACTTCGGTTCAAGTAGTGCGAAGTTCGTTTCTTCCTCCTTTGTTAAATGTTGTATTTGTTTACGCCAGATGGCGCTTTTACTGTTATCGATCACATGACAAATATAATGGAAATCGATTGCAGTCGTACAACACATTTGGTTCGCTTTAAAAGTGATCAAAAATCGCACAGTAGCACTCAACTAAGCTACCAGCTCTTTGCAGCTTGTGCAGGGTGTATAAAAATCGAATCGACTCAAGAAGTGAGGAGAGAAAGAGGAAGAGAGGGAGTGAAGAAACCGAGAGAGAGAGAGGAGAGGGAAGGCGATAGAGTAGAGCCAGCGCATTAAAGTGACAATTCAAGCAGTCTGAGCAACTAGAGAGAATGGGCAAGTGCCACATGCTTTTTGTCTGTCTGTGTGTCAGTATGTGTGTGTGTGTTTGTCTCTATATGTGTGTGTGTGTGTATGTGTGTGGAGGACGCACTCATGCAAAGTGCAGTTGACATGGCGGAAATTGTAGGTGCGCCTCCTTCGAACTGAACTCGACTCAACTCAACTCAACTCGGCTCAATTGAAGTCTTCTTCAATGGGGCGTGGCCACTTGAAGGGGCTGCCCGAGTGGGTGAAGGGAGAAGAAGAAGGTACTCGACAATAAATCGTGCGAAAAGCGTAATACGCATGCAAACACAAACACATAGACACACGTAGATACTTTAGAACTGCGAGCAACGCTTCAGGGATTGAACAGAGAACAGAGAAAGCGAAAGAGAGAGAGAGAAACACTCGAGTTTTGCGCATTTTGCGCGTCGAAACTTGTTGTGCGGCATTTTGTGGCGCTAATTGCAACAGCGAGTGGCATGCCACAGCAATGAGTGCAATGTATGCAATGTGCTTGTAGCAAGGTCACAAAGCAAAACAAAACTTTCACAAGCGAGCAGCGTTCATATAGTTGTCTCTCTCCCTGATGTTTATCGCTGTTGTCGCTGCTGATTTGATTTGTAAGCAGCAACAGCAACAACTAAACAACAACAACTAGACAACAACAACAACTAGACAACTATGAGAGTACGTCATACTCGTCAACGGTTGCCTTCATCTTCAGCTGCCCATGTTGAGCTCTCTCCCTCTCCCTATCTCTCTCCCTCTCCCTCGCTCTCCCCCTCTCTTTAGTCCCTTCTCCCTCTTTAGTTGGAATTACGTCTGGCAACTGCTTGAGCTACTGTTGCAACAACATGCATGAGGCAACAACAGCAACAACAGCGTTGAATTTGCATTGCCCCCAAGTGAGAAACATGTTTCAGCATGTGTGTGTGTGTGTGTGTGTGTGTGTCGGTGTGTGTGTGCCATATAAAAGATGTCAGTCATTGGCACAAGTGCGCTTTATATGTATGTATGGAGCCTTGTCACTGTCAATGCGCAATGCACAATTCGCATTAGGGGCACTCAACGTCCACAAATATTCGCTGCTTAATAAAGTGGCCGCTAAATCAAAATAACAACAATATTCTTCAATCTCTCTTGAAGAAAACTTCTTCACTTATAGTTTATACGCGATTAAAACAAAATAAAACTTTTCAATGCCTTTGCATCAACATTTTTTTGGGGTAGCTGCTAAGCGAGATAAATATTCGAGAGATAACGATAAGGGTGCTTAAAGTAAAGTAAAGTAAACTAAAGCTAAAGTAAAGTAAAAGTAACGTACTTATGTATATATGGTCATTCAGTGAATATAATGTAAGCCAGACGGACACTCAACATATGAAAATTAGCTATTTAATAAAGTGGCCACTAAATTGAATTATGTGTACACGTTTTAAATGCAGTTAAGTAACTCTAAATAATTAAAATTATTACTTTTACTATACTGTTTATTATAGTTTATAGCGAGTTTGAATGAAAACTTTTCAATGCATTCATAGCAGTATATTGTGGGTGGCCGCTAAGCGAGATAAATATGCTGGCAAGCGAATTTTGTTACTGTTTAAAATAACATGTATGTAGATTTATCTGACCATACAGTGCAAATAATATTAGGCAAAGGGACACTTAACATATTCAAATTTGCTGTATAACAAAGTGGCCACTAAATTGAATTATGTGTTAATTGAAGTTGCGCAATTAAAAAAAAACACAAATGTTTTTTTTTCTGTTAATTATTAATAAATATCACTTAACTTTTAGTTAATACGCGTCAATGCGTCTGCAACAGCATTAGTTTTGGTGTGGCCGCTAAACGAGATAAGTGTATTTTGGCTCTCCTCAAAGAAACACTTATAAATATTTGGTTATTTATTTTCAGACTGGTTGTTATGTCGTTTTCTCTGGGTTCTCTCTGGCTCCAAAGTTTTTACATTAATATTCCCGAATTTCATTATCAATATGTTAAATGAAAATAATCTATAAATCATTTCATTAAACTTTCATTGTGTATTCTAAATTTCAGTGATGTGATGATGCTTTAGTTCATTTAACAGCAAGTTTAATCTCAGACTTCTCTTACACGAAATTCTTAAACTGCATTTGAAAATATTTTACAATTGCAGCTCATGGCTCACCCTACTGTGTAACGTGCTGCTTATGTATTAGATAGACGACGGGGGCAAATAAAAAAAACCCTTGAGCCTGCTTCCTCCTTCCCACCGCTTCCTCCCGCTTTCCCACTCCGTGTCCGCTCTGTGTATTCTGTATCGCCTTTGACGTCAGCTGAGAACTGAGAGCTGAGAACTGAGAGCTGAGACTGTGTGACAGCTTTCTTGAGATGCACTTCACGTGCATTTGACTGCTTAAATAAATTTTGCTCATGGTAATAAATTCACTTAAACTCAAACTACGCCCCAAAAAAGCTCAGTCTGTTCCGGGTTTTCTCCTCTCCCCGCCCCCTTCTCTATGTGTGTGTGTCTGTGTGTGTGTGAACAATAAGAACGATGAAGGCTTTATGCAAGTTTTTGTTTAGACATTCATAAACATAATTGACGTCATAAAAGCAGACGACAACAAAGACAACGACAACGACAACAATGACATAATGTCATGTAAATCTGTGCTCTCGGCATGTGTGTCTGTCCCTCTCTCTTTCTATCTCTCTCTGTCTGAAAACTGTGGTTGCTCTTCCCCCTCTGCCTCTGTCTCTTCCTCTCCGCTTCGACCAGCCTAAGTGAAAATCATTAGTTGCAACTTTATACAAAAGCCTGGGCATTTGTTTGAGCTACTTTAAAATAAAATGCCACTCATGTTTTATATTCTCCTCTCCTCTCCTCCCCTACCGGTTAGCCAACCCCCTCCCTGCACTCTTTCTCCCAACCCCCCCGACAGAAAAAGAAACCATCATTCGTTGCCCAAAAGCGGCCTGCGTTTTTGTATAAATTCTAACAAATTGTCTACACTTCCGACCTCGTACCTCACTGAAGTCCCGAGGGGTGGAGAAGGGGAAGAGGCATGGTAGAGGGGGAGAGGGGGTAGACTAGGTCCTGCTGCCCCGACTCCATAAATCAAAAAGTGCTTGGCTACAGTTTTTCAGTTTTGTGCACACTTGCTTTGTGTGCTCGCTCGCTATCTTTCTCTCCCTCTCTTTTAGTCTCTTTTTCTCTCTTTTTTTGTTGCCCCCCGCATTTTATGAAGTACGCTCATGTGTGGCATGAGGGGAGAGGGAAGAGGGAAGGTGGGGTAGCTAAGAATTCCGGATGCCGTATTCCACATGCCTGGCATGCCGCACTTTTGTGCGCCGTCGAGTCTAGTTTAACATATTAAGAGTCAAGTAAGCGGCCAGGACACACAAAAGTATTCAGCCCCCTTGCTTGCATTGTATTATCCTTATAGTGTCCTTTCCATGACTAGTGTATTGTTGTGCCCAAGCTATTGAAGAATGTCATCCCTAAAACGCATTCTTCATAATCCCCGGACTGCTTTCAATAATTAGCGCTGTGCTCTAGCTTTAGTGGCAATGACTTCTTAGGGCGCTACTTTGACCGCTTAAGCGCCTTTTTAGCATTAATGCAACTGTTTGCACAACACTTGAAGCGCAGCTCGCCTTTTTTTTGTGGCTGGCAAACAACTCGAGCAACGCCTCAGCGCAAAAGTTGAAGGCGAAGTCGAAAATCGGTTGAACAACAGTCGCTCTAGAACTTATCCGGCGTTCCGTCTGTCCGCATGTTGCTTTGCTCATGAGTCGCTCAATTCTCAACTTTATAAATTTTTAATTAATTGCATAAATCAATGATGATAAATAATATAATATACAGCCATGCAAACTAAACAAATATAGTACAATTTAATGTGATAAAATATTTAGTGAATATAGAAATTATACTATTTTAATAATGTGTGATGATATATATATTGATTACAGATTAAATTGTCCGTTCCTCTTCTGATTTTGTTCAACACAATTCAACATGATAAACTGTTTATTAAGTATAGAAATTCAACATCATAAATAATATTCTAAATATATGATGATATATACATTTAGTACAGATTAAATTGCTCAGTCCTCTCTAGCTTTCATTAAATATAATACAATTCAACGTGATAAACTATTTATTAAGTATAGAAATGATACATCATAAATAATAATTGCTCGTTCATCTTCTGCTTTCGTTACTCACATTTCGTGTCACGCGTGTCTCACGCTCTCATCGCTAACAGAGCTAAAGGAAAATCCTTTTATGGTGTATAAGCTCATCTGTTCTTAGTCAGCGCCTCTCGCTGCGCGTTGTCCTTGCACAAATTATTGAACAGCATTGAAAACATTTGAAGTGTGCCAGCAACAGCAGCAAAAGCAGCAAAAGCTGCAGCTCAAAGCCAAGTGGCCCGCCAAAGCAGCAAAAGCGATTAAAGGAATGCATGCCAAGGGAGTGGGAAGAGAGAAGAGAGGTAGAGAGTGGAAAGTGGGGAGCATTCTCTTAGGAGCAACAGCAGCAGCTCCTTCGCGTTCACTTGTGGCAAAAGGAGGCGAATGCTTTTATGCTTATTAATGGCCCTACATGCAATTTATGTGTGGTAGTTAAAATGCAGGCGCAAATTAATGGAAGCTTCGGATGTTCCATCGATGCAATCGATGCAATGCACCACACCTCTTCCTCTTTCCCTTTCCCTTCGCACTTGGTTAATATCGCCTCTTATTGTTAAGTTTGGCATTACATTGTTTGCTGTTGCTCACTCTTGGCATTGAGAGATGCTTGCCTCTTGGCCAGAACAACTCAATATCAATTTGACTTTAGCTTTTTGAAGTAAGCTACTTTAAGCTGCACTATAAAGAGCTGCTTTAACAGTTCTTCTAACTCAACCATTCGCTTAAAGTTTAACACCATTTTATAACAAAAGCTAGTTACTATATGTTGCTGAATTTATATGCGAACTTTAAAAAATATAAATAACTCGAGTTGAAACAACTATTTTATTTCACAAGAATATATCTTAGATAGAAACACAATGTGAGAAAGCTACAGTGAAGTATGCTCGACTTATTTTAAAAATGCACTAATTGAATATACCCAAAAATACTAAAATATACCAAAGGTTATATTTGGTAAATCATACCAAATACACCAAATACATACAGTATACAGTCAAATTATACCATATTCTAAAAATACACCAAAAAGTACAAAATATACCAAAGGCCCAAATTATATACATTCAAAATATACCATATTATTAAATATACCAAATGAATGTACCGAAAAAATACTAAAATATACCAAAGGCCATATTTGGTAAACCGATATAGTAATATATTCAAAATATACCAGCTTCTTAAAATATACCGAATGAATATACCAAATCAATATACTGAAAAATACTAAAATATATCAATGGTTATGTTTGGTAAATCAGTATAGTAAATATACCATATTATTAAAATATACCAATAAATGCCTAAATTTACCAAAAGCTATATTTGCTAAATCGATATAGTAATATATTCAAAATATACCAGATTCTTAAAATATACCGAATGAATCAATATACTGAAAAATACTGAAATATATCAATGGTTATGTTTGGTAAATCAGTTTAGTAAATATACCATATTATTAAAATATACCAACAAATACCTAAATATACCAAAGGCTATATTTGCTAAATCGATATAGAACTACAGTCAAAATATACTATGGAATATTAAAGCAGTGTAGCCAGTTTAGGCTAGAGAAACCCCGCATTTTTGCACAGCGAAATATTTAGAATTAAGTTCGCAGATGTAGCTTACTTTCTGGGCTGTACGTTCGATAGTTTCGTCAGTTAGTTAATCAGAAATCGATCTGCAAAAATAATGAACATTTCATAGCATACATTTGAGAGTAAAAAGTATACCTAAGGGGAAATCAAAGCTGGCATGCAAGTTGAGCTTGATCAGATTTTTAAATCGAAAAAAATCAGCTTTATCTGTGAATTCTAAAGAAGCAGACTGATCCAGTTTTAGGAGCTGTCATAAGTGCTTGTCCTCGTTCTCGTTCTCGTTCCCATCTGAACCTGAGCTGCTTTAGCTGCCACCTGTCGATAGGAGGCAAAACAGAAGCTGCTGCTTAAGCTTCAAGAGTTGTCTTCGATGGGGAATAGAAAAGCCAGCTGAAAATGCTCTCTAAACTTTTCACACACCACACACACTCAGAGAGAACACAACGAACGCCACACTTTGCCCCTTGTTTCCCGCCCTGGTTTTCTGCCTCCCAAGTGACTGCAACCAACTTTTGACTTCAATTCAGTTTAGCAAACGGGGGAGAGAGGAAGAAAGAGGCGAGCTACGAGAATTTATGGCCAATTCAATAAACGATTTTATTACATGCGCACGTTGTGTTAACAATGTTATTATTATTGGCGCTCCGAAAAAAGGGTTGCCGGAAGCACACCCCCCTCTGCCTCTCCCCTCACCCTCCTTCCTCACTCTCTTCCTCGCTGGCGGCAATGCGGCAAAACAGTTCAACGTGTTCCTAGACGAGACGAGTCGAGGGGCAGTGTTGATGTCTATTTGCCGAGTCCGACCAATTATTATGAAAATTAATTTATTTTCTATCGGTAATGCGAATGCACCCGACTCCCCTCCTTCACTCCCTCCCCTCTACCCACTCGCTGCTGCTCTTTGCTCCTTATCAACAGCTGCCCAGCTGAAGCTCAATTCTAGCACTTTGCTTCCCCTTTCCCTTTCCCACTCTCTCCCTCTCTCTTTCTCTCGCTCATTCTTCTCTGCCTGCATTCAGCCTTTGGCGTACACTTCCAAATGCTTTTACTTTGTTTGCTTTCAATGGTAGTTGCCTCGCTCTCCTCTATACCCTGTAACTATATTGCAAATGGCCCAACAGTGGGTGACTTCTGTGAGGAGATACATGCTACACAGTTTTAATAAAACCTTTTTCTAAAAACATACCAAATAAATTTAGTGCATAAATACTGAAATATACTTCTATATTACTACATTCCAAATATGCCATATTTTTAAAATATACCAAATTAATACACCAACACAATTCCAAAATACTGTATTTAATAAATCAGCATAATGATATTTTAAAAATAAACCCTGTTATAAAAATATACCAATAAAATATTTGAATATAATACTATACTACAATAGTACTACATTCAAAGTATAACAAAAAAATACAAAAATTAATCTATCGTTAATCGGTATAGTTTTACATGCAAAATAAACTATATTCTAAACATATATATACCAAAAAAATATACAAAAAAATACTAGAATATACCAATGGTTTTATTTAGTAAATCAGTATAATTTTTGTAAATATAGTCAGTCAGTCAATCAGAAATCGATCAGCCAAAATAGAGAGCATATATTTGGGAGTGAAAACAATAGGTGACTTCACTATGTGACAGCGTAGAGTAAGAAAAGAAATGTACTCGTATAAATTAGAGCTATATAGTATAATATGATGTGCTAGATTCTCTATATTCAATTTCTACATTTATATCTTACTATATATATAAAGAATGAATTTGATTAGGGAAGCAATTCAAATTTATTCAAATTTTTTGTTAGATATAGAATGATTTCATATTATCTCTTTACTTCAAGAAATTCAAATAAATAGATTCAATTTATTCGTTTCTTTTGCAGGATACTCCCTATTAAAATTCGCAACCGTATGTGAAGTATTGTCATTATTCCTTTTTTGCTGGTAAGTAAACTTTTTATGAGATCTAAAACTATAATTATTAATCATAAGATTAAGTGAACAGAATATAATACAATTTTTTGTGTGACGAAATTCGATAAAAATGCGGAAAAATGTTGCCAAAAATTTGGGAAATTACAGAATTGCCAAAAATATAATTCAAGTTAATGAAACTATAGTTATAACATATAACATATGAAACTATAGTTGTGTTGGTATATTGAAAATTGTCTCATGAATTTTTGTCCCGCCAAGGGAGATATGTCAGCTCAAAAGAGGCAAATTTCTGAAATTTTCAATATTGTGTGTTGCAACCAACCATTTTAAATGGAGACACAGTGAAAACTCTCTTGGTCGGACACGCATGCATTTTTGTCCAGCTAAGGGGGGGTAGTAAACTTAAAAGTGACTTAAATTTGAAATCCATTAAATGGGGATATAGTGAAAACTCTCTTGGTCGGACACGCATGCATTTTTGTCCAGCCAAGGGGGGATCAGTTTAAAAGTGACAAAGTTGCTCTGATGTTTTAAACAATTTGTGGTGCAGCCAACTTCATTAAATAATCAATTAGTCGATAAATTCACTAAGAGAGTTTGCACTGTAATGCAATTTAATTGTTAAATTATTGAATTCAATAGTTGAATTGAAATATAAACAGAGAAAATAGTATTCGTTGGACGCATTAATTAAAGAGTTTTAGTTCGAAAAGTTGGGCCGCTAGTAATAAAATAACTAGAATATTAATTAATAAAAGAAATTAAAAAGAAAATATAAATCTACGCAACATAATTTAACGTCGAGCATACCCGCCAGCAGTTGTTGTTCTTGTTTCTCTTATTGTTTCTCTTGTTGTTGTTGCTGATGTTGTTGCTGTTGTTGTTGGTTGTGTGCGACCCCTTGGCGGCCCAGTGGCTGTCAACGCTTTGCGCTTTTGTTTGCCCAGCACACAAAAGGCCAGCACAACATGCATTGCGAAGGGGGGGTTACCAGGGGGGTGGTGAAGTGGGGGGTGCTCAGTGCGGCAACCTTATTTTCTGCAAATGCATTGTATGTCTGTGTGCGTGTGTGTGTGTGTGTGTGTGTGTGCGAGTGTGTGTCAATAGAAAGCTTAACAGGCGCACTCATGTGCAACGCAACAAGGCAACAAAAGTCTCATTACTTTTACTTGGCAAATAATGAAGCTAACAAACAAAAACAACAACAGCAACCGCCAGCCGACAACAACGAGGACACCAACAGCAACAACAACAACAATGAACAGACGTCGCCGAAGAAGACGAAGAAGAAGAAGAAAGAGAACCACCAACAACCACAACAACAATTGTCAATTGAGTTGCGACTCCTTTTGCAGTCGCTCTCTCTCTCTCTCTTTTCCTCTGTCTCTCTCTCTCTCTCGCTCTGTCTCAGTGTGTAATTGTCGCCTTATTTTCTGCTTGCCCTGTATACCCTGTGCATACCCTTTACTTATTACTTTATGATTCAGCTAGTCCTCAATTTAAGTTGCATTACACAAGGAACATTGTAATGTTGATATGTTTTTATTCAGCATTCTGATTACGAAATTCTATTCAATTCACATAATAATTTGTGTCCGTTTGAACGCCTAGATATCAGAGACTATTAGAAACAGAGCAGCAATTGTTATTAAAATATACCAAATATACATTTCTTAGTCTTTTTTGGTACATTACTTTGATATATTCAATCGAATTTTGTATATTCCTTTATTGAGAGCAGGTCGCCGATATCTCATAGTCGAGCAAATATACATCTCGATATATTTCAGAATTTTTCGGTGTATTAATTTGATGTCTTCAATAGTAGTTGGTATATTTTTTATATTTTTGACTGCGCGTGTTATAAAAATATCTCAAATATATGTATATCTCGGTATATTTCAATATATTTTCAGTATATTATTTTGGTATATTTAATAGTATTTGATATGTTATTTTATATTTTTGGACTACACAAATATATCAAATGTATAGCTTTGTATATCCGTTTGGTATATTTAATAGTATTTGGTATATTCGCTTATATTATTTTTAATAAAAATAGACCAAATATACATCTCAATATATTAATTTGGAAGTAGCTCAATAGTATTCAGCAGGTGTTTTTCGGTATATTATTTTGGCACATGTAATAGTATTTGGTATATTTTTTATTAGGAACAGGTCGCCCTTGACTGTAGCTTTCCTCCTTATTTTTAAATCAGAACTTCTTTACTGCTTAAAATGTCTAGCGCTGTAGATTTCCAATAATGTGAATATTATTCTATATTCACTAATTGCAAATTCTTTATCATTTTTTTTTTCTTTTCAAAACAGATGATAACTTTTGATGGCAAGCAAATGAATGAATTCAAAAATACGCTAAGTGATATTCAATCCAATACTTATTAGATGATTATATCTGCATGCAAAAAGAGATAAATTCTCAACTAGCTCTTGAAACTATTTTACTTATCAAATGTGTAATCGCAGTTGTTTCGGTTGATTTACTTGAGGGTGCACACACTTCACCTGAAGCAAATCAAGCAATCAAGTTGCCAACTTATGGAAATGCAAATGCAAATGGAATTGTGAATTGTGAAATGTGTGAAATAGTAATCTTAATCAATCTAATTTCGAGCAAATTGTTTGGATACGCTTTTGTTTGCTAGTCGACCCAAAGAGAGAGCACATATTCCATCAATCTAATGAGTAGCTCCAGTCAGCCAGCCATATAGATATAGATATACATAGAGGAGGAGGGGGGTGTCGTAGTAGAAGAGAGCTCTACTCGCTGCTTGCACAATCATTTTGCGCAATCATGCTGGCACTCAATTTAATTGATTTTAAAGTTGCTGTCAAGCAAACAAAAAAAAAAAGAGCAAAAAATGGGAGAGTGTAGCGAAAAAAATAGCAAGGCAAGCACCTTACTCTAGACTGTTCAGGAAGTGAAAGAGACACTTTGAGAAATAGAAACAGAGCGAGAAAGAGAGAGAGAAGAGGAGAGAAGAGGAGAGAAGAGAAGTGGTCATAAAACAATGAACTGGCATATGCAGCAACCACGAAATGCGTAACAGGTTGAAGACGAAGCGAAGACTCCCACTTTTTGCCCCACTCTCTCTCTCTCTGTCTTCCTCTCTCTCTCTCTCTTTCTCGATTTCCTGCTCCGTTCTGCCAAAAACTGTGACAGACCCAAACTTTTGTGGCTTGAACCTGAAGCGGAGAAGGAAGAGATGAAGTTGAGGAAGTTGGGTCTCCTCGGTTTTCGGGTTCAGTTTCAGTTCTCGGTCAGGCGGCTTTTGAGTGTTTTCCACCTGAGCGCAAACTTAAGTGGCGAAACTTGATTAAACCACACACACACACACACACACACACACACACACACACACACACACACACACACACACACACACACACACACACACACACATCTGTGCATGGATAAAGTTTTGACTGCATGCGAGTGTATACATATATATATATATATATATAGAGAGAGCAACTTTGGACTGCGGACAGAGATTAAGTTGCGGTTGTGCAACCGATGACAAAAGAGTTGACTTCCCCACTTTTCCTATTTGTCAATTGCAGTCACAGTTGCAGCAACTATTATCGTATACCCTGTAATGCAGCGAGCGAGGGCGACATTTGACCTGACTACTGCGGGTAATCAAAAGTTAACAACACTCAAATTATAGCAAATTAATCAAGTTCTATATACTGAATTCTGTTTCGTAACACTGCAGGGTATGCGCTCGTCGATCAATCATGTGCAGCAACTTATTACATTTTGAATGCTTAAAGAAATAGAATAGATACGTTTAAATTGTCATAATTTACATTGGACCTTATTACAGGGTATTCACTAGTCGAGTACTGACTTATATCCTATACATTTTTTATTGTTGCAACAGTTGGCAAAGATAAAAGACAAACGAATAGATACATTTTATTTGAATAAAGACAAAGAAGAGATAAATGTGATTTAAACTGTATTACAGGGTATTTAGTAGTCGGATATATTTATATCCTATACATTTTTTCTTGCTGCAACAGTTGGAAAAGATTAAAGACAAAGAATATATTAATTTGAATTCCACTTTATTACAGGGTATACACTAGTCGGTACTAAACCTTTACATATCAATTTTTTTGTTGTTGTGAGAGTTGGCAAGGAATAGAGACAGAGAATATATAAATTTCAATTAAACTTTACAGGTAGTCGGATGCTCTTGTAGGGTATACACTAGTCGAGTAGTTATTTATTATACTTTTTTTCTTTGCGGTTGCAACTGTTGCAAAAGATTAAAGACAATAAACTTTGTGATAAATTTTAATGGAGCTCTATTTCATGGTATTTAGAAGTCGGATACTTTTGTAGAGTATAACTAGTCGAGTCCTGACTTATTACCCATTTTAATTTCTTTATACAACAGTTGGAAAAGATTTAAAACAATAGAATATATATGATTTGCCATACATTTTGAGTGGACTTTATTACAGGGTATACACTAGTCGAATACTAACTTGTTATACTTTTTTTTTTCTTTGCTGTTGCAACAGTTGGAAAAGATTAAAGACAATAAACTTTGTGATACATTTCAATGGAGCTTTATTACATGATATTTAGTAGTCGGATACTTTTGTAGGGTATACACTAGTCGAGTACTGATTTAATTTATTTGTTGTTGTTACAGTTGAAATATAAACTATCATAAATTTTAATTGAACTTGACAAAGTAGTTAGTAGTCGGATACTTTTGTAGCTTATAACGAAGTTGTAGTTCAATGCCAGGTATGCGCTAGTCGAGCTGTTGGCTCAGTAGTGTTGCAGTGGCAAGTCCAGAGCGTATTCATGCTGCAGCGGCAGCCACAAATGTTGCAGCTGCTGCAGTTGATGCTGCAACTCAAATTCAGGTTGTTCCGTTAGCTGTTGATGCTCCTGCTCCGTTGATGTTGCAGTTGAAGCTGCCACAATTGGTGGCAAGTAGGCATTGCTGGGCAAGTCAGCTGATGAGCACAGGCTTAGGCACAGCAAGCAGCTGATGAACAAGAGGAAGAACAATGCCAACTGCATCTTGTCGATTTTGAGAATTGTTTGAATTCTCTCTACAGACGCGATGCGCTTTTATAGCTCATCATCATCTTCAGATCGCGTGCGAAACTCGCTGAAAATGCGACTGCGATAAGCAGATCAGCCACTGAAGCCAAGGCCAAGTCTGCAAGCCAAGACAAAAGCAAAAGCTAAAACAAAAACAGTTATCGCACTTAATTGCAACTGCGAGAGAAGTTTGATGAAAGTGAAAGTGAGAGAGGAAAGCATTACATCTGCAAATTAAAACTTTAAATTGGCAACTTTAAGAGTAAAGTACTATTTCAATATACCACATTATAGCCTTTGGTATATTATTAGAATTTTTGGACAAGAAAGCAAACTAAAACAAGATCAACACATTTAAAACTTTTTAAAGTAGGTTACTATATCAATATACCAAATGTAGCCTTTGGTATATTTTAGTATTTTTGTGGTATTTTAATTTGGCATATTTAGGGGTGTTTTATTATATTTCTGATAATTTGGTATATTTAAAAGTATTTAGAAAATTCTTTTATATTTTTGCATGGGTTTTAAAAGTATACCAAATATATGTACTTCTCGGTGTATTTAAGAATTTTTCGGTATATTTCAGCATTTTCGATACATTAGCTTAGTATATTTTATATTCATATATTTATATTTAATTGTATTTGGTATATTCATTTATATATTGCAGGCGTTATAAAAATATACCAAATACATACATCTCTGTATATTTAAGCATTTTTCGGTATATTTGTTTGGTATATTTAACGGTATTTGGTATGTTATTTAGCATTTTTGACTGCACGTGTTATCATATTAACATCTCGGTATATATCAGCTTTTTTCGATATATTAATTTGGTATATTTAACAGTATTTGGTATATTCTTTTATTGAGAACAGTTTGTGATTATTTCACATTCGAGCAGCCATAACCCAAGTAGACTAGTTTACTATATAAATTTCATTATATTTTCAATTCATCATCACTTATAATTTCTCAGTAATTTTTCGAGCTGCCCTCGCTGTGTTGATTTAAAATTGCAAATTTTATTGGCCGCGTTATTTTGGTTAATTTTTGGCATCGTTTAATGAGCTCGATTGATTTGCGATCACAAGAACTCAGACAATTGTGCTCCATATATAGAGAATTTCCCAGTGTTTTCTCTGCTGTGTGTCTGACTCTTATACGTCTATGTTGTGGCAAGGTGGCAAGTGGCAGGGGCAAGACTTCGGCAAGTTGGGCAATCGCGCAAACTCGGCCAACGCATGCGCTTTGGCTTCAGCGGCAGCCGACGAATTGCAACGTTTCCCGCCAAACGTAATCGCTGCCAAGGCGAGGGGAAGGGGGGACAGGTGTGGTTGGGCGAAAGAGAGTGAGGAGGAAAGGTGGGGAGGAAAATTCCGCTTTTTGTTTACCTTTGTTATCAGCGCTTATCAGCTTCTGGAACGTTTGAAGCTGAAGTGTGTGCCCATTGGTGGGAATCTCATACGCTGACAATGTGTAGGCAGAATGCAATCTGAGAGAGGAGGCGGAGTGTGGAGGGAGGGGGAGAACAAGGAGTAGGAGTAGGAATAGGAGAAGAAGTTGTAAAGATGTTTAAAGGCATGTGTTGAATGATGACATGTGGCAAATGCAGCGGGACAAAACTCGAAACTCAATCCCAAAGTCAAAGGCCAAGACAAAACTCAACAACAAGTGGTAAACGAAGTCATTCTTTCATTTTTTGATATCACTTTAAATTCAATTTAGAATTTAAATTCATTCAAAATAATTAGAATACTCTAAATTGACAAATAAAGCATCTTAATCGAGGAAGTCTTCAAATCAAATCTTTTAAAATGATGCCAGTAATTTAGTGAAGAGTTGAATAGAAATTAAAAGTTGCAAATTCAAGCCAAGTTTAAATAAATATATTACTTAGTTTATAATGTCTCCATATATTATCGATCCTTAAGCCACAAGGTAAAGCAAGCACATTCTTTGATATTACAAATAATAATTTGGACTCAAAACTTCCAGCGTTCAAAAGCATCGAAAGTCATGAAAGTTAAATTCTTGCTTAACTGCCTTATTTTGTTTTTCTTGCTTTGAACGCTGAGCTGAAAACTAATCTCTTAACAAAATGTATATCAGCTTAAAGAAAAAGCATACTGCAAAAAAATCAGTGCTAGATTGAAAAGTAAACAGTAAATTTTGGTTTTCAAAACTACTTGAACGTACCGAACAATTTTTGAGACAAGAATTTCAAATTAAAACAAATACTGCAACTGTGAGATACCCTCAACACATTCTGAATAAAAGCAAAACGGTGCAGTATTAATTCCAAAATATACCAAATTAATATACCGCAAAAATGCCAAAAATATACCATAGAGTGCCAAAAATCCAAATGGTCAGTCAAAGCAACTAAGAAGCGTAGAAATATTGCTTAAATAACTTTTATTATTTTTATCCAATCGCAACCAAATTTTTAGGCAACATAAAGAATATAGTTACTATTGTATCTACTAACTTTTGAATTTGTGCTCTTAGAAATTTGTTGGGATTATTAAAGCAGTAGAGAGTTCTTATTTCTTAGCGTTAAAATAAAGGTTTAGCTTGCTAATTGAACAAGTTACGCTTATAACTATTATGTAGCAATAATTTAGTAATGAGAGAGCAATGTACATCTGCTTAACTCACTTACGCATAGAAGAATTTGGGGAATTTCGATGCGTGAACATGATCGTGCACGCACAGACATGATTGTGTTCGTCACCCAGCTTTGATTATGTTTTTGGCGGTAAAGGGAGGCGACATGCTGACAACATTTGTTACTTGCAACCAGTCGGGCCAGTTGCCAGTTGCTAGTTGCCACAGCGTGGCTGCCACACTCGTTGCTCTTGCTCTTGCTGTTGCTGTTGCCTGCTGCTGTGTGGCAAGCAACACTTCCGGCATTTAAGCAAACAAAATATGCAGCAAGCCGAGGCAACATTTGCAACAGAGTCGAGTTCGCAAGCAAGCAAGCGAGTTGCCGCTGCCTGCCACATTTGTGTGCCACACTTGTGACATGCGGCGTGCGGCATGAGGCATGAGGCATGAGGCATGGGGCATGCCCCACATACTGTGTACTTCATGTATGTAGGCGGAAAATGCGGCCATGTAGGCTAATGAGTTGCACGCTCGCTCCGCGTCGTCCGACCTCGGTTGCAGTTGCCACTTTTGTTGTTGCACCTCTTTTTTTTCTCCACCGCTGCTGCTGTTGCTGGTTAACGAGGATGCCGCACTCTGTGGCAAGCACTGTGTGCGCCTGCAACAAATGCTCGTGGCGGTGTCATAATGGAAATGTGCATGAAAACAAGACTCTTGTTATTTGCCGACCACGACTAACCAAGCAGCAGCTTGCCACAAAATGGGGCACACACGGTTGCCCCTCTGTATCCGTTCCCCCTCTCCACTCGTCACTCGTCACTTACAACCTTTGAATGCCCCTTTGGATGTGGCATGTGCCAAACTCAGCTGGACATCGAATATTGTAATCGAGTTCGTTGACTTTGAAATACTCTGCGATCAGTGAAGGCAACTTATGAGCTTCAACTGCTCGTTGATCAGTGATCGAAATGGATTGATTATTAATTATCACTTAAAAATAAGAATTGAGTTTAGTGGCACACACAACTTGTAATGACAGAATAAACCATCTGTTCCTCAAACATTACAAACTATTGACAGAATTGCAGCTTGAAGTTATTTATAGCAACTTCTGTTATATGTAGTTTTGACTTTAGAGACCCTTTATACTTGCTTAAAGGGAGACCCTTAAAACTTGCTTAATACTTATCATGCATGTAGACCACATAGTTGAGAGTGAAAAGAAATGATAAAAGTTTGGTTCACCATTATTTGTAATAACTTTCATCTGAGTATTGACTGTCAGAGACCCTTTTTCTCATTATAACCATATTTCATAGTCACATAATCACTCATTTAGAAATAGTAATACTCTTCGGATTAAAGTTTACTTTATCATCATATATGACTAACTTATTTGCAGTATTCACACATTTATTAATGAATATATTCTTCGTGTTAACGTTTACCTCATCATCATATATATGATTACTTTACTTGCAGTATTGACTGTCAGAGACCCTTAAACACATCACACACATTTAAACAACTTTATTTATTGAGGTGAGTGCAGCAATATTCTTGCCATCAAACTTTCTTTTCAAAATCTATCATTATTTATATTATAGAGTTGACATTTAGAGACCCTTTGACATAAATTATTCGGGCTAATCATTGTAAATCGTCATCAATGATTATTAATGTTTTGTTGATTTAGCCAAAAATACTTCTCGTATTGATTTCCATAGGCCCCTTGAAACTATATTTTATTGTTCTTCTTCTGCTTATAGTGTAGTTAATCAGCTTCTAAGACTATTCACAGCACATCACCCATGTAGACTTGTTATTCTATTAGTTCATCATATTGTAGTAATGACTTGTAGAGATCCTTTGTCTATCAACATAATTTCTGCTGCTGAAAGTGCCGTCATTCGTCAACATTGATAATTTAAATTATGTTGCTGATTACACACAGTATTGACTTCCATAGACCTATTTCTTATAGTCTAGTTAATGATCATCTAAGACTTTTTATGTTGTCTCTCAGAGACCCTTTCTTTTAACTTCTGGGTGCCTTATTTATTGAGCGGTGCAAAGTGCCGAGTGAGCAAGTGAGCAAGTGAGAAGTGCGAAGGCCAGATATGTTCGAATATGTAGCTTACAAGTTAGACAAAGTATCGCCTTAGCCAGCGCACACGCAAACTGAGCAGCTCGAGGAGAAAGATGAGAACGGCAAACGTGAGCATGACGTAACAGACAAAGTAGAGGCCACAGAACATCTCAAGTCGAATGGCGACCACCTCGTGGGTCAATCTCGTGACGGGAGCATGAACGAAACTGTGCTCAAAGTAGCGATTCACATAGCTGACGATGCCAGCAGATTGCATCTGCTTGAGCTTGCGATCGAAGGCAAACTTGAGGATCGAATGGCGACGCAAATACATGACCAGCTGATAGAGATAGATATGCTCCCGCACATGAGTGAGACGACTCGACTGCCAGTTCAGTTGATTGTAATGCGCCAGATTGTCGAGCAACGAGATCGTCGTCAACTTTGCACCCGGCGGTGCATTCTCCAGCTGAGCGAAGCGAGTGAGAAAGTTGTAGGCGCTGAGACGCGTCCGATTCACCGGAAAGTAGTCGGCATAGTCCGGGGCCAAGTAGATGTAATTCCCACTCAACAAGTCCGCGATGCGTTCGGGCACCGGTGGAAAATACGGCAACCGAAACACATCGTAGAGCTTGCCCTGATACGCGACACGCAGCACCAAAGCGAGCAGCAGCCAGGCCCCCAAAAGGCCACGCACCACGCTCACATGCGGGAGCGCGGGAGTCTCCAGCGGATTCCCAAGGAGCGTAGTGTGCACATGCAACGCACTGGCAGCCATATCGAAGCGACGGTAACGTAGACGCCACGCCCACTGCAAAAGCAACGCCAGCAGACAGCTGAGACTCAAGGCGAACCAGACGCTCCCGCAGAAAGGTTGCACGAGCTGATTGACAGCGCCCATGATGTGTTCCACGCGTACTACGAAGATCAGAGCGCTCTGGTGATACGAACTCGTCGTGGAGAAGCGTTCGCGATGCGAGAAATGCGATGCACTCAGCGCCCCGATGGCCACCGAGGAATTCAGGTCGGCCAGCTCCTGGAAGCAGTCATCGGAGTGAGTGAAGAACCCGAAAGTGTGCAACGTCCCATCCGACACCGTTTCGATGACTCGTTTGTTCTCGCAGGGCGCGAGGAGATTGATGCGAAAGTCATAGATATCGGCGAGTTTCTTGAGGAGCACGCCATCGACGCCGCTAAGGCGCGTGAGGTCCGCTCGATGCTGGGGATCACTCGAGTTGCCGTCGAATATGACGAACGGCGGCATCGGATGCCAGCTGACGTTGATGGGACAACCGTAAAAGCTGCCCATGGGACGTGGAAATAGCTGTTGATTGTGCACCTGAAATTGGCCGCCTTCGTAGCGATTGAGCAGCTCGGGAGTGAGCGAATCGTGGCACCCCGGAGCATACAGTCGATAGCCGTAGACGAGCACAGCACCATCGAGTTGTTCGAGCAGCACAACAGCGTTCAGCACATGGAAGCTGAGGCAGGTGGCGAATATATCCCGCAGCGCAGCGTAACGTTGTTCCTCCTCGTGCTCTCTCCCGCTGCGTGCCAGCACGATGAGAAAGTGGAACTCCCTGTCAAACAGGGATTTGGCAAAGTGAAAGCGCAGACCGCGAAAGGCGCGCGTCGAGTCCACCAGAAACAGAATGTGATCCCTTGGATCCTCGATGAGGGCATCCCGCAGCAGCTGCAATGCCACACGCTCCCCCAGCTGTCTTAGAAGATAGCTGATCGCCAGCCTGTGCTGACGTTGCACCGCCACCGAGTGCGAGAGATCCATGACGGCCAGCGCATTGTAGCGTTGACTCACATGTCGCTCCAGCACTTTGAGTGCCGCCTTCATTAGCTCAGGAGCGTGATATACGCTGGGCACAGGCACCGAGGCAATCACGGCACTCGGACTCGGACTGTGCCGGGGACCGGTGGGAAAACCCAAGAAAAGCAGCAGCAGCGGCAGCAACAGCAGTTGACGGCAGTGTGGCATGTGGCTGTGGCAAGCGAACAACTTGAACTGTCCCAATTGCCAATTGCAGCGTGCAACACTTGCTGCTGTTGCTGCCACACACACACACACACACACACACTTGACTCGACGTCCCATTTCTGTAATTGCGATCGTTCCGCCAGGATAAGCTGTTGTGGCTGGTTTGACAAATTAGCGGATCTATTAGGCGGATAAGCAGCGTAAGACAGGACAGCAGGACAGTGCGAAAGGGTTTTTGAGGTCACTTAAGGGTCGCACATGCTAAGGCTATGCAATTGGCATGGCGAATAACTCGAGGCGCATACATTCCCTTCCCTAGGAGCAAAGGGAACTCCTTGAGGTCAGGTCAAGGGAAAATTCCTAAAAGTCAGAATGACAAAGAAATACGTTCTAAGTATATCTGTTGATAAAACTAGGAAAGTGTTTTACCTGGGTTTGATTAGAAATAGTTCCTTGTTCGTTTAAGAGAATTCATTGAGGTCAAGTCAACGAAAAATTCCTTGGAGTCAGAATGACAAAGAAATGCGTTCTAAGGATGTCTAGGAAAGTTTTTACGTGATTCTGATTAGGAATAATTCCTTGTTCATTTAAGAGAACTCCTTAAGGTTGGGTCAACACAAAATTCCGACGAAATACTTTGGAGGGAACTATATATTTATGATATTTCTTCATTATGTGTGTCAATTAAATTATGGAAAGTGTTTAAGCTTTTTCTGATTAGACAGAATTCTCAGTTCGTTTAAGGAAATTTCGTGAGGTCAAGTCACGGAAAAGTCTCTTGAGGAAGAAAAGCGTGACACAGAAGTACAACAGTCCTGCAAAATCTTGTTGTGATAAGGAATCGCTAAGAGTTAGTTTAAAGGAAGGTCAAGTTAATCCCTTAGAGTCTGTTTCTTTACTGTAACCAGCATGTGATGAGGATTACATTTTTATACTATTATACCATATGAGTACTTTGAGGTCGGGTCAAGACGAACAAGTGCTTAAACCTCATAGTCCTAATTCCTTTGAAGCACATGATCTTTCATTTCTCACTGAAGCTAAAGTCTGTTTTGGAATACTTTAGGAAAAGAATCCTAAGTAACTTTCTGCAAGGGATTTTGTGAGTTCCAACTCAACAGTTTGAATTTAGTGTTGTACGAACGGAACTCAGTTCGCAATTGAATTGTCAATCAAGCAGTCAGGCAGTCAATCAAGTCAAAAAGTCAATAGCAGTTGTGGCATAGTTGAGTATTGAACTAGAGTTAGTTAGAGCAACTTTCAACTTGTGACTTGCGCAATTCCAATTCCAACTTGCAAATGGAATGCAAAACGTTTCATTTATATACATATACATATATGTTATCACACACACGCACACACGTAGTTGGGTGCCATAAGTATTTTGTCGGCTGGAAATGTCGCAGTTTTCCTAACAAGCCTCATAATTACCAGTCGCAATAACCAGAAGGAGTAAGTTAGGGAGCGAGCGTGAGGAGTATGGGATAAAGGGAGACAGACATGCATGAGCATTTGCATGTACGAGTTGTGGAAGGTCAGAGGAGAGAGAGAGAGGGAGAGAGAGGAGGAAGAGGGGGTCTGTTTGAGCAGTTAAAAAGTTTTTGTGACTTTTATTTTGTGTTTGTTCGCTTCGCTTTTTTTTGACTGCGGCGAAAACTTTTAATTTAGCAACTTTTTGCCGACGACTTCTACGACATTTTTCCCAGTCATGTGTTTATATGAGTGTGTGTGTGCGTTGAAGATGTGTGGAAATCTGTTGACGTCTTATTAAGCAAATTATTGTCGATGTGCGAGCTCATCAGTTGCCTCAGGGGAGAAGGGGGCAAAGAAATGACAAGACAACACAGTATGAAAAAAAGATGCAAGTTGAGAAAAAAAGGCAGGAAAAAGACACGGAGTTGGAGGAGATGTTGGAAAGTAAGCAGAATGAGAAGAACAGAGAACAAGGAAGCGAATAAGGAAGAATCTGTGAAGCAACGAAAGACAGTTGAGTGGGTCGAAAAAATTATGTACATGAGAGTCAAGGGTAACAGGGAGAGGAAAGAAAGAAATGGGAAGGAATCGAAAGGAGTGAAGATCAGGTATAGTTTAAGGGAATTTGGTATTAGCTGCGAGAAAATGATGGGAAATAAGAGAGATGTAAGCAAGGCTGATGCCGGAAGGGAGTGGAAGTGAGTAGGAGACGTAAGTGAAGGGAGAGCTAAGAGACCGAAAAAAGAGCTGAGAAGGTCGGAGACGCAATCTACATAAGAGTCAAGTACTACAGGAAGAGGAAGGAATAGGAACAGAATAGAAAGAAAGGAAAGGAATGGGAAGGGAAAGAAGCAAGTCAGGAATCGAAAGGAGCAAATATCACTAATAGCTTATTAAAGGATACTATTATGAGAATTTGAGGTTAGCTGGATGGATATAGGTTGGGAAATAAGAGAGAAGTTAGCAAGGCAGATATGAGAAGCGAGAGAAGGTGAAGAGGAAAGGAACCGTAAGTGAAGAGAGAGTTACGAAACATGGAAGAGAGTTGAAAAGGTTGGAGACGCAAGAGTCAATACCAACAAGAAGAGGAAGGAATGACAAGGGATGAGAAGGGATGGTAAAGGAAGGGAAGGAGTGGAAAGGCAAAGAATGAAGTCAGGAATTGTAAGTGGCACAGATCAGAATTAGTTTACCAAAGAATAGTTTTAAGGGAACTTGGTGTTAGCTGCGAATTCTTTTGTTTATCAAATGCGCACAATAATTACGCAAAAGCACACGGCTGCAACACAGCAGAGAAAACGAAAGGAAGGAAGAGAGAGAGCGCAGAGGGAGAGAGAGACAGAGACGTGTGGCAGTGTGCATTCATGCAGACAGCTGTAGAGCCACACATACACACGCAGATATATCCTTCACACCCGTTTTTGTCGACAACATATCGTTTTACCAGTCAGCAGGACAGACGGACAGACAGACGGATGGACGGACGGTCAGACGGACGAACGGGCAGCAGGACAGCAGTCGACGAAGCGGACAGCAGCCGCGGCGTCGGCGGCATTTGCATTTATATGCAGATCCTTTGTGCCCCAAAGGATATTACATTTTTCCACTTGAAGCATTTTTGTGAATTTAATGAAATTTTTAATTTTTATGCGCACAAGCGAATGTGCTGCGGCGCAAGGCTGCTGCTAACATGCCACACACAGCAGCTGCAGCACACACGCAGTCACTCGGCCACAATTGCAGCCAATCCCAATCCCAAAGCGCAAAGATAAATGCACAAACCAAAAAAAAAAATTGGAGCAAATAAAAAAAACGCAGCGCCGCTGGCCTGTGTATCTCGCGCCTCCTCTCCCTCTTTCTCTCTCTCTTCCCTACTCCATCTTTCTTTCTCTCTCTCTCTCTCTTGCTTTGCCCCTAGGCCAAGACGCAAATGCAACCACAGCAATAAGCTTGAATCGAGTGCTCATTCATTTGATGCAGTGACTGCTGATTACCCTGTAATTGGACGCCACTGTAAAGCTACACTAGTGGGCATTCTAGTGTCTCAACTTTAAGCACCGCTTTTCCTCCCTGTTTCTCTCATTCTATTTTCTTCTCACTTCGTCTCTCTATCTTACTTTCTCTCTCGATCTTCCTATCTTTCTAAATATCTCATTCTCTCTCTATCTTTCTAAATATCTCATTCTCTCTCTATCTTTCTCTCTCTCTCTCTCTCTCTCTCTCTCTCTCTCTCTCTCTCTCCCTCTCTCTCTCTTTCTCTCTCTCTCTCTCAATCTTCCTATCTAATTCTGTCTTTCTTTCGCTTTCTCTCTTTCTAGCTTCCTCTCTCTATCTCTTATAGTAATGCTTGTTTCGACATCATCATAAGTCCATATTAGTCACTGCCAATCTTCAAGTTAGAGATTATTGTGTATTTTTGTCGAAAGTCATCAGACTTTATCGACTGAAAAGTCTAACATTGATTCGTTAATTGGCATTTATAGTACTAAGGTAGGTAGTTATGTAGTTATGTAAGAGGTGCGGAGTATAGAACAGTGGAGATCCGTAGCTATTCAGTTTAATATTTTGCTCAGATGTTATCATATAGATAATAACTAGTTATTTTAATAATCTTCAATTAAAATTGAAATGAAGAAGCTAGTTTGGACTTCCTCAATTTCTCAGCTTGCTAAAAATTAATCAATGACTGAAATTAATATTTCAAAATTGGGAGTTTTCCCTTCTTTCCTCTCCTGCTGCTTGCTTTCCAAGTTATTTTTATAATCATAAATTATAATTTAAATGAAGAATCTACTTTTAACTCCCCCACAGCTTGTTAACAACGAATCAATGAATGAAATTAATATTTACTAAAATGCCAGTTTTCCCATTTCCTCTCCTGCTCTTGAATTACAGGGCATAACAAGTAGATTGGCCCTCAGGGTAGAGTGACTTGTTATTTTATATAGCCACAGCTCAGTCGAGCTGAGCTCAGTTCAGTTCAGTTTCGCAGTTTCGGGTTCGCATTCGCTTTCGGCTTCGCTTTTTGCCGCGTCTTCTCCTGCTTTCTCCCTGCTTCCCTCGGCAGCATCCCTGGGCAGCGTTTGTGATGGACATCAGTGAAATGCGAGTGGAGAGGAGAAAAGAGCGTATGCAACTGCAATTGTTGTTGTTGTTGTTGTTATGCTTGTTGTGGTTGAGTTGCTGCGGCCTCTGTGGCTGTCCGCTTTTGCTTTGTAATCTGCGGCGGCAAGCTGAGATAAATAAAAAAATATGTTAAAACTGTGTTGCGGCAAAATTATGAAACTCGCGCTTATTAATCGTATAGCATTTCAGTTATTGAAGACTTCTCTGCACCTTTACACCAAACATAACCTCAATTAGTATTCTGTCTATCTAATTAAAATTCATAAGGCTTTTCGATTTACTTACTAAATCACTGCAATAATAAAGCAAATGCAGGTTCAACGCGTTAGCATAATGAGTGTGGTAGAGAGAAGAAGAGCGGGGATAAATAGAGTTGACACAAGGGGATAAACTAGGGATTTCCTTCTTGAAATAAAGTATATTGGGGACTGAGAAGAAAAATGTCAGACTAATGCTCTTAGTTTTAAGAATTTATTTTTAAAGTTTTCTTATTTCAAGAAACACGAATGTTCTTGATTTTAGAAACTGTTTTTTTTTTTTCAGTGTATTGAAATCTATTCGGAACCTTTACACCAAACATAACCTCAATTAGCATTCCTGCTGCCCGTCTGTCCGCTTGTTTAAATGATAACAAGAGCTTGGCAGTTGCTCCAAATGAAAATCGCTCAAGTTATAGGTTGCAGCAGTAAATGAATCTATTCTTCTCGGTTTCTTCGGTTAACTATATTATATAGATATGTGCTTAGAGTCAATATTAAATATGAATATTCCAATTTCATTTCGTATCTAAATATTCTTCAAATTCGAACTAAATTGTTTTGTCTAGTGTTTGGAGAATTCTTCTGGATTTTAGGTAAACCAAACTTGGCTGAATTTGCCATTCTCAAAGCTAGAAAAGATGTTTAAAGTTATCTTAGAAATAGAATGTAAGGCGTACATTTAAATTAGTCTACCCATTGGCCATTAGAGGGTTAAGGTTTCCAAGTGTTCATTTCCTAGAATAGCTAATATATTACACTGTTTCTCATTCCTATATTCCTTAAGAATTTTGTTTAGTGTTCGAAGAATTTTCATAAATGTTTGCTTGACTTTGGATTCTCTAGAAAATTTGCCAACAATTATCTTAGAAATAGATACTAAAGCGTAAATTTAAATTAGTCTAGTCATTTACCGGTGTTCATTTCCTTAAATAGCTTATGTTTTGCACTCGTTCCTCACCGTTCCTCTAGCTTCCCATCGAACTTCCTTCGGTTGTTTTGGTCATTTGGAGATGTGGAAATCTTTTTGAAGGTGTCATTTTCCTGAGACACCTTCCATATGCAGATTGTGTGCCCAAAAGCCGCAATTAAATTGTATGCCACATGCTGCGCAGAAGGTGAAAGGGTAGGGGTGGGAGCGGAGGGAGGAAAAGGGTAGACAAAGGAAAGTCTCACTGATATGGGCCATAAGTCAACTATCTGCCTCAAAAGCGAAGTAGCTGGAAGGAGAAGCTCCCAAGTTTAGTCAAAGTTCTGGTAGAAAAGCTAAGTGAAAGAGGAGGAAATGGAGGGGAGGAGAGCAGAGCTCAGGGGTTCGGCTCCATTCGGTGCATAAATTAAAAATGACAAGGGATATGCCAGAAACGGCGACAGCGAAGAGAAGCGAGAGAAGTGAGAACCGAGAGAAGCGGAACGCATTGTGTAACCCAAGGCGCCAAGGTGGGCAACAAGTTGCAACACTGTTTTGAGTGTGTTTGTGTGTGTGTGTGTGTGTGGCATGTGATACATGGGGCAGGCAGCAGCCACTCGAATGGCAACACATACGTAGAGAGTAGAGTGTGGAGAGTGGAGTGTAGTTGAGTGTGCAACTCTTTCTCCTTCTTGGCTTTCGCAACAAAATTTTCTACAAATTCAGCGAAAAGTATTTTTCCACCTTTAAAAGTGCCTACGCCATAGAGAGAGAGGAGAGAGAAGAGAAGAGAGAAGAGAGAAGAGAGAAGAGAACGTGGCAAGGCTGAGAGCGAGAAATGATTTATGAATGCAAAAAGTTTTGGCCCCAACTTTGCGGAACCGTTTGGTTACCTTTCATTGTTGCCGTTGTTGTTGTTGTTGTTGTCAGTACGACATGGGCAGCTTCGAGTTACGCAGACACACAGCTAAATAGACACACTCACACACACACACATGCAGGCACACATGAGTACACACACACACACACACGAGCTGCCGCTTAATGGAATTATAAAAATGTTAACTTCAGCAGAAATTCAAACAGCGCCTCGATGTATGCAACACTTTTTTTTTGCAGAGCTACACTGAGTGCGAGTTTGTATGAGTGACTGTGTGTGGGTATGTGTGAGTGTGTTTGTGTGTGAGTGACTGTGTTTGTATGTGTGTATGAGTGTGTGTGTAAGTATTGGCAACTAACCTTTTTTTTTTCTTTTTGCTTGTGTTTGGTACGAATTCAGTTATAATTTTGTTTAACATTCGAAGTGGCTTTGTTTGCGGCCAGCAACGAGGGGGAAGGGAGAAGGCAACAGTAAAGTGTTGTGGCCAGAGAAAAACCAAAAGAGAGAGAGAGAGATGGAGAAAAATATTGAAGCGAGCTTTGTATGGACAAAACACTTTCAACATTTTTCCATCAACTGTCTAAAACAAAAATATTTGCCAACTGACCTTTGACGAGAGGCAGTAGAAGAAGCGAGTGAGGGGAAACGAAGTGAGTGAGAAATACTATATATATCTATGTTATGTGGATTAAATCATATAAATCATATAATATATCCTCATATCCTCAATTTAAGCTACATCTAAAAACCTTAACCCTTTACTGTCCACAGTTTTCTACAGAAAACAAGAATTTCAGTTCGAAAACAAGATTTGTAATCTTTAAATAATAATTTAAGCTTGGACAAATTAAGAAAAATCTTGGATTAAGAATTTTCACCAATTTATTGATATTGATATTTGATTTTTGATTTTTGATATTTGATATTGTTTGACATAGTCTTTTTTCATACTCTTTAGTTTAATCAATTGTTCTCTTGACTCAATTTTAGTATCGTAAAATTGCCGTATAGTATTAGTATTATATTATATATTTTCTCATAATATTTTTAACATGACCCTATCAATTTGTTAAAGTAAGTTAGGCACAGTTGAAGCTTGCTATAATGATAATGCAATTTGTATACTCGCTACATAGGGTAGAAGACAATTTGGTATATTTTACACTCTATGGTATAGCCTTTGGTATATTTTTAGTATTTTGTGGTATATTTATTTGGTATATTTTAAATGTATTAGCTGTGTAACTGTCATTTAAAAGGGTATATTTTTAGTATATTTTCTGGTAATATTCACTTTGTATATTTTGAATTTAATAACTGTCTTTTGCTTTTACTCAAAATGGTATATTTTTGGTATATTTTTAGTATATTTGCGGTATGCTGGGTATATTCTTTTATTCAAAATAATTAGCAGGTATCTCACAGCCGAGCACACTTGACTGTAGTTTTCTTCCTTGTTTCATTTTATTTCTAGCACAACCTCATCAATTTCTTAAAGTGTCGAAATTAAATTCGGACATGAAAGGACGTTAGGCGCAGTTGAAGCTTACTATAATTAGAATGTTATTTTTATATTATATTCAATTTAAGTAAGCATCTAAAAAAAAAAAATTATTTTAAAGTTTCAACTTTAATGATTTATCGTTCAATTAACTATTGCCGTATTTCAATACCCAATAACGTTATTTCGATTCGTTTGGTTTGTCTTCAATTTTCGTGGATTGTTTTTTACGATTGTTTATCTCGTGAATGCGCCGCTTGAAAAATTAAAACAAAGCAAAGCAAAGGCCGCCGACGTCAGCATCAAAAACAGCAGCTGAGAGCAGAGAAGAGAAGAGCAGAGCCTCAAGCAACATTTGCTCCATGGGTTAAATGAAAGCGCACAGGGAAGAGGGGAGAAGGGAAAAGGGAAACAGGGGGGACGGAAGGGAAAGCCAATCCAATATACTTTTCAAAGCAAACACAGAAGACTTGAAGCCAAGCGCTGGCTAAATCGAAAGGCTAAGGCTCAACTTGAGAGCAAAAGTAGCTGGAGAGAAGCTGGAGAAGCAGCCAATCTAGTGCCAAACGAGCCACCGAAAAAATGCACGAAAAGCAGTTGTCACGACGCACAGATACCCTGTACGAAAAGCCAAGTAATTTAAGTATGAAATGATAACGAAACCGGGTGTAAACTTAATGTGGCTTAGAAACAAGATAAGAAAGAAATGCTGTACTCAAGTCTAAAACAAGATTTAGGTTCAGAAAGAGACATTTTAATTCTAAAACAAGATTTTTGTACTGAAAAAAGGAATTTTAATTCTAAAACAAAATTTAAAAACTTTAAATATTAGTTTAATCTTAGAAGAAGCTGAGAAAGTCCCTCGATTAAGAATTTCCATCAACAATTTTGAAGGTTCTCAGCATTTCCCTAATTCTCAGTTTAAAACATTTTTTCTTAATGTGATCTTATTTAACATAATTTTGAAGATGAATGTTCTTGATTTTAGAAATAATCATTTTTTTAGTGTAATTGAATCAAGAGTTGAAATATTATGTTCTCGATTCTGTTTTAAATCAATTTTTATTTTTATAGTTTTCATCCTCCTCTCCTTTCTGATCCAATACACCCTCTTGCCTTTGCCAGTCATATTACAGGGTATATTACAGCATCAACCACATATGTACAGTAATAGTAATAGAAATGGCACAGCAACTGCCTCAGCTTCAGCTTCAGCTTCAGCTACAGCCTCAGCCTCAGCTTCAGTTGCTGGCGTTTGCTGCTGCTGTTGATGTGTCTTATCTTATCTGCACTGGCAGCGACGTCGACGTCGACTGCGACAGTGACTGCGACCGCGGCGTCAGTGTTTGCGTTGGCGTTGGCGCATCCTGAAGGTTTTTATCTTGGCGTCATGTTGATGTTTGTCGGAAACTTGATTATTTTCGCTGTTTTTTTTTTATTCGCCTGCTCCCAATAATGTTGCTGCTGCTTTTGCTTTTGCTGCTGCTACTGCTGATGTTCTTGCTCTCCACATGTTGTCTGTGGCTCCTGTTGTTGTTGTTGTTGCTGTGCTCAGAGCTGGGCAGCGAGCGATGCTCGTGACAGAACGTTTGCTTTGAAGCACGCTCTAGAGTCCAGCAATTTTCCAATGCTTCACTTTTCATTGCTATTTTCAAAACTTAATGGCACAAAGGCATTGATAATTAAGTTTCTCTTTACAGGTTTGTAGTTAGTTTTCGCTCATTTTAGGGATCCTAAATGCTTGCTTAAATATGTGTATATAGTTTATCGCTTATCAAATCAAGCATTCTTTGAAGCGATAAAACTAGTCTAAAACTTTCATCTAAACGTTCAATAGTAAAGATCGATAACTATAACGAAAACAGGGTTTCAATTAATTTTCACTCTTTTTAGGGTTTTAAAAAGCTAACTTATATGATAGTTTATATTTGATCAAATCAAGTGTTCTTTGATTCTATTATCAACTTAACTATCGATACTAAACAGCGATAACTATTATTGATAGCATTTAAATGCTGAAATCAAGTTTATCATATTCAAAATATTAATTTTTGCTTTTATTTTATAGAATGCAACAGACACTTTATTCTGTTATTTATTTTCTTTATTCATTAATTTATTTTTTACAATTGCATTGCTGACTATCGATAGTTGTGGCGTCTGTCGTGTCATATATTATATATTGAAACCAGGAAAACTAGTTCGAAACTAGTTCGAAAAAAGCAATAAATACTTAAATAAGGTTTATCCTTCATATTAACAATATGAGTTTTTACTTTTAATGATTAATTTGTCCATGCAACATAAGTACTGATCATCGTAGCCCAGCATTTATTCAATTTCTTACTTACTATCGATTTAATTTGCTGACTATCGATAGTTGTGGCGTCTGTCGTGTCACGCGGCCATTGCTAGTGACTCTGCTGGCTGGCTGACTGACTGAATGACTCGCTGACTGAAGATGTTTGTGCTGTGCCCGCAGCGTACAAGCGGAAGCAGCCAAACAGCAGGCGAGAGGCAGCGAGGCGAAGGCGAAGGCGAATGGAGGCTGTTGTTGGAGTCAAGGATTAGCCCAAATGTGCTCTGTATATGTGTGGACATAAGTGTGTGTGTGTGTGTGTGTGTGTGTGTGTTTGTGTGTGGGAGGCCAAAGAGTTTTGTGACTTCAATGTAAATGCAACTTTAAGTCGAACAAAAAAAACAAAAGACTTTACAACCATTCAGTTGTCGTCCTGGTTGTCCTGGTTGTTCATATTGTTCGTGTTGCTGCTGTTGTTGTTCGTCTTATGCTTGTTGTTGTTGTTGTGCTGGTAAAAACAAGCATAAGTAAAATAAGTTGTAATAAGAGCAGTTAACAACAAGGACTAACCAAGGCGAGGCAAAAGTAAAGGTAAAGGCAAAAGGTAGAAAGCACAAAGCAAGCAGCAGAAGCAGGAACACGGCTGAAGATGAAGTCGTTGTAGCACACCTGAGCACACACACACACACACACACATGCATGCATGCCAGAATTCTCCCTCTCTCTCTCTCTCTCTCTTTAGCTTTTCGTGCTGTCGCTGTCTCGTTTCGCTTTCTCTGACAACTCCTTTAAAATGTATTTACTGTTGTTATTATTCAACCTTAATGAACTTAACAAGCTCGCACGACGACGACGACGATGAGGACGACATGCCAGGATACTGCTGCCGCCAGGACATCAGCTCCTTGAGTTGGACACAGCGCTGACTGCCTGCTGCCTGACTGCCATGACTCCCCATCAACAAACAGTAAAGAGACAAACAGACAGACAACCGGACGGACGGACGGACGGACGGACAGACGGACAGCGCAACAGACACATACGTTATGCAACAGAGTGTGTGTGCTATGTGTGCGTGTGTGTTGTGTGTGTGGCGAACTAAGTTGCATGTTCATGTCGCAAGAAATTTCAGCGCTCAATGGCGCAGGGTCACGTAACTCAAATAAAGCGCCCCAGTCAGTTGGTCGCTCGGTTGTTGTCGGTAGTTGCTAGTTGGTAGTTGGTAGTTGCTTGTACTACTAAAGTACCCAAAGCCAAAGCCAAACTAAACCAACCCGGAGTTGCTCGCAGTCGCTGCCGGAGCCGGAAAATAAGGCAACTGAAATCTCAAACACACTGAATCAACAAGCAGTAAATACGCGACAAGTGCAGCTAGCAAATTCCCCAAAAAAAAAATAACACTGGAATTTAAATCTATGATTTAAACAAGTCAGAAAACTACAGTCGAGTGTGCTCGACTGTGAGATACTCGCTATTCATTGTGAATAAAATCAAAACACTGTGGTATTTATTTTAAAATGTACAAAAATATATACTGCATTCTATGTAAATGCAGATTGTCAGGCGTTTTTCCCACTACGAAAGTATTTCTTAAATATGTTCAACAATTTTTATCGGATAACATTATTGACTGTTTAAAAATTCTTTAGCTTCAGAGCTACGTTTGTTATTCGATTTTTGTCGATTTTCGGGGCAGAAGTGGGTGTCGTAAATATTTAAAACAAATTTAATCTGCTCAGAAACATACCAAGTTCCGTCGGACAAAAATGATATCTCTATCTCAATGGGTAGCCGATATAAAAATACATAAAATTAAGATAAAACTGGCACATGTTGCACCTCACTTAAATGACAAGGATAGTGGGAAAATTCTACATGCCTTTTCTGTATGAAGCTTTTAATTATTTGTAATTTTTGAATAAACATAATTGCTAACTGTATTTATTGATATTTGATATTGCTAAGTTTATTTATTTATTTTAAAATTTCTTTTATTTTTCAGGATGACTTGCGGAACGGCTCAACCAGTGTGCAAGTGCGTGAAGTGCGGCATCCATTCCAGATTTTGAAAGAATTTTGCCATCCATACCGTCCTCCAAGTCCTTCCTTTTAGTAGTTTAATTTAGAAATATTAAATATTAATAAATATATACAATTATGCATTATGCATTCATATTATATCATATTCCTTAGAAAAAAGTGCATCTAAGAATATGAATTTTTTAATTTTATGTATCATTGATTAATAAATAATTATAATAATAATAATAAATAGTTATTAAGCATTTGAATCTAAAAAAAAACATGTATAGAATTTAATAAAAAATAATTAAAAAATCATTTTTAAATTGGAAAGGTTGTTGCATTTTTGTCGACTTCTTTCAAATTACAAATTTGAAATTGGCGCGCTAAAAGCTACTGCAACTATTTGAACACATAAAATAAAGCATACTTTCAGGAGGCATTCGAATAGCAAATATCAAATTGGCATTGTAAAATTTTCAAATTTTGTAGCATACTTTGGGGGTGACACAATTTAAGACGTTATTACGAAATTGATCAATAGATGGCGCCACCACACCTGATGTACATCTGCTTGCTGCTGATTTCTGTTCGCCTGGTATTTCACCTGCTGACTTGGTAATTTTTGACGGCCGACGATGGCATCGAAAGGCCAACAACAACAACTATAATAGCAATGGTAGTTGTTGCTTTCATTACGTGTGCTGTAGTTGTTGTTGTAACAAATTGCTTTTTTGGTCGGTTAAATTCAAATCTGAAATTGGCGCTAAGCAATTTTAAATTTTTTATTGCATACTTTCAGGTTGCAAAAAGGGTAAATTTTAGAAAAAAGGCTATATCTCGGCCATATCCTGCCACATTTTCAAGGGACACATATTGCTAGGATCGTAAGGACCAGATCTATGGATTGGCATCAAAAATTTGTTAATTTTCCGTTCCGTTTATAAAATGAAAAATACGTAATTTAGAAATTTAAGGATAACTCGAGAACCACAAGGACGATCAGGATCATATTTGGCAGGATAATAGTTCTATTGAATACGCTTTGATTGACACAGGACTTTCAAGGATCGAATGAGATATGACCGAGATATAGCCTTTTTTTTTAAAAAACAGTTTATCACCGATTTTTATAGCATACTTTTGACCCAATTAAAGACCTCATTTCGAAATCGATCAATAGATGGCGCCACTCTACCTGTTGTACATCTGCTTGCTGCTGATTTCTGTTCGCCTGGTATTTCACCTGCTGAGTTGGTATTTTTGAACGGCCGACGATGGCATCGAAAGGCCAACAACAACAACCATAATGGCAAAAGTAGTTGTTGCTTTCAAAACTTGTGCAGTAATTGTTGTTGTAACAAATTTATTTTGTAGTCGGTTGATATCAAATTTGAAATTAGCGCTAGGCAATTTTAAATTTTTATTGCATACTTTGAGGATGCAACAAGGGTATTTTTTAGAAAACTTGCTATATCTCGGCCATATCCTGCCACATTTTCAAGGGACACATATTGCTAGGATCGTAAGGACCAACTCCATCGATTGGCATCAACAATTTGTTAATTTTTCGTTCCGTTTGTAAAATGAAAAATACGTAATTTAGAAATTTAAGGACAACTCGAGAGCCACAAGGACGATCAGGATCAAATTTGGCAGGATAATAGTCCTTTTAAATACGCTTTGATTGACACAGGATCGAAAGAGATATAACCGAGATATAGCCTTTATTCAAAAAGCAGTTCATCACAGATTTTTGTAGCATACTTTGAGGGTGCGACAATGTTTATTTATTGAAAAGAGGCTATATCTCGGTCATATCCGACCGCATTGTCAAAGGACTTGTATTGCTAGGATCGCAAGGACCAGCTCTACCGGTTGACATCAAAAAAGTATAAGGTTTTCGAAAGATCCAATACTTCGTCTTTTTTGGTATACAAGATTTGTTTAATTTCTACGTTTTTGTACAAAATTGCAAACAAAAAGTGCTTATAAATTGACAAAAATAAATATAATAATAAACAGATTATTCAGATTTTTATGGACTACACATCATTTGCACTTAGAGATATTAGATATTGCAGCGAGAGTTGAACTGAAACTGTTCCCAGTTTTATGTTTGGTATAAGAGTCGCTGCTTCGTCCTTCGTGTCCTTCGTGTCCTTAGTTGGGTACCATAAAAAGCGCCGCCAGTCGCTGAAGTGCCAGCAGTCGGCTGTTGTCCGCCAACGAAGCTGGCAATGCGGCGGCTTTCGTGATGATTTACAGTCATTGTTTAAGTACGGAATGATCTGAAAATGTATGAGAAATAAAATACGTAATTCAGAAATATTAAAGTGACCTTAGAATAATACTTGCAGTCTATGATAGTTTGATATATTGACGACTTCTTAATAACGTGTATGAAGTGTTGAGTTTCTGAAATAAAAATTATATTGATAATTCATTACAAGGAAATATAATAGAGGTTTAAGAAGTAGATATTTGGATTACAGCTGTAGAGAAAGATTTAAAGTGATTAATCCAAGTACAAATATTGTGTTTTCGTATATTCAATTCATCTTAAACAAAAAATTGCATTTTGTAATATATTCTCTTATTAATTTGAATTTCAAATATTTCCTTAATGCTAAAAGTAACGAAGAAGTTAAAGAGAAGAAATTAAGTTATTGATAATGCATTAGAAGGAAAAATAATATACTTTTACGAAGCAGACTGCAAATCTAAGGAAAGATTTGAAGTGATTTTGGGATAATCCAAGTAAATATTGTGTTTTCATATTAGATTATCATAGAAACCTTTTTAATTCTTTCCATTAATTATTTGAATTTAAAATATTTCTTTAATGCTAAAAGTGAAGAAGTTAAAAAGCTACTATTCAAGCATGAACATGAAGAAGCCTAAGACTATAAGACTCAAACTTTATCATTAAAAAATACAGGACAAATAAGATAAGATCCTTAAAATGTATCATAATAATTTGACAATTTCAAAATGCATTTGAGGATGTCAAATATTCTTGTGTTGCATAAGAAAAACATAAAAATATTTCAAGATAAAAATAGATGAAATAAAGATTATAATAAAGAAGGGTTACTCCTCACTGAGGAGAGATACGAAAATTTGTTTTTTGTGTATATAAAACCTAAGATTTTAAGAAATAACCGTCAGCTAAATAACAGAATTCACCCAAGCTACTTTTTAGTTAATTTACGTATCATTTCAATCATACTTCGAGGACTGATATTTCAATGTTTTCAATGGCAATGTGCAGCTCATTGAAATTTCAGCTCAATTATTGTCAACTTGAATCCAATCTGCTCGACGCAATGATGAACAATAATAGTATTAGGCATGTGAATGTGAATATCTGTGCACAGAGTTGGCCAGAGTTTAATCATTGTTCAACATGCAACGAGAATGTTGTAATTGAATATTTAGTTCTTTGTTCAGCTATTTGCAAACAACAACAACAACGCTCAACATTTCGCCATTTTCGTTGACCGCGGGCCATTTTACCTTTATGAAATTTATTTATTGAACGGAAGGTTTCATGTTTAGGTCATCGATATGCAAATTGATTGACAAGCCCATAGCTGCATAGCTGCAGAGTTTCAGCTGCGGACTATTTCAATTCCAAGCTTGCATTTTGCGATCCATGCAGCCAGCAATCCAATCCGTATTGAATCAAATCAAATTCAATCCAATTCAATTCGTTTCAATTCTCGCAGCTGCTGCCGTATTATATTTTTATGCCATTGCTTGTTTGGTCCTTCAATTTGATTTCCTCACACACACACACACACACACACCTGGCTCTAAGCTGAAGTGGCCAGCGAGTCGGTGATTGGAAGAGGAGCAGAAGCAGTTCCTTTAGCTTTGCGGTGGCCATTTGACATAATTAATTGTAACACAGAACAATTACGTGCCCCGCCCCCACTCGCCCATAACCCGCTAGCTATTGTGGCCAAAAGCAGAAGGGAGAAGGGAGACGGAGACGGAGACGAGGACGTGGGCAGGACAATAAGGATATACATTTTAATTAAAGCACCTCGAGCAACTAATTACATTCCCACAGCCAAATGCGATGGCGATGGCGACGGCGATGGCGACAGCGACCAACCAGCCACACATCTACATATGTGCATAAGTGTGCATGTGTGTATGTGTGTGTGTGTGTTTCGAGTCTTTGTGTGCGTTCATGTGACCAAGAGAGCAAACGCCCTTACACCGTGTGCGCCATTTGTTGTTGCCAAATGTCCTTGAGCAACTACCTTCATCCTTTCCCTTTCCCTTTCTCTTGCTATTGCTAACTCTCTTTCTTTCTTTCTTCCCCTTCCTTGTTCATTTTTCTCTCCTGAAGCTTTCATTGAATTTCAGGCAGCTGCAAAATATTTCCATTGAACTTATTTTATATTGTTTTAATTTTATTACTTTATCAAGCGCTTGTTCCATTTCCATCATTTCTAATACATGCCTAGGGGTTTTCTATTCTACTTCCACCGTTCCTTATCGATCCCTGTAACTGCATTCGTATTCATATGACTTATTATTATAATGACAATCAGACAATCACAAACCCATCTAATCTTCAAGACTATTCGTATCGCTCTATTCGCATTTTGCTCGCCATATTCAACTCCATTTCGTTCCATTTCATTTCCATTTTGTTTCATTCCACTGTGTTGCTGCACATTTTTTATATCGTACTCTTCTCGGTTCGTTTTATCTTAATTTTGATGACTCTCTTCAATTCCATTTCGTTCCATTCCATTTCCATTTTGTTTCATTCCACTGTTCTGTCGCACATTTATCACTTTTAGTACCATTTCCCATTTGGTTCGCTTTGTCCACATCCATTTTGTTTCATTTCACTGTCTTTATATTTTTTCACTACTCAATTATGATAGTTCTATCTGGCTCCCTTCAATTCTATTTCGTTCCATTCCATTTCAATTTTGTTTCATTCCACTGTCTTGTTGCAATTTATCACATTTTACTCTTCACGCTTCGTTTTATCTTTGTTTCGCTGCCACTCTTCAATTCCATTTCGTTCCATTCCACTGTTCCTATTTGCACCACTGCACTTCCCTCATCCATTCTATTCTACTCGCTTCGTTCTATTCTCATGCGTTTCCCTTTCATTTAAAATGTATCACAATTCCATACCTGCTCATTGTCATTTTTCGTTTCGTTTCCCCCCGTTCCAGCAGACCAGAAATAATTGTCTTTGCGGGCATTATGTTTATGTTAATTGTTGTTCTGACTGCTCTCGTTCCACATTGTTGTTGTCTCTCGTTGTTTGTTTCTGTTCTGTTCTGTTGTTTTCATTACTAATTGTTGAATGATAGCAATGAAGGAGGCTGAAGTCCCAAAAATGGTGGGAAAGGGGGGAAAGGATCAAGGCAGAAAGGCGACAAAACCCCTTTGTTCTTAGCAGTCCTTTTAGCCAGTTTTGTCGTTCGTTTAGTGCCGTTAACATGACACTTGAGGCTTAACATCTCTCGCACTCCCTTCTCACCCTTCTTGCTTGTCATCAGCGTCAGCGTCGAAAGGATACGCTTTCGTCCTCATCCTTTCGGAGGCTGTTTAAAATGTGTTAAACCGTTAAATGAAATTGAAATTCTTGGCGCGTTTACTTGATTATCCTGTCGCCAATAATTAAATGTCGTCGCAACAAGTTGCCACAAGAAGTTTTGCAAAGGACAAGCGGCTAAGGACTCACAGCAACAGCAACAGCAGCAGCAGCGGCAGCTCCTGCTTATAAATTGTACTCATTAAAATATTTTAATTTACTTTGCCAGCCGATTACCAGCTTAGAGTCCCAGAGGCAGAGAGAATTAATGCTCAACACATTTTGTTTTCGTTTTTTTTCCGTTCTCTGTTTGCTGTTTGCGATAAAGACGCAATAATTGGCCGCAATCGTGAAAGGATACAGCCAAAAGGGGAGAGAGAAGGAAGAAGTCTAATCTGGAGCGGTGTCAAGTGCGTGAGTGCTGCAAATTACCCAGAAAATGTCATCAAGTCAATTTTCGAGAGGGGGAAATGAGAAAAGTAATCAACGCCTCAACATAACCTCAAAGTCGAATCTAACCTCAAAATGTTAACCGATGAACGAATTGCGACAATGAAAAAGAAAACAACAAAAAATAAAATGAGCAAACAAACAAAACGCAGCAAGTGCCTTAAAATTTAAATCACTTTCCCCTAAAGCGTCGCAATACAAATCCCTCACTCCTTCTCTCTCTCTCGCGCTCCTCACACACTCGCTGCTCTATATAAATTATATTTTGAGGGTAAATAAAACACTTAACGCCCTTTTAGCGGTTGATACTCCACCTCCCGCAATCCCCCCCACAAATCCAACTCCGCTAAGCAAACCCGCTACACGCTCTGTTAACGTCGCGTCCTCGCGCAAGGATTCACAGTTAAAAACCAAAAAAAAGAGGAAGACAAAAAGAAAGACGCTTTAAAAAACAGCGAGTGTGAGACAAATGCTGTCAAAAGTCGAACAATAAATACTCTTAAGAGAATTTTGATGTAAATAAGTTTCAGGCAAAAATTGTAGAAATTATTCTAGAAATTCTTTTGTATGGGCAAAAACGTTTATTTACTACGGATCTGGTATATTTTGCACTCTATATATATATTTTGTATGTACTATATCAATATACCATTTAACGAATTTGGTATACTTGAAGTATTTTTGATATATATTTTTGGCACATTTTAAGAATAATACCGCACAAGCATCACCGACCCCATAAAGTATACAGTATATTCGTGATCAGGAGAGTCTGGTATATATTTTTGCTCTATGGTATAATTCTGAATTTAGTACTCTGTCAATATACCAAATACAACCTTTGGTAAATTTTAAAATGAATACCGCAGGCGATCTCGCAGTGGAGCACGCTCGACTTTACATGTTAGCTTTGTTAAATGTCAGTTCTTTTGCAGTATATCATTTGGTATATTTAATATACCTTAAGAAATACTTATGTATGGGAAAAAACGTTGCTTTGACAGACAATATGGTATATTTTGTACTGCATGTACAAATATATCGAATATACCAAATATATCGTTTAGTATATTTTTCATATTTTGCGGTATATTAATTAGGTATGTTCGAAAAAAATTTTGCTTTTATTTTCAATGGGTAGCGGGTATCTCTTCTTATCTTACTTGTTTTACATATATTCCTAGAATAATATTCCTATGCCTGATACCCTGCAAAAGTATGCCGCAAGACGTAACACACATTATGACATAATTATCATGCCCTCTCCAAGGACAAAGTAAGCGAGCACATTGTCGCAGCGGGCGTTCTTTAAGCCATCATTACCAAAATGGCCTGCAGCTGAACGACGAACGAGCAAAAGGAAGAGGAAGATGAGGATGAAGGCGAAGAGAGAGAGAGAGAGAGAGAGAGAGATAGAGTGGTTGCCAGACTAAGACTAACCAAATTTGTTGCCCCGTTGCCTCCCTGACTGCTTTCCTGACTGTCTGCCTGGCTGACGTCTTCGTCAGCTTTACTTTTTCTCATAACTGTCAGCTGACAGCTTCAGCTTCAGCTGCAGAGTTGCCACCCCGCCTGCTGCTGCTGCTGCTGCTGATGATGATAATGATGATGATGACAACAAACTTTGTTGCCGCTTTGTTGACGTTCCACATTTTCGGTTTGACTTTATTCTTTTTGCCACTTTTTGACACTTTTGAGGTGCACCTTTTGGGGTAGCTTAGTTGATAAAAAAAAGAACTGTATCTATATGCAAATCAAATCAATGCTGAAGCATCACTTGGTAATTATAAATATACCAAATATTTCATGCTCTGTATATACTACTTCCCTTTTTACAGGGTATTTTGCACTCGTTCAACGTCAGTTTACAGCTGCCAGCTGAATTGTCTCCTCAGTTTGTTGGCTTTTTGGTTTTGGCTGCACGATTTGACATTAACCTGTCAGCGTCTGCCTTGAATTTTGTATTTTATATTAAGTATTTATGGGCGTGGCGCGCCCCCTTTTTTTATATTTTTTCGATTAATCGTAAGGTAAATCTGTTGCCATTGCAGAGTTGAAGTTGCTTTTGGGTTGATTAAATAAATGAACTGAGAACTTAACCTAGTTATCGAAAGGGTTATCGGTATCGATAAGTTTTTTTTATTTATTTATATTTCGATTACTTCAACTTGCTGACGAGTGGATTGAATGAATGAATTCAGAACTTATTTACTTATCGATATCAGTGAATTACCTAGACATAACATTGCAGAATGTTGTCGGTATCGGTAAGTTTACTTCATCGATTAATCGCAAGGAAAATCTGTTGCAGATTTGAAGTTGTCTTTTGCTTGATTGAATGAATGAACGGAGAGCTTGACCTAGTTATTGAAATCTATGGATTACTTAAAGATTACTTTGCAAAGTGCTATCGACATCGATAAGTAATCGCAAAGCAAATGTGTTGCTGCTCCACACTAGCAGTTGCTTTTAAGTTGATTAAGTATATGATGGGAAATCTTAATATAGTTATTGAAATCAATAGATCACTTAGAGATAACATTGTAAAGTGTTATCGTTATCGATACATATACTTTTTCGAATATTCGCAAATCTGTATTAATGGCAGACTTCAACTTGCTTTTATGTAGAAGAACGGAGAACTTTACCTAGTTATAGAAAGTTATCGGTATCGATAAATAATCGCAATGCAAATCTGTCGCATGGCGAACTTGAACTGGTTTGTGAACTGATTCAACGAATGAACAGATAACTTAGCAAGTTATCAATATCAATAGATCACTTAGAAATGTAAACTGTTATCGGTACCGATAAGTTTAGCATTTATTTACCAATCGACCTGCACTTAAATATTCCATCAGCAACGCTTTTTAAGCACTTGCTTAGCATATCAACAACAGCACGTATATCAATCTCTCTTCTTCTCTTTGTCTTTGTCTCTGTCTTCTGACTCGTTTTTTTTTGTGAATAATCCCCGCATTGTAGCTTTTCAGCTTTTTAGCCGCCTACAAAAAAAGCTGGCGCCATATGAAAATTCAATTGACGCCAGTGATTCGATTTGTGTGCTTCGGCAACGAAGCGACGCGACGCAACGCAAAACGAAACAAAGGCGAAATAAAATCAAGCGAAACATGAAAAAATCAAATAACAAAATTTTTGTTGTTGGTGGCCCGCGGCGCTTTGAAGCAAGGCGCCAACTGTTTTGATTAGATAAAAGCGGCGAGACCGTATGAACGTCAAAAGTAACGAGTGCGAATGTGGCAGCAATAACGAGAAGCGAAAAACGCGTGAAAGGAAACGAGAGCATCGCGAGATGAGTTCAAAAATCGCCTCGAGGGCGAACATCTAAAAATCAGGAAACAACAACAGCACAATTGTGTTGTGTTCTGTTCTGTTACCCCTTGCCCCACTCCACTCGTCACTCTCTCTCTGCTCTCCACTCGCCGCTCGTCACTCTCGACAACAAGATGCCCCTTCAGGCGTGGACTGGCTGCCCTCTTGTTGAATGTGGCAACTTTTAGCTTACAAATTGTTTTTAGTTTGCACAACTTTTAATTTGGTTATAGTGTGAAAATGTTTGTTCCCTCTTTCATTCATTTTTTTTTCACTCTCGCACACCCTGTAGTAAAATGCGCACAGCGGGTAGTTTCGCTGGCACAAACTAAATTGATTGCTCGACTTAATTGGTTAACAAATGAGCTCAATATTTGTTGTTTATACAGTCATAAAATGCAGAATTCCCTCTTTTAAATTTCGATAAAAGTAAAGCTAGACGAACGATGTAATAAAATTTAATAAATATATTCTCGAGCTTAATTCCAATCTCTGAACGAATAATAATAATAATAAGTTTCCACAACTTAAGTTTTCGTTTTTTTCTACATTTGTGAACTATGTGAAAATATCGAACACCAATTTTCGATAGATCTTTTCAGTCACGCGATATTTTATCGAGGTGAAACCGAAACGGAGCTCACGATGGCAAAAATTTATAAGAAAAATTCGTGCAAATTGCATCAGTGATTTTAAAAAATCATTCTACTTAAATCGAGCGTCAAAAATCGATAGAAGATCAAATAAAGTGACTCACAAAAAGTCAAACTAAAAAACAACTCAAATTTCGATCATAATATTTTTCTTTTTCATCGTTTTTGTAACAAAAAACAAAGTAAAACAAAGTTACTTCGAAATGTAACGAAAGTTGAATTGATTTTATTAAAACTGTTAACTGAAGACTGTTTGAAATCAATATTATTTTTGCTGCAGGGTTTTTGCAAGTCTATCATACTCGGTACTGTATACACTTTAACTTGTTTTCTATTTAATTTTTTCTATTTATTCAAAGTTTGCGGCACAAATTAATTTGCATTTTGCCCACGCACACACAAAAACACAACTTTCCCCCACTGTTCCTCTCTCTGTTCCTCTCCCTCTACCTCTCCCTCTTCCACCTTCTTCCTATCTCTGCCCCTGGTCACTTTTCAATTAGACAAAGAGGGAAGGCAGTGTTTGCATGCCAAGCCACAATTAGATGGCAATTAATAAACTAAAGATACAAGACGGCGTAACAGCGTAAGCAAAGGGGATAAAGTGGGGAGTGGAGGGGAACGCGTGTCCTGTGGAACAAAACAGGACACGCGTCCGCAACAAAACGACATTTGTTGTGGTGCATTAATCAAACAAATCAATTTTCATATACACAAATGTATTATAAATGAATAGCAGCAACAGCGACGATGACGATGATGATGAAATCTAAGACCAGAAAGCACTCACAAACCCCCCGCAACCCCTTCTTCTACTATTACAATAACTACAGGTTGAGGTCAGTTGAGGACTTTAGTTGGGGTTTCCTTTCTCCCCTATTCATAAATGTAATAAAAAACCCTAAAAGCTCACACGTCAAACGCAATTCAATTGCTACGTTTCTCCTTCTTCCTATCTGTCTCACTCTCTCTCTCTCTCTCTCTGTCTCTCTCTCTCTTTCTCTCTGTGACAGTTTGTGTTGGGACAAGTTTGTTGCTGGTGCCAATTATCAGTGCTATTACCGAGTCGAGCCTCAATTCAATTTGTTTGACGTTTCAAATGGCTTCGGCTTTCAGCTGCTTTTGGCCACATGATACGCTCAATGAGTGTACTCACACTATTCACATTCGCATTCACATTCGCATTCACATTCGTTTGGCTCAAGTTTTTCGCTTACTTTTGTTTTGTGGCCCCAACAAACTTTCGCATTGATAAAAGCCGCACTACGCTGCGTATGAGTAATGTCCCATCTCTCTAGGAGTTTTTCTGTGTGTTTGTGGCTCGTAATGAAAAGTTTGGCGTAATGAAATAAGCCAAAGTTTCGTTTTTGGTTTTTTTTTTTTTGTCTTGCCAGCCAGCTTTCAATAATAACTGTAAAAGTAACTAGCAAAACTTTTGCTTCGTCTTCTAGCAACTTTTCTCCTTATTTATCTCATCTCTGCCCCGCTCTCTCAATCATTGTTGTTGTTGTTGCTCTCTTAGCGGTGCTATCAATGCGATTATGAAGTGGCCATCGATGTATCCACTCCACTCTGGCACTTCACTCTCCTTCACTTCTGCTTCTCTCGGTGATTATTGCGTGTATCTTTCATCAGTGGCATCTTTATTTGCCCAGCACATAAACGGAGCGTTCACTTCACTTTTCTTTGTTCCATTTCGTCTCGTTTCACTCGTTCTTATTTATTTTCTGTTTCGATTTCGAACGCTACGCTTCCCACTTCCTTACTTCCATTTTATCTCTGCTTTGTTTCATTATCGGCAACACCTCAGCTTAAGGTAGTCGATGTATTTTCTTTGCGTTCCACATTCCAATCGTTCCCATGGCAAAACCCGTAATTAAGCAACTTGCTTTTGTTCTTTTTTGAATTATTTCATCTAATCGATTTGTTATTCCTATTTGATCTCCTATTTTTGACTCGATTCATTTAATTTGTTTTCACTTTGCTTGTTACTTGTACTATTTTCACAGTTCCACATACCAATCGTTCCTATCGTACCACAATTCCAATTGAGTTGCATTTTGATTTAACTTCATTTTACTTATTCAAGGCGCTATATTTGTTCTATCTTATCTTTTTGCTTGTTCTATTTCCACTGTTCCTCATGCCAATCGTTCCCATTGCACCACAAAGTCGCTGAGTATCTTAATACTTCAATTGCTTCCTTTCTTCTATATTTATTTGTTCTATTTCCACTGTTCCACATATCAATCGTTTCTATAGAGTTGCATTTTCTTTATACTTAACTTGAGACATATCTTCCGCTTCATCTCATTCCCTTTTCATTGTTTTATTTCCACTGTTCCATATACCAATTGTTCCCATTGTACCGCAATCTTACTAAATGTCTTTATTGTTCGCAATTCCAATTAAGTTGCATTTCAGTTTGATTTATTTTACTAATTGTATGTACCTCTTTTCATGTTCCATATTCAATTGTTTCATTTCTTATCTATTTATTTATTCTCCTTACCAATCGTTTCTCCTTTGCCTCAATATCGATATCCATATTCTCTTTTCTTTGATTTATTTCCGCTGTTCCACATATCAATCGTTTCTATAGAGTTACATTTTCTTTATACTTAACTTAAAACATATCTTCTGTTTTATCTCATTCCCTTTTATTTGTTCTGTTTCCATTATTCCACATACCAAACATTCCCGTTGAACCTCAAATGTCTTTATTGTTCGCAATTTCAATTTAGGTTATTTTTACCCATTAAAGAGGTCGCTTTTCATGTTCTATTTCCAATTGTTTCCTTTCTCATCTAATACATTTGTTCTACAATATTTCTACTGTTTTGCATACCAATCGTTTCCACTGATTTTGATTTCCACAGAATTGCATTTTCTTTTGACTTTACTTTAAATTTACACAGCATACACATTTTCTGTTTCATCTCATTCCTTTTTATTTGTTCCATTTCCCCTGTTCCACACTCAGTGCGTTGCAAAACGTCACCTGCGTCCGCTAGGTGAGTCTATATTTTCCATGCTATTTATGTGCACTTCATTAAACAGCCATTGAAGTACAAACAAAGTGGGCAGAAATAACAATTAATCATAATTAAGCCGCAAAATGCACACATAATCATTTATTATGATACGGCCGGTAAGTGGAACCAGAGAGAGAGAGAGACAGAGACAGAGACACCGAGTGAGGCTGAGCGACAAACTGAACTGGACGAGGATAATAAATTAAGTCAAAGAGGTCGTGTTAAGCTCCTGCGTAAGCCGTTGCCCTTAACTCTAACCTGCTCTATTGACTATTTGGCCAAAAGCCACCGAGCCACAAACCACAAGCCAAAAGCCAAAAGCTGGCCGCAGGTAGCTTCGGTTGTTGCGTTAATCAGGCGTTAAATTAACGCACTCATTAGCACAAATTACAAATTGAGCTGCCACCTTCTAGAGAGAGAGAGAGAGAGAGAGAGAGGGAGGGAGAGAGAAAGGTGTGTTCGGTGTGTTTGGCCTGTCTCTGACCGTTTCATTCCCTTTCATTCCCCTTGCCTGCCAAGAGCTCGAAATGCCAGGCTAAGTCAGGTGCTTAATATAAATCACTTAATAATCAAGTGCAGCCGTTTAATTGACCGTCTGACCATAGTTATATGGTTCCCTTTCCATTTCCTTCCCATTCCCTTCTCTCTCCTTCTCATTTCATTCCGCACTCCGTCGCTGCTCTGCTCTGTCGCCTTTGTGCAATTAATTATTTTATTAGTTTGTTGCCTCTCAAAAGCTGACTGCTGCCGAACTTCAGATGCTGTTGCACAGCCCTATACTACATATGTACATATATGTATGTATATATATAAAACGCTCATATCACTCCAACTCTTCAGTATCTTCAAACATTAGCGATTAACTGGAAAAAATGTTTTTTCTTTTCGAATTTCGTTAATCGATTACCACATTTGAATATGTTATAAGTTTTATAAAAACTCAAAATTTAAAGTTGAAAAAGCTTCAATTTGCTAACTATGAATATATCTTCTTTACAATTTTGTGATACTTTCTCTAAGTGAAATAACAAAGCGATTACATTTGAATATGTAACAAGTTTACTAAGCAATAAATTGGAACATAATCTAAAAAATGTTTGCTATGCTCCTCCACACCCTTCGCTAAGAGATCCAAAAAAAAAAATTAATCTTGTATATTACACTTATGATTATCAGAGGGTTGAAGGTTCCGTCATTACCACTCTAAGCCTGGTACGGCATTGTCTATTAAAATATAATACTCTATATCCTTATCTAGTAAAAGAATAAAAAATAAAATAAATTCTATTCTCTAAGTTATTTTGACAATAAGATGCTTATCCAAAAAAACCATTTCTATATATCACAGAGAGAAAACAAATCGAGGTTGAAAAGTAAATTGCAATTTGGATTTAAGAACTTTTTAATCTTAACAAAAATTTTGAAACAAGAATTTTAGATTCAAAAAAATGTACAACAAAATTTATCATACGAGGATAAAAAAATCTTCTTTTAAGATCGAAAAGCTCTCAAATTCAAGAAGTGTATTGAAGAATTTTGATACCGATTTAAGAATTTACCCTATAGAACTTTTTTTCTGTGTAGTAAGTAGATTTCTACAACAATCTAAACTGTTATCTGTTATGAATTCGAATACTTTCCACAAATATTATTATTTTGATTTAAGAATTTGCATTCTAGGTTCAATTTTGACATAAAATAATCTTGAATCAAGGTTTTGTTCTTAAAGTTAGAACTTTTTTCTTGCTGTGTAGTAAATTGGTTTTTGAGTGTGTTATTTGTTATGTATTCTGAATATTTCACAAAAATATATCATATTGTCACCTAATGATTTTATAGACGAAAATTGTGAAGCAAATCTACAAGGTATTCTTTCTTGTACATTTCATTGTCGTTGTTGTTGCTTTCGACCTTTGACATTTAATTTAAGTTTTGCAATTTGCATGCGAATTACAACGACGACGTTGATTGAAACACTCCGCTTTCTCTCCAGCTGCATTTAAATCAAATCTATTGCCATGAACAACAACAAAAGCAGCAAGCAGCAATAAAAAGGCAACAGAATTTGGCAAGTTTTTAATTGCCAGCAACCGCTGCCAGTGACAACCGCAGGAAACAAACTTTTCCTTCGCCCAATTCCGTTCCTCAATGTTTTCTCTCATCGTAATTATTTTTGCCTCGACATTTGCATTTGTTGCTGCGAGCTACGCTACGATACGCTACGCTTAGGCTCAACACCAGCTCAATAAAATTACCAAAAAATGAAGCGAGCATCTTAATCATCGTCCACAACTTGCCCATCATCATCTTCATCGCCATCTTCATCGAAGATTTGGGTTGCACATAAATCGAAATCGGAAACATAAAAAATAGAGACAAACCCCAAAAGAAAAAAACTGTGCCGAGAGCACACAGAACACAACAGAATAGAGCAGAGCAGAATAGAACATCGCAGTGTCGCGATAAAACCCAAGACGAACACCAGAACCAAGTCCAATCCCAATTTCCAATCCCAAGCCAAAGTTGCAGCTACAGCTTCAATCTCTGCCAGCTTTACTCGCTGGCCACATTCAAAGAGCGCACAACAAATAGTTAAAGACACTGCTACACTGTGCAAAATTACTAGCACAAATGTAAGAAGACATATTTTGAGTGTAATATGAAAATAAATTTGAATATTGATTAAATTGAAATCGTTTTTGTCTATCTTTCATTTGAATATCTTCTCACTTCAATTTCTGACATTGAAATCACTTTTGTCTATCAATTTAATCAGATTTATTCGAGTTTTGTTTCTAATATTTCGAGCACAACTTGAGAATATCTTGTTCCTTTAATAACTGACTGCTATCCATTTGGTAAAAGGGTTTTAGAACTTTGTGCCCGCCGGAAATGTATGTAACAGGAAGAAGGTGGCATCTCTGACTCCATAAAGTGTATTCTTGATCAAGACAGTATAGTATATTTTGTACTTTATGGCGTAATCCTAAATGTAGCATTGAACCAATATATACCAAACATCCATATCCTTGGGTATATTTTAGTATTTTTGTGGTTTATTAATTAGGCATATTTTAATAATAATACCACAAAGGCATCTCTGACCCAATAAAATATGTAGTATATTCCTGATTAAGTATACATATATGGTATATTTTGTACTCTATGGTATAATCTTGAATGCAGTATCTTCGGTATATATTTTAGAGCGCAGACTTTGGACATATTTGGTATAAACTTAATTGTAATACTATATCAATATACAAAAAATGGCCTTCGGTATATTTTAGTATCTTTGTGGTATATTAATTTGGTATGTTATAAGAATAATGTCGGACAGTTTGGTATATTTGGTATAAACTCTACCAAATATAGACGTTTGTATATTTCGTAGTATTTTTGTGATATATATATATTCGGAATATTTTAAAAATAATACCAAATAGTCTGGTATATTTTGTACTGTATGATATACTCCTGAATGTATTAGTATAAAAATATACCAAAAATAGGTTTCCCGGATATTTGATTACTTTTGCGGTATACTTTTGTATTTCTTACAGTATATTTATTTTGTATATCTTATGCATCTCTAACCAAAAATATTCTCTAGTTTGAGTGAATTGCAATTGAGAACGTCAATATGTGGAATTTAATCAATACGTTTTTTTTTTTGGTCAGTGTATCACTTGCTAGCCCTTTTCCCCTCCCTTTCGCACTTCACCCCCGTCAGCTGTCCCTGAGCCCTGTGGTCGCGTCGTCCAAGTGTATTCGTATCCCTTGGCCAATCTCTCAAAGTGCCAGACATGCCAAAAGGACTAAACAATTTTCTGCGCTGGCAATTTTTATGGCCAAACGATAAGTAAAACGATATTGAATGTGTGTCTGTTCTCTCCCCTTTTTGTATCTGTATCTCAGATTTTTTTGTGGGAAGTGATTGCAGCAAGCAAGAAGAAGGCAGATGGAGGAAGGAGAAGGAAGAGAGGAGGCCCATTAAATGGCGATAAGCATCGGCATTGTCCAAGGCAAAAGCATTTGCCCACTTTAAAGGCAATTGCCGGGCTTATTAGCACTTTGTTTTCTCCCTTTCTTCCTCTCTCTGGCTCCCATCGAGTTGAGCCAACTTTAAAGGTCAGCATTGGAATTGAGATTGGGGATTGAGACCGAGACTGAAACTGAAACTGAGACTGAGACTGGGATGCAAGCCTTGTTGAGAGTGTGTGTTCCGCATTCCCCAACAAAATTAGCTGCAGCCAGAGTGCGAAAGTGCGAATTGTGTAATGTTAAATGGTCACTGCCCATGCCAGAGAAGAGCAGAACAGAACCAAACAGAACAGAATGTTGCAAAGTGCCCCCAGCAGAGGAAATGCTGCGTTAAAAATTATGTTTACCGCTCTCGCCCCGCTTCTTCGCTCAGTCTGCTAAAACCAAGGGAAAAAAACATATATAGTATATATTCATGGCATTTATAAAAGTCATTTGGAACAGTCAACGTTGCAAAAGAACGCGCTGCGAGGCTAGACCCAGGGCCAGGAATATACATGGTGTATACATGGGACAGCAGGGGGGAAGAGAGGGAGAGGAGAACTCTTACGGCACATGCAAAATGCGGCCATTACGTTATGAGCTGCGCTACAATCTGCAGTCAAGAGGATTACGACGAACGAACCTCAAGTAAAGAAAGATCTTAGGTAGGACCGGAGGAACAAAGATCTAAGGAAGTCCTTAACTGTGCTGGTAGAAGTTAGCTTCATATCAGAAGTTGCATCTCAAAAGAAATTTCACGAAGATCGTTAGACACATTCAAGATATTTCAACCGGAGTCGGTATAACGGTAGACATACACAAAGGCAATGCTCCAGTTTTTCCTTAACTCCGGACTTGTTCGGAAAATTCCCAAAACAAAACGCAACAAGCTTCCCTGTAAATCTTCGTAGTCTAAACTTGAAATCGATTCATTGCGGTCACGTTCTCAGCACTTCTATCAGCTTGGTAATGAAATAAGGAAAAGACCTTTTTCACTTATACTGAATCTATTAATTTACTGTACTGAAATAGTCTAAAATCTAGTCTGTAGTCTAAAATCGACTCTTAGCTGTTACGTTCTCAGCAGGTTGGTAAAAATATAAAGGCACATAAATGAAGAGCTCTTTCAAACATACTGAATTGTGCTTTATATACTGAAATACTCTGAGATAGTATACAAGTAATAGACGAAAAGTCTTCAAAAACTTTTTATTTATTATAATTTATAATCAATAAGAAAAAGACGCTCAGTATTCCTTCCCCTTACATCACAACGAAGATAACTTTTAATTGCTTGAGTTAATCCATTCCCTATTTAAATGTATTGCTAACTATTGTCTGCGCTGTAAAGTATGCACATTTTCTTAAAGTCTTTTAGGGTATTAGGAGAAAGTTCCTCAAGTAAGCTATAGGATGAGTTTCAGTAATAAATTTTTTAATAGCGAAGCTATGATACTATTTTCTATTGTTTGTACAGATTCTTTATTATTTATGATTCCTGAAAATTTGATTGCAATATAGAGTGAGATAAAAATTGTCGATATTATAAAAGAAATACTTTTGTGTGGGCAAAAAACTTACTTATTACGGATCTTAGTTGCTGTGGCTGACAATTTGGTATATTTTGCCCTCTATGGCATATTTGAAATGTATATCTCAATATGAAATTGAAATGTATATCTCTATGGTATATTTTGAATGTAGTACTGTTGTATCAATATACCAAATATAGCCTTTGGTATATTTTAAGTATTTTGTACCACATTGTAGCCCTCTTAGTTGTTTTCTATAGTTCTATCTTATTCGTTCCGAAGATAACCATAACTCTCCTTAAGCAAGCAGCGATATTCGAGCTGTCAATAAACCCTACGACATTCGCTGTAGAGTGCAAAAGAGGGAGGTGAGAATGGGGACTGGGGACTGGGGAGCAAATTACTTTGACTTTCGCTGCGCTTTTCGACGCGTTTTCGCTGGTTGTCCTTGTTGCTGCGGCCATTTGGAGTATTTTTCGGGTCTGCGAGCCAAGTGCAAGCGCAAAATGTTTATAATTAAACTTTAATGCGTATTTAATGAGCCCCGGCAATGGCGACTTGAAAAAATAATGCCAACTTTCAATGCGAATGCGAATGCGAATATGAATATGAAAGCTACCCAACCACTCTTCAGTTTATCTCTTACTGTCTCAGTCTCCGTTTCTGTTTCTGTTGCTGTTGTTGCGTTATGCAATCCTGTTTACAAGGCCAAAAGTTTTTCGAAGGGAAAGAGCAGACAGACAACAAATGAAACAAAGTGAGGACAGATGCTGGAATGCTCCGTATCCCCTGATAATATAAATTTAATCGTTCGCTTAATTGTCTTCATATGAAACCGAGTAAATGGTGTTAAAACTTTTGCAAACAAATTGCAACTAGTTGTAAGGAGTCCAGGAGCATGACGTTCAGGCAAGGACGCTCAGCACCAAGATGTCGACAAGGATCAGGACTTGAGACCGAGATGAAGACGGAGGCGGAGGCTAAGGGATGAGCATGACGATGATGACGATGATGACGACGACGACGACGAGTTGTGAACAAATTTCTAAACGCCACTCGAGCTCTCGCTTTGAGCCACTTCAAAATTGCAAGTTGCCTCTGCCACTGATACTACGCAAAGTTTAACAGCCAAAAGTTTACACACACACACACACACACATATAGAGACTGTCTGTCTGTCTGTGGTTGGAAGGCATCCTGGGTTTTTGGCCAGGCTCTGGCTCGGGGCCAAAAGTTGCCTCTCAAATGAAAATGCGCTTCAAAAATTTATGAAAAACCATTTGACCAGCAAAACGAAAACGAAAACGAAAAGAAACAAAACCAAACCAAACGAAACGAAACTGAAACGAGCCACATACAAAATGCAACAGTGTGTAATTGCTGTTCGCAATGCGAACACACACTGGTTCCAGTTCCAGTTCCGGTTCCAGTTCCACATAACCTCAATATGTGTTGATGTCTGTCATTTGCTATCTATCATCCTTTTCGTAATGGTTGGAACTGGTTCGCCATGTGAAAGCACACTAGTTTCATATTTTCTCAATGCATTTTGACATTTGCTATCACCCATTTCTCAATGTTAGAATCTAATTCGCAATGTACACGCACACTGGTTCCAGTCCCAGTTCACGTTTTAATTACAGTTCTACATTTTTTATCTGCCATTCATTTCTCAATGTCAAAAACTAGTTCGCAATACGAACTCTAGTTCAAGGTTCAATTCCAGTTCCGGTTCCAGTTCCACATTACCTCAATATATATTTCAATATATATCTTTTTTCTTTTCTCAATCGTTGAAATTAGTTCGCAATGCTAATCCACACTGGTTCCAGTTCCAGTTTCGGTTCCCTTTCAAATTATAGTTACCGATTGCTCAAAATATGTTAATGTCTGACATAGTAACAACTAGTTTGAAATGTGAATGCACACTGATTCCAGATCTAGTGTTTGTTTTAGTTCCCGATATAGTTCTAGTTCTAGTTCTAGTTCTAGTTCTAGTTCTAGTTCTAGTTCTAGTTCTAGTTCTAGTTCTAGTTCTAGTTCTAGTTCTAGTTCTAGTTCTAGTTCTAGTTCTAGTTCTAGTTCTAGTTCTAGTTCTAGTTCTAGTTCCAGTTCTAGTTCTAGTTCTGTCATCCATTTATCAATGTTTGAAACTAGTTATATACAGATTACTCTTATTTTACATTCCACTCTTTTTCATTACAGTGTTCATTTGTACTAGTTAATTGCAGAACCATTTAAATGTGATAATATTGAAATCAAGCCAGTATGAATATTGCATATCAACTCTTAACAAATCTTAAAGCTAAACTCAATCAATATATCAATTAATGTTTGTTTCTTTGCTCATCGGAACTAGTTCCACTAAGAAACATTCATTGCCTTGCAATTGGATTAATAAATGAAATAATCAATCGCTTGTAGCGACACAAATTCATCATGAAAACAAATCAAAACACTGTTCGATATTTCAGCTAAAGTCATTTCTTTCATAATTAATGCTTTTCCTCAATTAATAATAACTTCTTTGCACATTAATCTTGCTATCAAAATGAATTGAAATCGTTCGAGAATTCATTGTCAAAGCAGCCAAAACTTGCTATGCTTCGAATTGTGGATTGCGGATTGTGCAACTGTGTGAGAGTTTTTGTTGAACCTGGGCCTGCGTGCAGTCTGGGCACACTGGCAGTTGGTGTAAATGCCCAAAGTTTGATTATGCTGACTCAAAGTAAAAAACCTGCAACTGCCAAAAGTTTCTCTTATAGAATATCGTTTGTTTTATTGCCGCTATAGCCAGAAAAAACTTTGCAAATTGCATGCACATGCACAAGCTGAATTCAAACTCACACACATGTACACACAAACACACATACACAAATGAAGATTTCCTGCTACTTTTCGACAGAGTGTGAGAACTGTTGAGGACACATAAAGACATCATGTGATATAAGTAGAGGAGCAGAAGCAAAAGCATAACTCATCAAGCAGCTACGTTCTAAATTGTCTGCAATATAGGGTATATATAGTCGATCATAATTGCAATGCAAAGAAATATCGATGAGTATAATAACTATCGATAGTTTTTTAGGTAGTGTATCGAAATCTGACACACTTTAAAACCTAAATATTACAATACAAGCAGGGTTATCATTAAATAATCATAACTATCGATAGTTAAGAACTTCGATAGTTTTTAAGGTAGTAAAACAGATTTGATTAAAAACTGTTTAGGACACAGAGACATTATCTGATATAAGTACAGGAGCAGAAGCAAAAGCATAACTCAGCAAGCAGCTGCGTTCTAAATTGTCTGCAATATAGGGTATATATAGTCGATCATAAGAAATTAATCTAAATTTGTTTCAAACCAATTGCATATCGAAATCTAACCAACTAAAAACCTTAATGTTCTTAAATTAAGCGATGTGTATAATAACTATTGATAGTCAAGAAAAATCGATAGTTTTTTAGGCTGTCTGTCAAAGTCTGCTAAACTATAAAACTTAAGTGTTACAATGGAAGTAGGGTTATCTCAAACTAATCGATGTGTATAATAAATAAAAGAAAAATCAATAGTTTTTTAGGTAGCAACAAAAACTATTATTAAAATGAAAATGTAATGTTTTAGCAATTATCGATGTGTAAAACTATCGATATACTAAAGTATTATAAGCACTTTGCAACTGTAACTTCAAACTCTTGTAATTTAATTTAATTAATTTATTAATACTTCCAACGACAGCATTCAAGGCTCTATAATATCAACAATCCATAATTAAACTATTAATTTAGCATACAAAGTGTCTTCAAGTCGAGCATGCTTAATTCTTATGAAATGGAAATGCACTGACTCTATAATATTGCCAATCTAAAATAGGTTAATTTATTTTAGCGTACAGGGTGTCTGCAAGTCGAGCAAACTTCATTTTTATGAAATAGAAATTCACTATAATATTACCAATCTATAATGAATATATATTTTATATTACAAGGTGCCTCCAAGTCGATCATAATCAATTCTTATGAATGGAAATGCACCGACTTTATAATACTATCAATCTTAAATAGGTTCATTTATTTTCATGTACAGGGTACCTGCAAGTCGAGCATGCTCCACTCTTATGCAATGAAAATGCACTGCAAATTTTGGTGTTCGTATATAAATCAATAAACTTATTCAATAAATGTCTGCAGCACTCGTTGACGCTTTTCGACATTTATGGCGACAATCATTATGCCCCGAAAATTCCCTTTCCCTCTCTCTCTCTCTCTCTCTCTGTTCCTCTCCCCCGCCACGTCTTGATAAAACCCACAGTTGGTTGGGCAGGTCATTAAACGCATAATCGATACTAATGAAGCGTCGGATTTACTTGCTGTTGGCAATTATTGTGAGACTGCAGCGTGCCAAGTTCTCTCCTCTCCCCTGTCCTCCCCCGTTGGCACTGCATCCGCTTCATGGCATAATAAATTGCCCCCGCTCTGCTCCTAAATATCTCTGATCTCATCAATAGAGTGTAGCTAAGCCCTCAAAATGTGCGTACGCATAAACGTTTTATGTGCTTTAGCTACAGCTTAAGCTTTGGCTTTAGCTTTAGCTTTAGCTTCTTTTTCCTACTCCGAGATTTGTCCATTTACAGCCAAGGCGAAGACGAAGACGAAGGCGAAGACGAAGGCAGAGACAGAAACTCAAACTCAACTCGAGCTGAGGCTGCAACTTGCTTAATGAGCCTAGCAACATTTACCATGGCAGCACTTTTCAGCACTTTACAATGTTTCCCCCCCATAAATGCAAATGGCAGCTGACAAAAAAAACTAGTTCACACATTCGCTGTGCCATCAAAGTGGTCCATATAATTTAAGTAGACGCTCTTTAGATACCAGATTGTCACAGCTTCTGACGGATTAGGCGAGCTATCAATTCTGTAAGCAGCTTTCAACCAAATTCAATTCTTTGCGCTGATTTTAGCTTTAAAGAAACTTTAATTTAAACATTTTTTTAATCAACAATTTCTTTGTAGAGTTAGACTTATCTTTATCTAATCGCCATATTTACATTTATCTATAAATATATTTATGCTATCAATTTTGTAAGCAGGTTTCGACCAAATTCAGTTCTTTGCGCTGATTTTAGCTGTAAGGAAACTTTAAAGAGTTACTTTATGAATGTGACAAAATATATATTAAAATTATATTACAAATTAAAAAAAAGTAACTCTCTTAATAATCGACATATTTTAAATATTAACATTTATCGACAATTATATCTGCGCTATCAATTTTCTAAGCTTTTCTTCTTTGCCTTGATTTGAGCTTAAAGAATAGTTTAAACATTCTTTTAATCAAAAATTTCTTTATTCAATTAAATTTCTTTTTATTTAGATAAAGAAGACATCTTTTAAATATTTACATATATCTATAACTCAAAATTTTACTTAGATTTCGCTTCACAGTTGTTTGGTTGTCGCCATTTATCAGGTGGCAAAAAGCAGAGAAGAAGAAACACACGCTAAAATTGCAATTCAATTGAGTGGAATAAACTTAGGGCGAGTTACGAGCGCCAACTTGCAAGTTATTTTATTCCAGCTGATTTTCAATAGCATTTGCAGCACAACGCTTAAATTTATGACTGCATCTCAAAGAGAGAGAGAGAGAGAGCGCAAAGGGGGAAAGCTGAAACAGTCTTTGAGAGACTACTTACAAAAGTCGCCTTAACAAAATGGCAATTCAATTGCGAACAATTGCAATTGCATTCAATTTCGCGGCTTATCAACGGCGCACACACATTAAAACCTCAAAAAGAGAATGTGTTACTTTTAACTTAAAGAGACCCTTTTCAAGAAGTTGAACATATGGTATTGACTTGTAGAGACCCTTTAGTTATCATATTAAGAACCTAGAGATGAATGTTTAATACTAGAGCAAATTAAATGAAACATATTTAAGCTTAATGAGGAATGTATTAGTATTGACTTGCAGAGACCCTTTCAACAAAAGAAAAAGAAGATGTGAAAAAGAACATTAAAACCAAAAGAAGAATGTCTAAGATTGACTTATTTCGTCAGTTTATAGAGCATATTACATGAAACACATTAACTTCTAAAGAAAAATGTGTAACTATTGACTTGCAGAGACCTTTTTAAAGAAGTGCCAAACGAAGAATTTGTGATATTGACTGCCGTAGATACTACATCAAATATTTTATGTGAAACACATTAACCTTAAAAAAATAATGTATAAGTATCGACTTGCAGAGACCCTTTCAACAAAATGCAAAGGAAGAACTTATGATATTGACTTGCGTAGACTCTTCAACATTAAAACCAAAAGTAGAACGTTTAGTATTGACTTACAAAGACCCTTTAGCTATCATATTATAAAAAAAAAAAGATGAAACCAAGAGAAGATTGTGTAATATTGACTTCTATTGTCTCTCTAAAGAGCGCTATTATATAAAGTGGCAAGTCCTTAAACCGAACGTTGTAATCAAATAGCAAATACATTATTATATTGTTTTAATATTGGAAAGATTGAACATATTACAGAAACATAGAATATTTAGTAAAAATGTTAGACCCGTCATTGAATAATATGCAGCTCAATAATAAAATAAAACTTTGTGGAGTATCTGCATCGATTGTGTTGCTTAGCATACCCATCATTAATGAGTCGCTGTGTGGAGTATATTTAACATTTAATGGGCTTACGCTTCGCTCATTTGATGTCTACAGGGTATTATTAAGGGTCACGCCCCCCCATTTCATAGCCATGCTGCAAGTGTTATCAGCGTGGGCGTGGCAAACAACGCCCAAGTGTCGCATAAAATAAACATTTACTAAATTGACACTTGCGATTCAAAACCAAACACTCAATTGCCGACGTTGCAACGTTGCCCCAATGCGACGGCTGCCTCGCTGCCTCACTGCTGCCTCATGCTGCAGTTGCAAGTGCAACTCGACAACGACAACGACGACGACGACGACCACGACAGCGACACCATCATCAACTGCAACAACAAGAGCAACAATCGTTATCAACTAAAATTCCTTGCATCGACGCACATGCTGCACACACACACACTCACACACACATACTTGCCGCACAGACAGCTGCAGATACTCTCAGTGCTTGCCTCATCGATGGAGCAGCACACTCGAAGGGAAGCGGACACAGGCACAGAAAGCTGCATTCGAGTGTGCTCAACTGTGAAATACTCGCTACTTATTTTGAAAAAATACTACTAACTACCTATTTTGAACAAATACTCACATAGAGTATTTAGTATTTAAATATACTATATACTATACTACTATACTATATGATATAACTATCACTCTATGTTGCAAATGTGATATCGGATTGCAATTCATTTGGGAATCAGAATGAATGAGGATTGATCAAAAGAATATACCACATAAATATATCAATAATAAATTAATACAATTTATAAATGGTATTTAAATATACCATAACGCATAATAGATAATCAAATATATCATAGAATATCACACTAAGTTGCAACATTGGTATCGGATTGCAGATTATAAACTTCAAATATATCAACAATTATTCCGAGTAAAATAAAATAAGTGAAGTAAAATAGACATTTAAATAACCATCATTTACACTTTGCTATCAGATTGTAATTCGATTGGGCATCCTTTTTTATTCTAAAAGCAGTTTGATTAAAAATATGTAATAAATATATAAACCAACTGTAAATGGTATTTAAACATACCATAACAAAAGTTGGCATTAAAATATACCATATACCAGAATACATTTTGGTACTTTGCTATCGGATTGCGATTCGAGTGATCAAAATGAACTAAAAAATAAATATACTGCAAATATACTACCAATTAACTAAAACTTGGTCATAGTATTATACTTAAATGCTATTTATTATTATTAACTGTTATAGAAAAGGTAAAAATTACCTTTAATTAATTTCGATAAAATTGTTAAATAAAAAATAAATTGTATTTAAATATACCATTACATTAAGTACTGAACGAAAAATGTAGTGGTATATTTAAATACTATCCATACCACTACATTTAATACTGAGCGAAAAATGTAATTGTATATTTAAATACTACTATATGCTAAATGCTTTCACAACCCAATTTGCGTAGTCTACAAAAATCTCTCTTTTAATTTTAGCTTCCTCAGCTCTTTTTATAGGACAAACAGTCAGAGATGTCTCGACCTCTCTCGCTTTAACCCACTCACTCATAATGCCCTTTTATGCAGTGGCTGCCCGGGATATCAACACAGACAAAGATGCTTCGCTCCTTTGCCCTTAATCCCCGTCCCCGCTTCCCCCTGATGAGAACCATTATCGTCAGACCTCAAACAACTCGAAAGGCAGCTTCATTGCCATTTCCATTCCCAATCCCATTTCCACTCCCATCGTCATCGTCATCGTCATAGACATTTATAAACTGCACACAAAACACTGTCCACTTCGCCTCGCTGGGCTGCCAACTCTATTGATTTCCCCCTCTCGTTATTCTCTTGTTGCAGGCGGCAACAGAGTCTGTCAATTCGTTGACAGATCAAATGAATCGAACACGAAACGTAACGCACTAAATTAATTTAACTTTCACTTTAGTAACTTCAACTCGAGTCCATTTCGATGCGCAGCTCAAATTGAAAATGCAATACGCTTGATGCCTCTTGACACCAAGCAATTATATTGACAGCGTTGCCACATCGTTCGGTATCATCATGTTGCATCCAATAACTATTTATAAACTCATGCTCTTTTTTATAGATTTCGATAACATTGTATGAATTTAACGTATAAACTGATTTAAGTGATAAATCGATTACTTTAAGGAACTGATAGACAGTTTCAATCATCGGAACCACTTCAGAACCGGTTCGTAAACTTTGTGTTTCTTAAATTATTTTTCCCCGAGCATGAAAAAACAGTTAAAAGTTGTCCTCTTATGAATTTAAGATGTTAATCTTGACAAATCAATCGCTTTATAGAACAGCTAGATCGACAGTTTCAATCATCGAAACCTCTTCTGAACCGGTTCATAAACTTTGTGTTTCTTGATTTATTTTTCGTCTAGCCGCACTTTTACCGACCATTCAGAAAAAATGTTGAAAATTGTCTTCTTCAGATAAATCGTTTCAATTATCGGAACTTCTTCTGAACCGGTTCATATAAACTTTCTGTTTCTTCTTGTTTCTTCGATTCGTGCAACTATTTATTCACTTTTTTTCATAGCATAGCCGACCATTAAAAAAGAAAGTTGCAACACTTAAGGTCCGCTTACGAACCGCATTCCGAACCGGTTCATTGACTTGCTTAATATGCAATTGTTGCAGCAAAAGTTTCGCTGACAATTTTGTGACTACAACGAGACCAAACCGATAATGATGATGATGACCACATCATCGAGTCGGTCAGTCGATAATGAAGATGTGGACATGTAGCTCTAACCGAAGGCAGACAAAGAGAGGAAGCTAGAATCGAAGTCGGAGCAATTGTCCTGCCTTGTCCAGGGTTCACACAACGCGCTCTTTTTTCTCGTTTACTTCCTTTAAGCGCTTCTCTTCTTTTCAATATATCCTGTGAGCTGTAGCAAAAGGCGCCAAATGCGCTGGACTAGACACTTAATAGAGATGACTTTGAGGGTAGTTGAAGTTGTAGTAAATCAATCAAATAAGAATACTAAAACTTACTTTTGAAGAACTAACTAAAGTTAACTATCATTAAACTTTCCCAATGATAAAGCAATATTTATACATATAACAGTATTTTTGATTTATGTTCCTTTATATTTTTGAAGGATTACGATATGAACTAACTATTCTTAAAATTTCACAAGAATATAGCAAGAATTATCCAAACGATATTATATGAATTATCATAAGCTTCATAAAGACAATATTTTTTAAATAAATTGAGGGTTTTTAAAAATACTTGAGTAGGAAATAGTTTTCAAAGATTAAACTATGAACTATCAATCAACTGTCCTTAAAGTTTCATTAAAAAGAAACAATAAATAACTTATTTTGAATGTACAAAATTAAATGAATTAAAATATAAAGTGGAAATTTTCTTGGAAAGATTACGATATGAACTAACTACTCTTTAAGTTTTCCAAGAATTCTCCAAATAATTATTAGAAGTAAAGTATAAAGTTGAAACTGCTTCTCAAAGATTACGATATGATGTGAAATATCCTAAGTTTCATAAAGATGGAGAATAGTAATATAAAAAGTAGTATTTTTATTTTTGGTATATTGCATGAGTAAAGTACGAAGTAAGAAGTGTTTTTTGAAGATTACAATTTGATATAAGCTATTCTAAGTTTGGACTATTCTTAAAGTTTCACAACAAAGAAGCATTATTTATGCAAAACAAAAAACAATATATTCCAGGAGCGAACAAAAAAAATTATTAGTGTATTTCAATGAATAAGAATATGAAATAAATATGTACATTTATGTAAAGAAGGTATGAGGTTGAAAATACATAATGCACACAGAAAAAGTGAACTTTCGCAACTCCAGGGTATCCAGCAGTCAAGCAAGAATTGCAAAGGCAGAGAGAGAGAGAAAGGGAATGTGTGTGTAAAGAGAAATTCCTAAATGAACGATATAAATTGTTGGCAGCCACAAATAATGAAAACACTTTGCGGTCATTTAGCGCTATTTGAGTCACACACACACACACATACAGTGACAACTGTCAACAGCATGCGTATGTGTGTGTGTGTGTGTTAGTGTGTGTGCGTTGTCCTCTTCTGTCTGTGGGTGACATTTTTTCTTGCTCTGCACTGCAAAGTCTATTGCAATTCGAAAATGACATACGAAGTCCATTAAGCACACACACACACACAGAAGGGCACACAGATGCAGCAAGAGAGCAAAAACAACAATTGCAACTGCAAGGGGCTAGCTGGGAGGCGTGGCGTAACGCCTCTAATCCCCGCCTGATGAGCATTCAGCCAGCAATCGACTCAGACTCAGACTCAGTCTCAGTGTAACATTCTCAGACGAGCGACGAGTTCAATGGCTACACACACACACACACACACACACACACTGACGCACACTGACTACCAAAATTATCTTCATCAGCTCTGTTGAATCGCATTCACATTTGATACGTTTTGTGCTCCATTTTGGTAATGAACATTGACAACTACGAAATTCAGACAATTGAATCTTAATTTTCCAACAGAGATGGATAAAGCGATAAAGAGTGGGACAGATTAAGTGTTGAAAAGGGAGAGAGCGAGCGAGATAGCTAGCTAGATAGATGACCATTGAGAGAAAGAAAAAGAGCTTTGTGCATGAATCAATCGCAAAGACAATAAACATTTATTTATGAACAGCTTCATTTTGCTGCCAAATACCCTGCACATTCCCAACCTCCCCCCATTGGGTATACTCCTCCATTACGTTACGAGTTTCGCTTCGCATTTAATTAGTTTTTTTTTCGCTCATTTAATTTACTCCCTGCTTAATAATGTTGGCACTTGAGTCGTTTTATTCGCTGATTAAACTGACGTCAAGTGTTTCTCCGACTGCACAATTTGCCTTGCAATTATTAAGTAAATAGCAGAGAGAGAACACACCAAATGCTTAAATAAACTAGCAAGAGAGCTGACTTCTATGTATGTACATATGTGTGTTCACAGTAAGTTACCTTAATGCAAACAGCTCAACTAAAGCAAAGCACAGAGAAGAGAGCAAATTATTCGTACACTCAACTTATGCTTAAGGGTTGCTTGCTGTGCAAGCAGATCACGCAAAAAAAGCCTAAGAGAGCGCCATCTTGCTGAAGCAGATCCACAAGCAAAGAGAGCATTAAATTGAGAGCGACTAAAAGAGCTGCTCAATATGGAAATTGTTGTTGCTGCTGCTTCGGCTGCTGCTGCTGAAGCTAAAGCAAAGAGAATTTACTTTTGTGTTTCTACTTTTTTCGAGTTTGCCTTGCAATTATTCCATTAATGTAAACAGAAAGAACTCTCTCTTAATAACAATATAATTTGATAAAGTTCATTCAAATAAATCGACTTTTTAAAATGAGAAATCAGTGTGGCTTCATTTATTATTTCTTTAAACAATACCTAACCTCAAGAACTGTGTTTAAACAGTGTTAAAGGACTTCTTTGTCTCAACTATCAAAGTTTTGAAATGAATTTGACGTAAACAAGCAAAACTAGTTAAGAAAACTTTCCACAAGATTTGTAATTTAAATTCATAATTTATATATCTATAAAAATATTAAATAAATTGCCTATAAACAGCACCTAACCTCAAAAAACTGTGTTATTAAGGAACTTGCTGAAGTAGTCCATAATTAATGAATAAAAGCTTACGTAAGTAAACTTAATTATTTAAAAAAAACTCAAAGATGTGTTAATTAAAGTCAAGAAACTACTTGGAATATGGAAAAATTAAATGAATATCCTTATTTAGATATCTTGTTAATCGTAGCTTACTTTTCTTGCTTCTCCAAACTATATAATAAATCTTCTTTTATAAATAAATGTTATCTGTATTCATTTTTTTATATTTTCCCCCGTCTGTCTTCAATTTATAAATAATACCTAAAAAAAAATGTTTATAAATATATAATAAATCTTTGTTTATATTCAAATACTTTGCTATATATTCCCCCGTCTATCTTTAATCTATAAGCATTACATAACCTCAAAAACTGTGTTTTTATGGAACTTTGGTGAATTAATCGCTTTATGAATCAGTTTTAAGTAAAGAAACAAATCTATTTAAGAAAACTTCCCATCTAAATTTAAATTAATAATTTATATTTCTTAATTGAAGTCAAAAAAAAATTAAATATTTAATTAATTTCCTCTGTTAGTTATCTTGTCAATCTTAGCTGACTTGTCTTACTCCTCTAACTTTATGATAAATCTTTATTATTTATATACTTATATTAAATCACAAGATTGTTTTCTATATAAATTTCCTAGTCTATTGCTATTAATTCGTTTGTAGTTGTGTGTTGAGAACATTTATTGCTCTTGTTTATCATTTGCTTCTGTGATTGTCTTTGATTTATATTGTTAACTTCAAATCTGGTCAAGTGTTGTTTGTTGTACTTACCCCGTCTTTTATCTTGTTGTTGTTGTGTTGCATAAAATATATAGCATACTTTCCATCACACACTATATTGCAGCATTTTTTATTTCCGGGGCTCTTCTATTGTCTTTTTGTCTTTAGGCCTGCTGCTGCGTTCGTCCGTTGGATGGTTGTTAGGTCTTGTTGCTCCTGCTGCTTGTTGTTGGGTTGACAGCCTCTTCATCATGGCCAGAAACACGCAAAATAATCATAAATTTACATAACTGGCAAACAATAGCCGCCAGGTGGCGCCACTACTACCACAGAGCGAAAGAGAGGGAGAGCTAGTCAATGCAGCCTCTCTCTTTCACAGGCTCTTCACAACTCTGTCCGATAGTGCAATTGAGCCACAAATGCTTCAAGCAAAGACTCTCTCTCTTTCTCTCTTTCTCACTCCCTTTGTTGTTGTTGTTGTAGTTATACCCGGTATTGAAAGCTGAGAAGGGCATTCAAAGTTGGTGCTAGAAGAAAAAATTAATTCGTTTTATTAAATAAGGGAAAACGCTTAACGTCGAATTTTGGTGAATTTTATAAAAATCAAGTATTAGGTCAAATCAGAATAGGTAGGATACAGATTATATAGAGAATGAACTAGAGGTGGAGAAGAATCGATGGCACTATCGACACTATCGATGGTTGGGTGCTATCAAGCCACAATCGATAGCAGCAATGACTTTTGATAGTGGCCCAATTACTATCGATGGTGTCATCGATAGCTAGCGTCTTACACTGTTCTGTGTTAAATTGTCAGCAATTAAGAAAAAGCAAATAAATATGGATCACTTTGTTAAATGTATTCCACATAAGTATTTCGATTTTTAATGAGTCGAATTTTAGATAAACGTGGAATTGACTATCGTAGAATAGCGATGGCGCCCACTATCGATAGTTCACCACAACCTAAATATTGATGTTTTGATTTTGGTAGTATACTTTTGTTCATTCGGTTGTGGTTTTAAAAAAGTTCGTACTTGTATTTTAAGAGGTCGCAAATAATTAAATAATTTCAACTTTTAAAGCGCTACAAAATGATTCTGCTTCTTTATCTTCATGGTCTTCTTTTTCTTTTTCTTCCTCTTCTTCTTCTTCTTCTTCTTCTTCTTCTTCTTCTTCTTCTTCTTCTTCTCCTTCTTCTTCTTCTTCTTCTTCTTCTTCTTCTTCTTCATATTATTACTCGTCTTCCTCTTCTTATTCCCCTTCCTATTTTTCTTCTTATTATTCTTCTTCTTCTTCGTGTTCCTCTGGCTCTTCTTCTTCTTCTGCGCCTCTTCTTCTTCATCTTTATCTTTTATGAAAAACCACAAAAAGCTATCATTCAAAAAGAAATGAGAAAAATAAAGCGTTTTATTTCAATTGCTTTATCTGACGGGTATCTTAAAGTCGAGCACACTCAACTGTAGCCACTTTAATTCTCTGCCTTTGGCTGTTGTTGTTGCTGTTGTTGTTTATCCTTGCTCCGTCGTTGTCATCATTGTCTGCCTTGTCGCATTTTACGCCTCGACAACGATGCGTGACACAAACAGCAGACGGCTTATGCTCTCTCCCTCTTACTCCTCCTCCTCCCCCTCTCTCTCTCTCTCTCTCTCTCTCTCTCTCTCTCTGTGTGCATCGGCTGGTGATAAATAGGCAGTTAGTGTGGCGCAATCTCAGCTTACATTCATAATGCATTAATTTTTCGGGTTCGGGTTAATCGCATGCAGTTGCGAGGAGGGAAGGGAAGGAACAGAAGGAGGCTAAAGGAGGAGACGAAGGACTTCAAGTGCAGAGATCCTTTTGCTTGGCAATTTTTTCCATTAAATTACACGCAGTCAGCAACCGAATTGGATACTTGGACAAGACGTTTTCTGCTGCCATAATTGCATGTACAAGTAGGAAAGCAAGGAGTGGAAAGGGGGAAAGGGAAGAGGGAGAGGGAGAAGGGAAACTTGCTGGAGGATCTTTGGAGCAATAGCAAAGTGCTAAAGTGGTAAATATGTCAGCGGCAGCAACGACGATAAATTCTCGTTAAGTAGACGCGCACACGCAGCCCTGAGCGGGGGCGGAGGCAAGGGAGAGAGGCGTGGCAAGAAGGGGGGGAAAAGGCAATCGGTTGGCCTAATCTGCTGCGCTTGAATGATGATGTGCCACGCCCATGCACAGCCCTTAATTACAGCGTGTGTGGCGTGAATTGAGTTTCGGCAATGTGTAAGAGAGAGAGAGAGAGAGAGAGAGGGGAGAGCTGGGGACAGGCATTGGTAGAAAACACGTGCGCACATGTGCAACTTCCGTTAAAAATCTATTGCTAACTTTCAACAATTCCACAACGAAGAGGGGCGTGAGAAACAGTCAGCGACGTGAACAGACACGCACACACACAGATAGATAGTAAGGTGCTCTGGATGTATATGTGTGTGTGTGTGTGTAAGTGAGTTAGAGTTTCCTGCAGCTGTCGTAGCAACTTCCGGCTGTTGCAGCGTCGACGTCTCTGCCGCTGCCTCTGCCCGTCTGCTAAAACACTTATTTGGCTTAAGGCTACAAAACTCAAAGCCAAAAATAGCAGCAACAACAACAACAGCAGTTTGAGGTCGCCATCTTCAGCACACCAAATGCTTAAATACACTTGCAAAGAGAGCTGACAGCAAAGTGTGGTCACAGATCAGCCAAAGCGAGACAAAAGATATAAAGAGCACATTTTTCGTACACTCAACTTATGCTTAAGGGTTGGTTGCTGTGCAAGCAGATCACGCAAAGAAAGCCCAAGAGCGCCGCCATCTTCCAAAAGCAGATCCGCATGCAAAGAGAGAGTTAAATGGAGAGCGACTTAAAGAGTAGCTCAATATGGAAATTGTTGTTACTGCTTCTGCTGCTGCTGAAGGTAAAGCGAGAGCAAAGAGTATTTTCTTTCGTGTTTCTACTTTTTTCGAGTGCAACTTGCGAATTTACTTTGCAATTATAAAGAAGTAAATGAAAGCAGAGAGAGAGAGAGCTTACCAAATGCTTAAATACACTTGGAAGAGAGCTGACATCTATGTATGTGTGTCTACAGTATGTTACCCTAATGCAAACAGTTCAACCAAAGCAAAGCGCAAAGAAGAGAGCTAATTTTTCGTACATTCAAATTATGCTTAAAAGCTGGCAAGCAGATCACACAAAGAAAGCCTAAGATCCGCATGCAAAGAGAGCGTTTAATTGAGAACGACTTAAAGAGCTGCTCAATATGGAAATTGTTGTTACTGCTTCTGCTGCTGTTGAAGCTAAAGCTAAAGCAAAGAGTATTTACTTTCGTGCCGTGACTGCATTTCTTCTTCTTTTGCTGCGTGTTTTTTTTTCGCCCACTCTTTGGCTTCGCCTTTGCTGCTGCTGCTTCAATATTTTTTTACGTGCATGTGTAATCAACAGACAGATAGTATGTAAGTATTTATAAGTATGTACGTAAGTAATATGCTCTCACTGTATGTGTGTGTGTGTGTGCTTAAAAAATTGCACAAAGTTTAAGTCAGCTCTAGGTGAATGTGTCTGTGTATGTGAGAGTGCTCACGTGTCTGTGTGTGTGTATATAGTATGTGTGCGTGTGTGTGTGCCAGTCTCTGCGCTGTTTAACTCAGTCATAGAACTGTTGCTGAAGTCACGTAATTCAAATAACTAAAGTTGGCGTAAATATGCCAAGCATACAACAGCAGCACACACACACACACTCACACACACTCGCATACACATGCAGACAGTCTAACGCCCTTTCTGCAAAACACAATTGCATGGCTGTTAGTTATTGTTGTTGTTGTTGGTTGCCGGTTGTCAGTGCTAAGAGAGCTTAGTGCAGTTGAAGCTTTAAGCGTGTTAATTTTGTAATTTGTATTAAGCGCTCGTTTTAATTGGCCAATCAGCAGCAAAAGGGCATAAAGCATTGCAGACACACACACACACACACACACACACACATACTAATACACACTTGCAGAACGCTATCTGTAAACAGTGTAGACGGCTTAAGCACGCCAGCCAATTAGCTGCGCATAGACAATGGATGTTAAAGAATGGGATTTAACTGATTTGCCCCAAAACAAAACAGACACAAATGCGAGTGCAAGCTCACACACACACACACACACACACACACAGCAGACATTATTTTTCTCCCCCTCTCACTTTTTTCGCTGGCATGCATTCCTATGTATGTGCGTGTGTTTGCATGCTTAGAGCATTTTACATTTATGTTACTTACGTTGCTTTTGCTCCTCCACACTTTTCACACATTTCTTGCACAGTTTATTTACATACTTATTTGAACGCACCACGAAATTTATGCGATTGAAAACAACTTTTTCACCGAAGTAATTCGCGCACACACTTTACTACTTCTTAACCTGCTTGCAGGGCTGCCAAGCTATCGCTGTGTTATCGATTATCGGCGATTACGATCCTTGCCCACCCACCCACATTACAGTGCTGCCAGACTGATTTAATTATCGCCTATTGCGATCCTTGCTCACTGATTTCGCTAACGCTGTGTTATCGATTATCTTTGATGCAACTGACCAGGCATTGTCAATTGCGATCCTTAAGGCTTACTCAGTTTTACATTATTGATTTCGAATTATGCATTGGCGTAATATACCCAACAAAGCAACGCGACTTTTCATTAATTAGTTAAAGCCGATTGTGTGCGAGGCACAATGATGACCATGGGCGGCATTGCATAACATTTATGGGTAAGGAGGCGTGGCAGGGCAGCGCAAAGTGCGTGCACTAATTACTTATCTAGTAGAGCTTTGGGGAACGATTTTAAAGCTAAAGCTTAACACAGTTTAGCGGCCACTTAAGCTGCTGCTGCTGCTGCGCTGCTGCTGCAAGACGCCATTTTGTAATTAGCCGCATTACAAGCACATAGTAGCACACTCACTGAGATTTTGTGCGGCTACTTTATATGTTAATGAGTTTTCTTGCCTTTGTCTTATCTGGCTAGCTGCCCCCTACCTACCCCCCGTCATCCCCTATCCCACTGTAGTGGACATGAGTGCGTGCAATTGAATTTGAAAGCAGTGCTTAAGCTCCACTGCTTCCCCCTTCACACTGCTCACTGCACTGCTTGATGCTGGCATAATATGCAATATGAAAGTTGTTGTTGCCTCTTTTTGGCAAAGTTCAAATTGCATTTGAGCAAAATGCACACAAAAAAAATGCGGCGAATGGAGAAGAGAGAACGGCAAAAAAAGAAAAACACAAAACAGCCAGCATGTAAAAGAAGCGTTGACTGTTAGAGAGAGGGGGGAGTGGGGGGAAAGAGATGGCATGAAGGTGTGAGAGTGAATGAGAATGTGGCCAAAGCAAACAGCAAAGCACAAACGGCAACTTGCATGTGCATGTAAAACACACACACACACACACACACACACACACGTGCAGTGGAACATTTTCTTATCTAAACAATATTTGGCGGCGCCAACGACGTCGACGACGACAACGTTTTTCTCTTACTGATTGAACAAAGTTTGTTATTGTTGTTGTTGTTGCTGTTGCTGCTCTTGTTATTGTAGTTTGCTATTTGACTAGTGCAAAAATTGTTTTTGATAAAAGCTTCCAGCAGGAAGAATGCCAAACAACGAAGTCTTTTATTTTTATTATTATTATTATTATTATTGCAGCTGTACATTGCAGCAAGCGACATACATACATACATAAATATGCATAGCAAAATACCTGCTCATAATATTATTGCAATTTTTCAACTTTGAGCATACATCTTTAAAACTGTGCCGTAAACAGAACAGTTTGAGCGCCACTACATATCACAGTTTGAGTAGCTCGATTTGATTGGCGACTACAGTTTTGGTGTCATTACATTGCATAACACTGAATTTTGTCCCCTTTCATCTTTACCATTTTTGTGCAAGAGAGAGAAAGACAAATCTTAAAAAGAGAAAAACAAGAAGAAATGGAAAAGCACATGAAATAATAAAGTTTAATAATATATATTAATATAGTCGCACACCAAATAAAAAATTTTCACAGTTTGAGCAACACATTGAAATAGCTCACAGTTTTTTTCTTATTGCCAGCATTACGTCACAATGCCGATCCCTAGCGCCAGCCAACAGTGCAGTTTTTCAGCCACTGTTGCCTGCTAGCAAAGTTTGTGTGGCACTTGACAATGCGCGCACGTGCGCGACAGAGATAGCACTACAAACGAAATGCAAAGAGAAATTACATGTTTTTTGTGTTTATTTTTTGGGTTTTCTTTTTTTTTTGGCAAATTACAAATACAATTTGAAACATGCATATATATTTAACATATTTTACGTTCTTTTGTTTCATTTACATATGTTCTTAGGTTTTCTTTTGTCGAACAGTTTCACAGTTTGAGCAATGCCTTGAATTAGCTTACAGTTTGATTCCTACTGTCAGCATTGCGATCTCTAGCGGCAGCCTCATAACAACACAGTTTTGCAGCCACTGTTGCTTGCTAGCACAGTTTGTGTAGCTTTTGCTATGGCGCGCACGTGCGCGACAGAGACAGCACTACAAATGAAACGCAAAGAGAAATTACATGTTTTTTTGTGTTTATTTTTTGGGTTTTCTTTTTTTGTTGTTGTTGTTGTTCGCAGCTGGCAAATTACAAATACAATTCGAAACTTGCATATATATTTAACATATTTTGCGTTTTTTTTTGTGTTTTATTTTTAATGTTTTTAGGTTTTGTTTGTTTGGTTTTTTTGTTTTTGCCCACACGAAAAAAAAAACATTGGTTTCAAATTGTTTAACAAATTTTGTTGTATGTAAATGTGTCATTGTGTAACTAGAAACTAATTTATAATTTAAGCATTATAAACTTAAAGCAGTTTTGTTGTTTTGCATTTTGCATTTTCCGTTTTGTTGTTGTTTCTTTTTCTTCATACGCTGCTCGTTCTTCTTTCCACTCGTTACTCGCTACTCGTTACTTTTTACGACTGGGGCTCTGGCAGGAGGAACAAATGTTTTGTAAATGCGCCACAAATTCATTTTTCTCTCTTTTTAGTTTTAGGAAGCAATCTTAAGTGTAGAAATTAGATAACTGTTTCTTTCTTCATCTGGTTTTCTTTGTTTTTTGTTTTTGTAATGGAATTGGAAATGTGCAGAGGGATGAAAGGGGGCGGGTGGGATGAGGGAATGGGCACAACTTAAGTTTATTGTTGTTTGATTTGAATACAGCACAATTTGTGTATTTTCAAATGTTTCTTTTTGTGTTTTTTACATAACATAACATTTTATTTCCATCTCTTTCTATGCTGCTTCCTCTCTTCTTCATCTTCTTCTTCGTCTTGTACTAATTGCTGATAAATTTTGCACCCGTTTTTGGTTTTTTTAGTTGCCTCATGTCGCTGTTGCTTCTAGTTGCTGAAGGGGTTGGGGGGTGGAAAGGGGGGTTGGGGGAGTGGCCTAGGGAGTTTTCGAATTTTTACATTTACATTTTGCAATTTGTTGTTGTGGTTGTTGTTGGAAATGTCAAATGATCAAAAGCGTTGATGAGGTCAGATTTAAAACAAATGAACAATTATGCTTGACTTGCTGCAGTTGTGTGTGTGTGTGTATGTATAGAAATATACATGTGTGTGTGTGTTTGTATGTTGAGCATGCTCCAAAAATCCTTTTCCTTTTTTCTTCCATTCTATTGCTCTGTGAAAACTGTGTGTGTGTGTGTGAATGCTATCGACTCTCTTTCTCCGTGTGTGTGTGTGTTGGTATGTGTGTGTGTGTGGTATCGATTAATCGATTTATCGATTAACCAATCATCAGTCCACAGCCGAGCTTAAAGTTGTTCTTCACATGATTCATGCGCCCGCTCAGCGTAAACGAGAATGGCAAAGGCTGCAAACGCTTCTCCAACACTCCCGAAATGTGCCAATTGGAGTCAATGGAGCCTGCAAAATAAGCGAGATTCATTATATTAATAAAAGGAAAAGTAAGTGCAAGTTTAAAGAAGCGCTAGCTTTGAAATTCCCTGAGTTATAGTTATTTATAGGAGTGGGCAGACAGAACGACGGACAATGTTTTTAGTATTTGATGGTTGCTGATAAGATATAAATATAGATATAGATAAATAGTATTCTAGCACTTTTGGATAGTTTCTAAGATTACTATTATTAATTTAAGTTTAAATTATGTTAACTTAGCGACATTTAAGTATTTTTAGTTCAAATTTTTAATTGTATAGTTGGTGAAAATATTCTTAAGGTCCATTTTTGTTGTATGAGCTTAAGAATATTCCCACCAACTTTACAATTTGAATTTAGATTAAAAATGCTAAAAGTATACTTAAATTAACAAATGTCAAAATATCTTGTTTTCCTTTTCTAAAGCCAATGCTAGAAATTAAGAAGAGTTGCTTGGAAATTCAAAATGTTAACTTCAATTAACTGAGATATGGCATTTCAATTTTAATGGACAGAGATGATTATAATATCCTCATAAATGAAATGTCGATGAATAACATAAAAATAATCTCGATTGAATTGGATAAATGGAAAGAAAGACAGACACGAGTATAACATGCTAACAAACTTAATGTCTATTCATTGACATAATCAGAATCATCCGAATTCAATTGGACACACAGACATTACTATGAAATAAAATGTCTCGACAACGCAATCATCCCGTAAATTGGACAGACGTAAGAACAACCAAACCGAGATTAGTTTATTATCCTAGCAAATGCAATTTCTATACATCAACATAATCATAATCATCCTGATTTAACTGGACAGACAGACATTAGTATAGTATCCTAAGAAATGAAATGACTATTCATCGACATTATAATAATCATCTCGATTCAATTGGAGAGACGGAAAGAAAGACATACATAACTATAATATCCTAACAAACTAAATGTCTATACATTGACATAATCATAATCCCGATTCAATGAGACAGACAGACATGAATGTCTCTACATCGACTACATAATAATATGTCTAAAACCCTATCGACGACATTCTAGAACACTTTTAGGTACCTTTGAAGACCAGATCGGCCTTGGGCAAATCGATTTGGTAGGCAATCGTAGCGACGGATTCCTGCATGCGGAGACTTGTCTCCACCTCGACGCCAATTTGCAGCTGCTCGCTGGCCTTTTGATAGTAGCACAGATGCAATCCACTGGGACCCAAAGTGCCCGACCAAATCGAGTCGCCGTTGGTGTAGCGTCCCAGAGCAGAGACGATGGCAATCTGGCGTCCAGGGACATTGGGTCCATACTGATAGGCGACCTCAGCGCCGAGAGCTGTGCGCTGTGTCACCGACTGCAGATACTGGCCAACGATGACGCCGGAATTGGTGAATATGCTCGGATTTCCGAGAGTGATCGAGGCGGTGAAATCATTGCCTCGATAATCTGTGCTCAGCTGTGTGGCCATCACCTTGGACTCTTGAATCTGCAAAAGGATAAATATTACGATACTTTCAACACTGGTTGATCAACGAGTCGAAAACTTACCTGCGAGGCAAACTTGCAGCGCAGCCGCGAACTGAACTGATGTATGACATTGGCATTGAGATTGCCAGAGGGATCAATGTCACCCAGGAGCACGGGGAATGCCTCCGTTGGGCTGTATTGCTTGGTGCCCACGTAGGTGGCCCCAAAGCGATAGCCACTTGGCACTGTGGTGCTCAAGTTGATCGTGTGCGATACCTGAAAGTGATTGCTCAGCCCTTTGTTCAGCATGATCTTGGCCCCCCTCAAATGTAATGGCCTGTACATCTGTGAGGGAGAGAGAGAGAGGTGTGATAACATGATGAGAAAGTGTTCTATGTAGGGAATTGTATTGTGGGCAATGTAAGAACAAGATTTCAGTCATAAAATCACCCATAAATTGCAAAACAAGCCCTCACAACCTTCATACTTTTCTGCTGCAAAGCAGTTATGCTGTATGCAGTTGAAATACAACTGGGTTATCAACATTTCTCATGTCTCATTTCTGCTGCAGAGCAATTATGCTTTATGCAATTGAAATACAACTGAAATATAATTAAAAAAGTGTTTAAAAGCATGCTTCCCTTTTCCGCTGCCAAGGAAACCATGTTCTCCGCATCCAATATGCAGCTGGGATGACTCGACACGAAATGCGTGAAATTCCAGTTGGACATGTCAGCCAAGATGTCATTCGCAAGTAAACTGCGCTTAAAGGAAGCAAGCAGTTCACGCAATGCATGATCCATATGCACTGCTTTGTTAAGTAGCTGTTTTTCGACTGCGCTCAAAGGAAGCAAGCAAGGCAACAATATTTTCTGCACGCCATTTGCAGCTGGGATGTCATCGCATGACTCGACACGAAATGTGTGAAATTCTAGTTGGACATGTCAGATGAAATGTCATTCGGAATTAAGCTGCGCTTAAAGGAAGGAAGCAGTTCAAAACGAAGCGCGATCCGTTTCCACTGCTTTGCTAAGCAGCTGTTTTTCGCAGGTCAAAACCCAATTTGGCCCCCACTCATATCGATAACGATAAACATGCACATGAATGAGTACATCGAAGGTGCAACTGATAATACATAATCACAGAGACAGAAACACGCACTCACACTAACACGCACTTACACACACGTACACGCGCACGCACACATACACGCACTTGGGTTAGCGCAGGCAACCCCCCCTCCCCACATTCAGCCCGTTTCACATGCTTGTAGGTTATGTCATCAGAATGGCAAAAACATTTTTGGTTTGCTCATGAATGAGAATCGCATACCTTTGCATTTCTTGTGCAACTCCTCAACGGTGCCGGGATTCTCGAGTGTGTGCTCCTTGGACGCATCGCCCACATCGGCCGCAATCAATGTGGCTGCTGCTCCATCTGTGCCGCTTCTGCTGCTCAGTTGCGCTGGTTCCGGCAGCCCGAGACTTGCCGCAACGCTGTTGCTGCGCGCCGCCGTTGGCTCGATGCCGGATGATGCCGCTACCACGTTACCCATTATTACCTAGATATATAGTTTTTCTTCTTTTGTGTAAATTACTGCTGTTGTTATTGAATGTGAGTGTGTGTGTGTTCCTTTTTTTTCTTGTTGGCCAACGAAAATTAGAGAAGTGGCACGCGCTGTACGGGGTATCACACTACAAAAAAACAAAAAAAAAAGACTGCTTTTGACAGTCAAATGTCTCGATATCACATATGTTTTTGCCTATCGATATACTGGCAAGCATCGATGCTTGCTGCTGACTGACGACTGTTTCACAGTTTACTCTGTTGCTGTTGCTTGGTTAGCTCACAAAATATGTAAAAAAAAATTATGACTAATTATCATTTGATTGAAATCAACTCAAGAAATAAATATTGATTGATTAGCTAAGCAAGTAATCGATACTCATTGCGAGCAGCTGAACTGCCATTCCACTGGGCAGCGTTGCCAGACTGTTAAACTTAGTTGGGCGCTGAATTTAAAATAAAAGCCAAGCAATTTAATCAATAAAAACGTTTATATTTCAAGTTCAAGTATATGTGTATCCTTATTTTCTTTTTTAATTTTGTTTTCTTATTTTCTGTTTCACATGTTCACGCACATGCATTGAAGTATTCCTCATGTATATAGGTTAATAAGATGCAGCACAATACTCAGCTGAACAGAACAATTATGAAAATCAGTGTAGAAGAGTCTTGGCTGGGTTTTTTTTTACCGGGAAAATGCAAAAATATATAAGATTGGACTTAACTATGAGTCATCGTCACGAGTCAACAAAAATACATTTTGTTTTCTTTCTTTTTTGATTTGTTTTTTTGGTGCACTATTAAAAACGAGTCAACAAATAAAGACAGCATACAATTATCAAATCAACATACACAAAATAATAATATGTAAAATCGCATAGAAAAAATAAAACATATTGTATGTTCTGCATATATATGTAGGAGACGGTTTTGGTTTTGGAAAAAAAAATTTGATGTATACTAAACTAAACAAAGTTTGCCGCTGGATTAGAAACGCAACGATCACGATGATCATCATCCCATCAACAGCAGGAGGACTTCTCTGGCTCGGCGACAAAGAGATTAAAGTCAAGACTGTTGGGTCGCGCAAATCCAGATTTGATGCCATCCCAGCCATCCTCGGCTTTATATTCGCCCGATCGGATGCGGGCATAAACCTCTTGGGTGACCATGCGAAATGCCTCCTCAACGTTGGCGCCAGTTCGCGCCGATGTCTCCACAAAGTGCAAGCCATGCAACTTAGCAAATCCTTGGCCATCTTCAGTGGACACCTCGCGATGCCCCGAACCCGAATTAACCAGATCCAATTTGCAGCCAACGAGTGCAAAGACCGGAACATGCGGCTCAATGTGACGTCGCGCCTCCATCATCCAGAGCGGTATATGCTCGAAGCTGGCGTAGTTCGAAATATCGTAGACGAGGAGAACGCCAACCGAGTTGCGATAATATGACTTTGTGATCGATCGAAAACGCTCCTGGCCAGCGGTGTCCCACAGCTGAAGTTTGATCTGTGTGCCGTCCTTCATTTCGATGAGGCGGGCAAAGAAGTCCACGCCCACTGTGGGATCCGAGAGCTGAAGAAGAGAGCAATAAAAGTGTATTTAGTTGAATGGTTAAAAAATAAACTCGATATTCAAAGATATGTAATTAGGGTAATATTGCAACTGTATTTAGTTGAATGTTAAAAAAAATAGTATAACTATTTGGATTACAAAATAGTTGAGCCTATATTAAAAGTGTATTTAGTTGAATGTTTAATTAATAGTACAAATATTTGTATTAAAAGATAGTTGAACATATATTGAATATTTAAATAACAACATTAAATTCCACAAATTTGTATTAAAAGATAGCTGAGTTAACATTGCAATTCAAGTTATTAATTTGAATATTCAAATATAAATATGAAACAAATTTAAAGTAAATGAGAGTTGAGCAAACAATTCCAATGTTAAATTGCTTTATTCCCACATTTGAAATTCATTATGTTAGCGCCAAGTGTGCTTAAGCGTTGCCACTCTTGTTGAAAATTGCTATCCTTTACAACTGCAACTTCACAGAGAAAGAGCAAGAGGGGGACAAGAAGTTGAAGAAGTGAAAAAAAAGAACTGTGCAAACAACACTAAATTAACTTTCTTCTTAATTTTTCTTGTTAATCACCCAAACTAAATGCAAATAAAACGTATTTACTTGAGTTCAAAAGTGCGCGCTACATGTTCAAGGTTGCCACACTGTTGTATGTCCTCCTAGGCAATTGCATTATCAGTACTTTACACTCACACACACACTAACACCCGTATAGCCATTCGCTGCGACACTGCGGTTATGGGTGGGGTATGAGGAAGGGTGGGGGGGAAGCGGGGACACATAGGAAAGATGCTTGCCTTTGTCTTAATGAATATATTGTGCGCTACTTTAATTATGTAATTATTATGATTGCACTTGACACAGTTGCACTAAGAAGCACATACAACAAAAACAAAAAAAAGAACACTTTCAAGTAATACGCATAACATACCTCGGCAAATTTTCCATCTGTGAAGAATTTGAGTAGCGAACTTTTGCCCACTGTGCTGTCTCCAATGAGTATTAAGCGAAATTGATAATCAAAAATTGGCTCAACCATCGTGTTTAGTTTGTTTTGTTGTTTGTTGACTTTTGTGTATTTGCTTCGCTTGTTTTGGTTTTTGCGTTAATGCGCAAATTAACTTTGTCCTTTTTGCTTTTCTTCTTCGCTCTAGTTGCTGCTGTTGTTGTTATTGTTGTTGTTGCACACCCAGCGAAATTGCGTTTTGCTTTTGACTTGTGCTCTTGGCGTTAATTAATTCACCGTTGAACGTGCTGCTAGCGTATAAATCAATTTGTTGCTTTTTTGTTTATTAAATTTAACTAAACTCAGCTGCTTGCTTTGCACTGTTTTGTTTGTTTTTTTTCTAACGCACAGCTATTACTGTCATTGTATGAGTGTGTGTGTGTGTGAGTAAGTGTGTGGGTTGGTTTCCAGGGCTGCCAGCAAATTACTCATGCTTGTACTCAGTGGCATCGCTGCCATTGCCGCGAATTTAAATTATTTATTACTGTGTTAAAACTGTCTAGAAATTATGAGAAACACTAAAATTATTTTTTTTAATAATGATTGTTGTTGTTTGTATTTATTAATCAAGCGCTATATTAATAAATAGTATAAAAAAATACTCAATTGCCTACTTAGTGGCAACGCTGCAGCTGTCGCGCAATTGCGTTTTATTGATTGAACACAAAAAAGCAAATTGAATACCGAAAAAATTGAATTTATTTTCAGTAAATTTTGTTTAAAAAAAACATTTATCGTAATTAATTAAATAGTAGTTTACATTTGCTGTGTTATCGATGCTGCGAACGCATCGTTATCGATATTCGGTGCTCTGCTTCTGTCATCGCTATCTGTCATATTTGACATTAGTTCGTTTTATTTCGGCTTTATTTTCGTATTGTTTTCAATTTTGTGCTGCACAAATGTACAATAAAATCGAACACGAAGGCCGAGCAATAAACAGCAACTTGTGCAGCAGCAACCGAGCAACAGCACCAAAACGCCCATAAATTGCCGTTAACTGCCTTGCGCGACAATTAGTCAAATAAAAAAAGAGAGGCAACAACAACAACAACAACAACAAGAAGAAGCAGTAGAACGTGTGTGGTTACCGCACTTGGAAGGAGAAGTAAGGCAACACACACAGATCCAGCATAGCATATAGTATTTAGAATCACACATAGATGTTAAAGTTTGTGCTGCACGACGCCATTGGCTACGTGCGCAACAATGTGCGTGAGTTCAGTCTCAATGCCCTCCGACTGCTGCCGCAGCTTCCCCAGCTGAGTCCCTACGATGTGAGTACAATTATCGATCGCACCCAAAAAACTATCGATTAATCCTTTATTATTCGCTGTTGTTGTAACGATGTTGTTGTTTCTGTTATATGTGCAGGTGAATTTGGCATTACGCGAAAATGAATTCGTTTACAATTTCCCGCTGGACGGCATCATACGCAGCTACGAAACAAATCAACTCGGCTCCAATTCCCCCTGCGAGGATTCACGCACCGAAGCCAGTCTCCTCCATCGCAACGGCTTCATCTGCGGCGTCTTCGATGGCCACGGCGGCGCCGCCTGCGGCCAAGTGGTCTCCAAGCGTCTGCTCCGCTACATCTCCGCGGGCACGTTGCCCCGCCAAGTGCTGCGGGAGCAGATGAAGCAAGGATGCACCAGCCAATCGTTCCTCAAGTGTCACAACGACAATGTCGATTTCGTTAGCGAGATTCGTCCCATCTACGAGAACAGCTTCCAGCAGTACATCAAGCGTCTGAGTGCGGAGCCGCAGCGCGATGTCGCCACCGAGCTGGAGCAGGCTTTCCAGCAACTCGATGAGGATTTGGCCCTCGAAGCCTTGGCCACCAACGATGTCCGCACCATGAGCGTTGCGCTCTCCGGTAAGCAAAACATTTTCCAAAATTGTAGAAGAAGTTGCATTAGCTCCTATGCAGTTCTTGTTTGGTCTAGAAATGAGCCACGCGTTCTCATAGCCTCCTAAAGGAATCTATGTAAAAAAAAGTAGTAATCATTTTTATAATATTCTCTAAATTATATTGAACTTACAAATAATTTCTATGGAAATCTATTCCGTCGTTCTGTCTGTCCACCTATTGTATCTCTTATATCTTAAAGGCTATAAGAGCTAGGGCAAATAAATTTGTTGATTACACTTTTCAGCTTAAGAGCATTGAGTACTATGAGTATCTTAATAGCTGCAGCTAAATTTAAATTATAAATTGGCAAACCATTCATTTATAGAAACATACATCCACCTTTCTGTCTGTCCGTCTCTTTAATCGCCTACATTTATATTCATTTCTGGTTCCTACGCAGTTTAAGAATGCTGTAGAATAGGACAAACCCTTCTTATAAACCCTAAAATAAATTATAAATAAAAAGATAATTCATTTTAATAACTTTGTTAAAAGATGATAAATTTCTATTATAATAAACTTGCAAACTATTCATTTGTACGGAGATCCATCGGTCGTTCAGTCTGTCCTCCTCTTTTTATCTTCTATATCTTCAAGACTATATCTGCTGAAGGTACTAAATTTGGAGATAAAACTTTTCTGGTTGCTAGTCAACTTAAGAATACTGTAGAAGAGGTAAAATATAAGTATCTTAATAGCTGCAGCTAATCCGAAATTATAATAAACAGCAAATTATCATTTATAAGGATAAATTTTGGGATTTTTGTATCCCATTTATTGACATCTAAAGTTACTAAATTTGGGGATAACATTCTTCTTGTTTTTACACAGCTTAAGAATACTGTAGAAGAGGGCAACTATGAGTTTCTCAATAGCTTAATATACCATATAATATGCCTCATTTCCTTCCCTTATTTTAGGCGCCGTTGCTTGTTTGGTGCACCTGGAGGGACTGCAACTGCATGTGGCCAGCACTGGGGACTGTGGGGCTGTGCTCGGAGTGCTCGATCCGCAGACGAATCAGTGGCAAGTGAAGAAGCTGAACAGCGAACACAATGCGGACAACATGCAGGAGGTGGAGCGCATTCTCCAGGAGCATCCGCGAGAGGAGCGCGAGACGATCATCCGGAATGGTCGACTGTTGAGTCAATTGGCACCGTTGCGCGCCTTTGGCGACTATCGGTACAAGTGGCCGGTGGAGACGATGCAGCAGCAGGTGGTGCCCATGTTTGGGGAGCATGTGATGCCACCGAATTATTACACACCGCCGTACCTGACCGCACGCCCCGATGTCCAGCAGCACGAGCTGGGCGTCAACGATAAGTTTCTAGTCATTGCCAGCGATGGCCTCTGGGATTTTCTCACGCCCAGCGAGGTCGTCAGTCTGGTGGGTGAGCACATCAACTCCAAGAAGATCCTCGAGCCGATGCGTCTCCCCAGTGGCGATGTCAAGCTGAAGGAGATCTCCGCTCAGCTAGCGGAGCGCAAGTAAGTGAAGAAGTAAAAACTGCTCGTTAAAAGAGTATGTACTACCGAGAAGGTCGTTCACACTTTTGCAACCTACGAATAATGCTTCAAAGTGTTAGTTTTGGTTGTTTTATAGAATATATTTTGATTGTATTTTACATTGTTAAGAAATGCTCATATAATTGATGGAAAGAGTATTGTAAGCAGAAAAATGGGTACTACCAAGAAGGTTGTTGGCACTTTTGCAACTTAGCAACAATGCTAACAAGTGTTAGTTGAGGTTTTTATAGTGTATTTTGATTGTATTTTCCATTTTTCAGAAATGTTCACATAATTGATAGAATGAGTATTGTAAGCAGTAGAATGGGTACTACCGAGAAGGCTGACGGTATTTTTATAGCACAACTCACTAATAATGCTTACAAACATATGTCTTCGGTAGTGTATTGCATTTTTCATAAATACATACTTAATTTTTACAACTAATATTGCAACTAAATGTTATTAATAGGGGTACTATCAAGAAGGTCGTTGGCACTTTTAGAGCTTAATGCTTCAAAGTGTTCCCAGAATTTAACTTACTTTTATTTCACATTGTTTATAATGGATACAATTAATATTGTAACTAAAAACCATAGAATGGGTTCTACACTGCTCAAAAATAATAACAGTAGAGTAGAATAATAAGAGTAGAATGAGTGCTACCGAGAAGGCCGTCGTAGAGCTTTATGCTTCAAAGTGTTAGTTTAGATTTTCCTAGAATATAACTTATTTCTGTTTTGCATTGATTACAAATAATTGCTATAGAAATAGAATGAGTATTGTGAGCAGTAGAATGGGTACTACCGAGAAGGCTGTCGGTACTTTTATAATAATACTTACAAACAGCTGAGGTTTATAGAGAGTATATTTTTTTTGAATTTTATATTGTTTGGAGAGAATATCTATCATTTTTATTAATAGCAATGAAAATAGGTACTACCAAGAAGGTCGTGGACATTTTTACAAATAATGTTTCGAAGTGTTAGTTTAGGATTTCCTAGAATATAGTTTACTTCTATTTTACATGGTTTACCAATAATTGGAATAGGAACACTACCGAGAAGGCTGTCGGAGCATTTTTAAATGTTATTCTGAAGTTGCGGCATCCCAAAATGAACTCTCTATTATTTGTTCGCTTTCAGAGCCGGACTGACGCGCAAGCCGATCGATCAGAATGCGGCGACACACTTGATAAGGCATGCTTTAGGAGCCACCGAGTATGGCATTGAGCACTCAAAGATCTCGTATTATTTGTCCCTGCCGCAGGATGTGGTGCGTTTGTATCGCGACGACATCACCATCACCGTCATCTACTTCAACTCGGAGCACATTGCCAAGCTGCGCAACGAAACATCGACTGCGTCATCATCATCATCATCATCTTCATCATCATCATCGCAACCTCAGCCAGCGGCGTGATTTGAGTGAACGACGACAACGAGATCTGGATGTTGGATGGATTCACGAGTACCTTCGAGCATCTAAGCTAAATCGATATATATATATAACTACTATATATGTATTTGTATATGATGAATATGTATTTATTGGACGGCGTCTAAGCTAAATCTCAGCTAGTCGCATAAGTTGTTTCGTTTAAGTTTTGTTTACAATCTCCTCCTTCTCCTTCGCCTACCTCCTCTTCAATTTTTCCCTGTCTCTAATTGTTGCCACTAGTTGTTGCTATTGTTGTTGTTGCCGAAGTCTTGATCCTTGACGATCGAAGCGCTGAAAATTACAATTTAAACACAAGCTATCCTAACGATAATAAGCTGGAACTGATTATGCATTATTTTGCTTTTTAAATTGACTTCTTTTAGGAAATTAAAAATAAAAGTTGATTGCATTACTTTGGTTTTTAAATTGGCTTCTTTAAGAGTTTATTGATTTATTTTGCTTTTTAAATTGGCTTATTTTCGTAAATATAAAATAAGAGTTGAATATTTTTGTTTTAGTTAAAGACTTATTTTAATTGCAATTGAAATACAAAAATAGAATATGGAATATTCATTGTTATTTATTTCAATTTAAAGTAATTCAAAATGTGACTCTTTTTTTTGATAAAATATATAAAAATTGTGAAATAAATTTAAATTAATTAAAAGTAACTTATTTTTTTTATAGAAATACAAAATTTTGTTTCAAATTTGAATTAATTAATTAAATGTGCAATGTGTGATGGAAATACAAAAATTGTAAAATATTCAACTATTCTTTTTCAAAATTTAATTTAATTTTAAAAAATTTTAAAATTCGAATTCAATTTCTGTAAAGTTTAAGCAATTTAAATATTGGCGCCTGTTATCGATAACTTTCCTTACTCGATAGCTGTGTCCTGTTTTGTGATAGCGCGAGAAATCGCACTTGAACTCAAGTCGCCTATCGATAACTTTGCTTTGACTGCTTACCGTCAAATCGCATATCGATAACTTTGCTTTCTATTTGTGATTTGAATGCAAAGTGCCAAAAAGAGTTTTGCTGAGTTATTTTGCTTTTGTTTATTACTGCGCTCAGTACAACAAACTTTTTGTTTGTTTGTGTATTATTGTTCGGCGTAACAAGCGGTGATGGCTTTGATTTATTTACACTTTACTTTTTCTGTGTGGCTGTGACTTGTTACAGCCTGTTACCGGATCGCTTACTCGAATTAGAAGTAAAGAAAATTTGCAGTTATATAATTTGATACAAAAATGCACAAATTAGTTAATTACGTAATATGCCTTGAACTCAAAATAAATATTGTTAAATTAATTATTTGATATAAAACATTAGCACCGTTTTGCTTTCTATTCGAAATGGGTAGCGGGTATCTCACAGTCGAGCATACTCGACTTTCTTATATTGCGTACTTGTTAGTATATTATTTGGTATATCTGGTATATTTTGACATGTGTGCTATATTTTGAATGTAAGACTATATCAATATACCAAAAAATAGCCGTTGGGATATTTTCAGTATTTTAGCGGTATATTGTTTGGTATATTTTAAAAAGAATACCACATATGAGTGGTATATTTTGCACTCTGTGGTATATTATGAACGTAATGCTATATTATACCAAATATAGATTATGGTATATTTGCGGTATTTGAATTTGGTACATTTTTAAGAATTATACCGCACTGTTACGCTATATTTCGTATGTATTACTATATCAATATACCAAATGTAGATTTTGGTATTTTCCGGTATATTAGTTTGGTATTCGCTTTTGTTGGGTATCTCAAAGTCGAGCACACTCCACTGTAGCTTTCTAACTAGTTTCAACTTTCGTTCAACAACGAAGGCGGCAAATAGTGGGCGTGGCAGTGTTATAAACCACGTTGACGGATGATTTAAGGCGGCTTTTTAGCAAGTTGTAAAACATTTTTCGAGAAATGTGATTAGTTTTATTTTACAATTATATTCATTACACAGTTTGAGGGGGCGTGGCAGGGTTCAAAGGGGGCAGGGGCGGGGGTTATACACAAGGTATAGACGAGGCATCGTTAACGCTAAACACTACGTTCAAATTGGCGAGCTAAGGCTAAAAACGAACACTTAAAAGAGAAAGAGAGAGGAGAATTGGGGAGAGAGAAAATGGGGGACAAGGAGAGGGAGAGAGAGGGAGAATGGGGAAGAAGGAGAGGGAGAGAGGAAGAGGGAAAGCATTAAAACTTAAAAATGACCGATTTACAATTCTAAATAATTATATTAAAAAAAAGATAAGTAATTTAAATCTGATGAAAAACGCGCGCTCCTCCGTTTAGTCCTTGGCTTCCAGATCGGCGGCGACTTCCTGCCGACTGACGCAATTGAGGAACTCCATTTGGATGTGCGTGATTTGCGTTTTGCTAAAGTATTGCATCTTCTTCTTGAGGAAATCGAAGAACAAATCGAGCTCATCTCGCTTGAGTTGCTGTTGCTGATGTTGCTGCTGCTGTTGATGTTGCTGCTGCTGTTGTTGATGATGCTGCTGTTGCTGTTGTTGCACCTGTTGCTGCTGGAGTTCGTCTTCTTTGATGAGCGTGCTGCTGGAGGCAACGCTGATGGAGGTGCCGCCACAACTCAACGTTGGCAGTTGGAGTATCGTCGTCGGGCTGCTGAAGTGACCCGCTGAACTATTGCACAATGTGGTTGCTGCTGTTGGTGGCAACGTCGTGCTGACAACAGCAGCAGCCGATGGAGTTGCTGTCGCCGTTCCTGTTGCTGCTGTCGATGCATTCAGTTGACAGGCGGCGGGTTGGGAAATTGTGACGCTGGTGCTCGTTGCCTCCGTGACATCGACGAGCGCAATTTGCTGCGATTCTTTTGTCGATGATGTCGTGGTTGCTGCATTCGTTGTGGTCACCAGCGTGAGATTCTTGAGCTTCGTGTCCGCCGTAATCACTCCGCCAGCAAGCACGCTATTTGTGGCCGTCGCTGTTACTGTTGTTCCTCCTCCTCCTCCTCCGCTGTTCCCGCTCCCACTCCCGCTTCCACTTGCGGTTGTGCTGGCAAAGTGATGGGCACGCAATATGTGGCACGTGATCTCCTTTTGCGTCTCGTGCGTCTCCGGCTCAATGTCCTCGATGAACTCATCGATGTAATGGAAGCCCTTGCTATCGGCCACATCGTCACCGCAATGCGCTCCACTCGCCTCCTCATACAAACACACTTCCTCGTAGTCAACTTCGGCTCCTGTTGCGGCATCTTCGTCCAGTTCGTGCTTCACAATGTCCACCACTTGGGTGCCATCGTGTTGCTGCACTTCATCCTCATCCAGTTCATCGTCGACAACATCGTCGTCGTCCTCCACTTCGCCATCAACGTCATCGTCGTCTTCATCTTGCGTTATCTGTGACAATTCAATGCTCGAGATGCTGCCATCGTGATGACGTTGCTGTTGTTGTTGTTGCTGCTGCTGTTGTTGGTGTTGCAGGTGATGCACATGTTGCTGATGGCTGTCGGGAATGTGATGATGATGATGCTGCTGCTGCTGCTGCTGGTGATGATGATGATGGCCATGATGATGCGTCGGATGCGTGTTGCTGTCATCGGCCACACTCTCCTCATAGGCAGTCAGTATAAAGGTTTCCGCCTCATCGCCGCCCACCAAAGTGATCTGTGAACTGTGTCCATGATGATGATGGTGATGATGATGGCTGGCCAAAGCACCGCTGCCATCCTCATCGATCACATCGTGCTCCAAATCATCCACATCCCCCACATCGCCATCCTCGTCTTCATCGTCATCATCGGGCTGCTTTTTGATCTGCAACATTGCAGCGAGCGCATTGCGCTGAGCTTTTAACTTCGGTTGATACACCTTGGAGAGGAAATCGAGTGGCTTCGCATAGCGCCACTTTGACAATCGTCCCTCAATGCATTTCGGGGACCGGCGACGATATTGATGATAAGTGTCCCTCAGATTTTTCCATTTGCGTCGCACTTCCTGCACGCTGTACTTATCTAGGATTAAAGCATAACTTGATTAGATGGAAGAGGAAGAGCCCTACAACAACACAACTTACTGCCCATTTGCTGGGACACCTTCATCCAACCGCTTAAGATGTCCGGACGTCGTCGCTGATTTGGCTGCAATTTGTAGTTGTAGAGCGCTGGATTCTGGCGCACCAGATTGATCAGTGTTATAATGTCGTCGGTGGGCGCATTATCCTTGTGATACCGCTTGCGCTCCGACATCGTTGCGTTCACTTTAAGTATCACTATTATTATTATTATTATTGTTCAGGCAGGCGCTTGGTTTGTGGATGGGCGAGGGGGGGTGGAGGAGTTGGCCTCGCTCGCCTGCTTGTGTGTGTGTGTGCGCTACGGCCAGCCAAATTGCACACTGCTTTAACTGTTGCTATCCTCTTCGTTTTGTGCACACACACAGCCAGCGATCGCGTTTAATATTGTGCAGCGAGCCACGAATTAGCCATATTACAGAATTACGCAGAAAAACACACAAAATTGGACTACAAAATTTTTGGGCTATGCCAGCGTTGCCGTACCGCCTTTGTATACGCTGCAGCCGCAGCGGCGTTGCCACCTAGTGGCAAAACGATTGTACACTGAATATGCATATTCGATTTATTGCGAATAGATTTCGAAAAATTTAAATAATTCATATAAATCAATTTTATTAATTAACAATTAAATAAATGAATTAAATAAATATATACAAAAGCAGAAAACAAGAAGTAAAATAATTAATGCATTTAAGCGCAATAAATTATTCTAATAAAATAAATATAACAAAATGTTATAAACAAACAGAAAAAAATAATATGAATAATAAAATAAATAAAACAAAATGTATTCGACAAAAATAAAGAAATTATATAAATAATAAAATAAATAAAACCAAATGTAATTGACAAAAATAATATAAATAATATGTGTAAGGGTAATAACTTAATACAATAAACTAAATAAAAAAATAAAATAGCCATAATAAAAAAATAATATAGATAATGTGTTAGCACAAAAAATTAATCTAATAAAATAAAAAAATGTAATAGACAATAATACAAAAAAAAATAAATAAATAATATGTTTAAGCGCAGTAGATGAATCTAATCAAATAATTACAAAAATGTAATAAAGAAATATAAATAAATCAAATACAAAATTAATATCTCTTCAATTCAATTTGTTTTAATGAAATGCATTCCATTAATAATATAATAATATACGATAAATTAGGTGCGTAATAATAATGTAAAATAATAAGAAAAATAACTAAATTAGCTACTAAAAGAACACAAAGTAAAATAACAAGTACTATAAAATAAACGCATAAAATAATTACAAAAAGTAGAACGCATTAAAATTGAAGTCAAGCTCTTTGACATTGCTGCCAACTTGCTGCAACTGTGGAGCGCAATGCTGCCAACTGTGCAGAACTTTGTCTGCAGCAGTGTGACCGGAGCACAAGCAACTGTTAAGGTGAGCCCCCAATACAAATGTACTCCATGCAGTCGGTTTATTTGAATACGACACTTCAGTCACACTGGCGGCGAGACAGTGGCTGAAATTCGAAGCGCAGCAAAATACAAAAAAAAACGAAGAAACAGAACGCAAGAACGCAATCAAATAAGTAGCAACAGGACAACACGAGTCGAAAGAAACAAAGAATAAAAAACGAAACGTAACGGATTTATGCATATCTAGCATATTTATTTATAAACGTTTGTTAAATGCGCAACACAGCAGTCGCCGCTGCTGCCGCCGTCGCCGCCGCATTTCGTTGTGTTTAGTGCCAAGTGCAATTATCGAGCGTCGTTCGTCGTTTTGCATCTTCTTCTTCCCGCCCCCTCGCTCTTACTATCATCCTTCACATTGTTGTTGTTTGTGTTGTGTTGTGTTTTGGGTGCTAAATATTTAGCGTGAGTGTGTTTTGTGGAAGGAAATTCAAAAGTCTATTCAATTTTGTGTTGCGGAAATTAAGTCGTTTATCTCTCGTTCTCCATGTGTGTTAGTGTTGGTGTGTGTCTGTGTGTATGTGAAAGAAAAGGTGATACAAAAAAGGCGCAGTAGCCACAAAGCAGCGACCCCAAAGCCAAAGCAGAGCAGAGAAGCATTCGTATGCAAGAATTGTCGTCGTCGTCGTTGTCGTTGTCATTATAACGTTAACGTCGAGCAGCGACGTTTGCCGCGCTGCGTCCGGTTTAAATTCAATCAAGCGGTAACAGAGAGAGAGATAGAGAGTGAATAAAGCACACAACTGTGAAACATTGCCAACGTTGTCGCATTGTTATTGCCGTTCTTTTTTTTTTTGTTGTTTTGTTGTTTTTTTTCCTGTGTGCTTTTTACGTGATCGTGAGTGATCATTAAACGTGAGTGCATTCAACTCACGCACGACTCACGCATGCTGGCGTTAAGCCGACGACAAAATGATACAGTGGCGCCATCTGTGAATCTGCATAAGCAACAACGACAACAACAACAACAGCAGCAACAGCAATTGAATCTCACTACTAACGAAAGCTACAACTACAACAAAGCAAAGCTCAATTCAACCGCAGCAATGCTCGCCAACGTGCCGTCAACGTCAACGTCGACGTCGACGTCTAGTGCAGTCGACGTCGCTGCTGCGAATGCAGATGATGAGCGCAGTAGGCTGCTGGGCAGCACAACGCCGCCGTCGACGTCGCCGCCAACTTCGTTGTCGCTGGCTTTGCCACTTGTGCATACAACTACAATGCATCCGTCCCGCCAACAACAACAACAAGAACACGAAAACGAGAGCATGAATAATAATAATAATAACGATAACAACGATCAACAGCAACAACAGGAAGCATCAGCTGCTGCTGTTGGAGAGCAGCAGCAGCAACAACAATTACAACAACAACGACAACAGCAACCGCAGCGACATCGAGGATCTGTCCGAGGAGACGGCAACAACAGTTGGCGCCGCTGATTCTAGCGATCAAAGTGATAAATTCAACCGCCCGCCAATCACAACAACAACAACAACCAATCAGAAAAAAGCCCAAGCTCAGCAAGCTGGGCACTAAAAGCGTCGGCCTCAAACGGTAACTACGCAACAACAAAAAAAAGCTTTTTGTTTTGATTTCCTTTTTGCTTTGCTCCTTTTTGCGCCTAATTACGCACAGTGTTGTCAATTCTTCAGGTCATAATAAAGCTAAATAACTTATGAAACAAGATAAAAGACGCCAGAAAATGTTGTTGATAAGTCATAACGATAGATTAGTGAAACCATTTTTTTTTTAATTTTTATAATAAACCTAAAAATAACTTATGAAAAAGCTAAAAACCGCCAGAAAATGTTGTTGATAGCTAAAATATAACGCTAGATTAATGAAACCATTTTTTTTTTATTTTCATAATAAAGCTAAATAAACATATGAAAAAAGCTAAAGCCAGTTAAAAAATAACGATGGATTAGTAAAGCCAAATTTTTTTCATTTGTATTTATTATTTCTTAAGTATTTTTGAGTAGCAGCAGAATTTTTGACGGATGATGGTCTAGAACTAGTATCTATTTGTTTTCATAGTAAAAACCGATAAAAATGTAAAGCTCTTTTGGCATATCGATGTTTTTATATCATTCAAAAGATAGCACAAAGATACATGAATTTTAAAAGCCAAAATTACGTCAGAAATGCCTAAAAAAATAGCTATAATTCGCGCTAGCCGCTAGTTTATAATTTATGCCGCATTTTGCTTTTGAAAACCGTCAGATCTAGCAGATAAATAGCTAAATTGGCAACGCTGATTACGCATTATGCAAATCTCTCTTTGCTCCTTCACTCACAATCTCCCTTTCTCTCTCCTTCTGCAGCGTTTCGTTTGGCTCGTCAAAAGGCTCAATGGTTGAGACGCTGGTCTTTGAGACGCCGACGCCGCTGTCCGAGCACGTGGAGCCGAGCTTTGGTTTCGATGCTGCCGACGCTGCTGGTCAGCCGCAGCAGCAACAGACGCTAAGCTCCGCAGCAGCAGCAGCAGCGGCGGCAGCGGGGACAACAACAACAGCAGCAGCAGCGACCGCGACGCTTAATAGCAACAACAGTTATGGTGACTATGCGAAACTCAATATGGACGACAGCGGCATCGAAGTGCAGGAAGAGTAAGTACAATGCACTAAGTAGGCAATTATAAAGAGCGAGAGAAAGAGATGTGTACTATGTATACAAACAAAATGGCTGCGCCTTTGATCAGCAGCAGCTGTGACGTAATAATTAAGTTGCATGCCTTTAGGCAATAAAACGATTTGAACTAATTTGGCAAATTTGATTAGATTTTCTATTTGGGTTTCTTTATTTTTATGATATGCAGCAGCAGTTTATTTTTAATACTTGAGTGAAAGCTTTTTTTTGCTCTGCTGCTTTTAACTCACGCTCTCATCTCTAGTTAAAAATCTAGCCTCGAATGTTAATGAACCCTTTACTAGTTTTTTTTTCGTTTTTTTTATGCATTTTGCTCTCGAAAATTTAGGTCTACTTTTTTTTCATCGCACTCATATGTACATAGAAAGAAGATAAAAAGAATGTAATCAGAATAATGAGTTTTTGGCAGCTTTCACTTTTTTTGGGGCAATTCCTAAGCCAAATAAGCCATAAGCTGATCTCTGTCTAAGCACAAACACTCACACACACACACAGTTGCATGCATTAAATAGTCGTGCCAAATTGCATGCAATGAACTTTTTGCAGCGCATTGGCCCCGCAAAACAAACAGAAAATCCCCTTCCCCCCTTCTTTTAGCCATTCAACTTTTAATCGATAATTACGTTTTGCATTTTAAAACTTCCTTTTGCGATAAAACACACGCAAGAGTGGGAGAGAGAGAGAGGTTAAAAAGATAGCAGGATGCGTCGCTCTGTTTACCAATGTTTACGCTCTCTCTTTGGGGCTTCGTTCTCTCACGTGCTCTCTCTCTCTCTTTCGCTCTCTCCCGTTTAACCATTCCAATTGGAAAGCATTTTGCATGCGGACACCACCAACGACTCCAATTGGAGTTGCTCTAACTGTGTTTTCTTCATTTTGTTTTGCCGTCTGCGCCGGCGCTGCAGTTGAACGTTCTCAGCAGCAGCGGCCGCAATGAATACCGTTAAACTGCGCTGCCATCGTCGTCATTTATTACATAATGCTTCGTTTGAAGTGTGTGTTGGTGTAAGTGTGAGCGTGTGTGTGTGTGTGCATTTTAAAGCATGATGTAGGTCAACTCCATTTGGTGGTTGTTGACCCACATCTTTTTCGGCTGCATACATCTGTGTGTGTGTGTGTGTTGTCTAATCAACGTGCCACACCCACGCAAGCGCCTACAACAAATAATTAAGCTGCCCATCGATAAACGCCCACACATAAGCAGCGCTTAAGCTTTGTTTACCTTTTTGGCAGTTGTTAATCGATAGCAGCGAGCTTATCGATAACTTAAACACACACTTGGAGCTGTCAAGCTGATTTTTATTTATTTCTGACCTTTGCTGTCGTTGTCGTATGTAAGAGAGAGCTTTAATTTGCCGGTTGGCCGCTTTAAGCGCAACGTGATGTCATCCAAAAAAGAAGAAGAACTTTCTTTTACACACAAATCTACGCAAAGATAAATGATGTATGGCAAGGCAGAGGTGGGGAAGGGGGAAGACAAAGCATAGAACAAGAACAAAGCGTTTGCTGTTATTATCGATTATGTTTATGAGATGAATGGCAGCTGTTAAAGGTGACGTGAGGTGAAATGTGTGACGATGAGGGAGATGAGGGAAGATGCTGTTAGAGAGAAGCTGCGGAAGAGACGTTCTAGCAGTGTTGCCAGTTTAGCTTATTATAAGCTAGTTCTAGCATATTTGAAGCTGGAAGAGCTTGTAAAATTTATTTCTTAATTTTTTTATTTTATTATATTAAATTTAGTATTTCATACTATACTTAAAAGAGAAGAGAGTACTGGCTGCATCTAGCTTATATCTTGAAATATAGCTTATTTTCAAATTTATCTAGCTTCTTTTCTAGCTTTAAATGTATTTGCGACGTCAACGGTTTGATTTATAAGAAATCACAGTGCTAGATGCGATGATGAGGTGAAGGTGATCAGTGCTGAGCTGAGGTGAGATGAGGCGAAACGAAAAGCCCCCTTCTCCCCTTTCACCTCTTCATGTTTGGGCACATTTTTAGTGAATGTCTTGAAATTCGAGCAAAGCTATTGTGAAAGTATTCAGTGTGTGAGCATGTGTGTGTGTGTGTGTGTAAGAGTGTGCATGTGTGTGTAAGAGTGTGTGTTGAATTGTCAGCCAGGCGATTGATTTTCCGGTGGCCACACTTGACATGCATAGCAGCAAGAAGAAGCAGCAGCAGCAGCAAAGTGTCCAAAGGGTGTGAGGAGGAAGAGGAAGAGGGACGGCAGGCAGCCATTGTCACACACACACACTAACACACGCAGCCACGTGTAATTGTGTCGCTGGTCAGCAGTGCGTGTTGTAGTTGTTGTTGTAGTTGCTTTACTTGTTGTTGTTGTTGCTGTGTTGCCAGTCAGCCTTATTACCTACATAGAGAACATAGCAAAGCATAGTATAAAACATTCTGTGCGTGCTTGTGCATGTTTGCTCTGAATAGTTTGTGGCGACGGCGACAGCGACAACAATAGAAAGAGACAGACAGAGAGACGGACGGACAGCGTTCCCAATTGGCAGCATCGCGTCGCTCTGTCTGTCGCTGACCAGTGTGGCAACCCCGTTTATTAACTGTCACAGCAACCTCCTCACCTCCGCCCACAAAAGCTTCCTCTTTCCCTTTCCCCTTCCCACTGCCATCACCATCCCCTTCTCCAACCATACACACGAATAATACACATAACATAAAATAAAAAAAAGAATTCTTGCTGCTGCTCCCGTTTTCAATTTTGTGTGTTACGCGCTCTCCCCTGCCTCCTCCCACCCCCTTCCACATTCACATGTTCGCTGCCGCTCTGCATTCATCAGCCCAGCTTCCCCGACTGCGACGTCGTCAGCGGCAGCGACAGCGCGACGGCGCTTCGAGTACCTTTTTTTTTATATAGTTATGTGTTTATGTTTCTTATGTTATTATTTTTATTTTTGTTCACGCTGTCGTCGTCCGCTGCCGTCACCGCTCGCTGCTGCCACTGCTGCTGTGTATAACATAAGCAGAGCGCGCGGCGGCAGCGGCAGCGACAGAGAGAACGCAAAACATTCGATTGAGAGCGAGCTTGCTTTGCTCTCTTATTGGATCGCTCTCTCTAGTTCACTCGCTCGCTCCATATTACTTTGGCATTTTAGTGAGTGCGCAAAAAAAAAGTGATGTCATGTTTGTTGGTTTAATAGCGTTGCCAGATGTGTGTGTGCGCATTGCCGTTTTTAGTTTTTGTTTGTTTTCATTACAATTTTACAATGTGCGTTGCCTCTTTTGTTTCTTTTGTTGTCTTTCTTCTCTTGTTAATGCGCAGCTTGACAACAACAAAGCATAAAAGATCAACAGACAATATGACAGAAATAAAAGACGCAGTTTGTTGGCCTTTTCCTTCTCGCCTTGTTATTGTTGTTTTTGTTCTAACAGCTGCCAAATTTCGTGTTTGTTTTTGTTTGGCCAAATTGGCGAATTTTGCGCGCATTTGCTAGAAATTCCAGCCAATAATGTGCGCTTATTATGTAGCCCAAATGTTTCTAAATTTGGCTAGTTGGTCATTTTATTTTTGTGTTTTTTAGTTGGCCTGATGAGTTCATCTCCAATCAGATTTGATAAGCATTCACCAAACAGCTTTCCAACTGGGTTATTGCATTTAATTCGTAAACAAAAAAATATACAAATCGAAATTTGTTTATTTGTTATAAGGCATTTAAATTGTTGCAATTTTTAAGTAAATAAATATAAAACGGTAATTGTGCGCAGTAAAAAACAAAACAAATAAACACACACTTATATGCAGTAAGGTGGCAACGCCATTCGTCTGAACTTCACGAGAGAACGCGCTCTCTTTTACGCTCTCTCAGCGGCTCAAGCGAGAGCGCCGAGTGCTCCTGCAAACATTCGTGTGTGTGTGTGTATTGTATCTTTTACTTTTTAGCAGCAAGCTTGCAAGTTTAGTTAGGCAAACGCAACGACAACGCCAAACAGCCAACAACAAACGAGAATTACGTGCGGGGCGCTTAAAAAGTAAAGAAAAAAAAGTTAACTACGCTCATCATCATACATTTCAAATTTTGTAAATTGTACGTTATTGTGTTGTTGTTTCAAACAACCCCAGCAGCAGAATCCGAATCCGACGACGTCGCGTTGCTGCCGTCGTTGAGCAAAGGGCAGAGAGAACAAGTAAGAGAGAGAGCGAGAGAGAGAGGACGGAGCTAACTAGCAAGAACGGTGGTCGCAAAAGTAAAACGCGCGTAGAATCGCAAAGAGGAAGCAGAACGCTGAAAAACACAGCAGAAGAAGCAGCTGTCCAAAAAAACAAAAAATCCAAAAGTTTGTCAAGTGCGTGAATTAGTTTGTTAACAAATTATAAAATGCCAACAAAAATGCCAAGTGAATAGAAAAAAAACAACAGCAAAGCAGATTCAAATGCAAAAGTCAATCGTGCGTGCCAAAGAGGGACACAAACACACGCATACAAAACACACACGCACACACTAACACATGCAAGCGCCGCAGTCAGTGAGTGCAAGTGGTTGACAGTGGGTGGAAGAGTGACGGGGGCAGGTGGGGGTTGGGTGTTAAGGTTGTACTCCCACCAACAGTGTTGGTAAATGCGCTTTGGGAGCGCACAGTGGAAAGCACGCAATTAAAAGTGGCCTGGCAAATATATTGTATACAATACATATTATAATTGAAATAGGCAAATAACAATGTGAAAGTAATTTGTGTTGTGCACACACATACAAACACACACTGTGTTACGCTTTGCTGCTGCTCTTATATTTATTTTGTTGTTTTTGTTGTCCATGGTGGGATGCGCGCAGTGAGTTCATCGCAAAAAATAATACACACGAGTCCGCGATTGCCAATCCACCTCCCCCCTCCCTCTTCATGCTTCTTACACACCTACATTGCCCGCCAACGCCACTTCAACACCCCATCGCCCTCTCACCCCCCCTCAGCAGCCACTCCCCACGAGTAAGCGCTCTCCTACTTACGCTCGCTCTCACTGTGCTCTCTCTCTTCTGCGTTGCTCTCGCTCAGTGTGCTGCTAATGCTCTGTGAACGCAATTAAAATACACTGCCCGACTAGCAGCAAGTGTACAAGTGTGTGTGTGTGTGTGTGTGTGATGTATCGGCTTTAACAGTGTGTGTTAAAATATAGTGCCTTGTTTGTACATAAATTAGACATAGCTTTAAGTTTAGACGCTGTGTTCGTGCCTGCTGCGACGTTGTTATTTCTATATATGTGTATATACACACGCACACACACTCTTGAGTTGTCTTTGTATAATATAAATTCTATAATATAAAGTCCATGTGATGTGTGTGCGGTGTATAAAATTTTCAAAAATGAAATGCCGACCGACTGCTGGGCAACAAGAAGAAGAAGGAGAACAACAACAACACAGCAGCAGCGCAGTTTGCGTCGCAATGCAGCGCTGCCTTTTATCGCATGCAAAAACAAATTGCAGGCGTTTCGTTTTCGTTGCTTTTCGTTTCGTTACGTTCCCCCAATTGGCATGCAAAATAAATGGCTGCTTGTTGTTGTTGTTGCTGCTGTTGCTGTCGTTTGACGTCAAGTGCAAAAATATTCAATTAACATTTAATTTCATTATTTTTGTTAAAACGCAGCAGCAGCAGCAACGGGTGGGGCACAAACACATACACACACATATATACATGTGTAATTTGTTAAATTAATTTACTGCTGCTCTCATTGCGTGTGCTACTGACCATATGCGTATTTGTGTGTGTGTGTGTGTGACGTCTGCAGACTAATTGAAAGCTGCGCTGCTTTGCCGCCAAAGCCGATGCGCTCATCGCGGGCAGCGCAGCAACAACAAGAACTACTGTTATAAGCAGAGCAAACAGACGAAGAAGCAGAAGAAGAAGAAGCAGCAGCAGTAGCTTCAAGTTCGCGCTGCATTTCGTCTGCCAACACCTCTGTTGTTGTCTCCCTCCCACACACACGCACAGCAACAAGTATTTTTTGGTTTTTTGGTAGTTTTCATTTTTGTTGTTGCTGTTTTGGTTTTTACTTTTTCGTGTTCAAACACTTCAAAGGAAGTTTTGTGATGAGAAACACGACAATAAGCAGAAGCAGCCCCCTACCTCCCTCCCTCCCTTCGTGAAGCGAGGCCAAACGAAAAAGCACTCGAAAAACATTTTAAAAACTTGTTTTTATTTGTGTTGTTTTTGCTTGTAAGTTCTTGTCGCTGAGCTTGTTACAGTTATTGTTGTTGTTGTTATTGTTATTGTTGTCGCATTCGCGCATATCAATTTCGGCACATGACGTAATCTTCACATGCTCAATGAGCTGACAACAACACTAGACTACACAACACAAGTTCACTATTTACTCTTGAGAGTGTAAAAAACAGATAAAAAAAAAAGAAAAACTTGTTGATCGATTGTCGATAGTTTAAAACATTTGTCGAAGTTTTGTTTTTTTCATGTTTTTCTTAATTTTTTTTCTATTTCTATTTCTCTGCTTTGTGTTACAAGTTGAAAAATGACTGGCAAAATGAGCAGAAGAATAGCCTAAAACGGGCAGACAAAAGATCATCAGATAATGGCTGTAGAGTGAGAGAAAGAGATGGTAGAGAGAGAGAGAGGGGGAAGCAGAATAGATTGTTTGATGGAAACGTGCACAGACACAACTGGAGCTTAGAAGACTTTAAAATATCGGTTCTTAGTTCACTTAACTCGCATTTCTGGGAAGCCAACGAAACAGTCGACAAAATAGAAAGCCCAAAAGTGGAGGCATAAGAATAGACCATTAAAAAGAAATAGTTAAAAGAGCAAGAAAATTGGCCGTAAAGTGAGTTACCTTTATAATTGTATTTTTTTTTCGTTTTTTTTGCGACCAGAACCAGTTGTGAATTATAGCGTGTGATTGACGTGCACAAAAAAGAAAAGAAGAAAAAACCGCAAGTAATTAACATAAAACAGTCCCAACTTATGCAATCCAGATGATAAAAATCACCGCAGGATTTGCCGGTGAGAAATGACTCACAACTTTATTGTTTTTTGTAGCCTTGGGTTGCCCTTTGTTTATTTTTTGTATCTAGTTCTGAAGAAGGGGGAAACTCAACTTAACTCAACTCGACCCTTTTTATTTCTTTCACTTTTCAACTTTCCACCTTGCTTCGCTGTCCGTCACCTTGCATTGCCCTCTTTGCCTTTCTCTTGCCTGAGGTCTGATATCATAACGTTTACTCAAACTTCGCCAGCGCAGTTTTGCACTTTTAAATTTCCAATTTCTTATCAACTTGTGTTAACTTTATCCGACTTCTAAATCTCTTTAAAATGTTGTTTGAGTAAACACGAGATATGGTCGACAAAAATTGTTAATTATTTATTTAGAACATTCTATTTGAATAATGAAAAATATATTATACTAAACTAAGAATTTAAAACTTGAATAATAGTAATATAAATTAATATTAAACGAAGAATTACATAACTAATTGCTAGGTTCTTAATCAGATCACATAAAAATGTCGAAATTATTTAAGAAATTTTTTTTGTATGAGAAAAAAACGCTTTCTTAATGTGGATCTTAATTGCTTTGCCTGACAATCTAAATCAATATGCTAAATATAGATTTTTGGTATATTTTAGTATTTTGTGGTAAATTAATTCTGTATATTTTGTGCATAATACCGCACTGTTTTGTTTATATATTTAAAATGGTATGTTTTCGATATTTTTACGGTATGTTTGCAATATGTGAATTTGGTATATTTTAAGAATAATACCGCACTATTTTGCTTTCATTCAAAATCTAGCAGTGGAGCACACTCGATTCTCTTAGCTTTTTTATAAGTTAAATTCAATTTTCTTTTTTTAATTTTTTTACTCATAATACCATCTAAATTTGTTATATAATACTTTATCAATTACATTTTTCATTACTTATAATACAATCTTTAGTCCATTGAATGAAAACTTGCTGAATTGTTTTTTTTTGCTGCGACTAATTTAGAGAATTTCAATTCGATTTAAATTCATTATAAAATTTATCTTATAAATGCATTTATAAATTCTGTTTTCCATTAATTATAACATGATTTTTAATGTGTTCAATGAAAACTTGTTGGTTGCACTTTTTTTTCTGTAACTGAAATTGAAATTTCAATTTTATTTAAATTTGTATTCCTCATTAACGTTTTAAATTTATTGTACAGTATTTTATATATTTTAAAATTCAATTTTTCATTACTTATAATACGATCTTCAATGCGTTGAATGCAGCGTTGACATTGCCGTTATTTCATGGGCATTTGGCAGCACTGAAAACTTGCTGAATTGGTTGCACTTTTTTTTTTGCTGTGACTAAATTGGGAATTTTCATTGCCGCAATTCCCAATTAGAGAAAGAAAAGCTCAAGCTGGAAGAGGAAGATGTCAGTTGCAGGTTGATTGACACTCTTTTTTAGAGCAGCAACAACATGTGGCATGCAGCATGCAGCTTGTGGCAGTTATAGAGCGACTCTCCAGGGGCGTTATATAATGCAAAATGCAAAAGGCACGCGCCGAGATTTGCGGTCGGAGACTTGTCAATTTCCATTTGTGAAATGAAACGAATTAAAAACGTGAAAATTGAATTGAATGAAAAGTTCAAATCGCTGGCGACGCGCAATTGGCAAATGACTTAATTTAATTGACATTGGGGGGAAAATGTGACGAAGCTGTTTAGGAATGCGTGTGTGTCTCTCTCCCTCTCTCTCTATCTCTCTCGATAGTTGTCTTGCCTCTTTTCAAGTACTCATTTTTTTTTGCGTATTTGTGCCTCATTTCAGATCGGAACGTTCGATAGTTCGCGTTTCAATTTACCAAAGCAGTCAACCGCAACAGATTTGTCCACCAAGCAACGATTATTCGTTGACGAGTTTTGCGGATAATTTAGATAATACGTTTAGTAGCTACAATTGTAACTTAGACTATACAACAATGGCGACGGCGACGATGCAGCCGACTGGAGGCCTAGGACCAGCCTACGACAGACAGCAGAGGTGAGTCTACTTCCATTTAAAGCGTTTACCAACACTAAACTTGTACTTTTGCAGCACTGATTCCGGCTGGGATAATCCTTTTCGTCCAGGCGGCGATCTATCCAGAGAGGCTGATGAAATTGTTAGCATGATACGTGGTAAGTTTCTTTCTTGTTATGCATTCGTTTCTCTTAGATTCATCTCTTCCAATTTTCATGCGGCTTGACAGGTGGCAAACCCATCACGCCCACAGAGGATCGTACAATAGGCAATGGCAACGCACAGCATGGCGATGATAACTGCAACGGCGCAACAACTGCAATAGGCGAGAGTGTAACCAAAACAAATGTAAGCAAATGTCACCTACGAAAAGTCAAATGAACAGGGAAAGGAAGCAATCAGCACCCAGAAACAAGGGAAAGCAAGCAGTCAGCACCCAACTTCAACTAAATCAGAGGGTTTATCTGTATTTGTCAATCACGAAAAGTCGAAACAATCAGCAGACCTTCTCAAAATAGAGTAAATACATTACATTAACGAAAAGTCACATGAAGAGGGAAAGGAAGCAGTCAGCAGCCTTTTTCAAATAGAGACGAGGGATCATCTGTATTTGTCACTTACGAAAAGTAGTCAGCATCCATCTTCAATTAGAGCTCTGTAACTCATCTGTATTTGTCACCCATGAAAAGTCGAATGAATACGGAAAGCAAGCAATCAACTAGGCAATCAGTTCAACTAGAGTATTATTCTCCTACTTAATATTGTTATTATAGCTAAACAGCGCTTAGTTTTGTGTTCCTCGAGCATTACAAAATTAGAGAAATTGTTTAGTTACTTTTCAATTCCCTAGCCAAAGGCTAAAGCAGTCAGCGCTACTAAATTTACACTAGGTTATAAATTTATTTCTAATCTATGTTATAATAATAATAGTAATAGTAATACTTGTCAGCGCTAAACTTTATAGCATACTTAGTTTAATAATTTAACTCTATATTAAACAATGTGCTAAACAGAAATAGTTTACTTTCAAAACAAACACATTTACAATCGTGAAGATTAGATTAGAAGAAGATTAAATTTAAAGGTTTTCAAACAATTTGTTGAAACTCAATAAATAATAACATCACTCTATATTAAGCAATGTGCTAAAAAAAAAATAGTTTACTTTAATGCATAGGCAATAATTTATTGAAATCAAAACTAAAAATTTGATAACAATCAAATCGTTTAGAACTGTAGATAGAATACTTTTAATTGTGTAAAGCTAAGTTAGTTTTGTTGAAAAGGGAAATTTTACTCGCAAACAGTTAAACTTACTCGTTGAAAGTTAAATGTCTCGTTAGTGAATGTTGCTCTCTTGCTTCTTTTGTACGCTTTATTTTAATAAGAGAATAATTTATTTAAAGCATTTAGAAATTTCAATTTACTCGTTGAAAGCTTAATGTCTTGTTAGTGAAAGTTTCTCTGTTCAGTGCACTCGACAAAAGCTTTTGCTTTCGTTGAAATAAGAGAATAATTTATTGAAATTGAAACTAGTTTAATGAAAAGCATATCGTTTAGAAAAAGCTGATTTGTTTTAGAAGATTCGTTGATTCGTTCGTACTCGCTAAAAGTTGAGTTTACTCGTTGCAAGCTCAATGTTTGAATTTTGATGAAAAGCGAATCGTTTAGAAGTTTTGTTGCAGATTATTTGTTGAACAGGGAAAGAAACAGAGGTTTGACTCGCTAAAAGTTGAGCTTACTCGCTGAAAACTGAATGTCTCGTTATTCCAATTACTCGCTTAAGTTTACTCGCTGATAACTGAATATTTCTCTGTTGTACTTTTGCATTAATGAAACTTAATTCGCTTGCAGCTCTCGCAAAATCAAGCGACAGCACAAAATGGTACAAATTCCCACGGCAGCAAGGTGGAAGGATCAACAGGAGGCGGCGGCGGCGGGGGTGGAGCAGGTGGCAAATCAACGGCGGTGGCTGGCAATGGAAAGGGAGGCGGAGGTGGAGGAGAGAGCAATAATGGCGTCACTTCGCTGGCTCAAGTCTCAAAGCAAGTGGTACCTGGACCAACTTCGGCTAGTCACGTGGTTATCGACGAGAAGAAGAACAAGAAAAAGGGCTGCTGTGTGGTGCAATAATCAAGAAGAAGAACAACAAGAACAACAACGAGACACGAAGCAGAGAGGCAACACAACAGCGAAACAAACAAAAACAGAGGCAAAACATACAGAACGACAACAAGAACAAGAAATAGAGAAAGGGATGGCAACAAGTGCAAGCAAGGATCACTTGTTGGAGAGGGAGGAGCAGGAGGGAGGGAGGGAGGCGTATCATATTTAATGTTAATGTTAAATGCTAAAAACTGAAACTGACGAAGCTGTTGATATTTGAATGCTGCTGCATTATTCGCTTGCTTACACACACACACACACACATACAATCATGAAAATAGCTAAATGAGAAAATGAAACGCAAGCTCTCTGAACAGAACCAACAAACAAAACCCACATACAAAACATACATACATAGAAATGAAACAGCAACAGAAGCAAAAGCAAAAGCAATAGCAGAGTCAGTAACAGCAACGCTTAACAGTGAAGCTGTTAAGTGCTGTAACAGCTGCTGCTGGAGTAACAGCAGTAACAGCGACGCTTGACAGCGGCTCTGTTAATGACTGTAACAGCGACTCTGTTAAATGCTTTTAACAGCTGCTGCTGCTGTTGTCGCTGACTCAGCCGCTGCCGCTGCTTCGGCTGCTGTTGCTGCTTTCGCTATTGCCGACTCACTCTAAACTCAATGCGCGCTATTGCTGTCGCTGTCGAACCCACGTTGCAGTCGCAGCCTAAATTTAATGAAATTGTAACTATGATATATATGCACAATATATACACACATTTCGTATATATTGTGTGTGTCTATATATTTGTTAGTCTGGATATATATATATATGTAAGTGCAAAGCCGATGCTAACAGTTGAGACATCATAACGAACATGAGAGATCAGCTGTTGAATTATTATGATGCTGATTATATAGCGTATATATATGAATCGATATATATATATGTATATGCGTATATAAATATTTTTTTCCTTTTTTTTTTTTGTAATGTGACTCGACTTTATATACATACATACATATATATGATATATATTTTTTTCGTATTTGTAAAATTAGTGCAGCTTTTTAAAGAACATTTAAAAAGTCGATAAACATAAAAAAAAAAACAAACAAAAAATGAGAAAACGATGAACAGAAAAAAATAAGAAAAAAAAACAAAAGTTTTGCCTGCATGCATAAATGAGAACAAGAAAAGAAAAAAAAGAGAAAGAAAAAAACAAAAAATGTATTTATTTTTTATTTATATGACGATGAAAGTAAAGAAATTAAATTAAATGTTAAACCTTAAACAAAATATACAAAAACTAGACACACACACACACACACACACGAATACATACATATATAAACACACACACACACACACATATACATAGCTAAAATGCAGTTTTGCATTTGTATTAAAACGAAACCTTAAACAGCAAAAAGCTCTATTTCTATAACTTTCTGTCTGTCTTCATTCTCGATATATCGATATCGATTACCCCAGTTGAAATTGTCACGCATGAAAAACGCACAGAAATCCACACACACACACATACACAAACAAACTTTGCGTTCCCAATTCATGTTTTCTCAGGCTTCCCTTTTTTTGTTTCGTTTTTTTTTCCTGCTTGTGGAAAAGTCAACCTACTTTTCGTATGGATTTTCAGCAGCATCATTTGAATTGTGCTTGCGATTTAATTAGATCTGTGTGTGTGTGTATGTATGTCACATCAACCCACCCACCCACACACACATACACACACATTCACAATGACCAACACACACACACATAGAATGTCGCGCTTAAAAAAAAAAACTTACAGAAAGCTAAACCAAATAGATAAAGAAGAACCGATTCAATACACCGATACAAACCCACACACACACACACACATACACACCAACACACACTCAGCCTAAGCATTAAAGTGCTGCATTTGATAAATGTAATAATAATTATTAAAGAACAAGAAAAGAAAAACAAAAGATATATATGTAATAGCAATCCCCGAAAAATATGTGCTAATTAAATTTCGAATACAAATCAAGAGAAGAACAAGAAATCAAAAAAAAAAAAAAAACGTGAAACCAGAAGCAAAAAAACAAGAAAAGAAAAGCAAATCAACAACAAAAAAAAAACATGAAATCAGTGAACTAAACAACAAAATAAATGCAACAAGAAATCAATATTTAATATTGTATATTTCCAGATTCCAAAAGCAAAACAAATGTTAAGTTATTGTATAAATCCTAAATAAAACAAAAAAAAACAAAAAAGCAAAAAATGAAACCAAAAAAGCAAACATAAAGCGAAACATTTTCACAGCGTGCTTTTCAGCGCATCCAAAAATTGTGATGTATACTTTTGGGCTGTTGCGATTAAGTCAAAGCTGAAAAGGAAACTGAACTGACTTCCGCATTGTCAGCACATGAAACGGAGAATGAGAAGACACAGCAGGAGGTAATACTGACTGCGAAATACCCTTTCACCTTTTGCACAATCAATCGTGAAGCGTAAATTCAATTCACCTCATTAATCATCTGGAATCACATTAAAAGCTCACAACGATCTTTGGATACGCTTGCCTTTCAAAATTGTTATAAATTGGAATTTCAAGGCATCAAGAAAATGCGTGAATTGAATACACTTCATTAATCTTCTGGCGTGTTATGGAAGCACATTAAAAGCTCCCCAGAATGTAAATTGAATTCACCTCATTAACCATCTGGAAGCACATTAAAAGCTCTCAACGAACTTTGAATACACTTGCAAAATTATAATACATTGAAATTTCAAGGCATCAAGAAAATTCGTATATTGAATACACTTCATTAATCTTCTGACGTGTGATGGAAGCACATTAAAAGCTCTCAATGAACTTTGAATATGCTTGCTTTACACAAATGGAATAAATTGAAATTTCGAAGCATCAAAAACAGAAGCACATTGAAAGCTTTCAAGCGCGTAAATATAATACACTTCATTAATCATTTGGAAGCACATTAAAAGCTCGTAACGAACTTTGAATACGCTCATTTTAGAAAAATGGAACAAAGGCGTCACTACAAAGTTATTTTTGGTAAGTTGTGTTCCATTTCATTATAACTAATGTAAATATGACCCTTAGTTGATAATGCAGTGTGAATACTCTTTAAAACTAAAAAGAAGAGTGTATGAAATGCGTTCATATAGAAGAAAACGTAGAAGTAGAATGTACAATGTCACGAGTCTTGTTGAATTTGTCAGTTTCCTGATGCCAAAACTATAAATAACAAGTAAGAGAGCTACAGTCGAGTGTGCTCGACTGTGAGATACCAGCTACTTCTTTTAAATAAAAGTAAAATATGTCAAAAACTACATTTGGTATAGCGATATACTATAACGTTGAAAATATACCATATTGTCAACGGAAGCAACTAAGACCCAATGAAACATACGTTTGATGAAGGCACGAAATATACCGAAAAATATTTGGTATGCCAATATACTATTAGGTTCAAAATATGCCAAAGAATCAACCAACGCAACAAAGACTTACTCGAACAACATTTCTAAAGGCACAAAGTTATAATGCTGAAAAATACTAAAATATACCGAAGACTAGATGGTATACCATTAGGTTAAAAATATACCAAATTGTCAACCAAAGCAACTAAAATGCACAAAGTTGTAATGTCTAAAAATTCAAAAATGTACCAAAGACTTTATTCGGTATATTGATATACCATTGCGTTACAAAAATACCAAATTGTCAACCAAAAACAATTTAGACTCACTGTATTATACATTTGCTAATGGCACAAAATATACCGCAGACTATATTTGGTATATCGACATACTATTAGGTTCATACCTATATACCTATACATTTGCTGCAGTCAGAAAGTTGTGATACCCTTCTAGCCCATAAATAGTTGGTATCAAAAACCTCTCAACACACAACTTTCAACTATTGGAACAGAGTAAAATTTATGGCTGACATTTTGTGTTTCTGTTTTTTTTTTGTAGCTGCGATTTAATTTATGAACTTAATTCGTAAAGACATTTATAACAATTTATTTGGATTTGGATACTCGATTTGTATTTTTATTTTTATTAGTGTCTGCTTTTTGGTTTTTATTGCCATTCGGACGTTTTTATGTTAGATTAATTGGTAGATCTGCTGTCAATTCTTAAATTGCTGCGCCTAAGTGAGCAGCAAAAGCAAAAGCATCAGCAACAGCAGCAGGCGGAAATGTCGAATAATTCGATACGAATCCAATCGATTCAAATCGATTTGTGTCCATTAAAGTGCCAACAATGATGATGATCATCACGATCACGATCACGATCATGATCACGATCGGAGAACCCAAATGATGTATTACTCACGGGGGTCAGAGTTAGAAGAAGAAGATGAAGAAAAAGTGTGTGTGTCTAGATATTGTCTATTCATCTGTCGATTATACAAAATACAAGCGTTGCTTCTAATGGCTAAACTTGTTTTGCCATATGGCATGACATGGGGAACGACGACAGTCTATACGCAAAGTTAATAAACACCACCAAAGCGGATCTACTAAGCTACCAATTATAAACCGATCCCAAACAAATCACAAAACCCCTCCACACAAATTAAACAACACAGACGCAGTCACAGTGCAAAAGCAAACACATCTTCAATCATTTCTCGATTGAAACCAGTCATCTGCAGCGCTCTGAACCTAATGAACTCATTCTCACCCAAAGCTAGAGTTCTCAAATATTGCACGTAGTTGTCCAAATACTCTATAAATACTTAAGACTTATAAAATAAGCAATATAACAATGAATAATCTGGTAAACTGGAAGTTATCTGTCAAGAAACCGTTTGAATAGATTTTCTTTATAGTTTATTATTATTATATTACCAACCATGGTAAATTTTTGAAGTATATATATATTTAGAAAATATTCAAATATTTTAAAACTGAAATTAGTCTGACAAACTACAAAATATGTAGAGAAATCGCTTCCAGACTTGTAAACTAAGCAGTTTAGCAAAGAATACTATGGTCAACTGAAAATTATCTCAAAAGAAACAGTTTAGCATAATTTTCTTTATAGTATATCTTTATTACATTACTTAAAGAAATTTCTGCACTACATTTATAGTTCAAAAAGTTCCATATAATTAAAACTCTTCTGAGAAACTAAAAAATTTCTAGAGAAATCGCTTAAAGAATTTTTCTTATACATATTACTTTATTTTAATTGCCATAATTTTACAATTAAACTGCTGTTTTTATTGTTTATTTAATAATAAAATTAATAAAATTTAAAATGATTTCTTATTATTGTTTATTACCAACCACAGTAAATAATAATATAGCAAAGAATAATCTGGTCAACTTAAAGTGATCTCTAGAGAAACTGTTTGAATAGATTTTTTTTGAGATGATTATTTTATATTACCAACTATAGAAAACTTTTTCAGTTACTTTTAAAATTAGTCTGATAAACAAAAAAACTCTAGAGTAATCGCTTCTCTTATTTCACTATACTTCAAAAAGATTCAAATTTATTAAAAATAATTCAAAACTTTTAAAATTAGTTCGACAAACTAAAAAAATCTTTACAGAAATCGCTTAAAATCGCTGTTATATTTGTTATATTTTGTTTATTTTGTTAATAAAATTGAAAATTATTGTTTATTATTATATTAAAAATATATTTTCTTATTTTACTTTATTTCATTCGTCATCATGTTATAATCTAACACCTGTTCTTTTGTATATTTTATTAATGAAATTTGAAATGATTGTTGATTATTTCAGTGATGCAGCTGTTGACTTTTTGCAGCCACTGTGCCACCTGCCGCGCCTTAATGAACCTAATTTGCGAGTGCGGTTTTTCGTGCAGGTGCAAATTATGATGAAGCTCAGCACACACACAAACACACACACACATATGTACAAATGCAAAAAAAAGTCAAAGCTGCGGCTAAACAAGAACGATAAAATGTCCATAATTTAGCTATAGCGAAATGCGCGCTGCACAAAGAAAGCAAAAAAGCTAAAGCTCGCACAACGCCAAAAAAAAGGCTAAATGCGACATGTGTAAGCTATATAAAAGCAAATCAACGAAAAAGAAGAAGAACGATAACAACAACAACAACGATAACAAATAACAAACACAAAGTCAAAAGCAAATAAATTATGAAGTGTAAGCTGCGCATGCGGCGCACGCGTCGCTGGGCCACACACAAGCAAACACACACACACACGTACTCATACACACGTTGTCATAACTAACTGTAAGCTCTCTTCGCTTTGCCGTCTCTGCCGAAGCTGCGCTGCTGTCAAACAGCGCACGCGCTGTTGCTTTTGCTTTTGCTGTTCCTCTCTCTCTCTCTAGTATGCTTGTACATGTGTATGTATGTATATTTGTGTGCTTGTGTGAGCTTTTGGAGTCGCTCTGTCTGGCAGTGTAAACCTTTTCAAAGTGGAGCAAGTGTCTTCAGCTGTTTTTTTGTGTTTTTTTTCTGTTCTGTGATGTGTGCTTCATTTATTTTATATTTTTTTTCGAGTTTTGTGACTTCCGTTTGATGCTGCTCTCTTCTCTCTGCATTTACGGCTGCAGTTGCCCTTGGAAAGTCGAGATGCTGTTGTGATAAATTGAGTGGTAATGGAATAGTAATAAATTAATGGAAAGCTGCGCACCTTTTACGGAAATGTGTGCGTTCGTTACAATCACGAATTGTGTGTGTGTGTGTGTGTGAGTGTGAGTGTGAAGCTCCCCGTGGTTCTAGCTAATTTGTGGCTTCCTCGTGGATTGCTGATTGAGTGACAATTGAAGTCAAGTGGAATGATTGATTGATTTGATTTGATTTGATGTGATTTGATTGCTTTGAAGTGCGCGATACGTGCGATACAATCACTTTAATACATTATTGATTGATGGATCAACGAAGAATTTCGCAGCTTGGAAATGCTGGATTATTTAATAGCTAATTGTGGGTAAGTCAATATTTTTGATTGTTCTCTTGATTGATGCGCATATTAGTACTTGATGTACTTGATCATTAGTTATTCTTGTCTTGTTATTGATTTTTCCTAGACATTGTAAAATGAATAGATTTGCATTTTCATCATGAAGCCACTTTATGTATTAGATTTATAAGGATAGTTTAGAAATATATATACAAATTCCCATCTACTATAGTCCAAAATATTCATTGGATCTTGTGTTCTTGCGTTTATTTCATTTCATTCATTCATATATTTGTTGTCAATGTTTTTCATGCTCTTTGATCAGTTTTCTGATCAGTTCAGTGCTCTAAGCTTATCTCTGGTTCTTTGTATAGCATTTTTTTAATTTGCTTCAACACTTTATAGACTTTTTATACCCGCTACCCATAGGGTAGAAGGGTATTATAACTTTATGCCGGCAGGAAATGTATGTAACAGGTAGAAGGAGGCATCTCCGACCCTATAAAGTATATATATTCTTGATCAGCGTCAACAGCCGAGACGATACAGCCATGTCCGTCTGTCCGTCCGTCCGTCTGTCCGTCTGTCCGTATGAACACCTAGATCTCAGAGACTATATGAGATAGAGCTATAATTTTTTTTCGACAGCATTTGTTATGTTTGCACGCAGATCAAGTTTGTTTTAAATTTTTGCCACGCCCACTTCCGCCCCTGCAAATCAAAAAAATCGAATAACAAGCGTAATTTTAAAGCTAGAGTTACGAATTTTGGTATATACAGTAATAACTATAGTAGTTATGATCCCTGAAAAAATTTGGTTGCGATCAGACAAAAATTGTGGAAGCTATTAAAGAAATACTTTTGTATGGGCAAAAACGCCTACTTACTGGGGGTCTTAGTTGCTTTGGCTGACAATGTGGTATATCGTGCCGTCTATGGTATATTTTGAATGCGGTACTATATCGATATACCACATATACCATTTGGTATATTTTTAGTATTTTTGCAGTATGGTTGGTATATTTTTAGAATAATACCGCAAAATATATTGCTTTTATTCAAAATGGGTAGCGGGTATCTCACAGTCGAGTACACTCGACTGTAGCTTTCTTACTTGTTATAAATGTTATTACTCTGCAAGCTCATTTGACTTAATTTATTAAGTCACCAACAGCAATAACACATAAATCTTGTTCATCTGCGAACTACAAATTTATTGCAATGAAATTTGGCAACAGTGTAATGTTTGTGTTGAAAATTGGCAACAAGTAAATATTGCAATAAAATCATATTCCTCAATAAACATAATATTTCTCTGTTATTTGATTGCACTTACTTCCTCGAAAATCCTTAAAATATGTTTCTATGCTTTCTTGGAATTTGTAGACTTTTTTTTAAATTTTGTGACTTGCATTTTATTGGAAGCTTATCTTTATAGCCTTTGACTTGGCTATTTTTAGAACCCGCTCACACCGAAATTAACGAGCTACAGACTGCTGTCGAAAAACCCGATTTAGTCAGTATAATTTCGATTTTTTTTGTTTTAATTTTTAGTGAGCGTTGCGGAAAAGTGGAATAAATTTAAATATTGTTTAATAAACAACTCGTAAAATCCAAATTCAAATTGCACACCTGAACTGATCTCGATTGTTGTATTAATATGATTTATAAACACTATATTTTTTCCTTTTTTATTAATCTTGAGGCGGAGGTGGGAATTGTCGATCCGTCTTTCACATTTTCTGCATGCATCACAATCGCACAATGAAGACTTTTAATATAATTAGTATGCAAATTATAATTAAAAGATAAAACAACCAGACAAGTCACGCACACAATGACAGATACATCATAAACATAATGAACAGTTTTATGGGTGTCTTTGTGTGTCTTTGATACCCTCTAGCCATAAAATAGATAAATAAGGGTATAATTAAATTGCGATCTTCCCAATCTTCCCACTTCCCTGGCGTTCTTCATACGATTTCGCTGTGAAATGTCTTTGTTCCGTGTCATTTTAATTCGCTATCTGGATTTGGCAAAATTTATGGGGCATACTTATAAATAAAAAAGGAAAAATTCATAATTTTCTGTGTTTGTTCTTTAGGTATTTGTTTATTTTTGAAATTAGAACATTTTTGGCATGAAATTTGGGATTTGTTAAAATAGTTGTTTCACTTCATGTTTGCTGATGCGCAAAAGAAAACGTGTGAAATGCTTCATCTTTGACTTGTTCAAACTTATGTCATACAAACCTTTAATTAACACAGTTTCATCAAGCATATTTTGCTTTTATTTTAACTGTAATTTAAGAAAGATTTTTGCAAATTGAATACAGGGTGTTTTTCTAGTCGTGTCAATCGTTGCATTGCTGAATTTTACATTTTTATCTTGTGTTAATTTGAATTTACGAACCGACAAGTGGTACAAGATGATCATTAAGAAGAAGAAGAGTGGGTTTCTTGATCATTTTTTTTTGGTATTACCAGCTGATTCTATGTGTTCTGTGTTGCAGCTGTCGTCACGCCCCACATGCGTTGAGATCATTGACGAAACGAACGAACGAACGATCAAACGAGATGACAATCCAAGAATCCAAGTGCTTTTATAACTGGTTCGCATGGATAAATTATGATGTGTTCCTGGCCGAAAACATCATCATACATTTGCCTACGTACTACGATCATCCACCTACCCAAAATATCACAATCATAGCTTCGAGAAAAAAAAAAATACTATAAACTATAAAAAAAAACTTTACGTTTCGGGTAAAAGCAAAACGTGTTTAGCTTTCTATTTAGCTTATGCAAATTTCGATTGGTTATTTATTTGTAAGGCATTATAAATATATGCGAAAAATAAAAAACGAAAACCGAAAACCACAACAACAAATAAAATGAGTAGAAAACACACGGCGTACATAAAAACAGCCATAAAAAGGAGCAAACAGTAGAGGAGAAGGAGAGATGATTGAGGCACAACGAAAAAAAAACAGAAAAAAAATGACGTGAACAAAAAAAAAATAAATAAATATATGGTTGATATGCATAACCGGTCAAAGACCACGGAGAACCAGAACCAATACCCAAAATCAATATCGAAATCAAAACCTGATTCCAATTCGGATTCAGATTCGGATTCTGATTCCAATGCTGCTGTTGCTGTTTGCTGTTGCTGTTGCCCGTTGTCGTTTGCCAAAAATCAACAGTTTGTTTCTATTTTTGCCTTTTTTTGTCTTTTCTCATTCTCCTCTCGTCGTTCTAATTGGCGTTGCCCTGTGCATTTCCTTAAGCTGACTTTAGTCGACCTTAACATACCCCGACCTGATTACAAATAGAGTTCATTTTTTTGCTTCCATTCAATATTTTGCAAGCTGTGTGCATCCAGTCTGAACAGTTTTCTGATCAGTTTGGTGCTCTAAGCTTATCTTTGGTCCTTCGCATAGCATTTTATGGGTTTGCTTCAGCAATTTATCGATTTTTTTTTTTAATATTATTACTATGCAAGCTCATTTGTTTTAATTTCTAAAGTCATAAACACTAATAGCACATAAATTTTGTTCATCTTTGAACTCCACATTGCTTGTAATGAAATTTGGCAGCAGTGTTGCTTATTGTGAAATTTGGCAACAAGTAAAGATCGCAATAAAATCCTTAACGATCGTAACACCAATAACATAAATCTTGTTCATCTTTGAACTATAACCACCAGCATTGATTGTACTGAAATTTGGCAACAGTGTTATGTTTAAAATTTAAAATTGGCAATAATGAAATCTTTAACGATGATATTCATCTGTTATTTGATTGCAGTTACTTCCTCGAAAAGCCTTCATATATTTTTCTATGCTTTTTTGGAATTTGTAGACATTTTCTTAAGACAGAAGAAATTCGATCGGGCATTGTAAAGCGCCCACGCTTGATTACTATTCCGCTAAGCTACCCAATTTAGTACAATGCCTACGGGTAGACGAATTATATAGCCAGTTAGATATTATTTATGACTTGAAACTGTCGACAAAAGGCATAACAACAACATTGACCAGTTTATTAAATTTCAAAAGCCTGGATCGAATCTGTTTTTTTTGTTGTGTTTTTTCTTTTGCTGTCTTGGGTGGGGGAATCGTGAATAAATGAGCCGGCACATGGCGTGCAAATGCAGCCATAAAATATCAATTATAATAATTTAAATTAATAAGCCACAAAATGCTCCAAATCTGACAGCTGTAGCCAGATCTGGAATGCCGGGAGCTATTAGGCGCTAGATTGGCATCTCACATACCAATTTAGTGCTGAAATCAGGCAATCGAGTCGAATCTGAATAAATATATTACTTAATTGCCTGCTATATATACTTAATTAAGAGTCCGGTTTGGGTAATTACGACAATGTACCGTTAAATGGAAGGCAATTGCAATGAGAATAAAAGTGATCAACATATAAAAAAATTCTGGACTTGACAGGCAGCTTTTGGCGCAGCACAGTTGAGTTACATAGCAAGTAGCTTTGATGCGGCAGCAAGGAATGTGCATAAAGCAATTCATCCGTCTCGTTCTTTCACTTTGACTTGCAGCACACAGTTGAAGCAGTCAGCGCAGCTGAGTTACATAGCAGTGAGCTTTGCTGCGGCAGCAGGGAATGCGTATAGAAAGCACATTGAAGTGTATATCCGTCTCTTTCTTTCACCTTGACTTACAGCTTTGAGTGCGTGGTATGGTAAATATGTGTTTGTATGTAAATGTGGCGAATCGCATTAATCTACGCTTAGTTAGTGCGGGGTTAGTCATGGCTTACAAATATAGCGAATGATTCCATGCCCACAAATCATTCACGCCTTGAACTTTACATAATTTTACATATGCGTCGCACAATAATAATGTTGCTATCGAGCTTAGGTTCTTGGAAATCTTGTTTCTGTGTATCTGCCGTATCCATCGCTCGGTCTGTCTGTCTGTCCGTCCGTCTGTCTGTCTCTCCACATAATTGCTAATTTATCGATCCGAGCTTTTAATTGCCTTCTTTATTATCTATCGAAAGACAACAGCAAAAGCGACAGCAATAACAACAATGATCAGCGAATAAGAAAAATAAATAAAATGAACTTCGAATTCGGCGCATTTCAAAGGCGATGCGTAACAAGTCTGTCGATGTTGTTGTTTTCATTGGAATATCTGTTAATTTGCTAAAGATATTAATATACGAAATAAAAAACACTTTCTTTTCGTTGTGTCGAGCTGCGGATATTAACATTGCAAATTAGCTGAAAACAGAGCAATAATTGTTATGTTATCGACAATGTATCGATATTTGCATTTTAACACCGCCGACTTTTTACCAAATTCCACACAATATTTAACTTTCAATCCACTTAGATATGACTCAGATATTCCTAGCATTACTTTTAACTCTGATCTGCATTCGGGGGAATTTCTTTTGAGCCAACTGCAAATCCACAAATAGATGTGACATTATTCTGCCTGATAATGGGGAAAAATCCATTTAGCAGCGCCAATTTAATAGGATGATCTCAGAAGAGTTAAAGCTACAGTAAATTTGATCACTTTTGAAATTTAAGCGTCAATCAGTCTGTCATCGTCATAAAATAAATCTTGTATTAAAACAATATGAACTACAACATAAATCTTTAGAATTTCTTAATGGCACACTGAAAAAATACCAAGTTCTAAAATCAAACCAATCTACGAACAACTTCTTAAATTCTTCTTTAGAACATCAGTCTAAAAAATGCCAAATTTTCAAAATAAGACCAAAATTCAAGATTTCGGTTAAAAAATTCTGTAATCCATCGAAATTCCTATAAAGTTTTTATATAGATTTGAGTGTTTTCATCCAAAACTAAAGATAAAAATAAAGAATAATGTAAAATAATAAATAAATAGTTAAGAAATAAATTTTTGTTTATCCTATAAAATCTTTGATTATAAAACTATAAATTTTTTTTTTCTTATCAATAAGAACTTGAGCTTTATATTAAATGTTATTGAAATCAAGATGTGTTTTCTAACTTTAGGTTCTTCATGTTCTTGACGCACTTTTGAGACCAACATCTTGATTTTAGAACTCTTTTTTTCTGTGCAGTATTCTTTTCTATTTTTTATGCAGCTTTTAGTTGAGATTAGTCATTTCGCCATTAAATTAAATTAAGTTCTTATAAAATAATTTAGCTTTATCTTAAAAGCTGTCTCCTATTTATTTTTTTTATTACTACCTCTTCTATTGTCACACTTTTTATCGTTTTGAAGAAGTCTTCCCCCTCCTCGATTTGCCTAATCTTTGACATTGGAAATGGAAATGAGTCAGTTGCTGAGAGTGACCAATTGACACGGAGAGGAGTCGTAAGTTGGTAAACTCGTTTCGGAGTGAAGACATCACTCCGCAACTGTCAATGGGGCGTGTCAAATAAATCAGTTTTGGAAGCGATCAGCGATCGTTAGTTTTGTTCGTTCGCTCATCCCCATCTTGTGTTTTGGGGCGTTAAATTGTATGTTTGTTGGCTTGCTTTCGGCATGACTTTGTTATGCATAACGAACGAAATCACTACAAACTATCCAAGGCAATGGACACGATCATCGTGAAGAAGAACAACATCATTATCATTATCATTATTATTATTATCATCGTTGTGATCATGATCACAGCAAGCGAGACAAATTTTGAGGAACTCTGACAAGCTGCTGAAAGCGCTTAACGTTTTCATTAATTCTGAAATTACCAGCAAATATCATTTGTCAGTTGGAAACGGTGGTTGGAATGCTCTGAGAGTCGAGCATGCTTGATTTTTTTTCCTTCTTCGTTTTTTTATCAGAGAAACCTGACCAAAAACATAAAGATTAGAGCTATTCGATTCTTGTGATTCTTGAAATATGAATGCCAAGCGGCATTCGTTTAGGTTATTAAGCATAAACGAGCATTAAAAGCATCATCATTAATGTTTTCCATACGCTGCGTGTCCGGTCTGATCAGTTCGGTGCTCTAAGCTTATCTCTGGTTCTGCGCGTAGCATTTTATGGATTTGCTTTGCAGGCACTTTATCGACTTTATCTAAATGTTATTACTCTGCTAGCTCATTTGCCTTAATTTATAAAGGCACCAATAGCAATAGCACATAAATCTTGTTCATCTGCGAACTCCACATTGATTGTAATGAAATTTGGCAACAGTGTAATGTTTGTGTTGAAAATTGGCAACAAGTAAAGATATCAATAAAATCTTCAAGGACTTTAATAGCAATAACATAAATCTTGTTCATCTTTGAGCTGTACGCATCAACATATATGAATCTGCATATTGTAATGAAAATTGGCAACAGTGTAATGTTTATGTTGAAATGTGGCAACAAGTAAAGATCGCTATCTAGCCCAGTTTGAATAGAAATTGTTGTCAACACAAAGATTCAGACATTTGATACTGACAAACGATGCGAATTATTGTCAATGCTAAAATTTGCAGCGTGCCGCTTTCAATCAGCAATGCAAATTGACAACACTACAGAGTTGTTGTTGTTGTTGTTGTTAGTGACAATGTTGTTAAGTGTTTTTAATGATGAAATTTAGCAATATTTGTGCTTATTAGAGTTGATTTAAATGCCCCACAGCCTCGACGGGGACCATTTTGCTGTGTTATAAGAGTTAGTCTATTTTTGTATAGTCGAGATATCTGCATTCAAAATGAGCCCCATTCGGTCTCATTGGCCTGATCGGATCAACGAGCGGCGGTTGATAAATGTGATAAGGCCCCAAAACGGAACGGAACGGAACGTAGCGAACGGACTAATTAAGCGAAGGTTAAACGAGACATGAATTAACATACGCGAACTGAAACTATCTGGGAAATACACAAACACAATCTCAAGCACATAACATAGTATAGATTCTGAAGAAGAACCCCTAGATCGAATAGTCGAATTGAATAGATCCCAGTAATCGAAGCACATTTATCAAATTCATTTCCATTCCCATTCCCAGTTCAGTTCATCATTCATTCAGTATTTTTTTGGATGGAATGAAGCCATAGTCGTAATAATTTGATTAACTCTCGCGACCGATCGATGATACTATTCAATTCAGTTTTCGCAGCACAACACAAAATACACCGAAAGAACACTTTAGCTTAAGCTCTGCAGCATCTTAAACTGGTCTTCCAAATGGACTCCCAAAAAACGAACGTATCGGACTCAACATCGTCGCATATATTAGCGTCTCCTCCCCTCCTCCCCGCCCCATCTCTAAGCAGAAAGCAAAAAAAAATTGTACGCTTTATAAAAAATGAATGCTAGCCAAAAAAAAAAAATATATATATATATGTACATGAGACTAACACACACAGCGACATCGTATAAAAATCATTAAACTTAAACGCGTATGCTAATTTGATGATGGCGGTTTTCTAATTTGTTGTTTTCTACACTCGCACACTCACACACACACACACACACACACACGCACACACGCACTTTTGGGCTGGAAACCAGATTTCTATATAGTAAAACACCCGCCCTACCACAAACGAGCGAACGAACCTCATCCCGTCCCTCTCCCTCTTCTTCATCCATCGCCATCTGCAACGCTTACGCCTCGTTGATACAGTTACATCTATGCAGAATTTGCCGAAAACTGCGACCCAACAACCCATCAACCCAGCAACCCAACAACCCATAACTAGTAACAACTTTTTACTATCGAAGCGTCGAAGTGTAAATACCCTTTATTTTTCTGGCGACAATGTAAAGTTAATGCAACATAAATCGAAACATTTTCTTATTTTGAATAAAGATGAAACACTTATTCACTTCTATGTGGTGTCAATTATCGATAACGATAACAAGAAGAATAGCGATTCACTTGTTGTGTTAGGTGGAAACACTTTTTTACTTCTTCGTGGTGTCATTTATCGATTACGATAAAGATAAGGATTGTGAGCGACTTGTTGCGTTATGTGGAAACACTTTATTATTATTATACATGATTATACTTTTAGCTTAATTCTTTTGATACATTAGTGTATACTATCTACTGAAGGGAACATTTATTGTCCGCCCAGCAGGAGTGCTTCAAAAATAGAGTTATATATGTGCACTTGAAGAAGGGGCTCGCTTTAATAAGTTCTCCGCTTAGAGAAATTTCATGGCAGTTATTCATTTTAATATTCTTAAAATCAAATTGAAATAATAGTCTTCAGAGTAATTCTATTATCTCATTATAGTAAAGATTGTATTTTCATTTGTCCAGAGGAGTGATTTAATATGTCCGCCCGAAGAAGGGAACCTCTTAAAAATGTAATTGTTGTGGTATTGAAAAATTCAAGATTTGCATTCAAACTGAACATCAAATAATACGAGTATATGTAATTCTTAAAGTAATTCAATGATCTGATAGCTATTCGTTTTAACTAAGAACTGTAGCTATTTTTTCTATTAGTGAGGAATCCTTACCGTCTAGCTATAACATTTCTTACTTTCATACAAGTAAATAAAATAATACATTCATAACTTTACTCTAAAAAATATTCTCCTAAGCTTACACTAAATATTAGTTTTGTAAGTACACATTAAATTCGTAAATACCCTACAAAGAGAGGGTATGCACGACGCAGCGCCACACGTTGACAACCTGTGCGACGTTCTCGCAATGTCCGCATCGGTTCGTTGTCCGGTTCGGTTAGGTCTTCTTTTTTTCCCAACATTGTTGTTGTTGTTTCTTTTTTTTTTTTTAAAGCGCGCGCGCGACGCCGGCAGCGCTATTTCTTTTTTTTTTTCGTACAGTGTGTGTGTATTTTTTTTGTGACGGGGGATTTATGAAAAGACGATATATAAGGAAACAAGAAGTAGCAGCGTTTGTATTTATTTGTTAGAACCTGTGCGCAACGCACGTTTCTCTCTCGCTGCGAAACTTCAAGTTCCAGTTCCGATTCCCAGCACAAATTAGGATATTTTTTTGAAACTCTACGAACAAAAAACGCATCACAGAAATATAAACATGAAGAGTTTTGTAAGTTGCCACAAATAACTTCTTTAAATGTGCCAAGAGTGTGTTGAACAGTTTCACAAGAAAAAGTTTGAAAAGTAAAAAAAAAAGTTGAAATATGACAATAATGTGCGAATGTGTTTAAAACAATATATATATTTTTTTTAATGATAAAGTGAATGTGATTTTGAGTGCTATTTTTTTTTTAACTAAAAATGTTTAAAAATTAAGGTGGAAAAGTGAAAAAAAACGATATTCAACACTAACATGGTTAATTTTTAAATAATAATCGTATCCTTAAACGAAGCTACAACTTAAGAAATCAATCTTGACGATTCTATAAAATTCTGATTATATTATACAAAAAATAATTGTATTCTTAAATGAAGCTAAAAAAATGAAATTAATGTTGATGATTCTGTAGAATTCTGGTTATTATAAAAAAAATAATCGTATCCTTAAACGAAGCTAAAACTAAAGAAATCAATGTTGGCGATTCTATAGAATTTTGAGTTTATCTTATTGAATTTCGCCGGTATGCTAATTGACAATTTGGGGTATTGAAAGGAATACGAGTTATTCGAGTGATTATTATACACATTTTTTGGAGCATGCATTTCGTGTGAATTATCACCTGCTACCTAACCTCAAAAAGCATGCGCATAAATGAAATTACAATTTAGCGCCTAAGAGAAAGCTTTCGCGATGGACGCACTCTTTTACTCTTCCTAGAGCAGGCAGGACAGCAAGCGAGAAGGAGACAACAGCAGCAGAATTAGCAAAGTAGCAGGACAGCGCACATAAGAGATGTGTTAACAAGTGAGAAGGAGACAGCATCGGCAGCACAATTAGCAAAGTACTTAAGAGCATGTCGAGGCTGTGACTTTGAGGCGTGACAGAAGAGTGAAGAGTGCAGAGGAGACAAAAAAATGACAAAAAAAAAGAAGAAGCAAACGACAAACATTGAAACGGTTTAAGCTCAAATCAAATAAATCAAAACGCATTAGCAGCAACAGCAGCAAGAACAACAACAACACATTAATGAGCTAGCAACAGCAACAAGAACAACAAACGCATTAATGAGCTAGCTAACGAACGGCGAACGAACACACGAACGACAAACGAACGAACGCACGAAGAGTGCGAGACAAAGCGACGCGACAGTCGACGCAGCAGCGGCAGCCAAGGCGGCGCTGCTTCGATGCGATGCGTTTAAAGACGCGAACAAAACGCCAGCAAAACGCGCGCGTAGCTCGTTTGATTAATGACGACTGCAGCTAAAGTATAAAAAAACAACCACAACAAAAACATAGCAGAAAAATGCAAAATGGAAACATTAAAACATTAAACTCGTGTGACACTTGGCACAAACCACAAGCCACTTTTGCCAGTGATTTATGGGGCGAATCGTAAAAATAATAACACTAAATAAACGCCGCGACATACATTTCCATAAACCGTTGCTGCTTCGTCTAGCGTTTTTTTTTCTTTTTTGTTTTATGTATTCTTTTGTTTGGCGTTTTTGCTTGCTCTTAAGTGACAGCTTCGTTTATGGCTCGTGCATAATAAATGTGAACACACACACACTTGCACACACATGCATACGCATAGTAACGAAATCGATCAACTAATCATCTTCCGCTCTTCCTCTCCTTCCTATTTCCTCTTCACCTTACAGCTGATTTTGTGCTTTGTGGCGCTCGCGGTGGCCGATGTAAAGCATTTGACAGATCGCAATCTGGATCTCTTCAAATACAATCCCAGCGATATTTACACGCTGCCCGAGGACATCGATGACGACAAGCCAGCGGTGCACTTCAGCGGCGATGTAATGAAGGCCAAGACCGAGAAGCTCGAAAACTACAATGCGGGCAAAAAGTTCAAGCTCGAGTAAGTTGTCCACTACAATCGATTAATGTGCGATCAATAAGGATTAGGAAACACTTGCTCACTTCTTTGTGATGTCATTTATCGAAAACGATCAAGATAAGGATATTACGTGATTTGTTGTGTCAGGTGGAAACACTTCTTTACTTCTTTGTGATGTCATTTATCGACAAAGTCTAAGATTCGGGTTGTGAGCGACTTGTTGCGTTAGGTGGAAAAGCTTTCTCGCTTCCTTGTGGTGTCATTTATCGATAATGAAAACAATAAGGATAATGAGCGACTTGTTGCGTTAAGTGGAAACACTTGTTCGCTTCTGTGTGGGGCCATTTATCGATAACGATAACACTGAGGATAGAGAGCGAATTGTTGTATTAGGTGGTAATATTTGATTGTTCTTAATAACAACTCAAGTTTTCAGTATCTGATTTTTTTAAATTTTTATAAAATCGAGCATCAAAATTTAATTGAATAGGAAAAACAAAAGTATTATACATGGATTCCTTTATTGAAACAACTAAAGTATAAAATGACTATAAAAAAAGAATGAAATATATTTCAAATTTGTGTTAACATGTTTCCATTTTATTTTAAATAACTGATGAAACCTTAATGTCCAATGCAAATAAGAATTTTAAATTGGTGCCAATATATCTTAACATCTTAAATAACTAAAGGGAAACCTTGTTTATTTCGTCTCGTAGTTTAACGTAGAAAAGGATATCCTTGAGTATTTCGAGTCGTAGTTAAACTTCAAATATGAGAGAATCTTGAATTTCAATTAAAATTCTTCATATTACTACTTCGGAATTTAGCTTGAAGTTTCACGTGGGCACTGGCAAATGACATTACAATTGAAGCTAAACACAAATTTCGATATCGGTTCACATCGCTAACTTACACTTGAAAACTCTGGCTCTCCTCGGAATGACATTACAATCGAAGCTAAACACAAATATCGTTATCGTTATCGATACTGATTTACATCCCTAACTTACACTCGAAAACTCTCTCTCGCTCTTCTCGGACAGACTGAAGACACAGAACGGTATTGAGGTGAGCAGCGTGGGCAAACTGAAGGACGACAAGACCTTTGTGGTCAGTGGATCGTATTCGTTCACCGGCGCCGATGGCAAACGCTACAAGACTCGCTACACCGCCGATGAGTTCGGTTATCATCCCATCACCGAGCTGGATCTCGATATTCCCGAGTAAGTTTACAGCTTGAAATGGAAAGAGACGTTGAGATTGAATTTCGTTCTCTCCTTCACTTTGATAGACCTCAACCCTTGGCACCGGCCAACCAGCGTCCCACCGTCGATCCCAGCAGCCTGTTGGGCAACAAGAATCGCTTCCAGTTCCTGCAGCAGAGCCTCAATCCCGATCACGCCGCCAACGGACCGTTGCGTGGCAGCGGACAGAGCGGCGATGATTACAGCTACTCGGCCCCTGGACCTCAGTTGGAGTACAACAACAATCCCTATGGCAGTGACAACTCTGGTTTCGGTGGCAACTCTGCTGGATTCGGATCGGGCAATCCTTTCGGTCCTGGCAGCTCTGCTTCTTCTTATGCTTCTTCGGGTTCTTCTTCCGGCAACGGTTACGATTATCAGCCTCCCTCGCAGCCCCTGGAGACGCCTTCTCGTCTCTACTTGCCGGTGGCATAAGCAGACACTTCCCTCCCCCGCCCCGCTCCCTGCATTGTACCTACTCCTCCCCTCTCTGACCCTAAGCTTCAAGTATTTAGTTTTAGGCGCAAGCTCAAGCGCGCAACAACAACAACAACAACAAGAACAACAGGCAAAAAACATTAACAAATAGCGAAATTTTTTTTATCATCTTATAGTGTTTATATTGTATATGTATTCCTCAAAAACGTACAACAAATTATCCCACCCCACCCCACCCCTTCCAGCCCTGACCTCCCCGCCCTCAGCCTTCTGACCTACAAGAGAAAACACTACGCAAATTGCCAGACAAAAAATACGAAAAGACGCAACATGAACTTGACCATGAATCTATTGTATATGAATATATATATGTATATACACTGAGTGATATTAGTAGTAAATAAAATGGCTAAACTAAAACATTTCTCAACGTTTTTTTTTCCTTTTTTTAGTTTATAATCTGTTTAATCACAGATAAAGAAAATTAATTTTAAATTTACACTTTTCAGAATTAATATCTTTCTTTCTCATTTTGAATTTATATTTTTCAATTCTGAATTAGAGAATATAGAATAGAATAGAGAATTATTTCTTTTGCCTAAAAGTATGCGATTATTCAAAAGCCTTAAAGTTTCTTATAGCGGGAGATCTAGACAATCAAATATTAAAGATTTTTCCTTAAAAATAAACATAAAAATTTCAGAATTTAAATTGATAAATATACATTTTATGTATTTAAATTAAATTTACAAATTTCTTAATTTGGAATTCTTAGTTTGGCATTAAATTTGTATTCTGCTTACTTTACTGAATTGTAAATTGCACAATAATATATTTACACTTTCTTAAAAGGAAACACACTAAATCAATTTAGATTTCGAATTGAACAACGCACTTTTTGTATTGAAATTAAATTTACTTTCATTTTTGTATAAACTTTTATTCTGTTCCAGGAAGCTCCTCCCAAATAATAACTATGAATTGGTCTTTATTTTCGACACTTCACTTTAATGAAAAGTAAGTTTTAAGATATGTTTATCTCTATATAAATTTATATGCCACAAATTGAAATACGAACATTTCGTTTGTTCCGAAGTCTTTTCTCACTTTACATTCGCTAGTTTGTTCAGATGGCGGTAGATATTGAAATACAGTTGCCCCTAAAAGTATGCAGTCAGTTAAGACTTAATAAAAACGTCTTTAAAGATTTACATTTTAATATAATGACGAACATAACATAGCTTAAGTGCTAAGAATACAAAGCTTAAGCTTTACATAAAAACTGTCTTGAAAAGCTAGCGTAAAATCTACCTTACAAAGCTTAACTACTAAATTTAAAAGCTCAGTCTGACATTAAATACCAAGTTAGTTTTAAAGCTCAGAATAAGAATAAATAATATGCATTATACAAGTCTTAAGTCTTTAAAGTTTTCAAAATTTTAATATAATTACAAATTTAAAGTAGTAACATTACATGCTAAAAAGAATGCGATGAACTTTAACGTCATTTAAAAACTCTTTTCAAAGCTATTTTATTTAAAGTCTCTACTGCTAAGCTTAAATTCTAAACTTGAAAGCTCACCCAGATGTCAAACCTCAACATATTCTTAAAACTCAGCTCGTTTGTCCGAATGTTAATATCATAAGATCATAAGATTAACATCATTAATATCATAGGCTCATAATCTACAGAGCCTTTCCCAAATTTTAATATAATTACAAATTTAAATTAACTTAAATTCTAAGAATGCGTTGAGCTTAAACTTAAGTTGTTAAAGTCTCTACTTCAAAGCTTAAATGCTTAACTTAAAAGCTCAGTCAGATTTAAAACCTCAAGTTAGTTTTGAAGCTCAGCTCGCTGCGTGTCCGAGCAGCGCTTCAATGCGATCCCTTGCCTCGACATAGGCAGCGAGCACTTCGTCGAGAGTTGAGGAGACGCCTTCCTTGCTTCTCCTCCCCGTATCGAAGTCATCGACATCGCTGCTATCCTCGCCATCCAGCTGATACCCCAGCGGCAGTTGTCGCTGCTGAATCTTCCGCACGCTGAACAAAATGTTTCCCGTGCTGCGCATGGCACAAGCTTTGTCCGCCTCAAAGCGACTGTGCAGGGTTTGAGGAGCAAGCTGGGATTGGGAATGGGAACTGAAGTAGCCGACAAAGTCGAAGAGCTTGCGACCGCCAATGAAGTAGCGATTGAGGGCATCCAGCCAGCTGCCCACGGGACGGATGCACTGCAGTCGAATCCCGTGCGTAGCGGCAACGGGAAGCGGGGCGAGGAGCGAGCAGGCAAAGTGGGCGTAACCCTCGCAGCGTTCACGTTGCCAGCCATCGATGCTGATCACCTCGAAGTAGATGTGCAGCAGTTGCTGCTCCTCCTCAACCCCGACAAACGTCTCCTCGCAAAGTAACGTCAGTTGCCAGCAGTGCGAGAAGCTGGCCAAGTTCCCGGCGCCACCTTCGAGGCACGTCGCCGTAGCGCCACGCAACGGAAAGGGTTCTTCGCTGAGTCCGGGCTCGAGCTCGAGGAGCGTGTTCTTCGGGGGATTCACGTAGTAGCGAACATGGATGTTGGGGTGCTCAAAGTGCTGAGCCTCGTGCAGCTGCAGCAGCAGGGAGACGCGTCGCATGCGCTTCGGTGGCACCGCAAACTGAAGCAGACGTCGCCGCTCGGCGGCCAGTTGACGCTCCTGTTCGTAATGCGTGAGGAGTTCGCTGGCGGTGGCAGTTGCGGGTGGGGAATGCAGCTCCAAGGGAGGAGGAAGATGAACAGGAAGAGGAGGGGGAGGAGTAAGGGTCAGGGTCTTCTGCAGCAGGGGAAGCGTCACATTCTCCAGACCGTAGGCAAACAGCTGGCGGCAATCGTTGTCCAATTCCAGAGAGTATTCCATGTCGTCCGCACTCAGGTTAAAGTCCGGGTACACATACAGCAAACCCTCTGTCGGCGAGTAGCGTAAGCTGAAGAGCAACGTATCGCGCTGCAGCTGCGCATAGATGCGCATCAGCTGATAGCCCTGCAGCTGCTTCTCCCGCTCCTCTTCCTGCAGATCCGCATCGATCAGTGTGTGTATGAGACAGGTGCGTGCCGCAAAGTTCGGATCATCGGGGAGTAGCGGAGAGTCCACTTCCCCCTCCGCTTCCTTCGTTGCCTCCACCTCCGCCTCGGAGTTGCGTTTGCTGCTGCTGCGACGGCGACGTCGACTGCGCGCCTTTAGCTGCTCAGCGTGCGCCTGCTGATGATAGGCGAGCTGTTCGTTGTAGCGCAGCTGCAGCTCAATCGTCTGCTTCGTCCAGCGGTGATAGCGTCGCTGCAGCGTCGTCACGCATTTGCTGGCATCGCTGAAGCGCTGCAGCTCGGCGCGACTGAAGTGCTTCTGCTGCCACGAAATGCACAGATTCGCTGTGGCTCCGTTGCACAGCTCGCGATTTTGGGCATGGAAATCATCCTCATTGATCGCTGACTGTTGTTCGAAATGCGTTTCCAGCTCCGTGCTGGGCACACTTCGTGTTTCAGTGCTGCCAGTTAATGCACTCGCATTGCCAGTGCCAGTGCTGCCCATCAATGGATTGCTGCTGCTGCTGCGACTCGCATAGCTGTCGCGACTTGTGTAACTCCGCGAAGAGGATTTGCGATATTCGCTGCTCGGGTTGTAATAGTCGTAGTAGTTGCAATAGTTGCCATTGTGATCGTCGTGGGGCACATAGATGAAGAAATCGCCAAAGGTGCTGCTCATCGGACTCTCCGGATAATGGTCGACATGGGGGCCGCTGTTTGCATTCGCGCCCGTATATTCAAATTTCGGCACTGGCAGCCATTCGCTAATGTGTCGCAATCGCAGCTCCATTTGGAAATCGGACATGTCCCCGCACACACGATAGATGCCGGTGCGTTTCGGTGCGCTGCTTCTAAACATTTTCTTTTCTTTAATATTTACCAATTGTCAAATTTCAATGTTTGTTTTTGTTTGCCGTCGTTGAATTTTGCAGTCGTTATGACAACGATAGACAGTTGATGATTAATCGATTGCTTGGTATTTTTCGATTGGCGCGCGCTTTTAAATATTCAAATTTGTTAGCTTTTTTTATTTACTTTACTGTCAAATATTGACATATTCATTATTATTGTATTTATTTATTTTATTTTTACTCATTTTATCGCAGTTATAGTTGTTATTTCGAATAATTTATTGTTGGTATTTTTGTTAGCAGCCTGTATTCAGCGTGACCGCTTTGCTGTTTTCTACAGCTAGTATATTTCAGTATATTGCGCAGAGCAACCTGCGGTCACGCTGCGTCTCCCAATTGCGCGCCTTCGCTGCTGCTCTGCTGTTTTGCTTCGCTGAGCGTGCGTGTGTGTGTGTGTTTGTGAGTTTAAGCTTTTCCACTGCGCTTGCTTGCAGTTGGTTTTACGTTGTGTGCCGTTGTCAGTTGTTATTTTGTAGCGCAGCGGGCTGGTCGTCGTGCATTACGCGTTCTTTTCTCACCTCTCACGCATACTACGCGAGTAATATTTGATCTGTTATTACGTTTCGTTTCGTTTCGGTCTTTTTTTTAAGTCTGTTTCAATTTTTTTGGTGTCTTGTGCTGCGCGCGCGCAACAATTACAACAAGCAAACAAACAAAACGGTGGCTGCAACTGTTTAACAATTACAATTGTAATAATTGCATTATTATTATTATTAATATTATTATTATTTAAACGCTGCTGTTCTGTTTTCGGCAGTGAAAGTGTTTTTCTTTTGTTTTTTTTCTGTCGTAAATTGTTTTGCGTTTGTTTTGTTTATGCTTAATATACAATTATATTGTTGTTATTTTTTTGTCGACTGCAGTGTTTTCTAATTTGCCATAAATACTATTTTTGCAGCGCACACACACAACAAATACAAACACACAAACGACAAAATGCAGCAGAAAGCCGATGAGGTGAGTACAAAAGAAAACTATAAGAAGAATAGAATAGAATAAGAAATATGCGAACAGCAATAGAATGTGGCGAAGCTGCGCAGCCGTTGTTGCCTATTGCTATTGCTGCTGACTTTGTCCTAGTCGGCAACATTGTTGCTGGTCTTGCAATTGCAAGTTTGTCCTCGTGTTGCTAACTTTGCTGCAGAGGATGTTGCTATGGCTATTGGGAGCTTTGTTGCCGAACACATCCTGCACAACTTTGTTGCTGAACTTCAATTTCTTTGACTTTGCTGCTGTGCGTTGAACTCTTTTTGCTGTCTCTTCTTGTTGCTCGCTCTTGGTAGTTGTTGCTGGTTCTTGTGCCGTGACGTTCCATTGACTGATTCTTGACTATCATCCACCACCGCAACAGCAGCAGCAGCAGCAACACAACGGCCTCATTGTAAAGGCTTTTTTGTTTGGCTTTTCATTTAAATTTGGCTTTATTTATTTATTATTGTTTCGTCTCGTTTTTTTGACTTGTTGCCTTGTTGCCGCTTCACGCGTGTTTATTTGTCAGTATCTCCCCCCACCCCCAACTCTTCTACTGTTGTTGTTGTCCTCGCACTATTTGCACAGTTGCCAAAGCTCTGTTGCTCTCTTGCTCTCGCAGTCTGTGCTTTGGTTATTCTTTTAATTGCTGCGCCAATTTGACGACGTCGACGTCGACAGCGACGCAGCTTTGGCCTCAGTTTTGACTTCGACTTTAGCTTCAATTTGAGTTTACCTTTTTTTCGTTTTTTTTTTTTGTGTGTGTGGCCGCAAAGTCAAAGTCATGGCAACATTTTGTGGTTGTTGTTGTTGCTGTTGTAATGTTTTGTAGTTTGTAGTTGTTGTTGCTGCTTTCAGTGAAATTTCTTTCTTTCTGCTTCTATTGTTTGCTTTGGGGTCTTCTTAGATGATGTTGATGCTGTTGTTGTTGTTGTTGCTGCTGTTGCTGTTATTGTTATTGCTAAGCAGATCTGAAGAAGATCTCTGTAACCGCAGCAAGTGTGCCACAAGTGCTGCCAAGTTCGATAAACAAAAACTGACGACCCAAAAGAGTGAGACAACAACAACATGCATAAATCAACAGCTGTTTTTACAACTCATTTAACGCACAGGCGAAAGACAATAAAAAAAAAACAACAACCACATAACATAAATTGCCCCGAACTCGAACCTGAGCGAAATGATCAGATCGTGAGACGGAACCAAAAAAAGCAACAGAATAAATAAAAAATAATAATAAAAAAAATTGTTGCCTGTTCAGGTCTGGCTCTTTTTTTTTTTTTTTAGCCTTGCCTCGCGTTGCAGTTGCAGCAAGTAAAAGTCGAAAAACCTGTAGATGAAGTTTGTGGGCGAGATACGGGATGGGAGGGGAAAATTTATAAGCAGAAGATGACTGTCCATGACCCAAATAAATGCAACTAAACGAAAAATGTTTCAAGAATTACACGATAAAGAAGGGGATGGAGGAAGATGGGGAGCGGAGAGCGAGACGCAAGACGCAAGACGGATTCGACGGGTTGATTGCTCATTTGAGCCAATCGGAGTCTCAGCTGGGATCAGACGAGATGAGGATGACAGAGGGAGAGAGAGAAAGAAAGAGAGAGAGAGAGAGAGAGCGAGAATGTGTCACATTAAGCGCCTGTTGACAAATTCCTGACTTACTGAGTGGCAACTTGTTCCCAAAGTGCCAAAATTCTGTTCTCACTTCATTATTTCTTTATTTCGAATTCAACTTTTAGAGTTACTTTTTATTTAAACTACCATATCCATATATCCATATATTCATTAGATGCATTTGCTTTTTTTTTTTTTATTTAAATAGAATCTCCCTAATGTCTTAACATTTTCGCTTTTTAGAATTTAGTTCTGAAGGAATTCGAAATCTTGCTGCTACTTAATAATACAATATTCTTAATAACTTGCTTCAATCCAAATAGGGATTTCATTCTCTAATATATTGACATTTTCGGAAAGGGTTTCGATCTTCAGAGAGAATTTTTTTTTAGATATAATCTGTACGAAGGTTTGACTCTACTTGAAAATAACGAATTTGTTGGGAAAGTTTTTCGATTGTTTTTCCTTGCAAAAAAAAACTCCGCTTTCATAGAGAATTTAGTTCTGAAGCCATTCGGAATAGAATCTCATAGTACTAAACTCTTCTCTAAAATATTGACATATTCGGAAAGGGTTTCGATTGTTTTCTTCACCGCTTTCATAAAGAATTTTGTGCAAAAGCATTTCGAAATGTTTTAGCCACTTAATAATACAACATTATTTATATATTGATTCAATTCATATAATAGGAAATTCATCCTTAGCTGCCAATTTGGATGGCTTGGCTTGTAAGTGTTGCGCTAAACCGGTTAGAATTAACAGTTTTTTGTTTCTCCACATTCTCCTGCTTTGACTCGTTTCTTTTTCCTTTTTTTTTGCGGGGCTGTTAAAATTTCGCTTTCAGACGGCGACAAATTTGACCAGTCAAAGTAAATTTTCTTGTTTTGTGCCACTTTTTTGTGTGTATAAATTTAGTTAGTGTTGTTTCGGGTTGTTTTCTCGGTCTTGTGTGCAATTGAAAGTAAAAATTTGCCAAACCGGTCAAGCGAAATGATGCAGGCGCCACATGATCCGTGATCGCAGTGATCGCGCCTAAACATTGCGCGTCAAATAAATGTAAATTAAATATTAGGCGAGGAGAGATACAGTAAAATCATCATAATCAAATCGGGAAGGAGCGAGGAAATGCGGGGGAGAGGGAGAGACTTGTGGTTGTGGTCAGCTACCTGGTCTTGTTAGCCCAGAGCAAATTAAGCCAAAAAAAAAGAAGAAACCAAAGTTTGAAGTTTGAAGATGGTAATAGAGATCGAGAGACGCAGACCCCGAAGCCAAAGGCGTATCGGACCAAAGAACTTGTGACTGTAATTACGAAGGGAGGGGAGGGGAAGGGGAGTGTAGTGTGGGGGCACAACAACAATAGCAACAACAGTAAGAGCAACATCAAACGGAGGCAAATGAAAAACGCAAACAACAAACGACAACAGAAAATGCGCCAAACTTGAAACTTGTCGCTGGCGATCGCTTAACGAGCCGCAAAGGTGGTGGGGGGAAGCGGAGGGAGCGGGGGGAGGGAGACGGACTGGAGGGTGTGCTGTGAAGTGGAGAGTGGAGATACAGATGGAAGGTGGAAGGTGGGGGTCAATGCCTGGGTCGATGACTTTTGACCCTTTTGCCAGAGACTGAAACTGAAACAATCGCAAATCGGGGAAAGGAAAGAAGGCGACTGCCAAGATCAAGGCAAGTACAATGACAACTAGAGGAACAGAAACAGAAACAGAAATCGATAAAGGGGAGCATGAAATTGGAGCAGCACTTAAAAAGGAGACTGCGCAAATGGAGAAAGACAAAGCTGAGGCCGTAAATCAACTGAAGCCAAAAGGTTGCACAGACTTGCTTCCTTAATTGCGGTCTAGAAGAGGTTTTTAGAGTGATGCGGAATAAGCAGGACTTGGGAATAATTACTGAATTCCTTATGCTAAAATGTTTATTTTTCATGAGTGAAAGAAAGTACCGAGAACATCTTAATATTAAATCGAAGATTCACTTTGCAATGGGGTTTTTAGGGTGATGTTGGATAAGAGCAAAATGGGAGACGGAGATTCCTTTCGCAGTATTTTTTGTTATTTCCTGAGTGAAAGAAAGTATCTGCTCGGATCTTAATCTTAGATCGGATATTTCATTCCCAAGTTGAATATTTCCTATCTCGAGAATGAAAGTATCGATTAGATCTTAGTTTTAGATCGAAGATCGAAGTTTATTATTTCCCGAGTGAATGAAAGTACCGAATAGAATGTAATCTTAGATCGGAGATTTCTTTCCCGAGTTACATATTTCCGTACTATGACGTTGTCTAGTGAAGGAAAGTACCGAGTAAATCTTAATCTTCGATTGGAGATTCCTACTGCAATAATTTAAATTATTCCCCTAGTTAAATATTTCCGTTCGATGACGCTGTTTAGTAAAAGAAAGTACCGAGTAGATTGGAAATTGCAGTTCTTGTGTTACTATTTCCTCAGGGGGTTTTCAAAAATGGTTTGCTGATTAGCACAACTACTAAAGTTCAATCAATGAATTTATGATGTGTGTGAATCACATTTAAATTTAAACTAGAACTCGAACAATTTTCATTTCGTTTGACAAGCGTCGGCTTATCAGTGATTCCCCCGTGGAATGCTCATATCTCAATATCAAAATTCCCTCTTTCTCTATCGTTTCTTCTTCTTGTGTTCAATAGGTTTAGTATGAATAGATTTCCGTCGCAGTTTCTTGGGAACGTCCGGAGTGTGATTCCAGGAATTTTGTTGGGGGAAGTCTTTGAAACTTTCGACTGCATTTCTTTCGGGTGCACTGAGATCGTTTTGCCTATGATCGTGAACAATGGCGAATAAAAACGAATAACTTTAAAAGTCTTAAACTTATGCCTCATAAATTTCACCGCAGGCAATAAAGAAAGAAATAGAGAAAGAAAGAAAGATAGAAAAAACCGGCTTCAGTTCTGACAATGAACTCAATTTGAGAGACGGAAGGCAAGCTTGGAAGATTGAGACCGAGATCTTGAGAGGTGTAAAAGCGAAAGATTACGAAATCTCCACGAATCGTAATAATAATAATAATAAAATTAAAAATGATATCGTTAAACATGCGTAGACGTTAAAGTATTAAGCTATTCAAATCTGTCTGTTGAAAAGTGAATGTTATGAATGCCTCGAATGCATGAATTTGAGTTACCGTTAGTTGACTATAACAATGCAATTTTTTTTGGAAAGTCTCGTGAACTGAATGAACTATATAATATCGTCTTAATATATATCATCTTCCTTCATTCAGACAAAAGTATGATGCAGTCGGGTATCAAATTAAATTGCTTACTTTACCGTTGACCGACTGACTCCCGATTTTATAATGCCCCAAAATCAATTTGTCATAAAACCGAAAATCAAAGTGAAAGAAGACCAAACACCAAACAACGATTATCTCATGCTGACGACAATTTTCAATGCCGATTCCCACTTCGGTTCGGTTTCAGGTTCGTTTCGGAGGAAACGATCGGGGCGAAATTTTCACTGATTGCTTCAAAACATAATTGCTAATAAATAGACTGCAATTAGAAAATGATTTGATTTCAGCGCTCCGCGTTTTGTAAGACTTATCTCTATGCCATAATTTTAGTGTTTTTCTGTTTTTTTTGTTGTATTTTTTATTGATCCACGACGTGCGATTACATTGTTGTTTTTTGAGGCGAAGAAAGACAGAGAAAAAAATACAATTTGATTGACGCAATCGCTATAAAACCGAAACAGCAAATGAGACAGTTCATGAGTTGATAACTTAGGTCTGCAGTCTGATTTTTTTTCCTTCAAAGAACGTGCTGGAAAATGTTTAGAACTTTTTATTTGTTTGTTGTTTCTTTGGCATTGGGTTTGCTCCTTCTACACAGAGAGAAATAAATCTTGGTTTAAGATCTTTCCGACTTTAAAAAGAATAATCTTGTTATATTGTTTTTGGGTTGAAACAATTTTAATTAAAAACATCTTATTTTAAGATTAAATTGAAAAAATCTTAATATTAGACTTTTTCAATCTTCAAAAGAAAAATCTTGAAATAAGATTATTGGGTAAAGACAATATTACATCATAATTTTTTGTGGTAAATTTGCATTTTAAGAATTCTAATCCTATTTTAAGATAAAATCTTGATTCAAGAATGTTTTATTCTAGATTGAAAAAGAGATTGCAATCGAGATTGATTTTAGCACGCTTTTTCTTTCAGTGTAGTTTTTTTCCTTCAGTTTTTTGCAGACTTATGACTTGTAGACTATTTAATGAATGGATTTATTTTCTCAGATGTTTGATATGACTTTCTACTGAGTATTGTATGCAAAGTAAGCGACCTGCCTCAAGTTGTGTGCCGAGCGTATAACAGTAGTATAACAGATGTATTTTGCATATGCAACCTTAACCCATTGGCTCAAATGTGTGTGTGCAAATATCCAGTCATAAGTTTAGTTCCCCTCCCCTTCCCTCTGCGCTCCCCTCTCGGATCATAAATCATTCACTTGGCTGTCTCTGTTTCAATTAGTTATGGGCAGCACCTGCGCCTTTTCCCTAAGCTGATTGCAAATGCCACACATATATGAATATGGTAAAAGTATCAATTAGTCGGAATGCAACAACAATTTGTTCCGAGCGACAATGGAGGAGGCGAAGTCGAAGGCGGAGACGCAGGTTGCCCAAAGTTAGTTTTTTAATTTGTTGCAGCGTCGCATACAAAAGATGCATTGTTGATGGGGTTTTTACTTTTCGCACAGACTGTCTCTATTGACAAGTCACAGGGTTGCCACCTAATTGCAATTTGAAATTTGAATGAAAGTGACAGGCGCAAATGTCAATGGCAGACGACAAAGCCAAAGTAGAGTCGAAGTGGAAGCCAAAGTCGAACGCCAACACCAAAGTCACAATCAAAAGCGTGTCGCATTTTCCATCATCAAATGCCTAACAATGCGACCGGCGACGACGACGACGACGTCTCTCTGCACTTTCTCCAATTGAATGGAATGATATGATATGATATGATATGGTATGGTGCCATCGTATAGACTTGTGTATAGTAAGGTATGCAGCTCTTGTGTATTTGTTAACACCCCATTGCTTATTGCTTATTGCTTGTTGTTGGTTATTAGAGAGCAATTTGTTAGGCTGCTTTTTTTTTTCTCTATTCACTGTGGCGAACAAAGCAGCAAAGCAGCGAACGCAGCGAAGCGGCAGAATCGTAAATAACTTCTAGATACACTCCACAAAAACTGGTATACACATATAAGTCAAGGCTCTAAATCGAATACGATAAGCCTTATCAAGCGTATTAGCCGCAAAATATATGACAACTCACAAGCACACACAGCACGATATCAGCACAACAAACATACGCTCTTTTCAAATGCAACTCAATGCAATCCATCGCATTCATCAATGTCAAGGGCTTTGTAAGTTGGTGCTGTGTAGGCTAATTAGCAATTTGCGGGTGTTAAGTTCACATCACCAATTGCGAAGCTCGTGACGTGTCAATCAGTTGATTGGCTTTCAAAATTCGACTGTTATACAACTGTTTAACGGTTGAAAATATCAAAAATGTGACCAACTCTAACTTAGTTACGCACATTTGATGTGAGTGTGACTGTTGTAAAACTGTTATACGACTGTTATACAACTGTTATATGTATGAAAGTATACAAAATGAGACCAACTCTAACTGTATTAAATATGTTTGATGCCAGTTTGACTGTTATAAAACTGTCATTCAACTGTTATACATGTGAAAATCGACCAAGTTCATCTATTTTTCCATATTTGTTATCAATTCATCTTTAATTTGACTGTAATGGAACTCGTTCTCTTGTACAACTGTTATTCGACTGTTATACGTATGAAAATAACAAAAATGCGATCAACTCAAACTGTGTAACATATATATAGAACTGTTATACTTGTCAAAATCAACCAACTTCGTCTGTTTTACTCATATTGGCTTTTAGTTTGACTGTTATGCGACTGTTAGACGTATCAACTTCATCTGTTTCACGCATATTTGTTGTCAATTCGACTGTTATAGATTTTTATTGTTCTGTGACTGTTATACGGTTAGAAATGATCAAAAATGCGAGCAACTACATCTGCCTTTCGCATATTTGCTGTCAATTGGCTTTCAATGCCAGAGCAATGTGACTAAACTCGGGGCTTTTTATCTAATCACAGGTGCCATTAGTCCAAGTCATTTCTGATTCTATTGTATATATATTTACTTGGAATGTACCTGCAAATGCAGACTTCGATTTTCAATTTATTATATATATTTGGTAGAGGGGTAGAAGTGAGGAGTGTACAATAAAATATATTTATTAATTGTAGATATGATTAGCTGTTAGTTAGTCAATGACTAAAACCTTCGGGGATGATGAGTTCATGTCTTTGTAATTTGTGGTGTAATGCGACTATAATTTAAGTTCTTTTCGCATTCGACTGTAAAGATAGGCGAGTGATGATGACTCAGTTCTAGCTGAACTTGAAAGCCGCAAATGGGCCATGAGACCATTATTTGCTATGGATGGTTCATGTGTGTGAGTGTGTGTGTTGTTTTTATCGATAACAAAATGATAGCTGATAGCGGCGTTATCAGGCGTAGATTTCCACACAAACAGAAACTTGCGCCAAAGAGTTGGCACCATATACAAATATGTGTTTAGTCTGAACTATACGAACTTTATATACAACATTCTGACTGTCAATGCGAATGCGAATGGGAATGCGATAAAGCTGCACCAGAGTCATGTAATATGGCGCACCTGCAGAGAAAGAGGAGGAGGTGGAAACCAACTCGAGTCGAGTTGGCAATTGGTTGGCAAAAGGAAACCAGATAAGATACTTCTAACTGTTATTTCTACCAATTCTTTTTTTTTACGGCAAAAAGTAATTGAAATGCCAGCACTAATTATAAAAGAGCGGAAAAAATAATGATGAAGCGACCCTGGCGCTGAGTCAGCCAACAGAATTTCATTTCGAACATGCATTCAATTTGCCTGATCGATTCTCGGGGAGTTTCTTTCCCCTCCAAAAAAAAAGCAATACAAACATTGATTTGGGCGTAAAGTTAACGAATGTTTTTTTCCGAGCGATAAGCAAATCAATTATGAAAATATCAAAAGAGAGAGAGAGAGAGAGCGAGGCAGTGAGAGACTCTTTTTTCACCTCTAAATGTATTCATTTATTTTTATTATCAATTCATTTAAAAGTTGATTTTATATGATTGGAATTGTGTGTGAGTTCTTGAGCAAAACAATTCGATGTGTAACAAACAAGAGTTGCCATTTATTTGTTAAAAACGTAATTGGAATACCTTTTCATAGTTTGCAAGCAGGTTTTTTAGTATTATCATTATACCCGATACTTGTGGGTATTACAACTTTGTATACATTTTTAAGAAATACTTTTGTATGAGTAAAAACGCTTACTTAATATAGGTCTTAGTAGCTTTGACTGGCAGTGTGGAATAAATCCACTCTATTATACTTTGAATGCGGTACTGTTTCTTTAAAGTATAATATATAACTTTTAAAATATACTACACTAATGCTATCATTTGGTATACATCTCAGTATTCCGTATATTTTGAATATGGTTCCATGCCAATATACCAAATATATCACTTGGTATATTTTTTAGTATTTCTCCGGTATATTATTTTGGTATATTTTAGTAATAATACCGCGTAGGCATCTCCGACTCTATAAAGTATTTAGTATATTCTTGATCAAAAGAGCCTGGTATATTTTGTACTCTATGGTATAATCCTGAATGTAGTACTATAAAAATATATACCAAATATTGCATTTGGTATATTTTTTTTAATATTCGCGGCTAATTAATGTGGTATATTTTAAAATAAATACCGAACTATTTTGCTTACTTGTTTTTCTCGCATTCGAAACAATTGTTATTGATGTTCACTTGTTTTATTGTAGTTTTTTTCAATAATTTCCAATTAAATTTGGTATTATCATACGCTTGTTTTATTATAATTTACTTGCTAGTTTGTAGAAATGATTCCACTTCATTTTCATTGAATACTTTCTCAACTAAATTCATTCCCATCGGAAGCAATCAATGGAGAATTCCAAGTGGAATTATTCTAATTTGTTTGTAAGTGGAATTGATTTGCAAATGCTTTCTGTAATATGGAGGAAGTTAATTTGTTGCATTTGCCTGCTAAGAAGTGAGTGTCTTTATTGTCATTTGCAAAGCATTTAGCGGTATCGATGTGAAGCCATTGCGATTGCTTTTGCTGTTGCCATTGCTGTGGTATATTTGCACAGCACTTCCGCTGTTTGAGGTGCGAGGTATGAGGTGGCAAGCTGCTGGTCACTTCACCTGACTGTCGTAACTGTGTCTCTGACTGTCTGACTATTGTTTCGCTTAACGGTCTAAGTAGCGCCATCGTCATCATCATCGTCATCAGCAGCTGCAACATCATTGTTGTCATCATCATCATCATCGTCGTGGTGGTGATTGTCAACGTCATATAAACACAGTAACATAAATAAGACTGTTGGACACTCACTCCGTTCATTTGCAATTTCCACATGCATAACAAATACATTTAGTATATATATATACTAAAAACTTACAATGTCGTTGTTGCCCATTTTGCAAGCTGCATTTGCATTTTCATTTTGGTCTTGCGTTATTTGGTTTATTTACTTCCCTTTTCCTCCTCTCTCTCTCTGTCTGTCTGTCTCTGCCTCTCTCTCTCTCTCTTTCATTTTGTCGTAGTTTGTAAATCTTCTAGTAGATCCCCATTGTCATCAGCTGTCGCCATTTTGCTTCTAAAGCGTGGGAAACCCAACTGAGAAATATATTGCCATTATACTCGTAAATTTGACTACATTTGTTTAAATTAGCAAACAGCAACAACAACGAGAAAAATGCTAAAACTAAACTTGGCTAAATTATTAGCATTGCTGCCCAGCGCGCTTTTTATTTGAAGTTGAAGTCATGGTAAATTGAAATTTTTGCTAATTTGGATTTCTTCGCTTTGTTGCTGCGACTGCTATTTTACTGGGCAGTGTTAACTAGAGTGTAACTCTCCAAGCTCGCCTCCATGCTAAGCGATTAACAGCGTTAGCGTTGACTGTACTACACATAAAACGCTTTGCATTCCCCGCATTAAGTGCACCTTTCGCGATCCGGGTAGCCAATTATAATTGTTACAAATGTGTTATACAACCATTGAAATGTGTTATGCTTAATTTGGTGTAATATCTGGACTTTTTGTTGAGCTGTTATAGAGATTTCACATAGCTATTTACAAGTGACTCTTTCTGTTATACAGCTTTCACGCAACTGTTATACTGATTGCAGACACTGCAATGCAGTACAAAAAGCATACTAAAGACTATTCAAGTATTCTATGTATTTCACTTAATTTTCAATGAATACTTTCTCAACTAAATTCATTCTCATTATGAAATTATTCTAATTTGCTTGTAAGTGGAACTCTCTCTCTTACAAATGAACTCTGATATACAGTTGTCATACATAGATTATACTGTTATAATATCGACTTGGATTATGGACCATGGTCAGTCGAAGGGACTCTTTCTGTTATACGGTTTTGGACGCATACTAAAGTACAATAATTTTCTTACTAAAAACAATTCAATTAGTCAAAACTGTTATACATCTGTCATACAACTCTTATACTGCTATACAACTTGCAGAATGCAGAATAATTCTCACACTTGCTGTTAGCTTTGAACTCTTTGCCATTTAGCGATTGTTATAAGACTGTCATACGACTGCAACGAAGTGCTAAAATGTAACAGACGACCTATAAACAAACACTACTTCACTTATTCAAGTACTCTCCCTTCAAATGAGTTTGAAGTCTGTTATACAGCTGTTATACCACGCGTATACTGTTATACAAATTTCAAAATTCAGTTGGATGCTTGCAACTGCTGTTAACCTTGAACTCTTCGCTACTACTCGACTGTTATACAAGTGTTATACGACTGTTATACTTTGCAACGAAGCGCTAAAATACCGCAGACGACCCATAAACAAACAGTACACCACTTATTTAGTACTTCATTCACAACATGCCAACGTGGGTGAAAGGCAGCGAGTGAGACCGTCCGCAACACACACATGACAAATTCCCAACTGATGTGTTGGGCTTACGACGAGTCGTGTGTGTGTGTGTGTGCACAACCTTTCACAAAGCTGAGCCATGCTAACGATAATGATAATGATTATGATAATGATAATTTTTACGATCATGCCAAAGAAAATAGCGTATAGAATAGGTGGGCAGTCGACAGTCGACAGCCGAGTAACCAAACAGAGACAGACAAACAGACAGAAGTAGACAAAATATGCAGTTAGCATGTGTTAAGGACGTCTAAACACTTTACCGTTGCCCACAGACGCTTAACGTACCGCTAAATGTCATAAAAGCGCACTTCAAACCTCTCGCAGCTCACACCTTGCGAGACCTTGCAGCGGATCTCCATCTGTTGACTGATGTCTGCTGTTGCTTCTGCGGCTGTTGCTGACCGTAGGCAACCGGCATTTTCATTCATGGAAAAGCCATTCACACATGCTGACTGGCTGACTGGATGACTGAATGACAGACAGCTTAGCTACTCTTTTTTCTTTCGGTTTCTTTCGGGGGTGGAGCTGAACAGTTAGGAGATCTAGTAAATTACTAAAACCGTTTTGGTCAACGCATTTAATAGTTAGCATTATGCTGGCATTAAGGCCGACGCTAACATCATTGTCACGTCCGCCACGGACGTGGACTCCACTTTCCCACACCTCTCTTGATGGATAACTGTGGATGATACTTGGGCGATCGCTCAAGTGCTACGCTCAAGTGGTTTCACTTTTCCTCCTCTACTCGTTGCTCGTTGCATTCAATTGGCCACAGTCTTTCTCTCTCTCCCTCTCGTTGGGGTTACTAGGCCAAGCATTTCCCTCTCTCAGAGCACTCAACATTGTTATACTTAAGTCTGCTTAATGCCTGCCACCCAAATGCTTCGGACATTACGACTTTTATATTGTTATAAGCATATTAGTTTTGTGTGGCTTAATGGAGACCTGCTTGAGAGTTATGATCGGGGCTCGTTTAAATGAAAAGCGAAAGACTTTTCTACTCAGCTAATGAGATAATGCTGCAGTTTCTTTTTTCTGTACTGTAATTATTCTTTTGCTCAAACTGAATCGCAAATTGACTTAATCTAAACCATTTGTTGAACACAAATTCACTTGTGAGGAAGCACTAAAAAAGTTTAGCTGTCTTGTGATCTGCAGCATCTTCAAAACTCTTCCGACATTCTCAAAGCTATTGAGGATCAACGACAAATTCGCTGTTTTGAATCTTGGCTACACAGAAAAAAAAGTTCTGAATTCAAGATGTGGGTCTTAAAAGTGCGTCAAGAACATGAAAATCTTAATTTTAGAAAACACATCTTCATTTCAGGAGTATTTAATATAAGACACAAAATGGGAAGAAGAAAAATCTTATAGTTTTAAGACCAAAAATCTTATAATAAAATCAAAAGAATATGACTTTATAAATTGTATTGTTGTTTATTACTTCTTCATTATATTTTATGATTTAAATAGCGCATTGAGTAATAAGAATAAATTCTTAAAACTATTAAAAATTTAATGGGAATTTCGATTGATTACAGAATTTCGTAACATTTATTAATAATAATATAATAATTTTTTTAATCTTATATAGAAAATTTGGCATTTTCTTAGTTCTTAGTTTTAAGAATTTGTTCTTATAGCTGTCTTATTTCAAGAACACAATTTTGATCTTAGAACTTGGTCTTTTTTGCAGTGCAAGTTCTTAGAATTAGACGAATATATTTGATTATAGAACTTGGTGATCTTTTTAGGGAAGTTCGCAGGATCAGACAAATGTTCTTCTTGTATATAGAACTTTGTTTTTTTTTTTCATTGTATGTTCTCAGGATTGTGTGACATCATCTGGTTTTTTTTTCTATTGATCAATTTGCGCTGTGCGAACTTGGCTGTAACCTCATTTTGGGATCTGTCAATTCTCAAGTTAGCTTTGATGTCTCTGTTTATCTTTCTCCGTCTGTTTGCTCTATGGAACAAAGCAACTCAATTAAAATTGGAGAAGGGGAAGAAGTACAAAGAGCTGCACGTTCAATACAGTTTTGTAGCAAATATTTGCCATTGTTTTGCTGAGTTTTTGTTTCATTTTGGCTCTACATATTTCAATCAGCGAGCAGTGAGGGGATCGGGGATAGTTGATGGGTGGGAGGAGGAGGAGGAGGAGGAGGAGAAGAAGGTGGAGGCAAAAGAAGAGCAACGTTTTAATTACGAGACAAACAAGAAGCGATCCAAAACATGGCAATTACCAAAGAAACGTCTCTACACAGAGTTGAATAGAGTTGAGTATCTCTATCTATGGCTTGTATCTGTATCTATCGTTGTATCTGTATCTTTTACGTGCTCCATGTAGCGTGGCAGCTGTAGCCAATAATAATGAAACAACAACAAAAAAGAAGCGCGCTTCAAGTTCACAAACCCAAGCGTCAGTGAGACAGACACGCAGACACGCAATCGCAATCGCAATGTGCATTCGCAAGCGTGTCTCGCAGATGCAGATACAAATGTATCTGCTGCTAGCTGCGTTTTTCTAGCCGCCTTTTTGTTTCAGTTTCAGTTCCAGTTTTATTGTTTTTTTTTTCTTTGTTGCCCAGTTTGTTCTCTCTCTCTGGTCTCTGGCAACGGGCCATGTCAATGGCCCAGGGCAAAAGCAGCTGCTTCAACTTGCAGTTGTTGTTGTTATACTTGTTGCACTGCTGTTATACATGACATAATGTGAGTGACGCTTCTTTTTTTTTCAGTAAGTTTTTTTTCTCTGCTTTACGAATGCCGCGCACGTTTTCTGGGGCATTGGCATGCGGTGAATGTGGTAGAGAAGAGCACTACTCTTTACCATGGGATGGGTGACATAATTTGGATTAACATTCGCTTCCATTTGTTGTCTGCCGATTATTGGCTATTGACTGTTATACAACTAGTTTGTAGTCAATTTGTTAGATTTAATATTTTGCAATTGCCTGAGGTGCGTGTGAAAGGAAATGATTGCATTTTGGCAAGTGTTATACGACTGTTATACAACTGCTATATGCTGGCAAAAGTGATAAAAACAGTTATTACTATTACACTCTACATGCATGCAAAGTTGTTTTACATTTTGGCAAGTGTTATACTGTTATACATTGACAAAATTATTATATGCTTTTATTGTCATCATTCTGCATGCATGCAATATCTAAAAATAAACTAAATTTCTGAAATAAAGAAATAGAGGCATTTTGGCAAATGTTATACGACTGTTATACATTGGCAAATGATTAAATGCTTTTATTGCGATAATTCTGCATGCATGAAATTTCTATTAATAAACTAAACTTCTCACATAAAGAAATTATGTCATTGCGGCAAGTGTTATACGACTGTTATACATTTTCAACATTATTAACTGCTTTTATTGCCATCATTCTGCATGCATGCAATTTTAATTAATACAGTAAACTTCTCAAATAAAGACTTTAACAACTGTTATACATCCGTTAGACACTCCCAGAGTTCCTTGGAAATCTCGCCTAAAAGCGAAATGAATATAGCTGTTATAATGCTGCGGTTGTTGGTCGACTGCACCCACAATTGACATAGAGTCGCATTCGCACGTCAGCGAGCACTTAAACTGATGACCTAAGCGACCAATAAATTTGGTGAGCAGGCCAAAAAGCCAATGGGCAAACAAGCTCAGTTAGTGCTCAGTGATTTGCCCAGGTCACGCAGGGTCCTCAAAAAAAAAAAAAATTGCCACAGTATTTATGTATTTTCCCTCTATCGACTCTATCGATGGCATTTGACCATGAGTTTTCTCCCAATTGACGTGACGCTTATCGCCAATTCATTTGGGTAAATAGTTTCACATAGCTTTACACTTTTACACAAAATGCGTCGTAGTTTCCACAAAGGTGCGATAAGAGCAGCAGCTATCTCTCTTCTTCTTCATCCTATTGGTTCTGTCGACAGCTCTTAAGTAAAACTTAACCTATATTTGTTTATATATATTACTTTTTGTTGTTGTCGTTTTTCGTCTATTTCTATTTCTGCTTTGTTTAGCAATTTGTCAGTCGGTTGTTAATGGTTCGCCCCACTTGAGACGTGACTTTGTGCTCAAAGATTTTGGCCAAGAGATTTTCAAGTTAGTGTTTCGTTTGGGGCCAAAAACAAAAAAAGCGAGACCTAACCCATAGCAAATATAACTTAATAACAGCAATTGGTAACGGTATAACGGTAATTGTAATACACCCCCACACACACACACAAATTCATAATATGGCGTCATAATTGACACATGCTTCAAGTGCATCCGCCTCAGATTTCCAAATTGCAGATTGCAAATTGAAGACTGCTGACGATCATCGACTCAGAATAGATCACGATTTTCAACTGGGTCGATTGCATGAACCGACAACTGAGATCTGAGATCTGTGTCTGGGAAGGTGTCGATTTCTAAGCATGAGAAGAGAGAGAGTTGAGGATAATCGATAAAGCAATGCTAACATTATAATAATGCTGCAAATGCTCCAGATAGAATGCAACGTATAGCAAGCATAGCTAATAAACTTCGATTATGAGAGATAATTGCAAAAGAAGCTGAATAGATCGTGAGTTCTGTAAATGCGAATGCGGATTGGATTCAAATGAATTACAGTTAGGGTTACGACAGCTGAGGTTAGATAATCGGGCAAGCTGTGAACGAAATCTTTTTATAATTATTGCGAAAAATATTTCTTGAATTTGTGACTGTTATTTCGCTAACTGTTAAACAAAGTTTAGAAATTCTTCTCTGGTAAATTGCCTAAAAATTTCCACTGCTAGGGAGAGTTGCAGAGAGAGAGAGAGAGAGAGAGAGAGAAAGAGTGTTGGTTAACGTTAGTTGTTATTTTACTAACTGTTAAACACTTTGTGATGATTCTTGTCCAAATCTTAGAAATGCTTCTCTACTCAATTGTCTTAAAATTTTCATTGTTAGCGCAAGAGAGAAAGAGAAAAGTGGAGAGAGAAAGAGTTACAGGGATTAGTTGATTCCAGTATTGATTAACGTCTTGTGTGATTTCACTAACTGATAAATAATTTGTGATGATTCTTGACCAAAGTTTAGAAATACTTCTCTGCTAAATTGTTTAAATATTTATATTACTAGCAAGAGAGATAGATGAAGAGAGAATGCCATTAGTTGATTGCAGTGTTGGTTAACATCATTTGTTATTTCAATACAATTCGCGATGATTCTTGTCCAAAGTTTGGAAATGCTTCTCTGCTAAATTGCCTAAAAATGTCCTTTGCTAGCAAGTGAAAGAGAGAGGAGTTGAGAGAGATGGAATACCATTAGTTGATTACAGTGTTGGTTAACGTCATTTGTTATTTCACTAACAGTTACATCATTTTCGATGATTCTTGTCCAATGTTTAGAAATGGTTCTTTGGTTCTAAATTATCTAACAATTGTGATTGCTAGCAAGAGAAAGAGAGAGAGCTAGAGTTAGAGGGAATGCCATTCGTTGATTGTAGTGTTGGTTAACGTCTTTCGACATTTATTGCTGCTGGCTTAATGGCTTATCATGCTGCAAACAGATAAAAGCTGGAAATTTCAAATTGGAAATGACAGCAAAAGAAGTTTTGACAACTGAACGAAGTGTTAAGCGAATTGTAGACGAAAGAGGAGATGAAGAAAAGTGTTGAAGTGGGAGCGAGAAGTTAGAATCAGCAATGAACGTAGCCCCTTTGGCTGTTGTAGTTTTTATGGCATGCCATCGATAACAGCAAAAGCATCAACATTAACAGTAACAGCATCGGCATTAACATTAACACTAAATATTATCATTGGCTTTGGCTCTTGAAGTTGAAGTCGTTGTTGTTGTTGTTGACCCAAATGCCTTGCGGGCTAAAATCTGAGTAGACGCCCACCTTTTGTTGTTGTTATTGTTTTGCTTTTGCCCTCTCTCTCCCGCCGCTTGCATATCAATTTGGTATTTCATTTTTTTTATTGCACGCTTCGATTGCAGCTTCGTCGGTCGGTCACTGCGAAACAACACAAAAAAACAAAACTCTAAATGAATTGCCCCAAATACGTGTACAGCATCATTATCATTAGCATCATCATCATCGCATAAGCAGCAGCAGCAACAACAAGCAACAGCATATCATGCTAATGCGCTGATCACTCGCCTGGAAACTATAGCCCAAGCCAAAGCAGCGCAGTCGATAGCGACGGCGACGGCGACGGCGACGTCAACGCCAGCTGCGCTGTCATTTATTTTGTTTTGTTTTTGTGAACTAGAAGTGGAGCAAGCGCCAGTGTAAAAGTGCTAGAGCGTGAGAGCGCAATGTATGTGTGTGTGTGTGTGTGTGTGTGTGTGTTTCGGTCAGCAAGAGAGAGAAGAGAAAAGAGAGTGAGCGTGCAGTCAAGTCACGGTCACGTTTCACGTCACGTTCTGTGTGTTGTTGTAGTTGTATAATTCTTTTTTGCTCTTGTTCGTTCATGTTGTTCTCGTTGTTGTTGTTGTCGTTACTTCTGTAGCTGCTGCTGCTGCTGCTGTTTCTGCTAATTTGCTTTGTGCTTTGCATATCGTGTATTTGGCGTCTGCTGCTCTTGTCCGATCTTTTGCATGTGCGCTGGCGCTTAGCTGTTGTTTAGGTTGTTGTTGTTACTGCTGTTGACCCCGAGTACATGCAAATAAGTTGAGTTTAGGCCAGCGACTCGTACACTCTCCAGTCTCCACTCTTCACTCTGCGACATGCGCTTCCCCAATTGCCGTTATGTGAGCTATGTGAAGGTGAAGTTGAAGTTGACGCTGTGTGTGTGCAGTTGAAGTGGAAGCTGAAGCTAAAGCAGCGCCATCTGCTGGCTGTCCACTTGACAGCTGTTATTCCTGCCAGTGCTGCCCATGTGCATTTTGCATGTTGCTGGCCACACAAAACTTCCGTTTGTTTTTTGTGTTTCTTGTGTTTTTTGGCATCTGGTTTTTCGTTGTTGCCAGTGAAAACGACAGTTTGGCGGTTTTTGTTTTCCTTGATGTTTCGTTTAACGCACAAAATTGAGGGGAAAATATTTGCAGCGAATTGATGAGCTTCGACATCGAGACAAAATGTAAGCAAATTGCATTTGTCTCCGTCTACGTCTCCTTCTCCGTCTCCATCTCTTTCTCTTTCTCTGTCTTCCTCTGACTACTTAGCGGCTCTAACTGCCTGCAACAGCAGCAACGACAACGACAACGACATTTGCCTCCGCTTTCTAATGCCACAACAACAACAGAAACAACAACAATTGCCATGCGGAAGCGACAGTCAACAGTTGACGCACCCACATGGAAGACCCTAGACACGAGACCAAAGACCCAAGACCCCAAAGAGAGCGCCAAGTAAAGACCCCCAAAGACCTTAAAGACTGAGCGCTGACCCGCAAAATGTTGCCAGCTAACAAAATTCTTACCGACTTTCCGCTATTATTGCACTACTTGCTTCTCTCTCTCTCTGTCTCTCTTCCGCTCCTTCTCTCCTTCGCTGTGCGCTCCTTCTTTCATTCTTTTGTTGAGTGAGGGAAACATTTAGACCACAAATTGCATTCAATCATCGCTAAATGCAGCCAGCAAATTCTTCATAAAGACCTCTTGGATTCCTCGAATCGTGGCCAATTGACTTGTCATTTGTCCAACTGGCTGCCTTTCTTTTACCTGCCCCTCTCCCATGGTTCTGCACGCTTCCCCCTTCTGGGCAGACCAAATGACACGAGCTTAAAGCAACTGGTTTAATGTGAAAGCATCTTGCAACACTTTGCCACACTGTGTGGCAAGCTGTCACGTCTTGTCTGGTGTCTGCTTGGCTAATAATTGTCAATTGATATGCCATTAAGCTTGATAACGTTGGCTTAAAGTGTCGCTTTATGGTGGTTGAGTTGCCACTAATGAAATCGCTGTACAACTGCCTAATGTACAGTTTGCAGTGTTGTAAAGCGATACAAAGAAAGTGTGAATTCGTATGGTAATTGTGTTGGTAGTTGAAAATATTTTATAGTCAATTTGTGTGCAATAGAATACATAAAATATCTTACTTAGCAGTGTTGTAAAGCGACGCAAGGAAAGCGGGCATTATTGTGATAATTGTCTTGTCGCGGGGTAATAAAATGCAAAGTTGAAAATATTTGAATATAATATTAGAATAGACAGATAATACATAAAGCATTTCACTTAGCAGCCTCAATTGCATTCGAATTATAAAATCTGCAGTGTTGCAAAGCGACGCAAGAAAGTGGGAATGATTAAGCTAATAGTGTGGTCCATAGGTAATAAAATGTAAAGATGAATTAGATTAAAATATTATAATAGAATTAGACTATATAAAACACCTCATTTAACAGCCTTGAATGCAGTCAAATTGTACAATTTGCAGTGTTGTAAAGAGGAGCCAACAAAGTGCAAATGATATTGCTTACTGTGTAAAAAAGTATTGAGTGGCAGTTAAGTGAAATTATATATTATACGCTATAAGCTTAGTAGAAAGCTTAGTGCAGATACAAAGTTAATTGGCCTAAGTGCATATTTTCTTAATTATTGCACAAGTATTAGATGAAAATGTTGTACAATTATGTTGATGTGCACTTAAACGATTAGAACATTTTTTATATCTCACTTAACGGCCTCAATTTGAGGTCAATCAAACATCAAACTAAGTAGGATAACTTTACAGTGTTTACAATGCTTTTACATTAGATTTTTCATGGAATGTGTGGCCGTTAAGCGAGATCAATATGCCGCAAAGCGCAATAAATATGTAAAGAGTGGCTGTTAAGTGAAAATAAGCTATTAACTTGACATGCAAATACAAAGTTAATAGGTTCAAGCTTTAATCTTATTAATTATTGATGTGGAATGCTTTATTTGCTTAAATTGAAATTTGCTATGAGTGCACTTAAGTCAACTTAGTGTTTCATTTGCAGTAAAAAGAAGTAATTGAATTGTGAGTCGTGTTTTAAAGCTCGTATTGAAATTATTGCCCTCGCGCATGCGTTTATTGGCCTTGCGTCACTCTCCCTTCCCCTTCCCCTTCCCCTTCTCCATACACTCCTACATACACGTATCTAAAGAGTGAGATACGACGACAGATTAAATTACAGCTCAGTCAACCGCATATGCCAAACGCTTCCCATTTTCATTTTCGTTTTCATTTATGTTATGATTTTTCCCCCATTTATTCATGCGATGTCATAACTTTGAGGTCGCCTTTGTCACGCCTTTGAGAGTGTGGATCAATTTTATGCAACCCGCAACAGTTGTTAGCTTTACTTTTACTCTCGATTGTTTTTTTTTCGTCGAAAAATGTGTTTAGCATTTTTACGAGCTCGCACATCAACAACAAACAACAAAACAATGAATGCCCCAGCTTCTCCCCTTTTGTTTCTGTTTCTGTCTCTCTTCTCGCTTTTGTTTGCTGCCCTTTGCATTTTTTAATTTATTATGTTTATGTTTTGTGCTCCTAATGTCACGCAACATTTTAATTCTGTTTTCGTTTTTTTCGGTGATCGCACACGCATTTTAAATCCGCTTAAGTGAGGGTTCGCTTCGAGTTGCATTAAACTCTCTCGAAGAATTTGCCACACTGCGGGTTGCTGTTGACAATGCCACCAGCATCGCATGTTGCTTGCAACACAAAGACAGACAGAGTTCAGTTGTCTTTAATTACAGTGAAACCTGCCCTGAACTGCAACTGCAACTGATTGTTGTGCAATTACCTCAAAGCCGAGAATAGACGAGAGAGCGTGCTCGACAAAGAGACACGCGTTCATCGTCATCGTCATCGTCATCGCAGAGTGTTGTTGGGTAATTGCCTGCGATTTGTTATGCAAAGCAATATTAATTGTAGTACTTACTGCTGCACTTTATTACAGCTTATGCAGCGATGAAATGTAGAAATTCTAAAGCAAACTTCATTTGAATCTATTTTTTTTAACAACACAGGGATAGTTAATGAAAATTAAACCAATCGTCAATGCAAAGATGAGACTTTATTTGAATGTTGACTGCAAGTTTTGAGAATTCTTCTTATAGGAACAGAGATTATAAGTGTAAGAATCAAGCCGAACACCTTTGCAGCCAGTGCTTTAGAAATACGTTAGTGTTCATATAAATCTATCTTTCTAACTTTTTGAAATAACTAAAAAGTGCAAGAAATTGAATGAAATTTTTGAAGGAGTTGACGTTACTCACAGAAATATGAAGCTAAGGTAAAAAGAGCTTAGTCCATATATTTTTTGTAGCAGCTGTTGCTTAGTTAACCTTTTCAAACCCTTATAATAGAAGGGTAGAAATGTATTATAACTTTTTGCCCGCTGAAAAGCAGAAGGAATCACTTCCGATCCCAGAAAGTATATTTAAGCTTGATTAGTGTCAACAGTAGAGACTACTATAATAACTACAGTATTTATAGAACTGCCTTGATATCACACAAAAGATATCCGTAGAAGTAATTCAAGAAATACTTTTGTAGGAAAAAAATGCCTGCTGCAATTGGGTTTTAGTTTGTTTGGTTGACAATCTAATATGTTTAGTACTTTATGGTATGTTTTTAATGTTGTACAATGGGTATATCGACTTTGGCATATTTTTCTATATATATGTATTTATATATTTTGTACGAAGTAATATATAAATTTACCATATATAACATTTGGTATATTTTGGTAATTCCAGTATATTTTCGGTATATTTTGGGAATAATATCGCACTGGTATGCTAAAGTTTATATGTAGAATTAAATCAAACGTCATATATTGCTTTCGGTACATTTTAGTATGTGTGTGGTATATTAATTTGGTATATTTCACGAATGATATCACACTATACCATATATGTATATACGGAGACCAGGTATATCTTAGTAATTTTCTAGTGTAATTTTGGTATATTTTAAAAATAATACCGCACCGTTTTGCTATAGTTTGTGTGTATCACTAAATCAATTCGTAAAATATTGATTTTCGGTATATTTCACGAATAATACTTTATTTTGAATAAAGTACTACATCAATATACCATATATATACGGAAGGTATAGGTATAGGTGTATTTGAGTATTTTTGTGGTATATTTTCGATATATTTCAAGAATAATACCGAAATTTTATGCTTTTGTTCATGGCTAACGGGTATCTCACAGTCGAGCAGACTCAACTCTAGCTTTCTTTCTTGTTTTTTTGTTGTTGTCGTCAGTTTCGATTACCGTCGCATCGATTTGTAATCGGATCACTTCCTGCACATTGTTCCGCAAGTTGTCTCAAGTTGCCCGATCAAACAAACTTAGTAACATAACTAACTCTCCCCCTCACGTTTGTGTGTGTGCTTTGCAGAAAATCGATCCGTTGACACGCATACAGGAGGAGATCAAGGAAGTGGTGCGACGCGAGGAGGAATACCGCCAGCTGGTAGCCAGCTCCAATGGGACGCCGCCGGTCATCGAGGCCAACTACAAGCTGAATGGCAATGTCGAGGCTGAGCCTGTTGGACAGCAAGAGGAACTGCTTGAGTCGGAGCACGATCAGGATCGGGATCGGGATCAGGGAGTCCTGGTGACTGCGCAGCCAGCGGCTGCAACGTTGCTGGTGCCCATCGAGGAGCAATCGCCCTCGAACACGCCCTCGCTGGCATCGAGTGTGAACAGCAACAGCCACAAGGAGGAATCCCTCGATGAGCATCACTCCGATGATTCCGGCATTTCGGCCTCATCGCAGAAGACGGCGACCGCGAATGGCGGAGCGGGTGGAAAGCAGCCGCTGAAGCTGACGATTGTGGGCAGACAGGAGCAGCGTTACATTGGACCCAATTGCTACAATTTGACGCCAGAGCCGCCGCAGCAGAAGCTGATGACGCGAACGATTTCGACGCCGCAGTTGCATGGACAGCAGCAGCAGAAGCGTCAGTTTGCCTTCAACTCGGCCACGAAGGGAGTCATGCAGCGTTTCATTGCCTCCCATGGCAAACTGCAGTTGGGTTCTGTCACGCCCCCCGCCTCTACACCGCTTATTCTCTCGCCCCAGAACGGAAACGGAAACAACAGCAATAACAGCAACAACAACAATCAAACTCTCAAGCTGAATGCACGTAATGCGATGGCTTTCCTCGATTCGGGAAATCCTGGCTTGCCGCTGCTCAACGGCAACAGCAACAACAACACTATTAACATCAACAACAGCAACAACACGCTGTCGCAGGGCGCCATCGAGCGGGACTCCGAGGGACGTCCGCTGAGACGCGGATATGTTCCCGTCGAGCAAAAGATTCAGCGCGAGCTGCAGGACCTCAAATCCCGCGAGACCGAACTGAAGCGTCTGCGCAAGCTCAACCGCCAGCACATGCTCGACAAGCTGTAAGACTCTTCTTATTGTGTGTGAAATTCCTTTACCTGATTATCTTCTCCCTTGCAGTCAGTTGAGCACAGACGACGAAGCCGATGCGGATGATGACGACGATTCGGAGGTGGAACATTGTTATGGTCCCGGTAAATTGCGCAATGCACAGTCCACAGTGGAACTGGACAGAGAGAGGTAAGTTGATAGCAGCATTTCAAAGACTATTTTCCTAACTCCTAACTCAACTTCTTCTACCGCAGCAACGATGTGGAGCTCCTGGGCCACAAGACGTCCGGTAATCGCAGCCTCAACGTTGCCGCCAATGGCAACGGCAATGCTCTGACCACAAACGGTTCCAGTTCTGGCTTGCGTCCGGCCATGTCGCTGGCGGAGTTGTGTGACCTGACGCCGGAGGAGGCGCCATCGTCGCATCGCCTGATCGCACAGTGGGAGAGCCTCATCAAGAAGAATGCCGAGGGCATTGAGGCGGCCATCTAAATGCACCTGCGGCGCTCCGACCGAAAAGCACACCAAATTATTATTATTGTAATGTTGTCCCAAGCACGAAAAGAAAACCACAACTCGCCTCCCTTACACACGATGCAATTCCCTCGCCCCCGCCCTGAAATTGATGGTTTTTTTAGTATTTTTTTTTTCTTTGTTGTGGTCGCGATTTACTTTTAAAAGGTCCATGTACTTAATTGATGTCCTCTAATTTATGCATTGCTTATGTTATACGCAAACCCCGATTTGATCTATTGTACATAATTCTTCGTGTTGTTTCCGACTATATAATTTATTTAAAAACGAAATTGATTAAATCAAAAACAACAACAATTACCCCTACGACGTGACGTGCATGATGAGTACCTTAACATATATAAGCCACAATGTATAGCAGTACGTCTCTATCTGTATGTATATGTAATACCATAATATGTATCTACTACACGATATGCGATATATATATATATCAATACTATGCGAAAAACGATTTAATAAAATATATTAATGTATACCGTTAAAATCAAGAAATCTAATTTGAGAAAGCTGGTTCAACATTTTGCAGCATTAAAACTTATAAACTTCTGCAAACTTTTGGGCTGCGTCATTAAAGCAGCGCAGTTTGTCAGTAAAAAAAGCATTGCATACTTTTACAGCCACCTTGGAATTGCTAGAAACTGCAATTCTCAAAAATCATGGCATACTTTAGGGGGCACTCAGAATGCCAAAAATTGAACAGAAAACAAAGAAGTCCTTGATATCTCAGAAACTACAAGGACGATTTGGATGTCCTTTGGCATGTCGATAGTCCTTTCCAAAAGCCGTTGATTGACACTAGTTTCAAGCGGATCCTGCAAAGAATATTCGAGTTATCGACAAATTTATGTATACAAAAAATCACTATTATCTCCGCTCCTGTAAGGACTTTCGTCCTTTTTCCAATTGATTCGTTAATTTCGTGTCAAGACCTACCCACGTGCCAAAGGACATCATCCTAGTCCTTCAAATGGCTGAGTTATAGCGGATTTTCGGACTCTTAGTCAATTTTTCTATGCCTCCCCCTTGAAAAATTTGAGATGCCTTTTTTGCGAAAATTTCTGTTGCATACTTTTAGGTTCGTCATTTCATATGAGCACAAATATAGAAAAATGCTCATAACTCCGTCGTATCCTGCCGCAGGATGTCGGGACATGTCTCGTTCGAATCGCAAGGACGAATTCTATCGATCAGCATCAACAAAATATGGGATCATCCAAGAAGCCAACACTTGTAAAATTTAGCTGCGAAGGCCGAAGGAAACAAGCGAAAAACACAAAATCCAGGATAACTCGGACACGGTAAGGACGATTCAAATGTCCTTTGGTCTGCTGATAGGTCTACCCATTAGTCATCGTTTGACACAGGACTCGCCAGAATACGCAAGGATACGGCCGAGTTATCGCCAATTTTAGCTGAAGAAAATTTTCACATTATTTCCGCTCCTGTAAGGACATTCGTCCTTTTTGTTTTGCATTTCGACTGATCTCGATTAGTAGTGTCTATGTGCCAAAGGACATCCTTGTCGTCCTTCAAATGACCGAGATAAGAAAGATTTTGTGAATTTTTAGCAATTTTTGCATGCCCCCTTAAAAAAATGTTGAAAAATCTGGCGAACAATTTTTGATGGAATACTGAAAATCCTTGGGTGGCATTTGATAGTCCTGTGGCCTGTGAGTACAAAAAAGCATGTCCTTTTAAAATCGGACAGAATATGGCGGAAATATAGCATAAAAAAGAATATCCTTGTTACATCATTTGTCATATTTTGGTCGTATCCTGGCGTAGGATTCTATCGATCGGTATTCACATACACAATAAAACACAAAATACAATTTTATTTATATTTTTTTTTGCAAGTTTTTATTTGTTTGTTTTATATTTTTATTAAATACATTTCGTTCATTTGTTGTTGTTGTTTTTTTGGTTTCATATTAAATTTGTATGCATTTGTTGCTGTTCATTGTTTTCATCTCTCATTAATATAATTTATAATTATTTTGTCTGGTTTTGTTGGTGTTGTTGTTGTTGTTCTTCGGTTTGTTTAGTTAAGATACGTAGATACACAAACACATGTGATGTTTATCTATGTGTGTGTGTGTGTCTGTGTTTGCATAAAAAAATAAGAATGTCTCAAAGAGTGTTCTCTAAATCGAAGAAATCTCGAATATAGATTGTAAGAATTACGGAAGCGAGCGATTGCCCGACTCTACAAATCGAAGAAATCTCGAATATAGATTGTAAGAATTACGGAAGCGAGCGATTGCCCGACTCTACACACTAATCGACTATATAGTAGATATATAGATACCGAGTAGATAGTATTTCGTGAGTAATGCATGTGTGTGAGTGTTTTTCAACTATTGTTCTCCTTCTTGGGTTCTTCTTCTTTATTGCTACTGATGGAAGCCTCAAAAATTGTTGCTATACTTCTTCTGGTTGGGAGCGGAGGAGGAAGGATGTAAATTTTCAATTTTCGTTCTTTTCTATGTTGCTCCCTTCTTCTTTTCATGACTGTTCTGTTCTGTTCTTTCTGTTATTATGTATTATGGAAATCTTATGCTTAGAATTGTATTGCAAATCGAAATCATATTTGTTATTACATTTTAAATATATGTATATAATATAATTCAAGTATGTACAAAAGCATTCTCTCCTTTAGTTAATTTCTGTCTCATTCTTCTCTGCTCTTTTCTATTGGTATCGTATCGTGTGGCTAGACAAATGTTGCACAACTTAAAGCTACAAAATTGTTGGAGAAATCAACTCGCAAAGAAGGTCAAGTCATGCTATTGCACAAAGATTAGAAATTAGGCAACAATGTAAATGTGAAATTAGGCAACAATGTATGTACGTAAATGTAAGAATGTAAAAATCATGCAAAAAACTGCTAATTACATCAACTAATCAACTAATAAACATAGTAATCATAATAATACTTAAGTACTTTGGCACAGATAAAACATAACCTCATTTAAATAAGAATGAAAATATATATATGTATAGTAATTGTATATTGCACATAATATCATCCGATCAACTGAACAAAAATACTTTATCTTCTCTTGCAATTCTTTCTTGTTTCTCTTTTGTCTCTCGTTTGTTTTCACTTTTGTTTTTTACTGGAACCAAAAAACCATTGACTGCTCTTTAATATTGTGTCTGTATATATATATATATATTTAAATAGTAAGAATATATATATGTGAGTGTATATATCATACTAAATATGTTTAGCTTTACCATATATACTCTGCAATCTCATTCGAATTCGATTTTTTTTTTAGATTTTTATGTTTTTTTTTTGTTTTTTTTGGTAATATTAGAAACTAACACTTAAAACCGAGCTTTCATATGCGTTGCTATATCCTTTGCCGTACGTTATCGTTATCGTTATCGAAAAACTACATATCGATTAACCGAAACTACTCATATCCAATAATCAAAAGCGCTTTGAGCGTTCTACTTTTGCATGCCTGGCCTAAAACTAGGAAAAAAAAAGATATTATTCCACATCTCGCCTGCTCCTACAACTTATGCCTCATATATGTCTATATATATATATATGTATATATATAAATATGTGTGTGTATATGTATATAAGATAGATGTATCTATATATATATATATTCATATATATATATATATGTATTTAGTTTGGAACATAAAATTAATCAACAAATTTGCTTAGAGTTGCATCCGCTAAAAACATTCCGACAAAAGCGCAAATCTAAACATTATTACTATTAATCGTTTTGTAATATCGTGTAAACGTGCCTTAGATGCCCGAAAGTGTAAACGGGGCTTTAAGTGAGTGTGTGTAAGTTTGTGATTGATGTATGAGTTTGTGTGTGTGTGTGTGCTACGTAGTATTCTTAGACTTTGTAAGTACATATTTAAGTGATATTGCTAGATTCGAGATGATCGTTAAGTGTTAGTTTTTCGTGTCATTTATCGTGTACTACGTTATCGTTATAGTGTAAACATGTCAAATCATATATCATATCAACTGATTCAAGTGCTCTTCCTATATGTTTATGGATCTCGTATAGCTTAATAACGTGTTATCGTATCGTATGCATGTATATCAATCATTATGTATCATGTATTCTATGTTCTTTTCTTCTATGTGGTATTGTCTGCAAGTGCTACGTACTTCTTTAACTCTAAACTACATAGTTCGTTTCTCTGTGTCTGTGTGTGTGTGTGTGTTTGTTTGGTGTCTGTGTTGCAAACAGAAATTAGTTCGAGTTTTGAGTTCGAGTTGAAACAGTTTAGTTAAGACTAAGAGCATATAACTAGTGCATAGACGTACTAAATATATATTGTATTATACGAGTATAATTAGTATAAGTACTCTTCTTCTTCCCCATCTTCTTCTTCTTTCCTTGACTTTGTTTATATGCTATTCAATATGTATTGTGGAATTCTGTTCTTACTCTTCTCCGACTGTTAAAGCCGCTGCCTACAGCAGCTGCGCTATAACCGGCTCTATCAGACACATGTGCTCCGCTCCACGCACCGGCAATCGATTCAGACAAAAGTGTCTTATCATATCGGGAACTGTCTCGAATGGTCGACTGAACTGTCCCAGGATATATTGACCCGATTCGTTGCGCTGGATCCGCATGTGCATAAAACCCTTGGCACCCCTGGAAGAGAGAAAGGTTTATTAGATTGACAGTAAAAATGCTGTCTCTGCAGTATTATTCTTAAAATATACTAAACTTTCCTACAGTTGGTATTTTGGTATTAGGTTATCAGTATAGCAAAATTAATCAACAAAAAATACTTAAATATACTAAAGCTTACATTAGCTTATCAGTATAACAAATATACTAAAACCATATGCCAAAAAATACTAAAATATACCAAAGCTTTTATTTGGTTATCAATATAACAAATACAGCCGCTGGCGTACTTTAGTATTTTTTAATATACCAAAATCTTTAGTTAGTATATTAATATACGATTATGTTATCAATATAATAAATATACTAAATATACCAAACCCTATATTTGGTTATCAATATAGGAAATATAGAAGTTGGCATATTTTAGTATATCTAGCATACCGAATATTGATTTGTTTATATTAAGGGTAATGCTATTACATTCTAAATATTCTTAACTACCAAACAAATAGATTAGGATCCGACAGCTGCAGAATTGTGGCTCTATCTTTTATAGGCTCTAAGATCATACGGATAGACAGACATTTGAATAGACATATTAAAAAAATTTCAGCCTGTAAATAACTCTTTAGCCTATAAAGAGTAGAGGATATACAAATTGTAATTCCTTAATTGCTAAAATAAGACAAATTATTGACAGCTTAACCAATTAGGAATTTTGAATTCCAAATTAAAAAATTAGAAATTTGGAATTGTAAATTAACAAATTATAAATTTGGAGTTGCAAATTAACAAATTAGAAATTTGGAAATGCAAATTTGTTAAGCTTATGTTCACAGAGATCATATAGTATGTCTTATTGTTAAGTAACTTAAATTAGATTCAATCTACTCAGTTCTGGTTCAGCTCTAAAGCTTTCTTAAGACTAACTACTTAGGTACAGCTGTGGCTTTTGCTATCGGAATATTCTTAGCTGTTAGCTCATATCAAACTCGATACTCTTGTTGTCGGTGACATACTTGAGTGAAAGGGAATAGTCCTGCTTGGTGGATTCACAGTTGCGCACTAGAAACGATCCCTCTGCCAGCGGACGCAGCGTTGTCTCCGCCTCGATGCGTGTGATGGCGCCATGATACCAGCTAAGAATAAGGAAACAAGTAACAAAGTTTAGTTGTGTACACAATGGTAAAAAATTGAGGACTTACCCCTGACGTTCGAGTGGAATGGTCACATCGATGAGATCGACAGCGGTGACGTAACCCTGGCACAGATTCATGTTCATGTTGAGCTCCTTGTGGCTGCTCAGACCCCGCAGATCGAGGCTGCCAAACTGTTTGCTCGCCTGTCGCGGTTCATTCAGATTCAGTGTGAGATTCTGTCGGAATAGCGCAGTATCTAAACAGAGGGAGAGGGTGACTTAGTATGGAATGGATTAACTTGCAATTTCCTCTCTACTCACCCAATTTGCTTGCCAACTTCTGTTCGTCGCGCATCGAATGGCTGGAGGAGGCTTGGGAGATGCCACTCGACTCGGTGCTGTGCATCAGCAGATTGTTGATCTCCGCCTGATTGGCGCGCAGTCGTCGTCGCAACTTTGGCATATCGAAGGGTAAATCTCCGAGGTCCACCGAAGTGGCGCTACCCGAGGTGCAGGCCGCCTCCTGTTGCAGCGTCTTGCGGCGTCGCAACTTCGGCATATCGAAAGGCAAATCACGCAACTCCTGCGGCAATGCTGTGGCACCTCCGCCAACCACATTGCCACCTGTTGCAGCAGCAGCAACGCCAGCACTTGCCTCCGACTGTGGCAGACTGCTGTTGCCTTGTAGCTGCAGCTTGGGGAGCGTCAGACGCTGCAGTCCCTGCAGCTGCGGAGGTTTCCCATCCTCTCGTGAATGCAGTGAGATGCCGCTGTCTGAACCGAGTAGCTCATCCGCCAACTGAAGCAGCGCCTTGTTAGGCGCCGTCGTCGACGTCTGTTTTCCGCTACGCTGCTTGCTCAGCATCGGCACAGCGAGCGAGACTTCGGTGCTTGGCTTTATCCCTGACTCCTCAGCTGCTGCTCCAGAGGCTGTTGCCGGTGGCGGCTGCTGCGATTGTTCCGAGACACTGGCCGAGGCCGGTTCCTGCGAGGACTTGTCCGAGATGGGGCTGAGAATGTGCAGCTTCGAGTGAAGCAGCACGGGAGGTGCACGCAACGGATAAGCGACACTTGAGCTGGCGCTTCCGCTGCCGCTCTCCGAACTATGCGAGCTAAGGGAGCTAGAGTGTCGGGACTCGGAGCTGGAGGTGCTGCGATTACCCTCGCTGGTGCTGGACCGCAGGGACTCCATGCTCCCGCCGCTGCTCGAGGTGGCGATGCTCTCCGTTGAGCTGTAGTTGTGTCCACTCGCATGTCGGGACGTTCTTCGGGCCACGCCGTGTGGCAGCTGTTGCTGCTGCGATTGCTGATGCTGCTGCTGGTGATGCGAGTGATGATGCTGATGACGCTGCGGTTGTGCGCTGCGTCGCAGCTCCAAGACACGTCCCGACTCCAGCACAAAGCTGCGCGGACGTCGCGCGGCAGCTGCGACAGCGGATGCTGAAGCCGAAGCCGAGGCTGAGGCCGAGGCCGAGACGGAGGCGGAGTTCGAGTTGGTTGAGGGCGGATTCACATAGGCGCTGTCGGTGAGACTGTTGTCGTTGCTGCTGGCGCAGTGCAGCTGCAACTGTTGCTGCTGTCGCAGCGATTGCAGCGGCAGCCGGAGGTCCCGCAATCGCGGATGCGCTGGCTGCGCCGCTGGCAAATTGGGCGCACTCTTGATGCTGTTCATGTAGCGTTCGTGTTTGCCGGGGAACTTGATCGGCAGCGGTGCCGTCGAGGGGGGCGACGGCGTGTAGCCACGTGCCGGCAACTGTTGCGTCGACACCGCAGCAACACTAGTCGATTGCTGCTGCTGTTGTTGCTGCTGTTGATTCTGATTCTGCTGATCCACTTGGCTGAGCTGCAGTTGACTGAGTTCCGCTTGAACCTGGAGCACCTGTTGCCCTCCGTCGGGAGATTCCTGCGTTTGGGTTTGCTGCTGTTGCTCCTGCAGCGCCTGGTTCTTGCTGTTCTTGGCCCGCTTGCACTCGAGTCGCGACTTTGACTTGCTCAGGCTGCTGCTCGAGAGCTGCTCGTTGTTGCCATTGCTCAGCTGCAGCAGCACCGAGTGATTGGTGATGCGATCGACCTCATCGAGATCGTCATCGGACTTGGCAATCTTGCAATCGAATGCCGTCTCATAGATTTGCCGTCGGCGACTTGCCATATTGTCCGAATCGTGCTCCTCGTCTCCTTCGCCTTCCTCTTCTTCCTCCTCGTTGTCGTCTTCCTCCTCGAGACTCTGCTTCGTCTGCTCCTCCTTCGCTCTCTCCTCCTCTCGTTGTGCGTTTACAACACCTACTTTGGGGTGCTTTGGCTTTGTTTTTGGCTTTGAATGCGATTTAGAATTGGAATTGTGAGTTGATTTCGTTGTCGTTGTTGCTGTTGGCGGCGCACACTCGTCGCACTCGTGCACGCCATGCGGATGCACATAGAAGATGCTGCGCGGCCGAAAGTATTCCTCGAGCTCGTCGAGCTCATCGCCCAGTCCGCCGCCGCCAACGGAGCTGCTGTTGTTGCCTGGCGTCGGGATGCAGGCTCCGCACACGGCTGCTGGGCCCAGCAGGCGGTGCGGCGGCATCGACCCCGCCTGCTCCCGCTCCCGATCCCTATTCCGATCTCCTCCTACTCCTATTCCTATTCCTATTCCCGGGTCGCTTCCTATGCCCGGTGGTGGACAGCACTTGAGCAATTCGCCCTCTCCGGCGTCGCAATGCTGCAACTGAAGTTGCAACTCTCCGCTGCTAATGGGCAACTGCTGATGTCGCGGTTGAACGTTGCACGTCTTGCGCACTAAGGCCAAGGCACGGGCATGCCACTCGCGTCGCTTGAGGCACTCGCTGCAGTCCGATTCCTCCGAGGTGCTGGTGCTCGGTGTCTCGCAGCGTATGATCCTCACGCCCTCCTCGGTGAAGCTGTAACGCTTCGGTGTCGATTGCTCCTGATCGTGTTCGTGATCGAGATCCTGATCCGGTTGTTGTTCGTGAGGATTTTCGTCCTCTTCGTCGTCGTCGTCGTCTTCGTCCTCCTCCTCGTCGTCGTCGTCGTTAGCGTCGTGCTCCTCTTCGCGCTGCTGGGGCGCATCCAAGCTGCTGCTCTTTCTGTAACCTCCGAGCAGTGTCTGCGTCTGATGCGGCGGCTCACTTGCTGTCGACTGGCGGCACTTTTGTTTTGCCTCACGCTCGAGCGTCTGTTGCTGTTGTTGCAACTGCTGTTGTTGCTTCTCCTGTTTGTCTTTGTCCTCGTCCTTGTCACGACTCTTCAACAGATCCGAGTAGTAGTAGGGCGATGGCTGACGCTTGCTGTGCTCCGCCTGGGCAACGGTTAATTTGCGTGGACTGCGCTGCAATTGTGGCGGCAGCGGACGCACCAAATCATCCGAGATGCTGTCCGGCGAATTGAGCAAAGCAGCTGCCCCTGAACCGCTTGCTCCGGCTCCGGTTCCGGCTCCTGTTGCGGTTGCCGGTGGCGGTGGCAGCGGCGGTGGCGGTATGCGCTCGACTTCCTCGTCGATGTCCGCCTCCTCGTCGGACGATTTGGGTGCCGAGGAATCTGCAAGAGGCCAAAGTAAATTAGCAAGCGAATCAAAAGAAGTCTAACGTTTCGACGTAGTCAAATGAGGCAACCCAAGTGTGGCATCTTCTCGGAACTCCCTCTCTCTTCCTCTCCCTATCTGTCTCTTCCTATCTCCCTTTCTCTGTCCGCGTCTTTATGTTGCAGTCTATTAGGCGCTTGGCTGCCCGGCAATGCGTCGCTTTTTCGTCTCAGTCGAATGGGCTGCCAGTTGCTATTTAACGCCTCGCTGATCTTTGCAGCCGCAACAGCGATGGCAACGTCGCCGCAGTGACGCCAACATTCAACGTCCCAGAGAATGCGGCGGCAAGTGCGTCTAATTGCCACTAGCTGCTGCTGCTGCTTTCAGCAATGCAGCACGTTGCCACACAGCGTCTGACCCCCCAAAAAAAGAACCTCGTTAAAATACTTTGTGTAATTTAAGGATTTTCTAAGCAGCAAACCTCGTTACAATGCTTTGTGTAATTTAAGGATTACGCAGAGCGCTTATTTCAAATTGCTTAAGCTTTTTAAGCAAGCTCTTTAAAGTTTGCCAACATATTTCTATTAATAATGTAAATGGTAATTTCAGTTCAGTGCTGCTTAATATAATGATGAGCTGTTGTTAACTCCTTGCTTAACTTTGGCTTGGCTAATTGGTTATGTGGGTGTTTTTTTGTCTTCCATAAGCTGGCTGCTATGATACTCAACTAGCAAAGAGATACAGTTTTCGTGTGTTACAAAATTATCTTCAATGTTGGGGTTAAGCTGCATAAAGTTGTTGCTGCGAAGGACAAATTCATAAACTAAAAAATTTAAAAAGGATTTTCTCATTGTACTTCATTTCTAATTGAATATTATGTGTGGCTTTTTGTCAAGCACAAACTCTTTGCTGTAACACCCAAATTGATTAGCTTTCAGAAGTATCCAAAAAGTATGCAATGTTTTTTTTTATAGGCAGCACATTAAATGACTACGTCTTTGTTATATGAGTATGATGTTGGGTATAAATGAGTTTCTTTACAAAGTGTTAATATGGTATTATAAATAATTGCTTATACTGTTTCAATTACTTAATAAACATAAACACCTCGATCGACTAATTAATCAAATGTTAGAGCAATAGTTGATATAGATTTGTCTTTTATCTTGCAGTCAATCAACAACTATGCAACATTCTATGTCTAATTGCGTTGCTCTAAAAAAAGAAGGCTTTAAAGGGAGCGAGAGGGAGAGATTGAGAGAGAGAGAAAGAGATAGAGCGTTCTTCTGTCCTATAATATATTCAATTTATTTTGTCTGCAATAACCATTTTGCTACTACAAAAAGGCATTTCAATAAATTAAAAAAAATCATATGGTATTTCTCATTTGACTGCATTTTTAATTGAATATTTGCGTGGCTCGTTGCACTAGCTAACTGCTATGACACTTAAATTAACCAGCTGATAGTGGGAAAGTTTTCCCTGCAATAACAATTTGTTTTGCAAAAAAACAATTTTAACGAACTAACAATTAAAATGAGCAAATTTGGCTACTTTTCTAATTGGATAATTTGTGTGACTCGTTGCCTTGCATTAGCTAACTGCTATGACACTCAAATTAACTAGCTTTCAGAAGGACCCCCAAAGTATGCAATGTTTTCTAGACAACTACAACTCTTAGGTGTGATTGAGGTTTGCCTTTACAACACTTTAAAGTATCAACGTCTGAGTTTCTACAAAAACAAGGTTACCAAGAGCGAGTTTTTGTATCGTACAATATTATCTTCAACGTATATTGTCAGCAATAACCATTTGTACTTGGGCTAAAACTGAATTAAGTTGCTACCACAAAAAGCAACTTTAAAATATACTAAAATATATCCATATATAGTATTTCGCATTTGGACAACATGTTGCCACAGTGTTTGTTGTCTGCTGTCTGCTGAGCTCACCTGAATTGTAATGGCTGCTGCGCTTGTCCTTTTTGTGGTTGCCGTTGTTGTTGTTGTACGTTGAATGGCGATGCTGCAGATGTTGCTGTTGTTGCTGCTGCTGCTGTTGCAACTGCTGTTGCTGATGCCCGCGTGGCGTTGGCAACGTTTGCAACTGCTGCTGCTGCTGCTGTTGATGATGTTGCTGTCGCTTGTGAGGCGGCGCCGAGCGACGTTTGGCCTTCTTGTGATAGACTTTCTTGTGCTGTCGCGTATCCTTTGGGTCGGAGTAGCCCTCGATGAGCTTAACGGACGCCTGCTTGATGTTGCTGTTGGGCAGCGGCGGATGCTGCAGCGTTGCACGTTGCTGTTGCTGCTGATGTTGCTGCGGTGCAGCTGGCAACGTGTTGTTGTTGTGCACGTGCTGCAATTGCTGCTGCTGCTGTTGCTGTTGTTGTTGGTTGCTGTTGTTGCAGTTGCTGGGATTGTTGTTGTTGTTGCTGCTGGTGCTAGCCGCTGCTGCACTCGCCGCTTGGCTCGGCAATGTCGACAAAGGGGCAGGCGGCGGTGGCACAGCTGCTGCTGCTGCTGCTGTCGATTGCTGCTGTTGCAATGTCGCTTGTTGGGCTTCGTTAAATGGCAGCTGGAAATGAGGAAACAAGAAAAAACGTTGAGGGAGGAGATAAAAAAAGAACGCGTTAACATTTTCGCGCTGTTTGTTGTGTTGTTTTTTTGCTGCAATTGCGGTTGCAAACTAATTTGATTTGCGTTTCAATTACAATTCGCTGGCATTTAATTGAAAAATGTGCGTGTTTCATGTCGATGCAACCATCCACCTACAACTAGCAACCACCAATCATATGCCACCACTCTCGACAGCGGTCTCAACTCGTTAAGCGCTTTTAGGTTTTCAGTTCCTTCCTTCGATTCGCGCTGGCCGCAAAGTCAATTTCAATTAAACGAAAAACAAATGTGCTGCATTCCCCATTCGATTTGTGGTCAATTCGGATATTCAGCTGAGATAAAAGTTAAATAGCATCAAGTATGCCAAATTTCAGCAGCGTAGCTTCAGCATTTCCAGAGATCTAATGCCGACCCCTGGTGAAAACTCGTGAAAAGTTGTGCAGTAATTTGCAATCAAAACTCGGACATTTAGCTGAGATGAAAGTTAAATCGGAGCAAATATGCGAAATTTCAGAAGTGTAGCTTCAGCATTTCCAGAGATCTGATACTGAAGCCGCATGTAAGCTTGTTTGTATATACAACTAAACAGCACAAATTCTTATTAAGTGTCTTATAATCCAAACTAGGATATTCAGTTCAAATAATAGCTCAATCTGAGCAAATGTACAAAGTTTCAACAGCGTAGCTTCAACATTTCCAGAGATCTGATGCCGAACCCGCGTGGAAACGCGTAAAAAGTTGTGCAGTAGATCAACAACAATGTAAAGATTAATTGCTCTCTGGGTTGTTCAAGTTTGAAGTAAACTAATTTGAAGTTTGTATATATTATATAACTAAAATGCTTAAATTCAGCTTAAAAGTCTTACAAACTTAATTCAAATATTCAGTTCACATAAGAAGTAAGGCTGAGTAAACATACAAAGTTTCTGCATTGTAACTTTAATATTTGCAGAGATCTGATGCCGAATCCACGTAGAAACATGTGAAAAATAATCTAACAACAACTATTTCCTTACTTGGCTCTCTTGGTTAAAAGCTGCTAGAAATAAACTAATATGCAGCTGGTATCTTTCAACCAAATTTCATAAATTCTGCTGAAAAGTCTAGCAACGGATATTCAGCTCAGATATAAGTTAAATTTGAGCACATAAACAAAGTTTCAGCACTGTGGCTTTAATATTTGCAGAGATCTGCAATCGAACCCACGTGGAAATGTGTAAAAAATAATCTAATGGACCTAACACAGTTTAAACAAGTCCTAGCTCGAAAGCTGCTGGAAATAAACTAATCTGCAGTTCAAATATTCAACTGCAAACTGCACAAACTCTGCTCAAATGTCAGGCAGCGTGGTTGCACGTCTTGCACTGACAGATTATGAGTTCGTGATGTTGCTTTCATCAATTCCTCTATCTGTCTATCCAGCTGTATATCCATCAATCCGTGTTCAACTATCTATCACACAAACTTGTCTCGCTTCCTTTGCCATTTTCATTTTCATTTCCCTTTCCCGTTCCCGTTGCTATTTCCATTCCCATTCCCTTTCCCTCTTCCCCTTTTCCTTTTGATGTCGGACGCTCTTAGCACTCAGCCGCTGTCCAGCGTGAGTCCGGCTTGGCATGACAAATAGCTGAACATTACAAAACTGCAACATCAGGTCGCACAACGACATTAACGTGTCCCTAATGTGCACACATTATAAGCAGCAACAGCAGCCACAGACTGTGCCCCTTCCTCCTCTCTCTCTCCTCTCCCTCCTCGCTATAGTTCTCTCCCTTCGTTGTGGCCGTAAATATGCGCATTATTGTTAAACATAAATTTCCGTTACATGTAGCAAAGCATGTGACGAGAGCCTCGCCTCGCCTCGGTTTGGGTTTGGGGTCCATGTTGCAAGCGAAGCAAGGAAATTGATGCCACTCTCTGCGGCTGTTGTTGGCCATGACAACAGCAGGGAAGAAGAGCGAGGAGACGAAGAGGGGGCTAAGCAATGGTCGCTATTGTTGCTCGGACTTTGAAATTGAAAGGAATTTTTAATTGAAACACATAAATTAAGCAGCAACTGCGTCGTCAGCAACCGTTCTCGTTGTTGCTGCTGCTGTTGCTGTTGCTGTTGCTCCTCATCGATGCAAACGAAATACAAAAAACACTTTTAATGACTTTGAACTTGAGGGGGGAAAAAGGAAACCAATGCAATGCAAATCTACACTTTATATAGACTCTGCTTCTGCTTCTCTTCTCCAACTCTCCCTTTTAAGTTGCCCCTAACAGCCGCATTGTTTGTGGTTCGGTGGCAGGTTGCCAGGTTGCTGATAATTCGACTCGCAACTCTCAACTCAACTCGACTCGACTCGACACTCATAAATGAGACAGAGACAATGCAGTTGGCATATTGCTGATGGGGTTCACATTCCAAGGGATGTGTTCTAGGTGTCCCTATTCTATGTTGACTGAGAGATGAATTCAACTTGCAGCGGACTTACTGCAAAACCCCCAAGTTAACTCAGCTTAAGTTTGCCTTAAAGCTAACTGATGCATTTGCTGCTGAAATAGCAGCTAAAGTGTTAGTTCTTATTTAAAAGAACTATTTAACGAAATGTTAATTATTATTATATGAAATTCCTTAATATTGTGCATTATAGTTTAAGCTATTGTAAATAGGATATACCGATAGTTTGTTGGAGTTAGCAGCACTGCGCAATAAGAGGTTGACAGCTCGGTAGTTCGATTGAGTCGACAGCACTGATCAATAAAAGGTTGGCAAAATATCGAAAAACAAGGAATAAAAGTTAGTCTAAGCCTACTTCAATAAAATTGCATTTTCGGTATCTATTTTAAGAATCAAAATAAACTGACAATCATCTATAGATATTAAACAGTTTCACATGGAAAGCTATTAACATAATTATATACTTAACTAAACTATTTTCCGCTCGCTTCTTTTATAATCAAACTATGTTGCATACATTTAAGGAAAGTAGTAACTTCTTTTTCATTAATATATAATCAACATTATTTCCTTTACTAAATTATTTTAAAACAAACTATGTTGCATACATATAAGATAAAAAGCGAATTATTTATCAATAAGATATATCGATAGTTAAGAACCCATTCTATAGTTGGCATAACTGTTCAAAAAGAGGATAGCAGCTCGATAGTTCGTTTGAGTTGGCAGCGCTGTTTAAAAACAAGTTGGCAGCTCGTCGTTAGCGAACGGATGATAAGTTATCTCATAAACAAACTGAGTTGGAGAGACTTAAGATGAGTAGCAAGCTATTTTTTCAATAAGATATATCGAAAGTTAAACCCTCGTTCGATAGTTTGTATGAGTTGGCAGCGCTGTTAAAGGAAAGGTTCGCAGCTTTATAGTTTGTTTGAGTTGACAGCGATGTTGAATGAGAAGTTAGAAATAACGAACGTTTAAGAAACTAATCTTACTTCATTCTTCCATTCTAAAATGATTCATATTATAAACAATTTACTAAGCTATGGATAGTAAATATTACATAGATCATCATCAATTACTTTACTAAACAATTCTCGACTGTTCTGGCAACTTCTTTTTTAATTGTCAGCTTAAGAATACACTTGTTGTTAGCTATAACAATTAATTTGCGTGTCAATTAAATTGACAGTTAAATAGATATCTAACACATTTAGTGTGCTTGTCAGAGAGATAATGCCATAATCATCATCATCAACAACAACAACAACAACAACTACGATATGCTTTTCACGCAATCCAATAATCCTCATGAAATGCAAAGTATCCAAAAGTGAAATGCGAGCTCATATTTCATGTTCGCTTTGCTTCGATATTTTCTTTTGGTGGCGTGTGTTGTCATCGCTGCTTAAATATTTCACAAGGGGGGTTGAATGCCAAGTTGAATGGTGAATTGGAAATCTTATTCACATATTGTGCACACACATATTGCTCTTTAAATATTTGCCCTTGATTATCGGGAAACGTGAATTCAGTTCGATTGGCTGCTACCAAATGTGAAATGTGTCTTTCAATCAATGTGAGAGGGCTGAGCAAACTGTGTGTGTGTTGCAAGTGGCATGTAGCATGTGGCATGTGGCATGAAAGGAGAATGGCTGTCAGGCTAGACAAACTACAATCAAAATGGTTAGACGGACTCTCTCTCAATGTCTAACGGTCGTTGTTCCCATTGTTATCATCGCAGTCTTTGTTGTTGTTGTTGTTGCTGCAGCAACGTGATTTTTATGCGAACGTTAATGAAAACGTTGCCGAATGATGATAATGATAATGCTGATGTTGATGATGATGATGATGTGGCAGCAGCCGTAAGAAGCGTGCAAACTAACGAGCTGAAAGTTTTCTACCTTCGAAAGGAACTAAAATGCGAAGCAGACAAAAACTCTCTCTCTCTCTCTTTCACTCTCTCTGTCTCCTTCTCACTTTCTCGCTGTCTAGCTGTCTATCTGTTAATGCTTATGACGAGTGTTTTTAATACGCTCGCTCCGTCGGGTCCCATAACTGTGTGACCAACTAGCAAACGGAATCCCCAAAAGAGTCGTAATAAGTCTCCTACGAAAATAAATAGATATAGAAATAGAAAATGGAGCCAAAAGGGTTGCAGCCAATGGGAGATTATGCAAATTTATGCTAAGGTTATGATTGAAGCTGTCTTTTGGCTGCTTATGAACATAATACGATTTGTTAGCCAACAGCAACATTATGCAGATCTCTATCACAAAGTGTTCAACACACATAGCATATATTTTCTTCTTATATTCTTTTTAATGCTCAGCTTAAGAGCTTGACTAACTTTTTTTTGCCATCTCTTTCGGCTGATTAATAATTGCCAACTTATTGAAATGAGTATCGATTATTTTTTGGTTAAAATTCTAAGAATTCTATTTTAAATTGAGTTGCGAGCAGCGAAGCTTTAGTCAATGTGAAGGGGATTATATAGGAAATAATTTTAAATTTTGAAAAGTTTGAAAATCGAACAAAAGTATTAAAATCTGTGCACAACAAAGTGAGAAATGTAAATGATTTATTTGCTAAGTATTTTACATTAAAAAATGTGAAAATTTGTTGTTAAAATACTATATATCTCCTTGAATATACTAAATTTTTTTAATTTCGCTCAATACTACATTATGTGCATTTTTTGTATCTTGTTGCTACATTATTTGGTATATTAAAATACTATATCTCCTAAAAATGTATTATTAAATTTCAAGTATTTTGATTTTAGAGCATAGTCAATTTGTTGTTGCGCTTGTTTGCTATATTATTTAGTATATTAACATACTGAATATCTCCATAAAATAAATTAGCATTTTGGGTATCTTGTTTTTGAGCATACTTACTACTTCAATACTTGATAGCTACACTATTTGGTATATTAATATACTATACATCTTCTAAAAATATACCTCATTTTAAGTATTTTTTGTAGTATTGCATTGCATTGTTGAGCCCGCTTGCTACACTATATTAATGTACTGTATATCTTCTAAAAATATACTAAATTTATAACATTTTGTGTATCTTGGATTTAGAGCATTCTCAATTCGTTGTTGCGCTTGCTTTCTGCACTATTTGGTATATTAATATACTAAATATCACCCTAAATATACGAAATGTGTAATATTTGTATCTTGTGTCAATTAGTGGTTCCATTTGTTTGCTACAGTATTTGGTATATTAATATACCTCCTCAAAATATACTAAATTTGAACTATTTTGCATCTCTCGTTTTTAGAGCATTCCCAATTCGTTGTTGCGCCTGCTTACTGCGGCGTTATTGTTTGCATTTTTACTGTTTGATTCCGTTTTTTTCTAGTTTCTAGCTAGACAAAGCGGCGTATGAGTAATACGGCAAACGCAGGCAGCGAAACACACAAAAGCCGCCGTCGCCAAGTTATTGAAATAAACAAAAAGACCGCAACGCACACACACACACACACACACACACACACACACACACACACACACACACACCCTGAAATAAAACGTGTTGTGTTGAAGCTGCTGAGTTATCGCTGATATTACTCCATGGAGAGTAATACAAGAGCTCAGAGCTCGGAGCTCCCACCAACTGCACTTCACAATGCAGAGCAGACTTGGCAAACGGAAGCGGAAGAGCGAGGGGGAGGAGAGAGTGGGGGAAGGGGACAGAGGCAGCCTGTTAGAAAAGGTTTTCATATCGAAAAATGTCGCGCGCGTCGCCATTAAAACGTGAGTTGCCGCCGCCAACCAAAAACAACAACTAAAAAAAGAAAGAGCAACACATGCAGCGCATAAATGTGGCACACACACACACACGCACACGCACACATAGCCGAGGGCTTTTTATATATGGACACGCGTCGCGGCTGTTTACGCAAAACAAAAGTCATAAGATAAAATTACATTAATAACTGTGGCAGCGACTGAGCAAGAGGGAGACAACTGAGTGCAGAGATAGAGAGAGAGAAGGAGAAAGATATAGAGATAGAGAGAGAGAGAGAGAGAGAGAGGACAGACAATAGAGGCCGCTAAATGCTGTTGCGCTGGAGGCAGGAAGCGCACAAGTGGCAGCTAAGTGAGGCGAGAAGGGAGAAGAAGAGTAGAAAAGAGAAGTAGAGAGGGAAGAGAATTGAGAGTGAGAGGTCAGAGGTCGTGTGCCACACACACACACACTGAACAGTTTTTATTGCAAAACACTCAGAAGTGCATTTGAATGTGCACAACGGACGAGCACTCATTGAAGCACTCAAATATTCATGAGTCTCGTAACTCGGTAACTCTCGTAAAACTCTCTCCCTCTCTCTCTCTTTCTCTCTCCTTCTTCTATTGACAATGACCAATCAATACAATAGTCCAGTTAATGCAACTGCAACTGCAACTGCAACTGGCAATCAATTGTTTGCGGAATTATGAATGCATTTGCAAACTGCACAACTCAATTTAGAAAAGGGGCGTAATGCAAACATTGAGGAGAATACAATGGGTGAGGCAACAATCATTCCGATATAATTCGATAATTGAGCTAAGAGGATAATAAACCCGACATCAAGTGAGCGACCATAAGAATGAGCCACAAAAAGGTTAACCAACAAGAAATTAACTTTGACAACTGAAACTCAGCAAATGCTTAACAAGCAATCGATTTAAAAGTAAGGTTGTCATTAATGATTCAAATTCTCTAAACAAACTCTAAATATATTTCTAAAATTTATCTACAATGATTAAATAATATGGAAATATGGAATATGGAAAAGTAAGAGATATACTAATTAATATACTTATTAATTTGAATAATAATTTGAATTTGGTGCACACAAAAAAAAAACCTACACTAAACTTTCTGATTCCTGGAAATTTGTTTGCGATCAAAAAAAAATTGTAAAAAAATGTTCAGTAGGTAAAAGAGCCAAGTTGCTTTGATTTGACAATTTTTGGTATATTTTGGGTGTAATATGTCAATATATACTAAAAGTATACATTTCGGTATATTTAAATATGGCTTAATATCTGGTATATTTTGTTCACTATAGTATATTTTTTGTATACATTAGTATATCGATATACTAAATATGCAGTTCGGTATATTTATGTATATTAATTTCCGCAGTCGACTGTAGTTCTGGTATATTTTGTACTCTTTAGTATATTTTTTTTAACGAATATCGACATACTAAAAATTTACATTGCGGTATATTTCTGTATTTTAGGGTATATTAATGTCTGCACTCAACTTCAGATTTCTTACTTGATTAGATGAGATAACAGACAATGGTATATTTTGAATGTAATAGAATATCGATATACCAAAACTGTATATTTAAAAAAGTTTTTGGTATATTAATTCGCTCACTCGAATGGAGTTTTCTAACTTGTTTAGATAAGGTAGCCTCTAGGTGTATTTTGTATATATTACTTTGTAAATTTGAATTTCCTCACTATACTGCAGTTGATTAGATGACAATCACTCATTAGAAATATACAAAAATGTTCAACTAAAAAATCACCTTGCTGATTAAAGAGACACAGCATATATATAGGAAATGTGAGGGCAGCAAGGCGTTTACGTGTGCAAATAAAAAGCATAAATTATGAGCACGAATCGCAGTCAGTGAAACGTTTGCGGCACAGCAAATGGGCAAATGGTGAATGGCAAATGGATGCCAACTACGTGATGTGCTCTCTCTCTTTTTCTGTGTTCTGTGCTCTGTGCTGTAACTAACTATTAGTAAATATTGGCAATTGTTCTGCCCCCATCGAGTTGCGCCACAAACTGCGCCACATTCCTCCTCAACACACACACACATACATGGCTGGCGGCTAAACAAATTTCAATAAAAAGAAATTCAAGTGGCAGGCAGGCAACAACATTTTTTATGTGCCTCATGCGGCGCACACAGCTTTCGCTTTTCGCTTTCTTCTCTCGTGTTGCTTTTGCTTTCACTTTACGACCAATATGCAAAAGAACAAAGCAGCAGCAACAACAAAACAATACAACGAAATATATATTTTTCGCATGTGGCCATAAAAAACTGAATTCCGCTTCAGCTTCTTCGCCTCTCTCTCTCTCGCAGATAACGCGCTGAGATTTTTTTTTGGTTGGGTGGGAAGCATAAAATTCACATTCGCCATTTGATTTGTGGGCAGCCCTCTTAATACTTTGCATCTCTCTTCCTTCTCTCTCTCTCTTTCTCTCTGTTTTTATGGCTGACCACCCGTCGAGCAACTCTCTCTCTCTTTCTGTTTTCCCTTTGCCATTTTTCCGCCTGTTTTCCTATCATTTTTATGCGCCCTGTTTTTTGTATTCTGCTTTCTTTTTTTTGCAAATATTTAGCCAATAGACTTTTGCATTGTTGCAGCGACGCTTTGTTCGCCTACGCTTAAATAATCAAAAGGGGAGCTCTGGACTCAAGGTGGGAGGTGGGAGAAGAGGCAGGAAATGCTTTTCATTAGCGCATTCCCGATGCGTCGTCGTCGTCTGTCGACTGCTGTTGTCCTCGTCATCATCCTTCTCTCATCGTTGACGGTGCGTGCAGTTTATCAATTAGCTGCCCGAGGCCAGTTAATTGCTTTTTACCAATAGCAACCCCCTCGTCCGCCCCTCGAGCTCTTCACTTCTCTTCACTCCACTCTTTAAGTTTGCTGGCAACTTTTGCAAAAGCTTTCAATTTGCAGTTCATTTAATGCAGCTCGCAATTAGCTTTGAACGAACGAAAAGCAAACTTTTCGTACAAAGCGACTTTAATTGCAGTTTGCTGTTAATCTCTATGCTGAATTCTAGCTCAAGTTTAGAAGCGTGTTTAACTGTTAATGCACAGCAAAGTAAAAAGTCTATGCTATATTAAGTATACGCCGCATATTCATATTTGCATTAACAACCATATTAACCATCTAAAGAGTTTCTAACTGCCACTGCATTGCTTCTACTTTGTTCTCAAATTGCTAGCTTACTCGCTACTCATCTTGAACAAAAGCAAAATAGTGTGGTATTTAAAATATACCAAATTAATACCGAAAAAATACTAAAAACTAAGCCTAAATCTATATTTGGTTCATTGATATAGTGTTGTATTAAAAATATACCTCATAGTGAAAAAATACTATGGTATCTTTTGAAAAATACCAAATTAATATGTATACCGAAAAATACTAAGAGTTATTTATTTATTTTAGTTGCAAAATATACCATATTGCATTTTAAAATATACCAAAAATAGTATACCGCAAAATACTGAAAATATACCGAAATCCATTTTGGATACTACATTCAAAATATACCATAGAGTGCAAAATATACCAGATTATCAGTCAATAAATATAAAACTTCAAAGTTGTAGTATAAAAAAGCTTCGCACAAATTTTACTATTTGTTCCTCACTATAAAAATCTGATATACAATTTATATGTAAATTGCAAAAATTATGTTCATTTAATTTGTGTGTTTTTTTGACCAATTTTGTTTTATCAATTTTAAATACAAATTAAATAAACTTGGCAGCAGTTTATGTTTCCTTTTCCCCCTTTGTCTATAAAAATATGTTATACAATTTGTCTGTACATTTGTGAATTTGAATATTGCAGCTGTATAGAATCAATTACAAATATGTAATTTATTCTAAGTTCAAGTTTTTTCCCTTAATTCAATTTACCTTGATAACATAAAATTTTCTGAAAGAAGCAATTTTATGGTATCAATTGTGAATTCAATTTAAAATAACTACCGATAAATGTTGCTACTTTTCCCCTATTCTAGAAGCTTTGCTTATGAACCTAATTTATTTTGACAGCCAACAAACTTTCCACAAAAACAATGCAAATCTGATTTTTACAAATTGTGTATTAATAAATTACGATCAGATATGAAAAGGCAATTGCAGTGGCATATTTCATATTCAATTGTGAATGCAATTGTAAATAAATAAAGTGGATGCCAAATAATTGAAGGCGCAACACAATTGAAATAGAAATGGAAATAAAAGAGTTTTGAGTTGTTGTACTTACAAATTCAGTTTGTGGACTCGGTGCTATCCAATGCTCGGGATTCGTTGGTATTGCCTCGGCCAGGCAGGGATCGAAACTGGACGGTCGTTTCTTAACAAAGTCTACAGGCAGGCTGTAATCATCACAGATGGCAATCTGCAACAGAGAGAGAGAGAGATAGAAAGAGAGAGCATGAGTGAGTGGCAAATCAAAAAAATGAGAGAGAGATAGAGAGAGAAGAGCATACAATTTGTATTCTAAAAATAACATTTTCAACAACGACAAACATACAAAGATACGTAAGCCAAGTGGCCACAGCTGTGCACCTTACACACACACAGTCGCACACATACACATGCTGCTTCTTCTTGGTATTTTGGGCGCACATACAAAAAGCGTTGCATACTCTCAGGCGCTTGCTGTTCGTTGCTGCGTCATCAAAAGCGTTCAACACAATGGCTAAATTACAGTTACAATTAAAAATGGCGACGACGACGCCTCGAGAATCTTTTGTCAAGCTTCAAGAAGAGACGTTCATCTCCTGCATACATATATGCAAAGCAAAAATGTCACGAGTTTTGCAATTAACGTTAAGTGGCGCAGACGACGATGAAAACATAATTTCGATTGAGCACAAACTTGATATGTACTCGTATAATATTTCTCATTACAATATACTAAATACTATACTACAGTATATTGTGTATAGTACAGTATATAATAGTACTATACACAATATACTGTATACTACAGAAATTTCATATGTGCTCGTATAACATCTTTCTTTACATATAGTATATAATATAGTATAGTAAACTATATACCACATACAAAATACTGTACTTATACTTGAATCAAATATAGTATATACTTGTGAAAAGAGACGATGATGTTAACATATGATATGTGCTTGCAAAATATCTCTCTCCTTACAATATACCAAATACTATACTGTAAACAATATACTGCAGTATACAGTACTGTATACTAATACTATATACTATTTATTCACATCTGCATCTATTATATATTTGAGCCTTGTATCTTGCATCTGCAGCTTAGGAAATTTTCAAATTCCACTTGCATATGCAAATTTTATGGCTGCATCTCACTATCTGAATACTTGTGCTTGCATCTGCATTTTTAGGCTCAGCTCATGCTCATGCCTCTCACACACATGTAGCAGATATACTAAATGTACGTTATAGTATGTATGTGTGTGCATTCCAAATATTATGTGCAACTCAATTTTAAGCTGCAACAATCACATTTGCATAGCTACATTTATTATACCTGCTACCCTGAAAAGTATTTATATAAAGTATATATATTCTTGATCAGCGTCAACAGGGAAGACGAGGTTGACATGTGCGACAGTTCGTATCCGAATAGAGAAAATAGAGCCATAAGTTTGTTCAGAGAGAGCTATATACCAAATATAGATTTTAGTATTTTTTTCGGTATATTGATTTAGTATATTTCAAGTTGTATACTACCTCACTGTGGGAGCACAGATATAGAGCCATCAATTTGTTTTGACAGCATTACTCCAAATATACATACCAATACATATCAGTATTTTTTTGGTATATTTCAATGATATTACTTTAGGCGGTATCACACAGTCGAGCGCACCCGACTGTTTTCTTGTTACATGTTTCGTTTTTGTTGATGTCTAAGTTTGTCTGCATAATTCCAGCTTTCACATGTATCTATGTCTATTTTGGGTTTTCATTTGCATTTGTTGTGTTCGCACCTGCAATTTTTTTTCAATACATATGCATCTGCTTCTACTTCTGGACTTTATTTCTTATATTTTATTTTTTTGATTACTTAAACCAATTGAAAATTCAATATTTATCACCAATGCAGAATATCTTTCATGCTTTTATTCAATTTGTTCTTCAAATATTTGCAGCGTTTTATTACTTTGATAATCTTTGAATTTCAGTATTTAATTATGCTATTTACTATTTTATGCAATATTATATGCAATAATATACTTTTAACTTCTGTATCTCCATCTTTTTTGCCACTTCAGTATTCAAGTATTCCGTATTTTAAGTATTTAGTATTTTCGACTTCAGTATTTAATTATACTACATACATACATATCTATACTTTTTTATTTCCTTATCTATATTTTGTTTGTCACTTAAATATTTCCAGTATTCAGTATTTTTAATTTCGGTATTTAATTATGCTATTTACTATTCTAGGTATTCAGTATTTTCAATTTGAGTATTTAATTATACTATTTACTATTCTATGCTATACTTCATACAATCACATCCTTTTACTTTGCATTTTTGTGTGCCTATTTAACATGTATTCAATCGATTTCTATATCTAGCTGCGTTCCAAATATTTACTTAGTTTTCTTGTCATAATATTTGCAGCAATCTCTGCTGTGTATCAAACTTTATGTGTTTAGTTTTCCATTTTTGCATCTAGACTGTCTACGTCTATCTTTCAATCACTTGCTCTGCATTACTTTTTAGCTGCTTCTTAATGTATCTCATGGCTACATTAGTATCCATTCTGAGCGCAAACTTTGGCTGAACATCTGTTCAATGGAGAGAGAGCACAACTTATAGCTACCTCGAAGTACAATTGCAGGCGATAAAGCTGACGACAATTGCGGCAATACCATTCCACACCAGAGGCAGAGGCAGCAGCTGACGAAGAGCTGGCAAAGTTGCCAGCCAACAGCAACTGAGATGGGATGCCATCTTCTTCTTCTTGGCTATGGCATCGTCGTAACTCACGCGCCAGATCCCGTGGGAGATTGGCGCAGGTGGCGTGATAGGGCCAAGCACAGGGACCAGAGCACACCACGTAATCCTCGCCGGCGGTAAAATCAATCCAGCAGCGACGACAGAACATGTTGCTAATAATTTTTCGTGTCGACGACGACGACGACGACGACAAACACTTAAGAAAATTACAAAAATTTGCACAGCCAGCGAAAGGAGTAAAGCAGCAGAAGCCAGCAGCAAACAAAGTTGCCCAAGTGGCAGGTGGCAAGTAGCAAGCAGCGAAAGCGATGCTCAGGTGTTGACAGGCGAACGGGCAGCGCGGCACTGTGGCAGCATCGAGCATAAGAACAAACTTTATATATACAAGACAGAGAAGGAGAAGTAAAGAAGCATCTCTTCTCTTCTCTGTAGCTGTTGCCATTGCCTTGGGGGCATTCGCTTTAGAAATTGAAAGGCCAATCTAAGTGAATGCAAGGCAGTTGGTTAGTGTGCATAATGCACTGCACTACTTGTGGCAGGCATGCTTGCAACGTATCGTCGCAGCAGCTGCCAGTTGCCACTTAAGAGCTCACAAGTTGGGAGGATATTTGTGGCAGATTGATTAAAAGATCGATGAACATACTAAATGATAAGGTAAAACATTCATTATTGTACTTTAGGTGGGCAGCAAATCAACAGAAATATTACTCTAAATATATACTAATATTACTAAACGAAGGATTATAAGAATGCTACATATACTGAAAAATACAAAAATATACGAAAGGTATATTTTATATTAATCCTAAGCAATGTAAAAGCAAAAAATATTATTCTTAAACTATACCAAAATAATATTTTATATAGTACTATATATTAATGTGAAGCAATGAAATCGTACCGAAAAATAATCAAATTTAGTAGCAAAAAAAAAGAGTATTCCTAAAATATACCAAATTAAAATACCAAAAATACTAAAATATAGCGAATGCTCCATTTGGTATATTGGTATGTTATCACATATTAATGCAACGTAATATAACATCAGAAAAAATATTATTCGTAAAATATACCGAATTTACATACCAAAAATACTACAAATATACCGATAGTTATGTATGGTATATTGATATGTAAAACAATATAATAGCAGCAAACCAACAAAAATATTATTCTTTAAATATACCAAAAATTACTAAAATATACCAAAGACTATATTTGGTATATTATGAAGTAAAATAACGAAAATATGCGACAGAAGTTCTTAAACGAAGAACTAAATGAATAATAATAATGGAGACCATTGAATGTGAATCGTGAAAAAGAAACCAACAAATAATAAATAGAAAATGCTTAGCATTGAATGTGAATTGTGAAAGACAATCCAACAACTAAAAGCAAGAAGATTAAGCGGTTCAATTCAATGAAAAAAGTTAAAAGACGAATAGAAATTTTAGAAAATTGAATTCGTTATTACAATAAAATAAATAAATAAAAAAAAGAATGCTGAAAGAACAAAATCATTGTAATGAGAATTTGTATTCGCTATGACAATAAAATAAATAAGAAACCCAATGTTGAAAGAACGTACAAAGCCAACAATCTTCAAAAGAGATTACAAATAAATTCCTTCACAACTAAAGCAAGCAATAAATAATAATTCAGCTCATCTAAAATTGCTTTTTTTACGTACTGTAATCTCAATGAGATAAATCAAACTATGCCGCGTTTCAACAGCGAATAAATCAAGAGAAGCAGTTATCTAACAGAATGTAAAGAGTATTTTGTTCGAGTTATTAAGATGAGAGGTGGAGAGAGAATTGCGCAAGCGACGTCGATGAGTCAGAGGCACACACTTAAAAGGCTACTCATTGGCCTGGTCCGAAGAATGGCAGTGATTGCCAAGTTGCAAGTTGTTGGCGTCTCTTTAGTTTGCTTTTGATGTGCAGCCATAAAAAATGCATAACCCAAAGGTGGAAGTGGAGAGTGAAGAGGAGAGAGAGAGGAGGCGGGCAGCCTTGGTTGGCACGTGTCCATGTCCATTGGCATCACCTGGATGCCTGCCCCCAACGTTGTGGCCTCTGTGCTTGCTGCTGTCTGCTCGAGTAAATATCATAAATTTTAAAGGCGGCGTTAATGCGGCTCGTTTCACTAGCAAGTTGCAAGTTGCAAGCCAGCCTTGGTGGCAGCAAACACTGGCGCATAACCGCAGGCACTTTGGCAACGCGCCCGGTTCGTGCAACTGCCACAAACACGAGCACGAGCACAAACACAAACACACAGAGACAGTTGCAACTCAGCAGCATTTGCCACATGTTGCCACATCGCATTGCCGCCACTTTGACACAGATTGTTGGCCAGGTTTGCCAGGAAATGAAGTTGCCTGATTCTCGCATTTTCTGCTTGGCTTTTTTCCTTTCTTTCTCTTTTCGCACGTTGACAACATTTTGTGCTCCTTCTCTTTACGACGCATTTCACAGATCTAATTACTCGTAATTGAGTAGGGATTGACAGCTGCTGCTGATGATGCTGTCTAGGCTTCGCTTACTACTGTTTTCATTAACCCAATCTTGACTCGTTAGTCTTAATCAAAGGCAAACCCAACTCAGCTATAAAAAGAACAACATGAAGTAGCTAGAAAGCGGAAAAGTTCAATTCCTAAAAAAAATGTAAATTACTGAGATTTTTAAAGCATGAAGGCTCGTTATCAATGCGCTTTTTAAACACAATGAAAATTACAAAATAAAGTGCAAAGATTAAAACACTCTGGTCAATGCACTTTTTTCTATAAAATTAACAATATAGTTAAAGAGCTTTCGCAGCGCTTTAATGAGCTTTGAGCTGATTAAAGCTCTTTAAAACTCAATGATATACACATCACAGTGAAAATTGGAAATTGGTACAACGAGTAAAACCCTTTCACTAATAAACTTAAAAGCTCTAATTCGTTAAACAGCTTTCACAGCGCTTTTCTAAGCTTTAGCTTAAATAGCGTAAATTGATTCGCTTTTTATACGTCACATAATTGAAAAATAGTAAGTAGAAAAGAGTAAAACGCTTTAGCAATGCACTTTCGCGAATAAACTTGTAACCTAAATTTAGTTAAACAGCTTACATGGAGCTTTAATGGAGCTTTGTAAGCATCAATTTGAGCTAAATGTACTTCAATTTAATATTAAGTGACCTTAAAATTGACTCATCCATAGCTACAATCAAGCGTAAATTGATTTAATGAGTTTAAACGCAGTTTTAAGCGAGTTTTAATGAGCTTTGGCTAATCAACTAGGCGGCAATTTCAGCAGAGTTTCCCTTATCAGGCAGTTGCCGCTTTAATGGGATTGTCAGCAATGTTTTGCCTGAAGAAATGCCAGCACTCTATTTCGCTGTTGTATCAAATAACCCCTTGACTAGTTAGTTAACCCCTTAACCCTGGCGAGCTATCCTCGACCTCGCCCCCGCCCCCGCCCCCTTGACGCTTGACCTCGCTGTGTAGAGTAACTAGCATTGTTGTGGCTCCCATTGTTGTCACTCGTTGTCGTCCTGCTGTTGCGATTGTTGTTGTTGTTTCTGTCAAAGTCGCGCGCACTAATTGCAATTAGCAACAATCTCGAACACACCTCCGAAAAGCCCTTTGCGATGTTGATGTTGATGTTGATGTCGCACACCCCGTTGACCTTTTTAGTTAGGCATTTGACTGAATGATTGATTGATTGATTGCTTGATCGATCGACTGTTTAGCTGATTGATTAACTACCGAACGTGCTCCGTCGCACAAAGCAGACGCTTTCAATTACCAATAAAGTGCCGACGCGTTTCACACACACTTCCGCGCTCCAAGCTGTTGTAACAACACTTTCGCTGGATAGGAAAGGGAGATGGAGAGCTGGGCACAGGGCGTGGGGCGAGGGGAAGGTGCTACTTGCGTGGCCTTTAACGCTCAATTGATTTGTTTGCGCTGCGGTGCGATTACAGGTAAATTTCCGCCCTGCCAGCGTCAATTGCTTTATGAAATGTTTACTCGACTTATCCAGTCGGAAGAGCACCACCAGTGAACACTCCCCCCCTTCCCCTTTTCACCACCCACCGCAGTACTCCCTCGCTTACTGCCGCTGCCTTTGCTGCTGGTTGCAACTTTTTAATGGCTCGCATGTGCATTGTGTGCGAGCCCGAAAGCAAGCAGCACTTTTCTGTCCAATGTATTCACATCTCCACATATCCTGAAACTCAGTGAGAGCAGCGGGTATATTGGCTTATCAGGAGAAGCTTAGAAATTATTAAGTTCATCATACGTAACAAACATTTTTTAAACGATTTTCAACTAAGCCGCCGCCACAAGCAGCAAAATGATGGGAAATTAATATTTTTTGGGGGACATTTTTGCAGCGTAGTTTTATATATTTTGTTGTCGGTAGTTTTTAAAACTAAATACGCAGAAAAAACGGAATGCAAAAAGAAAATTAAAACATGCAACGTTGCACGCACATTGTGAAGAGCGGCAACAACGCAACAAGAACATTAAGGAACTAACTTCTTTGCTTGTAGGGATTCTTCTCTTATATATTTTCTTCCCTTTTTCTCCCGTTCCCTTTCAATCTCTATAGGGTATATACTCTTAGAATTCATTAGGTTCGTGAGTACACATTTTAAACAATGATGTTACAGAACTAACTTATTTGCATGTAGGGATTCTTCTCTTATCATTTTCTTTCCTTTTTCTCCCGTTCACTATCATTCACTACAGGGTATCTACTCGTCTTATGCCAAGCTTAGGCCGCACTTAATGTTTGTTTTTTGTTTATATTTTGTAATTTTTGTTGTTGTGCCTCAAGTGCAGGCCATTAAAAATGGCCGTCAATGAGACATTTGGGAGCACAAACTTTCAAGTAGGCTGCGCCGATGGGGAGCGAACGAAACAGAACGGAAAAGGGAAAGAGCGGGGAGTGGAACGGATGATGCAAAGCAAAAGTCAACGTTGCCATTTGAAGTGCAGACAAGAGAGAGAGAGACGAAATGAAACGTTTTTGTTGAAGGGTGTCATCGTTTGGCATTTCGCTGACTGAAAATTCCTGATGCGGGCTTTCGTCCTGTCCTCTCGTCCTCTCTGTTTGGGTCGTCAGGTGGTCCTCCGCTTGGGTGGCTGCACCCTGTGGGGTTGCGCCATAAATTTTAATTAAATATTTTTTGGCATTGTGTTGTTGTTGTTGATTCATTTTTTTTTAAAGCATTCACTGCAGACGACGCAGGCAGTGAAATGTGGCGTATATCCTGACAGAGTCAGAGATCAAGAGCAGATCCTCCCCACAACACTTGAAATTTTGTGTGCACCACCTGACTCAACCGGAGAGTCTATAAATTTCAATGTCGCAACCACCCGAAAGCGTTATGTGAAGCGACTCCTTCGGGGGTTGCTGCAGACGCATCTCATAGACACATTCGAGAGCGAGTGACAACCCTGTCCCTGTCCCTCTCCCTGTCCCTGTCTCTGTTCCCGCCATATAAATCGTTGGCCGTGTCGTGTTCAGGCAAATGAAAATTGCAAAAATAAAAAGCCGAGCCCGAGTGTGGGAGCGTGAAGGGGGCGTGGCTCTGAGGTGGGTCACAAAACCGTAAAATAAATAAATTCATTTGTGGCCGCTGGCCAAGGACGATTTCAGTTTTAAATACTCGCAATCGTAAATGCTACACATGTTGCCAAATGCTGACTCTGCCTGACTTCCTCGCTCCCCTTCCCCTTCCCCCTCTCTCTTTCACTCTGTGTGCTGTGTGGCACTTCCTGTTTGGACTACACGACACTCAACGTTATTCAGAGGCAGCTAGCTCTGCTCTGTACAACCCGTTGCTGCCACTACAGTTGAGCGCACATTCGAAATTGTTCTGCTTGTGGGAGCAGAAGTTGTGGCAGCAGGCAGAAGGCAGGAGGCAGGAGGCTGAGGGGAGGTCGAGAACGTGAGTGCAGTTGTAGTTTTGTGAACTTTGCAGAAATGCAGTGACCGGAAAGTTGTAATATCCAATCGCCACTTTATTTGCGGCCTTTCGTTCCCCAGTTGCCGTCACTGATTGGAGCACAGCGAACAGCAGACTGCGGACGGTGGGCGGTGAGCGGTGGGCGGTAAAGCTGGGGAGGTCTTTTGTGTGTAGTCACTTAAATGGGCATTACGTGGCAAACCAAAAACCGAGCCGAGCTCCAAATGTATTGCCAGCTGCCAATGGGCAATAATTGCACAGAACGAGAGAGAGTGGCGGAAAAGCGACCCAAAAAACAAGAGCAGATGAACCATAGAAAAGGGGGAAGGGACAGCAGAGGAGTAGGAGGAATCACATAACAGTAAATCGCCATTTGCCATGTTAGTTGTGGCTATTCACATGAATATGATTCACTTGTGTGTTGCTCGCTTATGCATATCGAAACGCGCTTCCTAAACCGATTTAATATTTTCACTCCCCCAAAATTCAAGCCTCAATTGTGCAGCATAACCTCACTTTCAAGTGACGGCATTTTGTCACGTCAATTAACCAAAACTTGAGCAGCATTTCACAGTCGTTGTTAATTAAGCAGCTTTTGGCAGTTGAATGCAGTTAAATGATAATCAAATAATACTTTTGACTTTCATAATTGACTGTGAAACATAACCTCAATTTGGCAATCAGTAAATTTAAGGCAAAACTTTTCAATTTAACTGTCTTCATATTTAATTTGATTGGAAGTCAAAGTGGCTAGAGCTTAATTTCATTAGTTTTAAGCCTAACCTCACTTTTGTGGGTACCTGAAACTATAACCGCACTTTTGGTTAGAGAGAGAAGGAGAGAGAAAGGGAAACAGGTATTCTCTGTCTTTCTATCTGTATACGTTTTCTGTTGCAAATTTCCTACATTAGACAGTTGTAAGCCATACCTAATTCATAACTAACCTCACTTTTTGCTCACACATAACCTCACTTTTTACATTGCATTTTGCTGTTTAGCTCATTTCGAGCAGCTCATGTGGCTAGCTTAACCCAATTGTGGCTCAACGGAACCTAATCTAAACTACACCACGCAACTAAAATATATGTATATATATATGAAGCCACAAGCCACACACAGCAAGCAGCCAAAACTATGCTAGACTCCCCTCCACATCCTCCTCCTCCTCCCCCTTAACTCAACTTGTTGGCCACACAGTTTTTCGTACGTCAGTTCGAAGCATATGGGTCCAATTACGCAGCACATCCGGCATTTCCTTAGCCTTTGCTCCCCACTCCCCACTCTTCGTTCCCCACTTCCCCTCTTAACACAACCCTCAACCCCCCTCTGTGTGTGTGTGTGTCACTCGTTTGTGACCCGTCTTCCGCCTCATCATCGCACGAAGCAAACGCGGCGCATCAACAAACACTTCACGCCTGACATTTGACAAGACGTTCGCTTGCGGGGGGGAAAGGACAACAATGCTAAAGCAGGGGGGGAAGTGTAGAGGAGGGGGAAATGACGCCTACAAAAATCCAAATGCGAAAAAATGGCAATAATATTTTTATGGGCATTAATAATACAGCAGCAGAAGCAGAAGCAAAAGGAGAAGCCGAACCAGCTGAGCTTCCGATGGGGAAAGCGACTTTTCTTTCCAGCTATTTTTCACGCCATTTTCATGCGGGGAGAGTTTTCAATGGGGCAGCGCGAAAGGGGAAAGGGAAGCACAGGCTAACCACACGCATTTAATGTTGGCAAAGTCGATTAAGCGTCGTCCGTCGTTCCGTCTGTCCATGGCGGTTTTCTTGGCTCGCAGACAAAACGCGCAAAGCAGCTGCTAACTAAAGAGTGAGGGAGGAGTAAATGCTCGAAATGGGGAGGTACGAGTCGAAAAACTACGACTACGACCGCAACTTAATGTTGTCCATGACTCAGCCAGATTCACAAGAAGCAAAGGAACGGAGAAGGAGAGGACGACCCTTATTCCAACCCCCCTCGCTTATGCTTATCCTTGTCGACGTTCTCATTATTAGTTGTGAGTGCAAAACAATTTAAGAAATTGCTTGCCAAGAAATTGAGCGGTTTCTCAATGCAACATATTTCCGGCCAACGAAGAAGATCCCAAATGATGTAAACTATTTTGGGAAGAAATTAAAGAGCTACCGGGAGATAATTAAAAGGCAAAAGTCAAGGATATGCCTAGTCCTTAATCGGGGAAAAATATAAAGCACAACAACTGGAAAAATTTATGCCTAGTCTTTAATTCGGTAAGAACAAACAGAAGGAGGATAAAAACACAAACTAGACAACATCTGAACCTTTGTGAAAACAAACACGAACAGGAATTTATGGGATTACAAAGGGGTGAAACCAAGGACTAGATGAATAGCCAAGGCAAAACAAAACGTGAATAGAAACAAGAGAACAAAAAGTTTGCAGAAGAATGAATATATGTAAATAATATTTATTTATTTACTAAACATATTTCATTACTTCAAATTTAAAGAAATTTCAACGAAGGATTTACTTATTTACAAATTTAGGCAAATTCCCAAAGAAATTGAAATTGCAAAGCTGACTAGACTTTTGGGCAGATTTCGATTGAAACTGCTGTAAGAATCCATTAACTAAAGGCAAAGACAGAGAGAGAGAGGGAGAGACAAGGAGGAAGCAAGCATCATTTGCAGTCTGGAAATCAACCAACGAAAATATTTGCGGAATTTCATTTATGAATTTTCACTCGAGGGGTTAAAACGAGAGCTTGCCTTTGAGGCCAGACACATTTCGGGCGAAGTGAAAAGGGGGAAAGGAAAAACCAAACGCATAATGCTAAACAAATAAAAAATGTGAGAGGCCCGAGGATAGAAAGCGGCAGCGAAGCATTACATTAAGGCAAATAATCGCGTCGCATGTTGTCGATGTCGATGTTGATGGCAATGCTAATAGGGGAAGGGGAAAGGGAAGCGGAGGAAGGCTGACTGACTGACAGGTGGTTTGTGGCAAATGATTTTGATGCCTATTCAAACTGACGAGCAACGACAGAGTCGCTGTGATAAACCCCAAAGAGAGATAGAGAGAGAGCTGAGCGTTGAGACAGACCCCCAAATCGAAAACCCAACGAGTCGACACTTGAGCAGCCCCAAAGCTCTCAGCTTCCCCAAAAACATCATCGAGTCACAGTCACCCTTAGAAAATGTAAATGTTTTCTTTTCGCCGTGTGTGTGTGCAACGCATATACAGCTCATTAAATACAAATCAGCTTAGCAACAACTTGAGCAACAGCATCAAACGAACAAAAACTATCTTCATCATCGCTCTCAAATGCTGACAAATTTACAGTCAACACGAATAGCGAATACTCGAAGTAAAATCCAAATAACTTTCTTATAGATGACAGCTCAATATAATGTTTATATTTATAATATTGTGTTGATAGTAAATCATTCAATATAATTGAAATATAAACAGCATAGAAAGCTACAATTAAGTTTGTTTGCTTCCAATTTTCCATAAAAAATAAAACAATGCGGTATTATTCTTAAAATTTATGTACGGAACAAAATGCTGAATGCTATTTGGTATATTTATATATTACTACTACAAAATACTGACATATAGTGAAGAGAACATTTAGTATATTTATATATTGATTCGTTCAAAATATACCAAAAAAAAAAAGGAATGCGGTACTATTCTTAAAACATAACAAATTTATATATTAAACAAAATACTGATTGCTATTTAGTATATTTATATACTACTTCATTCAAAATATATGATAGAGTATCAATAAATAGTAAATCGATGTTTAATTGACCCCAAAAAATATACTGAAATGTACTGAAGGCAATATTTGGTATTATTACATACCATTAAATTAAAAAATGGTGTATAATGGAGTACCAATAAATAGAAATTTAAAGTTTAATTAAAAATACTGAAATATATTGAGTGGTATATTTGGTATTTTTATATGCCGCCGCATTCAAAATATACCATAGAGTAACAATAATTAGCAACTTAAAGTTGAATTGAAAAAATACTGAACGCTATATTTGGTATATTTACATACTACTATCGATAAATTGTGGCTCAATTGAACCCAACGAATTATTGCTAGCTACTTTTCGAATTACACATATTATTCAATCATCATTATGGCAGCAAAGCCAATCCCTTCTTTGCTTAATAAGCTCTTTCTCTCTCTCTCTCTCTCTCTCTCAATAGTCATCAATTGTCAGGCATGAGTTGCCCATAAAAAAGCAAACTTAGTCAGCACACCCACAGCCACAACAGTCGTAACTATGAATCACTTCTAATAGCATCAATAAATGTGAACACAATCATTTCACAATGTGTTTCAGTTCCACTCATTCAAATTTAAGTGTTTTGTATGTCAGTTTTCTACGCTCTTTCTTATAGATTTCCCCTTTAAATTTGGTTTTAAACTATGCGCAATTCCCTTGAAATTTACGTTGGCTTATCAAACACTTTTCAATGTAATTTAAGGCCTCTAAATTATAAGCTGTTGAGCACTAATCAAAGCTGTCTTGAGTGCATGTTGTGCTCCCAAAGGAATAGAGTCATAATTTGGCCAACTGATGCTGCAATTAAACGGACACGCCTCCTGCAACGCCCCCCACAACACACATGAGACCGAAACTCACACAGAAAAAGAAGAGAAATAAATGGAGATGGAAAAACATCAACGAAAATTTCACTTAAGCCTCAGGTAAGCAAAGACATGGACGCTTATCAGACAGCTCGACAGACAGACGACGAAATTATGGGTGTGGTGGGGGGGGGCGGGGAGAAGCACTGCAAAGGGGAGGCTGGGGAGGGACGGACAACTCAATTTGTGGGCGGCAAAGTCAATTTAAAAAGCAAATATCTTGCCTCTTGATGCGAATGCGAGTGTCGCCCTCTCCCTTTCTCTTTCCTCTTCTCACCACCTCTCTCTCTCTCTTTCTGTTATCTCGGGCTTAAGTGCACACACACACACACACACAGCCATAAAAAGCAACAACAACAAGCATGAAGCGTATCATCAGCATCCATTGCGTTTGGTCGTCAACGTCCAGACACTAATTAGTAATCCTTGACACGAGCTTCATTGTCATTAAATATGCTACATGTGGCATCACCCCTCCCCCCTCTGCTGTCACCCGCTCTCTCTCTCTCTCTCTTACCCTTACTTGGCTGTGTTTGTTGCTGTAATTATTTGTCTACAGGTATTAAGCTTGGCATTACTTTAGCCGCATATCAAATTATGACATTCCCCACTCAGCTTCCCACTCTCTCTTCCTCTCTATCTATTTCTCTTTCTCTCTCTCTATTTTATGGCTGTGGCATGCATGAGTCATAACATAAGCCATCGAAGTCTACAACTACAACTAGAATCACAACTTCAACTGAGGCTTATGTATCACCATCATCATCATCATCATCAGTGTCCAGCTATTTGAGTGTATGTGTATGTGTGTGTGTGTGTGTGCGGCTGATCAATAAACTTGCTTGCAACATCCAGCTGTGGCACTGTGGCAATTTCCATAATCTGCCAATTCGTAATTCGGCTCTGAGGATGAAAATTTGATGCGATTTGTTTGCCGCCAAGTCGATATCTAACTTCCAAGTCATGTCGTCTCCCTCTCTCTCTCTCCCTCTCTCTATCTATCTCTCTATCTATCTCTCTATCTATCTTGCATTCTTTGCTTTTGTTTGCCATCTCTTTTGTGCTCTCACGTGGCGTCGCGTCGCGCACCAAACACATAAATCAGATTTACAGATTTATTTTTTTACTCTCTGCTTTTCTTCTTTTTTTTGCGTTGCATACTTTTGGGCTGCATGCGAAACCGCAGCGAGCTGCGAATCAGTGCTCGGCAACGCGCAAACACAGTGTGACGAAATTCAACATCAGGAATAAGCTCTACTCTGAATAGTATTCATTGTTTAAGTATTAATATGAGACAAAAGCAAAGAAATAGTATAGCACAAACCAACTAATCAACAGAATGTCTGCAAAGCATTTTAAACGCTACTGCACTGGGCGTTTTGCCTATTATCTGATTCCAACCAACCAGGAATCATTAAAAACTATAGTTATCACGACTCTAGTTTCTGCGTGCAAACATAACAATTGCGATAAAAAAATAATTATATCTCTATCTTTTAAAGTCTCTAAGATCTAGGTGTTCATACAGACGGACGGACAGACTGACAGACAGGCATACATGGCTACATTGTCTCCTCTGGGACGCTGTTAACACAGTAAGTACATAATTATTTGGAACTTTTATTATAGAATCTATATTATTTGGGAAACCTAGGCATCATAATTTGACCTTCATCTGCAAAGTTATGAATCGATTCAAATAGTTTTTACATAAATAATTACCTGCACACTACAAAAATAAAAATTCTATTGAACGTTGAACACAATGTAGAATTATTTGGAAAACTTGCTCACACAACTATATATAATATGATGTTTATAATTTGGAAAACGTAAGCATCATCTATTTACTTTTATATGTAAACTTAAGAATTGAAAAAAATTAATATAAATTCTATTAAACTTTCAAACAGCAATTATTTATTATTTGAAATAAATAGAAATTCTATTCGACTTTCAAAATCAATAACTATTATTTAGAGTCTGTATGCATCTGAACTCTGCAAATTTTATAGCAAATATACTTTAGCCCAGTGTGCGCCTGCTTGGATCTACTGGGATTTTTACTGTGTGTGTGTGTGTGCGTGTGTGTGTGAGTGTTTGTCTGTCTGCGCCTTAGACAGGTTGTGCTCTTATTATTTTGCACGCCTTTGGCTTTTGCGTTTGCGTTTGCTATTTGAAATGCTGTCAACGTTGTTGCTGCTTCCCCCTCCTCTTCACACCCTCTCCTCTACCCAACCAAGTGCTTGAGTTCTGCTTGAATGAGAATATCGATGCCGGTGGCAAACGTTGCAACGGAAATGTAACCGCAAAATTCAAAACCGGCAGACGCAATTTGTTGCGCACATGTGACGACATTGCGACGCATTTGTCTGTCTGTCTGTCTGTCTGTGTGTGTCCCAGACGATGACGCATAGCAAAGCGAATAAGTGTGCGTGTGTGTGTGTGTGTGTGTGCCGTGGGGACTGTCAACTGATGCACCCAACAAATTGTGAAACACAACACGCAGCAAAGCAAAAAGCGGAATGAGTTCTTTCTACTACAAACTACATTTTTAGAAATGTCACATATGGGTGCGACAGAGATGGGAAAGAGTGGGAGAGAGTGAGAGTGAGAAATTAACATAATTCACAAATTTAACACGCTGGCGCCGACCAGCGGTCAATTTAGTGGGGAGCTGCCAGCAGCGCCATCTGTTGTCCAAATGGCCTTATTAGTGCGAAACATTTTTAGGCTGCGTACGTGCCAAATCAGCGAAAATGTAACTGTAACCCCGCGTTCCCCTTCCCCCATCACCCCCTTTCACACCCATTGCTGTTCATGCTCTGTGTTTAGGGACAAATGCTGCAAAACCGCAGAGCAGGAAAAAGAGACAGAGAGAGAGAGAGAGAAAGAGAGACGGGACAACAGCAAAGCGCACTTTACATAACTAATCAAGTTCTTTGGCACTTTTCGGTTGTAATTGTCGCGTGTTTGCGGCATTTGCCAACACTGGCTGCATTCCAGCATAAATAAGCAATTTGCACAAACTGTTGCCAAACACTTTCCTGGCCTTTACATTAATGACCTTTGGATGCAACATGCAAGCAAGCAAAGCTCATAAACCAAATCAAAAAACTTGCAACAACACATGTTACTCTGCTTGAATAACGAAGTAACGAACGAATATTAAAGTTCATAAATCAACTGGGAGACAAGAGAAAATAACTAATGAAATATTACCCACCCTAGGTTTAAATATGTTAATAAGTAAATATATTTTATACTTTCTGTTGCTCTCTCTCTATAAAAAAAGTTGTTATAAGATATTATTTGCTCTGAAGTATAGAAGAGAACATTAATGGAGAAATAGAAAAAAGAATCTTAATAGATAAATGAATGTGATTTGAAGAACTGCTAAACTAAGCTCAAATATTAATAACATTACTTCATATCTGCAGACTAAGTTATACAGATTTATTTTGCTACGTTGTAAAAGAACTTTTAAGTAGTTAAATTTGAAATTTGAAGTAATCAGTAATAATTTCTATTAGTTATAGTATAAAATAATCTGCTAAAAGCTTGAGCTTCAATAGTACGATTAAAAAGAGAATATACCAAATTTGTATACCGAGAAAATACTGAATTATACCGAAATGTAAGTTTGGTATTATGCTAAAGCTTGAGCTTCAATAGATTACACCAAATTTATATACTGAAATATACCAAAATTTATGTTTGGTATTATACTAAAAGCTTGAGCAATAGCATGATCAAAAAATTGAGATTATACCGAATTAATATACCGACAAATACTGGAATTTACCGAGATGTACATTTTGCGGCTAAAGAAGTGAGAATATATCCCAAATTGATATTCAAAAAATACTGAAATAAAGCTTGTACTTCGATAGTAAGATAAAATATACCAAATTGATATACCAAAACGTATTTAAATATAATGAAATGTATATTTGGTACCTGCTTTTGGCTGTAGTAATACATTACTACGAGTACAATAAGCAATAATTCGATTTCTACTACCAAGACTTTACTTTCCATATTCAAAGATAGATATTTAAAAGTACCATAGAAAAGTAAATATACACCAAACTAATATACCACAAAAATACTGAAATATACAGAATATACAAGAGATGTAATTACCTATTGCATTTTAATTAGCCTGAAGATCGTAGTCGATCTGGATCATCTCATTGCAATAAGGTTTATATCCGTTATTTTAATAAATAAAATAAAAAAACTATTCAAATACTTTGCAAATTTGCGTGGTTTTCATATTCCCACTGAAAATACGATTCTACTTTAGCAGTGGAAAACATATTTGAAATATTTACAATAAACTAGCAATTTGTTTTGCAATTGAACACAAAGTTGACTTCATCGATTCACCTTGAACAATTCGAAGCCCAAAAGAGTTGTAAGCAATTGTTGTCAGCGATTTCTGGAACATGAGTCAATTGAGCAGCTCGAACCTTTGGGGAAATCAAAGTTACGCAATAAACAGAAGCCCAGTTATGAGACATGAGAGAGAGAGAGAGAGAGAGAGAAGAAGGCGTCTCGCAAGTTTGGTTTGCGACGACTTCAAGGGCAGCAAACCACTTGAGCAGATTCTTGTAGATTGTAGATTGTTGTTGTACTTGTTGTTGTTGTACTTGTTGTTGTTGCTGTTACTGTTTCGGCAGCGTAAACATGTTGTTTACTACTTTGGCACTTGACACATGACAACGAGACGGAACAAAAAAAAGAGAAGCCAACAACATCTACAAAAACAAAAACAAAGGCAAAACATACTCACATTCTTCTTCCCCGGAGATGTTGCACAAACCACACACACAACCCATGAGAGCGAAAGAGACGGAGAAAGAGAGTGAAAAAGAGAGAGAGGAGGCAACTCGAACTTCATTTTTGCTGCTGACTTGCGAACGACTTTGAAGCACCGACAACAAAAAAAACTTTTTTCATTTTGGCGTGAAAATTTGTAAACATCAGCGAATAAACGAAACTTGCATGTTCAACTTCTTCTTCTTTTTGCCACAGAGGGCGGTACAAAGGGGCGTTTTGTCAGTGTACTCCCCCCAAAAAAAAGGGTGAATATTTAATAGAACAACAACAGGAAAATGTAACTTCACCTGTCCGAAAACGAAAAATACCCGAAACACATTTTGACTTCACGCTCTCATTTTTCTCCTCACGTTGCTTTCATTTGCCAAATGACAAATTGTGCTGCTGGCCAGCTGACAGACTAGAGAGAGGGAAAGAGTGTGGAGGGGGGTGTGTACAACATATGAGGGGTGTGTTTCGCTTTAACACTTGTTGTTACACGTGTTGTAGCCAACTCCAACTTCACATATGAAGAAAGTTCAATGCTTCGACTTCGACCTTTCAACGCAATTTACATGCAGATTTCACATGGGAGACATCATCCAATACGGATCGCTTGCTACACAAGTAATATTCAGGTAGAAAGGGAGGGAGAAAAAAAAGGGGGGAGGAACTTTTGCTTGACATTTGAGCGATCTAATTGAAAAAAGTTTTATTTATTTTGTTGACTTACAACAGCAAGGGAATAATAATAAAGTATAAGCTTAAAAACTCCCTTCTATTATTCGGATCGTATTTCGAAAACAAAGTTTCTCAACTAAAGAAAATACTAAAGAATGCAAAGATATTGAATTAACATAATAACATGCTAAATATAATATGAAAACCGAATATATATAGCTTTTGAGACTCTTCTAATGGAAGAAATATATAATAAATTTCTATCAACTATTCGTCATATTTCCTATTAACTACAATAGTGAAATGGCCTGATGAAAAAACCAAAACTTTATTTACGTTTTTGACTTATAACAGTAATGAACGAATTAGGAAAAATACTAACAGAAACCTTATTAAATTTATAAACGTATTTCTTAAATGCAGATTGTGTAGAATCTTTGTAATTAAGTTTGAATAAAGAACATTATAAAGAATTTTAAAATATGGAATAACTAAATATATAGAACTATTATATTAACAAGTAAGGAAGCTCGACTGTGAGATACCCGCTAACCATTTTCAATCAAAGCAAGAGAGTGCGGTATTAATTTCACAATAAACCAAATTATTATACCACAAAATATGTAAAAATATATGAATAAAAGCAAAACAAAATGGCAACATTTTAAATTACACCAAACTAAAAATATACTAAATGCTATATTTAGTATATTGATATAAAGTAACATATAGACTTTGGAATGTTTTTAGTATTTTTGTTCATGTTTATACAGCTTCATTAACTCAAACAATAAACTTGCAGTAGGAAATATAGCATCAGAAATTCACGTAATGAATGCAATTTAAATAGAGTGGTAAAAAAGTATATAAACTTTTTGCCAAATTATATTTAAGCCGTTTGCGCAAAGAAGCTTGAAATGCCGCAAAGAATTTAGTTGCAGTTGGCAAGAGCAAGCACACCCGGCGTATGCGTAACGCGTGCAGTGCAAAAGCCTCAAAAGGCGGCTTAAAAGCCCTGCAAACTTTGCGGACTTTTAAATACTTTTGTAAAAAGGCTTGAAAAGCAAGCCACAACTCTTCAACACTAAGTAGAGAGTGAGCTGCTTTAGCTCTAAACGGCATTTCACTCTCACACTTCTAATCAATCTATTGACTACCGCAAAAAAGAAAAACCTGCTTCGCTTAAATAAAAAATGCAGAATGTAAAGTAAACATTTTAAAATTCCGTAAACGTTTTACGCCAAAGAATTCTCACTTGCTTGCTATTCTGTCTTTCTCTTCCTCTTCCATTCCCATTCCCCCATTCAATTTTTGTTTCGTTTCGTTTCGTTTCGCATTCTCAGGCCACAGAATTTCCCACACCAATTGGATGTTGGCCCGGCCCTGTTTCGGTTCGGTTTCGTGTTGGCCTTTTGCGTTTTGGCTTTTGTCACCGTCGTGTGCCTATTTATAGTGTAGTGTATACTACATATACTATATATCAGACCGTATTATATACATTACAATTATATATAAGAAGAGGCGTGTGCCACCAAGTTGAGCTTGTCAATTTTAATTTGTACAAGTGGGAAAACTGCAGACGAGTGTACTCGACTGTGAAATACCCGCTATACTTTTTCGATAAAAACATATTTTAAAAATATACCGAAAGTATACCACAAAATACTAAAATATACCGGAAATGTATCGAAATATACGAAAAATATACCATAAATTTACCAAAATATATAGAAATGTTCAATTACATATATTTCAAAATATGCCTAAAATGTGCATATTTTTATATGTATATACATATATACCGAAAAATATGTCAAACGTTAAAATATACCAAAGTATGTATTTATTTTAGTATATCGTTTTTATCCAACTGTTAGCACCATAGAGGACAAAATATACTAGACCGGACTGAAGTGAGAGTTTATCCACAAAAATACTATTATATAATATAAAAATTTAATTATATTAAAGACTGCATTTGGTATATCGAGTTTATACTACAATCAATACCATAGAGAACAAAATATACCAGACCGAACTTAAGTTGGCGTTTAACCAGAAAGATACAAAAATATACCGAAAGGCCTATTTGTTATATCGATATTATTCTGCGATTGAGACCATAGAGAACAAAATATACTAGATCAAACTGAAGTAGTCAAAAATACTAGAATATACCGAAGCCCATATTTGGTATATCGATATTATACTACAGTCAATACCATAGAGAACAAAATATACTAGATTAAACTGAAGTAGTCAAAAATACTAGAATATACCGAAGCCCATATTTGGTATATCGATATTATACTACAGTCAATACCATAAGACTAAATATAATAGATCGGAATGCAGTATTTCTAAATAAATTTCAATCTATGAATTCGGAGATGCCTCCTTCCGCCTCTTACATACATCTCCTGCAGACACAAAATGATAATACCCTTCTACCCTGTGAGTAGCGGGTATAAACATGGCTTCGAGAGCCGTCAGTTGTCAGTTGTCGGTCGTCAGTTAGCAAATCCTTGCCTAATGAATGAGTGAGCTCTGAGTGCTTTGCATATTGAATCCGTTATTCAATCTTCAGTGTATTAAGTGCATTTATCAACACTGGCTGGAGTCTGAGATTTGCAACAGCTGCAGTGGACAAAGTTGTACTCGTACAACATTTCTGGCGGCTTTGCGCCCAAGGCGCTTAGAACTTATGGCACACAGGACAAACGGACAAGAGGACAACGGAAGAACGGGACAGGAGCACACAAGGGATACAGGAGGACATCAGGACAACAGGACGAAAGGACGACAGCCATTAATCATTAGCGCAAAAATGCGACTGCGAAGCAACCACCAGATGACGACGACAACGATAAGAGCAAGAAAATAAGTATGTGAGAGGAGTGAAGAAGAGAGGAGCCAACGGGGGAGACAACCAGTGTTGGGCAGCGGGCGCTAAGCGGCTTCTGAGTTGTTGCCTTTTTTTTTGTTGTGTTGTGTTGTGTTGTTTGTTGCCTTCTTCTCGAGGCATTTCACACACAGCATGACGATGACAATGCCATTGTGAGGCCTAAATGTTTTTTATCTCATTTCGCAGACGTCTGCCGGAAAAGTGGAAGCTTTCCCTGCCCCACACTCTCGGCATTTCCCAACCCCTCAGCAACCAGTAAACAGTAAAAAGGTACTGAAAAATTGTGGAAAATCACTTCACAACACAGACTTCAGACTCAGACTCGTGCCACGCCCCCATTGCTAACGCCCACACGCACACGCACGCACACACACGGAGCGCCTCCCATCCGCTTGCTTGCTATTTTACTTTCTTTCTGGTCGGTATTTCTTTTTTTTTTGCTTTTTTTGACTCTATCATAATTTATTATTCATGCATTTGTATATAGCATGTATATTTTGCCTAGCATTGTGATTATTTAAATACCCTGTAATCGAATAAAGTGCAAAAGTATTGGCTGATTTCAAAATTGAGCTAATTTTCAATTTAAGTAAATAAGATTACTTTACTTTGCATTTTCAGTCATAAGATTTAAGTAAACAATTTAATTTTATAACTTTGGAATCATTTTCAATTATTTTTAGTTTGCATTTTCAGTCATAACATTTTAGTAAATTAAATCAATAAACTCGAACTTATTTTGAATCACTTTTAGTCAGTCATAAGATTTTAGTAACTTCAATGAAATAAATTAAGTTTCAATCATCAAATTTTAATAAATTAAATTATACGAACTCGGACTTATATTACATTTAGTTAGTTTTTAGTTTGCATTTTCTTTGAATAAAATTAGAAGTTATTTTAAAGTGATTTGCTTCTACAGGGTATTTGCAAGTCGAGTTTGCTGTCAATTGCTTGACAGCTCCCTTTTTGCTGTTGTTGTGTGTTTCTGTGCACGCGTGTCGTGTGTTATTTTTCATTGTTGAAAGGACGCTTTTTGGAAAGTGTCGCTTACTTATGTAATTTGACAGTGCTGGCAAAAAGTAAAGTGACTCCCGACTGCTGTCGACTTCTGCTGCTGCTGCTGCCCCTTGACAATCGTTGCAACATTAAATAAGCTTCAAATTGATGGGCAGTCATTTGTTAATATTACGTCTGCCCTTTGATTACATCTTACTTTCTCGCACATCTCAGCTCTATTATTGGCTCGAAGTCAGAGTTCGAGTTGAAGTTGGATGGATGGGGGACGGGGAAGGGGGGAGAGAACGGACTTTAGATGTAAGTCACTTGATATACGTAGTTATTACGTTGCTCACAACTCACAACGCGGGTTGTGAAAAGTTTCGCCGGCTTTTCATTTGCATTTTTCATTTGGCCTTTCATTAACTTTGTCCTCGATACTCTCCCCCTCTCTCTCTCTCCCACTCTCTCTCTCTCTCTCTCTCTCTCTCTCTCTCTCTCTCTCTCTCTCTCTCTCTCTCTCTCTCTCTCTATGCGGGCAGCCAAAACACTCTCGCCTCTCATTAGAAGCGCTTCATTAAAAGGGCTTAAAAACTTGCGAATAATACGTATTTCTCATGCCAAATGCAATTTCAGCAGCCACAAAAATATCCACCCCACCTCAATTTTTAATTAAAGTTGGCAAAATAAAAATAACGAGGCAAGTAAAAAGAAATTGCTTTGTTACGAGAAAAAATACATTTAAATTAGAATTATTATAAAACAAGTAAGAAAGCTACAGTCGAGTGTACTCGACTGTGAGATACCCGCTACCCATTTTGAATAAAAGCAATATATTTTGCGGTATATTTCTCAAAATATACCAAATATACTACTAAAAACCCAAAAAAAAATATACCAAATGGTATATTTGGTATATCGATATAGTACCGCATTCAAAATATACCATAGACAGCACAATATACCAGACTGTCGGCCAAAGCAAATTAGACCCCTAGTAAGTAGGCGTTTTTGCCCATACAAAAGTATTTCTTTAATAACTTCGACAATTTTATCTGATCGCAACCAAATTTTTAGGAATCATAACTACTATAGTAATTATTATATATACCAAAATTCGTAACTCTAGCTTTAAAATTACGCTTGTTATTCGATTTTTTTTATTTGCGGGGGCGGAAGGGGGCGTGGCAAAAATTTGAAACAAACTTGATCTGCGTGCAAACATAACAAATGTTGTCGAAAAAAAATTATAGCTCTATCTCTTATAGTCTCTGAGATCTAGGTGTTCATACGGACAGACGGACGGACACACAGACGGACAGACACACAGACGGACAGACGGACATGGCTAGATCGTCTCGGCTGTTGAAGCTGATCAAGAATATATATACTTTATAGGGTCGGAGATGCCTCCTTCTGCCTGTTACATACATTTCCTGCCGGCACAAAGTTATAATACCCTTCTACCCTATGGGTAGCGGGTATAAATAGTATTTAGTATATACTATAACATAAAAATGGTATTTAGTTTAGTAAACGAGCAAAGCGCATTAGGTTTAATCTCTTTTGGACGCAGCAGCAAAAAGAATATGCTGATTGCAGGAATTTTTCAGGCTTAAACTAGACTGAATGAAGACAGCTCAGCTCAATAAACTGCCAATGAAAATGCTTGTGCAAAAAAAATGTTCTTTCAACTTGAGCGCAGCTTTTACTTCATTCCATTTTATGTTCGCAATTTAGCTTAAAACGTTTAACTGCCACAAAAGTTATATGGCGAATATATTTTTAGATTGCTATTTTCGGACATCGGACATTCGAATCTATTCTTTAAATTTAATAAATAAATTCAACAATAAAAATAACTATAATAATAATATTAATAATTTAGCTTTCTATACTTATCTTAAAATGTTCAATCCTAAAAAAGATTAAGCATTTTAACATAAAAATTTTCATAAAAACATAGAAATATTTTAAGGCTTAAGGATTGCAATATATATATAAATGTACTTTAGATTGCTGTTTTCGGACATTTCGAATTTGTACTTTTAAATTTAATAAATAATAGAATTATTATTAGGATTGCAAAATGTTTTTCACATGTATTTTAGATTTTTATTTTTAAACATTTCGATTTAGTTATGCTTATTTGCTTTATGCTTATAAAAAATGTATTTATTTCAAAGTTGAATATTTTTTAGGTTTGCAAATTTTTTTTTTTAATATCTATTAGTTAATATTTCGAAACTAAATATGTTATGAGCCTCAATTCCTATCATAATAAATATATTATTATTATATATGAACATATATTCATATTTTTATTTTCCCAAATATTTAATCTAATTGGAAATTGATTCATTAGCTGAAGCTCAGAGTTGTGCGCTAAAAAGTATGCTATGCAAAACAATATCAGATAATAGTGAAAATTGGATTAAGTAGAATCATCTATCGGACTTCTCACGCCACTTGACTTGGAATTGTGGACTTGGCACTCCCAGTTATGCGTGTTTATATGCTAAATAGCTGCGATTAAATTACATTTCAATGTCTGTTTTGCTGCTGGCCAGCTAACCTAACAACTAACCTCAGATAACATGACCAATAGGCGGCGGAAAGCGAACGGAAAAAAAGAAAAACAGGTGCGGTCTGTTTTGTCAAACAATGAGCAAGAAAAACAACTCCAACAACAGCAACAACTCGAATTAAATGTGACCGAAATTAATGAACAAAATGGCCAACTATAAATTAGACGCGGTCCAATTTATGCAACAACAACAACAACAACGACACGGAAAAGCACATTAACAATGGCTGCGGCTAAATGTAAGGACAATTTATTTAATTAAATGCGCAGGCGAAAAAATAAACACAAAGGGCAAAAACAAAAACACCAAACAGAAAACAGAAAAAAACAACGGGAAAGCAAAACCAATGCTGAAGCAATGGCAAAATAGGCATAGCCATAGGCATGGGCAGAGAAGAAGGAGGGAGGAAGGAGTATGCTCAAAAAGGCGGGCCATGCGGCGGCACGTAGTCATCATGCTAAGGAAGAAGCAGCAGCAGAGAGGCAGCAGGCTGGCAGTCCTGTCTCTCTCTCTTACTCTTCTCTTCTCCCTTGGCCAGCGCCATGCAAAGGCAAACGATGAGTCATGAAGGTCATGACGAAAGCAAAGCAGCTGGCAGCGACGTCGACGTCGATGTCAACGTCAACGCCGAGCCGAGCCGACAGCAGCAGCAGCAAAAGTCGCTTTGATTAGTTGTCGTAACAACAACAACAATGGCGCAAAAGCTACATTTCTGCTTCTTCTCCTTCACCATCACATCTTGCTGTTGTAATTGCTGCTGTTGTGACAGGTTGACGACGCGCCTGGCAGACATTTTGGCAGCGCGCTCTCACAAAAACACAAACACGACAGCGAGAGAGAGAGCTACAACGAAAAAGCGGCAAAGAGAGGCGCGCTTGGAGAGCAGCAACGGCGGCCGCTATGAAAAATCAATTTCGCAATGTTACGACGTCGATGTTGACGCTGACAGCGACAGCGACGCAGCCACCTGGTACTGCGATGTTGTGTTTGTTTGTTTGTGTTTTTGTTTTTTTTTTTTTGTGTTTGTTTTCGAATTGCTGCTGCCTGTGTGCCTTAATGTTGCTCATTAGTCGCAAATGTTGCACTCTTACTTTGCCTACTGCATTCTTGATTAAGCGAACATGTATTGCCCTGCCTATGGTCAGTCTAATTAAAACTAAACGTAACTCGTAATTTGTCATTTACAGTTACGGCAGAGATGAGTCAATGTGCATTTGTTTTGTTCTTCTTCTTCTTCTTTCACTCACCTCTTGTTCTTCGTGTTCTGCTTTAGCCCACTTTTTCTTGTTGATATGTGTATGTGTGTGTGTGTGTGTGTGTGTGTGTTTGTGAAATCACTATGTATGTGTGTGCGTGTTAGTTTTTAGCAACATAAAAAAAAACATCAACACTTTTCTTGATTTGTCCGCAAATAACAACAAAAAAAATATTTAACAAAATGCACGACGAAACAACAACAACAATTGTCACTTTTCTTCTCGACTTTGTAGCTTCGTTTTCGGTTTTGCACTTTTACGTTTTACTTTTCGCGCGCTGTGCTGTGCTTTCATTCATTTGCAGTTTGCATTTTGCATTTGCAGTTTCTCAATTTCCGTTATCGCTGTCACACTTGCGATGCTGCTATTGTTGTTGTTATTACTATTATACACTGCGTGTTTGTCAGTATGTGAGTGTGTGTTTTGTTCTGTTCTGCCGTCGTTGTCGTTCTTCTGTGTGTTTTTATGTGGCCGGCGACGACGACGACCACGAAACGCGCTCTGCGTTGGCGTTGCGTACACTGCAAAGGCTGCTGCTGAACTGAAAGCAGACCTGACACGCGGTTGCCAAGTTAGCTCAGCTCAGCTGCAGCCTGCTCTCCACACTCTCCCACACTCTTGCACACACTCGCTCTCTCTCCAGAGCTCTCTCACATTTCTACTCTCCTGCTCTAGCTGAAGCTGGCGTTTACAACAACCCCCAAAAGCTACGGCACGTGTGCACGACCACCATACGGCACCCACAACAACAACAACAACAACAACGACAACAGCAACAACTACAAAACAGCGACGACAACTTCAACTACAAAACAAGCTACGATGTGTCGGCGAGAATAACAGCGAAAGCAGCAGCACAGCAGCAGCAACAATAACAACAACAGCAGCTCAACCCTGCATTGCTATGCCGGTGTGACGTTGACGCTGACGCATACGTTGGCGTCTGCGCAGTGTGAACAGCTCGACAGCATCGCGGCTTCTCAGCCGCTAAACATGCACTGCTAGCAGTTATGCAACCAAAATTATTATTACACAGAAACAATTATATAAAATGCATTTAAAATGCAGTAAATAAATGAAATTAAAATTTTATACTGGTTTTTCATAATAATTATGTAACTCAATACCAAATGGAAAACAAAAAATTAAAATTATGTTTATAGAAATTGAATAATAGAAATTTTTTCGTAAATTTTCCTAACAGGAATGAAATATGTATGTATATGAAAACAACATTAATATTTTAAATAACTTCATACACTTTCATAATACGAATAAAATATGTATATCAAAACAAATTGAAAATAAAAGTAATTTGCAAAAATATTTTAAATATTCTTTCTCTATTCAAAAAATGTTTGTTTAAAAACATAACAGATGTTTCGATCTATATAGATCAATGATTCTTCAGTTCGTCCATAAACTTTTCACAACTATGGAAAGTTGTGCGTTTACTTCGCACACGCACTATGCTCAATGAAAACAGAGATGAAGCGAGAGTGAGAGAGTAAAAAAGCACAAATAGTGAGAGCATCTTGCACAGAAATAGAGAAGAGAGAGAAGCTGGTGGCTGTTGGAGAGAGCGAAGAGCGGAGAGCGTAGCATGCTTTTATGCGCTTTGGCTTGCCACTTGTGTAATATTGGCAATTAACTAACACAAAATGGGGTTGATTTTTGAATGGATGCGAATGCGAATGCGACTTTCACAACGAATGCGATGATGACGATGTTGACGATGACGCTGATGATTATGACGATGTTGATGCTGATGTTGATGTTGATGCTGATTTTGATGCTGATTTTGATGCGGATGCTGATGATGGGAATGAGTCGGTAATGTTGTTGAGTGCGTTGAGTCCGTTGCTTATTTGCGAATGCTACGCGAAAATGCTTGATGGCCACAAAAACAGCAGCTTGTTGGCTATTTGGCGAACCGGAAGTGCATTCAACCGGAACATTTTTGGTCAATTTGCAAAGCAATTGGTTTTTCGTCCGCCCCGCAACGGAAAAGTCAGATGCCAGGCAACGGAAAAGTGGACAGAATGAGGAAAGGTGATTTGTCGCAGACATTTGGATAACTCAATTATGTGGCAAAGTCTTAATCATGCCACTCGCAACAACAACACGGACTACGTGTGTCAATTAGCAGCTGGAAAAAGTTGTAAAGAAATTTCATGGCTTAACACCAGGTGAGCTCCCTTTCTCCCTCTCCCTCTCCCTCACCCTCACCCACTTCGCTTGTACGTTTCAATTATTTTTAGCATGCTCCAATTTTGTACTGACCAAAGCGAAGAGCGAGTACAATAAATCATTTGATTTGTACACTCTGAACCTGCAACTTGAAGCGTTCCCCCGACGACGACGTTGGGTCTGTCTTTTATCCCGCTGGGGTCGTGGATCTTGGACCCCCCTCCAAGTGCAAGTCCGGACACGTGATGTGCGTGCCTTCCGGTGCTAAATCAAGGCAAACGTTTTCAAATTGTCTTACCTGCCTTGCCATAGTCCATAGTTTGTTCTTACCCGGACTTCTCTCGGGTCTTCTCTTCTCTTCTGTTCTCCCCAGTGCCCACTCCAATGTGCAATGTGCGCATACAAACGGAAGCAACTGTAGTTAATATTTATGGCGATTTAATCTTCTCACTTGAGCGCTGCTCAGTTAAGTTTGATAGACACCCTGGCCTCAGACTCCACACAGACTCCTGGCTTCCAGCTACCAGCTGACCCTTTTTTTTGCCCCCCTGCTTCTCTATCCCTTCTCCTGCCACCAGAACAGAAGCAGTTGCTTCTAAAGCTCCTCAGTTTGTTTGCGTGTCCATTTAATTTCCGCCTGGAATTGCTTAATCAAACAGAGCAGAGCGTTTGCTATTGGGGATCTGAGCAAATCGCCTCGAATTTCGCATCTCTATCCCCCTCTCTGTCTCTCTCTCTCTCTCTCTCTCTCCTCGCTTAATGAGTAGTTGTACTTTTTTTTAAGGGGGGTTTCGACATTGACTTTGGCCGGGTTAAGCCTCCAGGGCGACCAAAAAAGCAAACAGAAAGTGCATTAGCAACAAATTGTTATTGTTGCCCAGGCGGCTGACTTTTGTCAGCCACTGTGTGCAAACACTGAGAGAGAGAGCACCATGTGTAACTAAGGGGATTCGGGATTCACCACGCACTGTGAATTTGTCAGATCGCTTATCTGACAGCTTCAACGAAATCACAGGCGTAAAACCCGGTAAAAAACTACAAAATCACATTTATTTGTTTTGGATTAATCCAACTGAAAATATGGAGAAAACTAACAAGTTGTAAGCGTATAACAGTGACTTTCACTTTCTGGAGAAATAAAGTTATTAAACAGAATCATAAATTCAATATTTGTTAGAATTCTGGAGTTAAAAAGCTAAGAATCATAATTATATTTGGAATACTTGTTAGAATTCTGGGTGTTTACAAAAGATAAGCTGATTAAATTTAAGAAAACAATCCAAGGAACAATATCATATTCAATGCATTTTTTATGTAGTTCATTAAAGATTCGCTGCGAAACTACATACATATTTAAATAGTCAATGAGATATTTGTTAATACTATACCACAAAAATACTTAAAATATACCAAACATATACCGTTTTGAATAAAAGCAAAACAGCGGGGTATTCATTTAAAAAAAACAAAAAAGGATTTCGTGTTTTAGTGCTCAAGAATTGTCAATAAGCTTCGACTATATTGGTGAATTTGCAGTTGATTGAACTAATGAACCTTTCGACTCCACTTTCAAAGCTTCCCCTTCGATTGTGTAGTGGAGATTGAGAGCTTATGAGGGATCATATCAAGAGCTGAAGAGTGTAAGAAGTGCATATGGAACAAATTTACATAGAGGGCGATTACGAGACAAAGCAACTGAGTGTGAATGCGAATGTGAATGGGGATGAGTGAGTACTTTTATTCGAAGCGAGGTCATATTGGTCTCCCTCTCTCTTTCTCTCTATCTTCCCTCTCTTTCTCTTATTTAAATTAATGGAACATAACAATTTGATGCGCTTGACACAAGTGGCAGGAAGCAAGAAGACGTTAAACGCTGCGTGCTTTCCTTTCGCTTTCGCTTTTTTTACTTCTGCTTTTGCTTTTGCTTTGAATTTTTGCTTTTTTCAATTAAACAAATAGCTGAATTTGACATTTTCTGAGCTCGAAAAGAAAGTTCAAAGGCAAATCGTAGGCTAAAAAGGAAATGACGACGCAACGTGGCGATAACAACGACAACGAAGCAGCTGAACTTCGACCTCACTTTCCATTCCCCTCCCCCCGCCCCCCCCCCACTCCTTCTACTTCCTCTGCTTTCTCCCCTTCCTCCTTCCCCCTCTTCCCCTTCCTCTCCCACTGCCATCGACAGCGCTTATCGAGTGCTGTGGCAACTTTCAACATTTTCTTTCACTGTTCCCCCTTGTCTGCTTCCTCTGCCCCTCCCTTCTCCTTTCCCCTCACCTCATCTCCTTTCTTTTCGCTTGCTTCGTGTTTGTTTCTTATCAGTGCATTGCCATCGACAATAACAGCTGCAATCGTCCTGCTGCCTAGGCAAATGTTTGTTTCCCTTCCTTTCCTCCTCCCCGCGCTCTCACCCGCATCTTCAGTTTCCCCCTTCCCACCCCTCCCCCCGCTTAAGCGATTACACACATTTATGGGTATAAACATTTCTGCAATTTCTTCAGAGCCATCTCATGATTCAATTAGCCACAGCCCAATGCGCTTAGCTGGGCGTGTCTCTTGAGTTTTCAATTGAAAAATAACAACAACAAAGAACACAATATCAAAAAAAAAACCCAACAAAAATTGATCAACAAATCATGAAAGATGAATAGACTAAGAAGATACCTTGTAAACAAAATAAAAATTGATCAACAAATCATACAAAATGGTTGCACTAAGAAACTCAATAAAAATATTGACAAACTTCGTTCAACAATTTAAAATGGAAAATTTAAATAACTATTGAAATTTACAAATCTTTCTAGGCAACTATTTCGACATCTCATTACATTTTTCATTATTTTAGATATTTTTCTAAGAAACTTTTCATATTTAAATGCTGAATGAGAAACTAAGAAGAAAGATTCAGATATAGAAACTATTTCAGCTGTTTAGAAATACTTTTAAGATTCGAAATACACTTTAAACTTTAAAGACTATTCCCATATCTCATTAAGAGCATACTTAAAACACCCCACTAAGCAAGATCTTGCGATTACAGGGTATGCAAAGCAAGCAAAGCAATTATCTATCATAGCCAGTGCCTTGCCCCCGTTTTTGCCGTTCGTGGCTTGAGTTATAGCCAAGAGGAACAAGTTAAGCAACTGCTTGTTCCCCCCTCTCTCTTCACCACTCCACTCCCACCTTGCTATCGCTATCTCTTTCGCCCTTTTTGCATCGTCAGTTTGTTAAGCTTTCGACTAATCTGATTTAATACAATTTTAATGGCTAAGAAGCATCTAAAAATAACTTAGTTACCACACAGCGCACACCAAAAACGAAAAAGAAAAAATAAACAAAAAATAAAGAAAAAGTGTTGCAATGGAAGATAAACAAAATCCTGGACAGTCGCTTCAGTTACCCTATGAATATTGCACTAAGGATTAGGATAACAATAATGTAGCATATGTCAAGTAGAGAAAACATTTTTAATCTGTTCAAAGAAATAATGAAAAGGCAACTAAAATAAAAGTAGATAAAAATGCTTGATGTTCCCAAATGTTCATATAAATGTAATTCATAAAAGTGTATAAAATATAAAGAAATTTCAATAAACTTTTATGAATTTGTATTTCAATTCAAGAAAAACCTATTTGTATTAAAAATTTCTGAAATTTCAATAAACTGTTGAATATTTGTATTTAAACTAAAAAAACAAGTGAGACAGCTATAATCGAGTATGATCGACTTTAAGACATCAATTTTCAATAAAACCATATTCTAAAAATATACCGAAAAGGTACTAAAATATACTGAATGTTATATTCGGCAAATATACCATAGAGAAAAAAATATACCAGATTGCCAGCAGAAATCTACAATCAAGTGTACCCGACTGTGAGATATCCGCTATACATTTGCAATACAAAAAGTATACTAAAAATATACCGAATTAATATACCGAAAAATAGGAATATGTTATATTTGGTATACTGATATAGAACTACACATTTTTAGTAAAACCATATTCCAAAAATATACCGAAAAATATACTGAAAATACTAAAACATTCCGAAAGCTACATTTGCTACATTGAAAAAAGTGAGTGTAATCGACTGCGAGATACTCGCTACCCATTTTCAATAAAATTATATACCGAATATGTATACCTAAAAAATACTAAAATATACCTAAGGCAATATTTGGTATATCGGTTTAGTACTACATTAAAAATATACTAAAGAGTACAAAATATACCAGATTCCAGAAGGTATTATTTTTGCCATACTTCAAGTATTTTGTATCTATTTGCAATGAAAGAAATTTAGGAAAAGAAACACTCAAAACACTAAAGTTTAACTAATATACCTTAAGAGCGAAATGGCGATTCTAAAGCAAATGATTATGAGAATAGAATCTATTTGCGGACTGTTGCATAATGAGCAGCCACAAAACTCGGAAACCAAATCGAGGCATAATCCAAAAGTGTTGCTCAAGTGGCTTAAAAAAAAATTGCACAAGACAACTTTGTACAGTCATTGCCAAAAGTATGCATACACAGACAGTTGCCAGCTGTCAGTGTCAAATTCATTGTAAATTACAAGTTCATTTGCGGCTACTTTGGCATTACAGTCCATCCACATCCGGTCTTAAGGTCTTAAGACTTTGCTTGAGCTGCATAAATTATATATAGAGGAGCAGGTCGAAGAACCGATTTTGGATGCTGCTGCTGGCTGCAGTTCAGTTAGCTCGTAATGAAACTTAATGATGCCCCATTAGCGATGAGACGCTGTCCAGCTAACTGTACAATATGCATTTTGAGGCGCCACCGATGCGCGAAGTTCACAAAAAAAAAAAAAAACAACGGAACAGCGAAACATGAAAGAAGATTGCACTTGTCTTTCTTGTGTGTGAGGGAGTCACAAAAAAAAAAAAAAAAGTAAAACGCCATTGTCAGAGTCAAAAAGACAATGAGATGGAAAGATAGCTGATGGATGGATAAAAGACCAAGGTTAAAGCAAGAGCAAAGAATGCAGCGTTAAGCTGATTGAATAGACGGATTTGAGTCAAGTGTTAATACTATTAAGAGAATTTTATGAAAAATATCATACAAAAATATTTAAAATTGACTATAAATTTAACAAAGTGGTACCAAAAATTTGCAGAAGACATTTTTTTTGTACACAATAGTATTTCTTAAATAACTACAATTTTCTTCTTCAATTTCTATCTCATCAGAAAACGAACAAAATGAAAAGAAAACCACAATTTAAAATTAACTAAAATCGATTAAAAATGCCCAAAAAGCTCAAAATTGATGTTGTAGAAAAGTATTGTACATGAAAATTATAAAAACAAAATGGTATAACTTACATGAAGTACATAAAAAGTATACAAGTAATCTGGAAAATAAAATAAAATATTCGATATATTAATTAAGAGAAAAGTAAATAAAAAATAATAATGTGAATAAACAACAGTATAGTATAAATAAATATGTATTACGGATACTATAAAAACTAACAATATTAATATAATAAGTAAGAAGTTTGACTATAAAATACTCACTATCCATTTTAATAAAATATACTGAAATAATGTACTAACAAAAATACTAAAATATGTCGGGGTCTATATTAGAAGTTCGAGTGGGTTCGACCGTAAAAAATTGAGAACTAAAATATAATATATAAATATAAACAGATAATATACCAAAAAGTATTTTTGTTAAACCACAAGTATTTATAATACATGCTAAAAAAAATAAAAATTACATTTGTTATAATGGTAGACTACTGCAATAGAAATATACCGCACGCTTGCTATTATCAAAATACCAAGTATACTAAAATATACCAAAAGTTAAATTTATTATAAAATACAAAAAATATGTGATTGCCAAGCAAAGCACTTATTGCTTAGATATTGAAATATTCTGAAAGCTATGTTTGGTATATTTATTTAATACTAGATTTGAAATATACTGTTTTGCTAGTTATTCAATTATAATAAATACTTTAAGACTACTTCGACCTCAAAATGAATCTCATAAATATTTTCCAAAGTGCGTAGAACTCAAAATGCCAATTTGGAAGAGTTCGATGAGGCAAACCTACGATTAATATACTTCGATATGAACTCAAAGCGCAACAGTTGATGATTTGAATATACCAATGCTATAATGGAATGGAAACGTAGCGATAATTGCAAAGAAGAAGACAACGGCGCTGAGAATTGTGCGAGTTAATCAAAGAGGGGCGCCAAAAGAACAAAGCGAACAAAGCTGAAATGAGTTGAGTTGAGTTGGGTTGAGTTGGGCACGCGTTCTCAATGTAATTCCCTTTGGGGCAATTGAAATCACCATTCACCATCGAAAAAAAGAACAACAAATAATGATGATCAAACAAATAATGAGAACGACGATCATGAACTCGAATGTATGTTGATGATGAGCATGATTATGATTTATTGTTGAGCTTCACTTTTCACGCTTTTATTTGATTAGTTCATCATCATCATTAATTATTATTAATTAATGAAGTTGCGTTTCGTTTATCGACGGCTATTTTTAATAACTACAACAAACAATAAACAGCAAAACAGCAACATCAAAATCTGTTGTCATTATATTAATAATTGCGGATATAAGCCGAGTTTATACCTAACTACACAACTATTCATTGTTCTTGTACAAGTTTATTTCTTTTTCTTTTTTGCCACCTCGAAAAAGTTAGTTCTCAATCTCGTTTCAGATTCTGTTCTTTTCTCTTTTTTTGGTTCCGTTTCTATTTTTATGCCAGCGGGAAAATCCAAACACTACACTTACAGCAAAGTCATCCTCATTCACATCGTCATGCATTCCATATCAAATGATTTGACAGAAATCTTCTCTTCGGGTATGCGAGACTATGCGATGAGCTTGCCAAAAATGAACTAAAGATTGGATTTCAAAGATACGACGCAAACTTCCAATCGATAAGAGTTCATAAAATCAACCAAAATGAATGTGGATTAAATAGTGTTTCAGCAGTAAGCTGAAATCTGTTATATAGAAGATATATTTCTATTGCAATCATGGCATATTCAAGCTGAGAACTTTGAAATAGTAGTGCGGCAGAAAAAACAACAAAAACAACGTACAAAATTTAGTTAAAACAGTTGATTAGTCTTTTTAAATTTGAAAAGCGCTGCTATTTCAAAGTTCATAACTGTAAGAATTGAAAGAGAATAACTTTTTAAACTTGAATTAATTTTAAAGAAATGTTCGATCGGGATTATAAAACTTCGACGACGTCTAATTTAAATAGTTTGTACAAATATCTCACGAAGTTTGATTAGAATTTTTAAAGAATACTTTATATAAGACCTTTTAAGGAATATAACACAAATTTCTAAACAAACCCAATTGCTAAGCATTCGCCTATTGACATTGAGCTTAGTTGGCGATGAAGACACTTTAATAAAGATTTATAAATTCAAAAATACCATAAAATATCAACAACAAAAATACCAAAAATGAAACAACTCAGTATTTAATGAGATGTTCGAATTAAAGTTGTATATAATACTTTCAACCGAAGAAAAACTTTTATACATTTTATAAGAATTATTTAAGAGCAAACGTAAAAGCGAGTAAATGTAAAGCATTCAACCAAAATCAAAGAAAAGTTTATTCAGAAAGAATAGAAGAAACTCAGTATTAAGTATGAAGTAAAGTATTCTATACAAAAAACGTCTAAAAGAGCTTTTTAAGAATACAATAAAATTTCGAAACAAACCCAATTGCAATGCATTTATCAGTTGGCTTAAAGTTTAGCTGCGTCAGTTGGCGATGAAAACATTCCTAATAAAGATTTATATTTAAAGAAAATACCAACAAAATACCTAAAATGGTGGAACTCAGTATTAAATACAATGTGCTAATAGAAGTTGTATAGAATACTTTCAACCGTAGAAAATAATAATAAAAATTTGAAGGAACTTAGGTATAAACAACTTTAAAGCATTCGAAAGTTGGCTTAGAGCATAGATGAGGTAGTTGGCAATAAAATACTGTCAGTAAAATACCATAAAATAACAAAGAAATATACCTAAAATGAAGAAACTCAGTATTACGATGTTCGAATACAAATATTCAATTCAACTTTCAAACGAAGGAAAAATTAGATCAATTTTATAGAGCTATATAGAGCCGAGTTAACTGGCGATAAAATACCGTCCACAAAATACCAACAAATATACCAAAAATTAAGAAACTCAGTATTATATACGAGGATTAAAGTTGTATAGAATACTTTTAAGCAAATAGAAATTATATACATTGTAAAGAACTAAGGTATAAGCAAAGATATTAGCAAATGTAAAGCATTCACCAGTTGGCTTAAAGCTTAGCCAAGTTAGATGGCGATGGAAACATTTCTTTGACGCAATCAAAAGCAGAAGTTCTCTAAGACAAAAGGGCAAAGAAACGAATCTGAAGAGGGAAATGTTATGGCTACCGTTTACGGATTTGCTTCACGCGCAGAACATCGTCAAGTTGTTTGTTGTGGCCAAGCCATGTTTGGAGCGGCACTTTTAAGCCCGATTGTAATGATTGCCCTCAAGTGAGTCAAAAAAACAGAAACAGAAACGAAACGAAAACAAAAACACTCGAGCTGTGAGAAGCGAGGCGAGCCGGAACTCCAAAGCGCTCTAAAAACATGGCGAGTGTTAATGATGGAATGCGATGCTATAATTAGTTAAAGCCGCTAAAATGTGCTCCCCCTCCCCTTCCCTTCTCACCCCTCCCTCCCAACTTGCCACACACTCCCTTTTGCACACCCTTTGAAGAAGTTGAAGAGTCTTTGCATTAATTACGTACAAAATGAAATTCGAAAAATTTGAAAATTGCAAAAAGCGTTTTGGTGCATGTCAGCATTTGGCTAATTAAACGGCCAAAAATGAACAGCAGCAAAACGAGTTGAAAACACACTCACACACACACACACACACACACACATAAAAAAAGAATAAGAAGCAATGCGAAACTAGCTGAAGAGAAGAAGAGGTAGACAGCAGACAAGACTTGAACAGAAAACAATTAAAATTGAGCATGACTCCCAAACTCTGAGCTCTGAGCTGAGACTATAAAACCAAAGCGTCGCCTTCCAACCACAAACAGTCGAGTCTTGCCTCTTCGTTCTCGTTGTTGTCGCCTTTTTTTGTTGCCTTTTTTTTGGTTGTGAGTTGTCAAGTGAACTAAAGTGAAGTGTTTCTGCCGCAAAAGTGCAAAAGAAGAAGTAGAAGATGTTGCATCAACGTGTTGTCCTTGCCTCCTGCCTGCTGCTTGCCAGCTTTTTGGTCGCCGTCTCCGGCGGACGCCTGCCCCAACGCTATCTGCCCTCCAATCAGTATCTGGCTCCCCAGGCTAGCCACAATCAGCTGCACTATCATGGCGTTAGCGGTGGCCAGGCAGCGCACAGCCGCATCGGTGGCATTGGAGGTGGCGTTGCTGGTGGCGCCTCAGCCTATGCTGGACAACATGGAGCAGCTCCTCATCGCCAGACGCCGCAGATTCCCATTGTGCGCAGCGACTACCAGAGCGATGCCAGTGGCAACTACAACTTTGGGTGAGAATGACACGCGATAGTTCCAAGGATAGTAGCGATGGTGTTACTATCGCTACAACTATCGCAATTACTTTCAAGGCAGTTTCGAAAATCTATAGAAATAATATTGCTTAATGGCAAACGATAGTTCAAAGGATAGCAGCGATGGTGTTACTATTGCTACAACTATCGTCTTTATTTTTAAGGCAGTTTCGATACTCTATAGAAATAATATTGCTTAATGGCAAAACGATAGTTCAAAGGATAGTAGCGATGGTGTTACTATCGCAATAGAAATACTACAACAACTCAGACACAATTCCGCAAATTTAATTCTATTTCTAAGCTTTACTATCACTAGAACTAGCTCTTAGTTACTATCGCTACAGCTATCGTCATTATTTTCAAGGCAATTTCGAAACTCTATATAAATAATATTGTATAACTTTCGTATTTCCACAACTTGAATTCTATTCAAACTCCTTGCGATTGTAAAATGCTTTACTATCGCTAGAACTAGTTCAAAGTTACTATCGCTACAACTATCGCTATTATTTAAAAGGCAGTTTCGAAGCTCTATATAAATAATACAGCGTAATCGAATTATATTTTGTATTGGTAACTTGCGTAATTAAATTCCATTTTTTAATGTTTAATTTTGTAATTTCGCAAATTCGATTCTTTTCTTCGCTTCCTCGAATTTGTAAAATGCTATCGCTACAACTAGGGTAAACACTTTTAAAACACTTTAGCAAACAAAATTTCAGTCAATAAACTTCGAAGAAATATTGCAGCACTTTTGAAATAATCTGCCAGTTGCTATTAGCAGTTGCTATTAGCAATTATTAACTATTTAATTCAATTTTATTATAAGGATAGGCTTGCTATTATAATATGCGATATTATGGCTATCTACGCATAAAATTGTAAGGGGAGAGTGAGAGTCAATGGATGTCTTAAAAGGCAACCTAATGGCAACCCTAAACTCTTTCATAATGAATTTCTTAAAGAAGTTTCGCTTTGAAAAGTTCCCAATTTAAATATGAACTCATTTTTTTTATAAATCTATTAGGTATAAAATCATAACAAAATACCATAAAAGTACTATAGCATATTGTAGGGACATTTAAGAATTTCTCTTTTTAACATTTTACATTCTAAATTCCTATAAATATTACCAACGACTTCTCTAATATGATTTGAACTCTTTTCCCTACTATGAAAATACCATAAATGAAAAAAAAAATACCATACTAGGAAAATTTTCGAATCTCTCTTCTAAACATTTAACGGAATAGCAACATCAAAATTCTACAATTATATAAATATTACCAACGACTTCTCAACTTTAATTTGAACTCTTTGTGCACTTTTTGCAGCTTCGATACTGGCAATGGCATCCATCGCGATGAGACCGGCGAGTTCAAGGGAGGCTGGCCACATGGTTCTCTGGGCGTGCGTGGATCTTACTCCTATACTGGGGACGATGGCCAGCAGTATACCGTTAACTACAAGGCCGATAAGAACGGTTTCCATGCCGAGGGTGCACACTTGCCCACCTCCCCTTCGCTGCCCGCCGAGTAAGTTTGCTCCCCTTCTCTCCCTCTTTTTACTCTCGAAATACTAAATGAATCTCATCCTATGTTCTTTGCAGTCCTCATCAACATCGCAGTGCTGCAGCTGCTGGCGGATATCATGGCAATGCCTATCATGGTGCAGCCAGTTCTCCGGCGTCTTCTTCACGTTATCTGCCTCCCGGTTATCGCCAGCGCAGACATTACTAAGCAAAACAAAACAACAACAGATCTCCCCCGCCCTCAATTGCGATCGAATCGACCACAGCGCTCAATTTATACATAGTTCTATTCATTAAGAAATATACATACATATATTTTCTACCGAATGTGAATAAAGTTTAGTTGAATATTTCCCCGAAATATTGCACAACAGACTTTTCATTTTATATTTTACAGCTCGTGAAGATAAAATATAGTATATTTTGAATGTTATAGTATATCCATATACCAAATATGCGCTTGGTATATTTCAACACATTACTCTCTTTAACAAAATGTTCTATTCCATTAAAAAGATATACATTTTAAAAGCATTTCCCGATATTTCTCAAATTATTCCGATTCATATAACACATTATTAATATCAAATATTCCAAATATACCTTATATTTTAGTATATTTTGAATGTTATAGTATATCGACATACTTTTCGATAGACTTTTCGGTATATTTCAACACATTACGCAAGCAAAATATTCCAAAACTGATTAGAACGAAACAATTAGCAAATTGCATATGAAACTGAGGTAAGAAAGCAATTTTCTAAATAAAAGATATTATTCCCCATTTTATTTATTATGAGCCACTTCTAAACATTTCCCATTATTCAAAAGAATAATACTTATAGATCTCAGAATTTAAATTTATATCATATGCCCAATATCTTCTATAATGTTTCCACATTTGAAATACAATTTTTTGTGTTATTTCCGACCACATTAATTTAAATTTCGTATTATCCTCGCATTTTATGGCAATTCCCATTTTTTTTCTTCATCTAACTCCCTGCATATTTAGCGTATGCTCGCATTTTTCTGCCACAAAGTTAGCCAAGCATCTGCTGCTTCAAAAAAAAAACACTCATACGCCCTGTTGACTGTCGTCGTCATTGCGTCGTCGTCGTCTCCTGGCACGCCTCTTTGCTGTTCGATGTTTAAATGCTGCATGTTCTCGACTTTTTGGCAAAGTTTCATCGTCAGGCAAAAGTAAAACTGATTAATATGCAGTTAAGCAGCAGTTAAAACAACAACAAAAACACCAAAAGCCACAATTGGCCTCCCTTCTTCTTCTTCGAATTTGCCAACTTCTAAAATCAAAACAAGCTAAAAAGTTGTCGCACTCAACTTTTATTCTTTCAGCTGTTTTTTGTTTTGTTTTGTGTGCTTGGCAACTTTTTGGCCATTGTCGAGAACATTAATCATATATACGCATCCATATATAACTGAGAGAGAGAGAGAGAGAACGAAAGAACAAGACCATAAAACCATCTAGATAGCATTTGCCATTTTCCATATACTTAGTGTAGTATGCATTCTTAAGTAGTCTGCATGCAAAAAGTGCAAAAAACGTGAAAAAGAGAAGTCTTAAAGATGCTGTCGACAATTGCTGCAAAATGCGAAATGAGCTAAACAATAATAGCAAACTTTTAGTAAAGTTGTAATATTCTGACTAGAAGATACTCTGCAAAGGATTAGAGGAAATTTCATTACGTGAACTATCACAACATTTCCTGGCATTGCATATTTAAATATTAATTTACAGAAAGATAAAGTAAAGTTAGAGTCCTATGCCAAAATTTCACAATCTTATATCTTCTAGATCCAGAGATTGTCACGTAAACAATGTAAATTGATTTAGAATTCGTCAAATTTTAGAATAATCTATATTTTGAATGTATTAGTATATCAATATACCAACTAAACATTTCGGTATATTTCAGTTTTTAATCGGTATAATAATTTGATATACTTTAACTATAATATGTAGTAGCTCGGTATACCAAATATAAATTTCACTATACTTCAGTATTTTTGGTATGGTAATTCAGTATATTTTAACTATAGTATATATATAGTATATCGATTTACCAAATATACATTTCGGTATACTTCAGTAATTGCTTGGTATATTAATTTGGTATATTTTACCTAAAGCATATAGTTTAGCGATATACCAAATATAATTTTCAGCATGCTTCTGTATTTTTTGCTGTTTGATTTTTGCAGTAGTATATAATATATACCTAATATACATTTATGGTAGGTATACTTCAGTATTTGTTGGAATAGTAGTTTAGTATGTTTTGAATATTGTATATAAATACAGTATATTGATATACCAAATATACATTTCGTTATACTCTAGTATTTTTGTGTCATTTAATTTAGTATATTTCAACTATAGTATTTAATATATAGTATATCCATATCCATATACCAAATATACTTGCTTGATGTATTAATTGAGTATATTTCAACTATAGTATGCAGTATCGATATACCGAGTATAAATTTCAACATACTTCTGTATTTTTTGGTATATTTTAACGACAGTCTATAAACACCCTTTGACAGCATTCGCATTTCTCACAGAGTATTTTCGTTGAATAGAAAGAAAGAAAAAAGTGCAAGAAATTGTCAAGTTTTGAGCATTGTCTCTCCTAAAAAAAACTTTTGTTCATAGAATTTTCCCTTAGCATATTTAGCTGTCACTTTCTCCCTCCTTTCCTTACTACGATGATATTCTCCATTCAATTTTTTTTTTTTGTATTTTTTGTGCATTCTCTGCTCATTTATCGTTTCGTATTCGCATTTCGTTGATGTTAAACGACGGTCGCATTAATTAAAATTACACAGCATCGCATCGCCTGGGGGCGTCGAATACTTTGTGGGGGAAGGGGGGGAGAGGGGGGAAATCTTCATAAATTAAAAGGGCGCTTATGAATTTTATGAATTATATTTCCCCATTAGAAGCAGACATTGGCTCAGGCTCGAGGCGACAAAGGGAAGGCGACAGAAAAAAGAGAGGAGAGGAGAGCCCGAAAGTAGGCAACATTCTTATTGAATTTCATTGGACGTCGCCTTCTGCAATCATTTGCATGCATGTCTGTGCATGTTTAACCACACAAGTTACACATGTACACCCTGCCCTGCCCTTTCCCTCCCCACTCCCACATTCCCTTTCCCTTGCTGTCGAGCACTGCACTCACTTAATTTTATGCCAAAACAATGACACGCCATAAATTTAAACGGATTTGCGTTGCGCCTCGAGCAAAGCGTCGCTCACCCTCGCAACGCCTTCGTCGGGGGAAAGGGGAGGGAAGGGGAGGAGGAAGGGTGTGAGTGTTGTGCAACGCGCTTGTTGCCTCCAGGGTTGCCACCCACACACACACACACACAGACAGCTTTGAACTTATTTTGCCAAACGAATTTAAAGTTCACATTTATTTTAATGTTTACTTCTTTTGGTGTCAAGTGTTGGACAGCCCTTAAAAGCGGTCTGCAAGGGCTTTTCCAACACTACTTTTCGTGACAGACGGCTTTAAACTTATTTTGCCCAACGAATTTAAAGTTCACATTTATTTTAATGTTTACTTGTTTTGGTGTCAAGTGTTGGAGTGTTGGACAGCCATCAACAGCGGTCTTCAAGAGGTTTTCCAACACTACTTTTGCGTGTGTGTGGCAAATTAAGCAATTTTTTAAACGAGCGGGGTATTAAAAGTGTAGCGCAAAAAGTGAGAAATTTACCCGAGCACAGAGTTGTAATCACTTTACATTTACATTTTCCTCCCCTGCAAAAAGTTTTTCTTGTGTTTTTATTAAGTGCTTTTTCTGCATTGGGCTTAAACTGCACTCTAACACTGACAATATACTGCGGAGCTTGCAACTGCCACAGGCTCAATTGCAAGCCCCAAAGACTTAAATAGTTGCAAAATTATGAGTTTCTCTGACATTTATGAACTGCACTTAAAGCCACGACGAGAGAAAGAGAGGGAGAGAAATGTTAAAAGCGCAGACTGTAAACGTTAATTAGCTTATAAAAACCACTGAATTATAATTTAAATATATTACTTCACTACACCACAAATATACCAAAATCCATATTTATATAGAATAGCATTCATAATATACCATGAGAGATGCCTGTGTGACATTATTCTTAATATATACTGAATATTATCCAACAAAAATACTAAAATATACCGACATCTATATGTGGTATATTTAAAATATTACATTCAGGATTATACCATAAAGTGTATCAAATAATTATACCACAAAAATACTTAAAAATATACCAAGTACTGAATTAGGTATATTTTTATAGTAATACATTTAAAATATACCATAGAGTGCAAAATATACTAGATTTATATATGCTTATAACATGTACTATAACGATATACCAACTAAACATATCTGTTTTTTTTCGGTATACTAATTTGATATATATAATTGATAATACTGCAGTCTATAAACACCTTTTGACAACATTCGCATTTCTCACAAAGTATTTCCGTTGAATAGCAAAGTGCAAGAAATTATCAAGTTTTGAGCAAAAAAAAGAAGTTTTTTGTTCATAGATTTTTCTCTTAGCATCTTTAGCCGATAGTTTCTACCTCTTAACTGTGATGATATTCTAAAATCATAATAAATAAATAGTAATTTGTTTATATAAACTTTGCTTCTTCTCTTCTCTCCCTTCAGCTTATTATTCCTATCGATGCCATATATTTTGGCATTTTATTGCATTAGCTCATTGCTTAAAGCGGCCATCGTGACAGCATCTTTCATCTTTGACCAACTAACTATTCCAAGAGGTTTATAAAGTTGCTTTCTTCCCCTCCCTCCCTCAATCAGCGTGACTCCAGCGGAAGATGGCAAGTAACAAGTAGTAAGTAGTTAACTTGTGAAAGCTATGCGAAATCTTAAAGCCAAAAGACGTGCAAATAATTTGCCAAACTGGAGCAAAACTTGTACTTGGAATTGGCTGGGAGCGGAGAAGGGGGAGAGAGAGAGGGATTGCGTGCCTGTCAGCTAAGGACGCCATCTAGCGGCGTGTCAGTCAGACTTGAAATTTACACACATACAAACACACGTACACTTTATTTTGATATTGATATGGCAGTTGCACGCACAACGCTGCGCTCCACGCACTTGCCTAAAAGCTTCCCCTTCCCCCTTCCCCCTTTCCCCTCCTCCTCCCCACACTCTGCTGCGTGTGTGTGTGTGTGTCTGAGTCATTGTCCCTCCAGCTCACTTCTCACTTCTCGCTTCTCTCGTTACCCGTTACTCGTTACTCGTTACTTCGTCCCAACGGGCATCATTTTCATTAAAATTTTAATAGCCAGCCAGTCAGTATATATGTGTGTGTGTGTCTCAGTCCTTCCCTCCTCTCCCACTCCTTCTCATTCTCCACCCCTTTGCAACTGCCTGCCAACTAACAACAAGTCAAGTCATATCCATAACTTGTCTAAAACAATGTCCTTCTCAGTCCAATCTCAAGAGTCACTCAACACTGAAACTTCCTTCGTGCCGTCGAAATTACTTCACTCTGTTTATTTTGCCACATTTTCAAAGCTAAGCAAATACAATGTTAGCGCAAAACGTTTGCGAAGAGTGCATTAAAAGGGAAATAAAAAACAAGTGAATGCAAGAAAATAGAAGAGTATTTATCAAGTTCATTTTAACGTTTATATGACGCAAGAGTTTGATAATTATCAAAGCTAAGCCACAGTTTAAAGCTAAGTAAATGCAAAGTCAGTTGCGAATAGCACAGCAAAAGGAAAATAAAAAATCAAGTGAATCGAAAAAAATTGGTTATCAATATGAATTATTAAGTTCTCAAGTTGATTTTTAATTTGAGTCTCATAAATATTAAAGCTAATCCATATTTTTCAAGGCCAAGCAAATGAAACCAGCTCAAAGCGTTTGCGAATAGCACAGTAAAAGGGAAATAAAAGTTCTAAATTATATTAAGTTGATTTTAAATTTGACACAAATTTTTCCTCAATATCAAAGCTAATTCACACTTCACAGCTAAGCAAATGCAAAGTCAACTCAAAACGTTTACGAACAACGCAGCAAAAGAGAAATAAAAAACAAGAGATTGGAAGAAAATAGAAGAGTTTGTTTAAAATGAAAGAACATTGAAATTGTATTCTGCAGTTTTAATCAGCTAATGCGATCAACTAAACTTACTTTGAGAAGATCTTCTAAAGCAAGTTTTTGTTGACAAGGAATGTCTATAAATCAAGTTATATAGACAAAAGCGAACTTAAAGCTTTAAACGCGAATGAACCCTAAGAGCAAGTTGTGGTTGCTGTTGCTGTTGCTGTGGTCGGAAAGAAGTGTCTGTATATCCATCTGTCTGTCTGTCTGTCTGTCTGTCCGTCTGTCTGTTTGGTTGAACCGCAGCAATGAGTGGACACATATGTATGCAATAAAACCAAAGTGTAACCAAGTGATGAACGCATCGAAGGCGAATAAGAGCGAAAGGGGGTGAAAGGGGGAAGCGTGAAGAGGGCAAGGGGAAGGGGGACAGTAAGAGATTGTGTAAAACGCAAACAAGAAATTCCAATAAACTAATTTGCACACGAAAGCGAGTCACAGCGAGAGAAACATGCGAAGGAAATGGAAATAAAACTCAGGGGGAGGGAAGCTGTTTAGAGGAGGGGAAGAGGGAGCCAGAGAGAGAGAGAGGGAGCGAAAGGGAGAGCTGTCGGGCAATGTCGGAATATTTGTGTATGAATTTTAAGCAGCTGTAAAAAATGCAAAGCCAATAAAAGGGATAAAATTGAAAAGCGCCACGACACATGGAGCAAGAAGGAAGGAGGGGAAAAAGGGAAAAGGGGAACGGGAACTGGGGATAACTGTAATTGTAACTGCTCTCGTGAAATATTTACAAAGTGTGTTCGGCATGGCGATAATAAATTAGCGTCGCGTTTCGTATTATTGACTGGATTTTGAATAATAACACACAAAGGAGCCAAAAGGAGCCGCAACAACCGACGAGGGGACTACCGAAGGGGGTGGTGAAAAAGTGGGGGGTGCAAGGTGCCTGAATCGAAATGCGAAGAAATGCGAGCTGGAAACCCAAGAGTTGCCATAAGGCAAGAAAAGCGTCTCAGCAGACAAGGGAACACACTCTAAGAGAGAGTGTGAGTGTTTGTGAGAGTGTGTGTGTGAGTGTATGTATGTATGAGTGTATGTGTGAGTGTGTGTTTATCAGTGTATGTGTCTGTGTCTGTATTTCACACAAGTCAGCACAATTGCGCACATAAATTTAATGCGCCAAATAATATGCAAGACAAGTGAAACGCATATTTAAGTTGACTACGACAACGACGGCGAATGTGAATGTGAATGCGAATGTATTCACATTCATACACTCACACTCGTATTCATACCATTCACTAGCAACTTCTTTTCGGCAGCAAGCTTCAAAAACTGAAGGGGAAACAGCAGAGCGTGCAAAAGTTTGCACAGTGTCAAAATACAGCACAATAATAACCACAAAAATAAAGCTTTGATGAGCTTTATCTTACGCAAAAGTATCAGTTTAAGCTATGAACAAATACGACATGAACTTGATTGTTAGCTAAACAATAATAGACACAAAAAGCTTTAATGAGCTTTATCTTACGCAAAAATTTCAATTGAATTTGAGAGTAAGCTAAACATAATTCAAGCTAAAGTTTCAAGATTATACATTTTTCAGTGAACTTTTTAATTGTAGCTATTTAAGAGCTTTAGGATTAATAGAGCTTTAAAATGATTGATTTCACATCTAGGTATAAATATATAAACATTAAGATCTTAATTAGCTTTAGAGAGCTATGTATTTAATATCCAAGTATTACAAATGAACTTTCAGATTAGCCATTTTATTTTCAATTTTACAAATGTAGCTTTGCTTTCAGATAGATAGAGCTTAAATAATATTGGTTTCATATATATAACATTATTCAAATATTTTCAGGAGCTTTTTTAAGGCTTTTGTCCATATACTAAAATGATTTTAATGAACTTTAACCTCGCCAACTTAAAAATATGCTAAAAACATTGCACTTGTCAAGCTCACTTCAAAGAGCTTTTGCAAAATAATAAAATCTAGTCACAAGTGAAGTGTTTTTAAGGTAATGCTCGGCGCTTATGTACCACTGTGGAGCTGCACAGTGCAACTGGAAAAAAACTTGAAAAACTTTCTACTTTTTGCAACGTTGTTGTATGTACACATTTTTTTTTGTGAACAACTTGAGATTTACACAAAATACATCGTCGCACACAAGTAGAGAGGAGGCAAAAGTGAGGGGATGAGGGGGAGAGGAGGTACATACATACAGCTGTGGACTCATTTGAATGTATTACAACAAGTTTTAGACGTACAAAATGCCAGAGCACAAAGGACACACACAGAACGATGTTGCCGACATGAATTATTTAGAACACCCAAGCGAAATGAGCGTGGGGTGTGAATGAGAAACAGCCAAAGAGCAGGCGATGGAGGGGGAGGGGTAAGGGGGAGAGAGAGAAGCCCCTTCCACCTCTTCTACACATACAGTGGATACGTGTGTAATGTTTGATTAAATTTGTTGCCACTTGTTGTAGGTCGCTTTTTTGCGCCTGCTACGCGAGGCGTCGGAAATTAACTCGTTTTATTGCGCATTTCATTTAACGAGCCAAACGAGAACTACGCGAGGGGGTGGCATCATGAAAAGCAGAGGGTGGGCCACTAACTAATTTCTCAATTGCAGTTTTGGGTCAAATATCATAACATATCTCTCTCTTGCAAGCTACCACACATTATTCACAAGCAAGGCGAAAATGAACTAGTAAGAAAGCTACAGACGAGTGTGCTCGACTATGAGATACCCATTGTGAATAAAAGGAAAAAAGTGCGGTATTAATTTGAAAATATACCAAATTAATATACCGAAAAAATACTGAAATATGACAAAGACAATTTTTTGGTATATTAAAATAGTATTACATTAAAAATATACCATAGAGTGCAAAATATTCCGGATATACCAAAAAATATACCGAAAATGTACTAACAAATAAGAAAGTTACCGTCGGATACTAGATTTTAAATAAAAACCAAACAGTACGGAATTAATTTTAAAATATACCACATTAATATACCGCAAAATTCTAAAAATATATACCGAAAATATAGAATTCTTCCTTAAAGTAAGACAATGCGCTATTATTCATAAAATTTGACAAAAATACTAACAATATACCAAAGGCTATACTTGGTATATTGATATAGTACAACATTCAAAATATACGTTAGAGTGCAAAAATATCAGATTGTCAGCCAAAGCAATTATGACCCGTAGTCAGGGTATTTCTTATATAGCTTCGACATTTTTATCTGATCGCATTCAAATTTTAAGGAATCATGAAAAATATAGTTATTATTGTAAATAACAAAGACTCTAGCTATGAAATTACACTTGTTATTTGATTGTTGTCGATCTGTGTGCAAACATAACAAGTGCTTTCGAGAAAAATGGTATCTCTATCTCTTATAGACTCTGAGATTAAGGTGTTCATACCCTATCGTTTATAGGGTGTCTCTTTCTGCCAGCACAAAATTATAATACCCTTCTACAATAAGAGTAGCGGGTATAAAAAAGGCGCAAAATATATGGGGGCAGTGGTGGGTTAAGCCTCGCAAGGCAATCAACAATTGTTGCATGAATAAACAGGCAGTGGTTGCTGCTGATTGTTTGAGGCTAATGATTGCCAGCACACAGATCACTGCGCAATTTTTCCTCCTCGCCAAAAGATGAGGAGGATGAGGAGTGCGAGGGCGAAAGGGAGGAGAGGAGAGGGGAAAGTTGGAGGTGGCTCCAAATTGTGCCATCAAAAGTAATGCGTAGGAGGGAGAAATTATAAGGGACAATGCCTGCCTGCCTGGATGTCTGTCGACAGTTGGGAGATGAAAATAGATGGACACGCTATGGAAAAGCCTATGGAAAGTGGGTAGGAGGAATTCAGTTACGACTGAAACAAATTGCAGCTCAAGCAAGGAGAATGGGAAGCAGATGGAAAGAGTTTCTTAGATAAGCGGCAAGAATGGACTTCATAACATTTCAAGACTTCAAGTTAAGGAAAGTCACTAAAGTGTAGTTGAATTGTAAAAAGCTGAATTTGAAATGAGAATGAACAATACAAGAAATGAAATCTTTATGACTTACTACTAATCTTTAATGAATTACTAAATAAATAAATGAATTCTTAACTTTGAAAAATGCAAAAAATAACTATTTTCACTAGCAAGATAATAAAAAAAAGGTTTCAAAGTTTTGCAGGTGGCAGCCGCAAATGAAATTTGCCATAAATTTGCTTCACACAAATGGAATTTTGTAAATATTTATTGAACAGTTGCATTGACCCCTCTGGCCAAAAATTTCATTTAAAATAATTGCATTTGACCCCAAGGGCGTTGGGCCGCAAAAGAAAAGCACAAAAATAAGAAATCCCCAATCCCCCAAAAACCAAACCGGAAACCGAAGCTCTAACTCGCATATCTAATAATTTTAAGTCCACATAATTCAATAGCATCGGGAGAGAACAAGCCCCAAAGGCAAAAGTTTTGCTCTTCTTTTTTTTTGTTTACAATAATAAACAATTTACGAAGGAGCAATAACAAACTATACGATTGTGTAGGCCGCTTTCTCCCCAATTCCCAACTCCAACTCTTTTGCGCATAACTTTTCCTCTTGTTTGTTTGTTTTGTGTGAAACTTTTGGGATAGTTGGTTAAGTGAATGTGTATCTAATTTCCCAATAATTATGCGAGTTATATCATTTCAAATTCAATATATATGTGGTCAGAGTTATAAATCAAAGCGCTATATTACACATATGTAACTTGTTTACGAACTTCAGCACAACAAAGTTGATAAAGCTCTTTATTAGATTAAAGCTATACGAAAAATGATTTACGCATAAAAATATGCTTAGACTTCGCAACTTATTTAATGTAATTAATTTACTGCTTGAAAATAATGTATGGAATATGATTCAAAGATGATTTCAAATTTATGCTGATAGATTTATCCAGAATATAATGTTTTTTACTACTGAAATTGATTCTGAGATGATTCAAGATTTATAAGGATAGGTTTATCTAGTTCTAAACAACTAAAGCACATTTTCTGCGTAGCTTAAAAAGCAAGCACTGTAGCAAATTTCAAGTCGATAGCTCAAAAACTGCGTCTTTAGTTAGCTAAACAACACGTGGACAGACAGACAGCCGGATATCAAACACATTGGTGATAGAGGGCAGACCTCATCGCATTTCACACATAATTACAGGGTAGATAAGACAATATGTTTGGAATATGGTTTTTACTAAACAGATTGATTCTAATATGATTTATAAGAATAAATTTATCTAGACATAAACAATTAAAGCACATCTTCAACAGAGCATAAAAAGCAAACGCTGTAACAAATTTCATGTTGATAGCTCAAAAACTGCGACTCTAGTTGGCCAAACAATTTATGGACAGACAGACAGGATGTCAAAAACAACACATCAAATTGCTGTGAAATTGGAACACAAAATAGATGTGGATGGAGGGCAGACCTCATCTCATTTCACACATAATTACAGAGTAGATAAGACAGTATGTTTGGAATATGGTTTTTACTAATTATATTGATTCTAAGATGATTCCAAATCCATTAGGATATAATTATCTAGTTGTAAACAATTTAAGCACATCTTCACCATAGCATTAAAGGCAAGCTCTGTAGCAAATTTCATGTCAATAGCTCCAAAACTGCGACTCTAGTTGGCCAAACAATTCATGGACAGACAGACAGCAGTATGACAGAAACTACACTTAAAATTGCTGTGAAATTTGAACACAAAATGGACGTGGATGGGGGATAGACCTCATCTCATTTCACACATAATTACAGGGTAGAGACAAGAAGAGACAATGGCTGTTTGAGCCAGCACTCAACAAGGGATTCGGTGCTCGGTGCTGACGTAAGCAGCCAGAAACAAATTCAAATAGAATATTTACATAAGTATAAATATTTTGTGGCATACTTTTAGGCAGCTCAAATTTACGGGCGGAGAAGTTTTGCGGTTTTTTTTTTTTGAGGGGGGGATTTTGTGGCAACTACTTAAGCTGCCAAAGGGAATTTCGTTGCCATTTGTCTTCGGTCTTCGGCGTCGCATTTTTCTCGCTCGGCTGGAAATCAAATTGACAGCGACAGCCACAAGTGGGTGGCAGAAGGAAAACAGCAGACGTGTCTGCTGCAGAGGCACTCCAGCATGATTAGTAAGAGGACAGACAGACAGACGGACGGAGAGACAGGTGGAAGATTCACGTGAGCCGTCATGTCACAATGCGGCGTCGAGCACATAAATCTAAGCTGAAATTCGAACTGGACGAAGACGAAATGGAGTCGAGGCGGTTTGATAAAGCCATCAAAATCTGAGAACTTTTAGCCAGACAACGACGACGGTGGCAAGTACAATTTTTTATTTATTTATCACCTTGCAGAACTCCGTTCCCAGGAGTTCTTATGCTGGCGCTTATCGAGTTGGACAGCTGACAGACATGGAGACAGAAGAAGAAGTCTGGCTGAGACGACAACATTTTCAAGTGGCAAACCGCACAGCGCACTTGCAACTTCTCTCTCGCTTCTCTTTCTCTGATAAATGGTCTGCCTGTCAAACAAATTCCCATTCTCCCCCTTTCTCTCTGAGTTTGTAGCAAACACGCAACGACAAGCTAAAGCTTTAAAAATTGAATTACATTAGCGCAGGACATGGCCCACGCTTAATGCTCAACACTTCAGTGTTCACTCTTTATTTTGGTGGAAGGGAAGGAAGCCTAAGGGCGTATACTTAATTGGGGGCTGCCAACTTGTTGTTCTTGTCGATGACTCATTCGAAAATTCAATCCAATTGCTGTCGAACAACTTTATTAGCTGTCCAATGTGATTTGGAACCCAAATTTTTATTTAGGACTGTCCACTTGTTGTTTACTTTTAACATTAGAGTCAAATTTAAAAACAGCAATTCATATATGTAGAAATCATATTCTATTACGATTTCAAACCACATTGCTCAACACTTCAGTGTTCACTCTTTATTTTGGTGGAAGGGAGGAAGGCCTAAGGGCGTATACTTAATTGGGGGCTGCCAACTTGTTGTTCTTGTCGATGACTCATTCGAAAATTCAATCCAATTGCCGTCGAACAACTTTAATAGCTGTCCAATGTGATTTGAAAGTCAAATTTTTATTTAGGACTGCCCACTTGTAGTTAGCTCTTAATATTTAAGCCAAATTTCAAACGATAATTTACACAGAAATCATATTTTAACTAAATTCTGTTAAGATTTTAAACCTTTCTTTACCTAAGGGCGAAATTGGGGGCTGCCAACTTGTTGTTCTCGTCGATGACTCATTCGAAAATTCAATTAAAGTGCAGCTGAACAGCTCTATTAGCTGAAAATTGTTGTTCGACAACGTTTATGTGCTGTCACATAAGCCAAGTTTATATTTGGAACTGTCGACTTCCGGTTTGGTCTCAACATCGAATTTGAATTAGTAATTCATATAAAATTCAATTAAAGCTCCATATTTTTATGACTTAAACCCTGATTGCGCTTGGTAACAAATTAAAACTGTCAACTCGTTACCACAAATTTATTTTAGGACTGTCAACTTGCTGCAAACACTACAAATTGCCATTCGAAAACAATAATAGTATTCATTTTAATTCCTAACTATTATGTGAGATCTAATAAGCAAGGTTTTCTTTGAGACTGCCAACTTGTTGGTCAATTACGCCAACTATGGTATATTGCAGGATATAGCTTTTCATTTAAAATACGTGTATTTTTGAAACATATACAATATTTGAACTGCAAAGTTTTTACCTCTAAATGATTATAAGAGCTGCCAACTTGATAAATTTCATTGCAAACATAGAAAAGCGTATTCTATTCCTTTAACTATACAATAAACAGCCAACTTGTCAGCAAAAATAATGTAGTAATGGAAAAAATGACAAAGTAGCTCTCAAAACTAAATTCTATCGACATATAACCCTGAATTAAACAGGAACTGCCAACTTGCTATAGAAAACTATATGAAGTTTGCATTCTTGCCGCATTGTTCACAAATTCCACATTTTATTAATTTGTTTTCTCAATAATTGGAACCTTTTGATAAAGCTTTCAAAAAGAGGACTGCCAACTTGCTAAACAGCAAAAAATTAAAATGCAAAAATGGCTTTTGAGTCTCGCTTTGTGCTTAACTTTGCCAACTTTGCTAGCTCCATCAAATTGAATGTGTAATTAAAATTGAAATTGAGAAACGATGCATAATGTGAGTTGCATTAATTTCGCGTCCAGTTGGCAGTCTTTTGATAATTACCAACTCTCCTGCCAAGCACCCCACAATCAATGGCATCAAATTCAGTTAACTTTGTTAACGCGCGTCGCTCGTCGCTGTTTTCTTGTAGACACCTCACACAAAATGGGATCCCTGGACCACTTCGAAAGAGCCAAATCAAATTCGACGCTCAATTAAAATTCAATTTGTTGCGCGCCATTAATTAGATTCCCTCCTCCCCCTTTTCCCCCCAATCCCAGCAAGCTGGCAAATGAACTTTCGACAAACAAGTTTCAGACAGACACCTGTGACCAAAGACCGCAGACCTCGCCTCCATCTCCCTCGTCTCCTTCGCCCTTTGCAGTGCAATTTTTGTGCAGCGGAGAACATTTCTAATTAGGGGGTAGAAAATAGAATTTTGTGTTGTCGTTTTTTTCTCTTTTTCGATGCTTCAATTAGATGTAATCTATGCGCATAAATTGCCCGGACTAAGAGTAGATGGATGAGCTGGGTGGGTGGGGCATGCAACATGTGGTGGCACGCATAAATTACGCTCACTTTAATTGTGTTTTGTTTTTTTCTAATTTTTTGACAGCGGTCAATGGACCGAGGTTTCACTCACCTGCTTCTGCAAAGTGTTGGAGAGCTCCTCGAGGCACTCCTTGCGCTCGAAACGCTCGAACTTGAAGCTATTGGAGCGATAGAGCTCATTGTCCTCACGTCGACGATTGCGGCACAGTCGACGGGTGATGATGTTGCCGCTGCCACTCAAGCGAGGACTGTGTTCAGAAAATGATAGAGGAAGAAGAGAAAAACAGGAAAGAGTTCAAGTTGCAGTTCTTATCAATTGTTATTCAAGATAGTAAGCAAAATCAACTTGAGCCACTCGGCAAATCAAATGACGCAGTGCCACTTGATGGTGCAACGACCGAAGCTACACACTGAAGTGCCAGCCAAAAATTCAATTCAACCCGAGATGTGTTTAGCCTTGCTTAATACACATGCCAATTTTGAAGTCTTTAGCTACGTTTATCGCCAAGATACACAGTGCGAAGTTAACGGACAGACGGACGTCAGGATTTTTTGACTGTATATTTTATGCTACGTTTAGTACAACTTTTAAAAACTTCCAGTTGGGATAAACTGTTACTAAAATATACTAAGATCCACACTTAATATGTTTTTTCTAAGACATAAGCTATTTTGTTGCAAAAACTATTATGTTAGAAAAAACACAATTAATGAATAAAGAGTCAGTTCAATATTATTGTCATAAAATGTTACTAAAATATACTAAAATCCTCGCTTTGAACGATTTGGTAATTTCTTTTCTTTCTTTTCAATTTTTACTCTTTAATTCCTTCGTCTAGTTAAGTTGCTCGTTGTTAGCTAGTTGAGTGCTAATTACGATTATTAAACTATGAATAATATTTATAAAGGGGCGACTCTTCAACATCCTAATATCTGAAACATTGAGTTGCTTATTAAAATTTGGAATCATTTGAAATAATGTATTCTGAACGCGTTTGAAACAAAGTTGACACCTTGAAATTCTTGAAAGGCGTTCAAAAGGTGTCCTAAGCACTTCGTGACAATCGTTTTCCTGCTCAAATTTCCCTAATATGCCCCAAGCAATAGCTTCGAGTATTGCCTAATTGCATGCGATCTCTAACCTTAGACTAGAAAAACATAATTTCTAGCTTCCCCAACCGTCACACAAAAAGTTTTCTAAGCAGCCCCCCACCCAAAAAAAAAAAAGAGAAAAAGGAAAAAGGTAAAAGAAGGCGTTGATGAGGTTTTGGTGGCAAATAAAAAATGAGGTGGCTAAATATGTGAGTGTGAGTTTGAGTGTGTATGTGTTGGCCCCCAAATGGCCTCCCACATCATTAACTTTGGCGCTTGTGGCTTGTGTGTGTGTGTGTTTGTGTGTTTGTCAACAGAGCCGAGTCTCAACCTGGCTCGTTAGCTGCAGCTTCATTAAAATTTGACACATTTGGGACTGAAAGAGTTGAGCTGCTGTTGATGTTGTGATGCTGTGATGTTGTGTTATTAAAGCCGCAAGAATTTAAGAAGGAACATGGATGAAAAAAAGTTCGCAGGATGTCGACGACCCACATTTGCATTTTACATTTTTGCATTTGGGTTTTTCCCCCCGTTTTTTATGCCACTTCTGCCGCACTTGAATGAAGCCAACTAACCGACTCAGTTTGCACCGAAGCCACCGAACCTTGCCACAAAACAAAATAGGGGGCAGCAACAGCAACAACAACAAAAAAAATCAGGAAAAGAAGGAACAAAACTCGTTGGGCCAACAAAAGCACAAAACACTCAAGTGGTTGCCACTTGCGACTTGCAACTCCAAAAGTCCTTCCCCCCCACTAACTTGCCACACGGAGCTGCCACAGGTGCAGTTGCAGCTGCAAGTTGGAGTTGGAGTTTCCACTCACCCGCAAGGCTTGCAGTGCGTCATATGCAGATCCCAGTTGAGATGGAAGTTGAACATTCGCAGCTTTGCCACCGCTCGTTGCCTCAGCGAAATGTCCGGTGTCGTTGTTGCCGCAGCCCCGCCTCCACCTCCGCCTCCTCCGCCGCCGCCTGCTGCTCCACTAGTTGAAGCTGTTGTGGCACGATGCGAATTTGGATACATCATTACGGTGCCGCTGGGCGCCGATGTGGCAAACAATCGATGAGAACTCGAGCCGCCTCCAACGCCGCCGCCTCCTCCGCCATGATGACCATGATGGCCATGACGATAGTGCTGATGGTGCTCCTTCAGTGTGTAGAAGCCTCCGGAGGAACTGCAAAGCGAGACAAATACAAATTCATTCAGTTACGAATTTGCTTTTGGAAGGAATTCAATTTGAAAGCAAGTAAGAAAGCTATAGTCTAGAGTGCTTGTATAAAAGCAAAAGAGTGCGAGATTCATTTCAAAATATATCGAAAAAATACTAAAAATATGTCAAATAATACTGTTTCCAATACAAGCAAAATAAATGCGGTATTAATTTTCATATATGCCGACTTATTATACCACAAAAATACTAAACATATTTAATTTTGTATAAATGCAAAACATTGCGGTATTAATTTAATGTCGTACTAAAACCGCAAACATACGGAGAATATACAATTTTGCAAAAAAAAACAGCTATATTGATTTTAATATATACCAAATTAATAAACCTTAATAATACTAAAAATATACCACAAAATATACCGTTTTGTATAAACGTATATTAATTTTCATGTATGCTGCATCAATCTACCGCAAAAATACATTAATAAATATCAAATGCTATTTTTTGAATAATTATACAATACTCAAAATATGTCATAGAGTACAAAATACCAGATATACCAAATAATATACTGCATAGGTACTGTCAAGTAAGTAAGCTACAGTCGAATCTGATCGACTGTGAGATACCCGCTACTCATTTATGAGTGCGCTATTAATTTTAAAATATACCGAATTACTATACCACAAAAATACTAAATATTCATCAAAGGGTATACTTGGTATATTGATATAGTACCACATTCAAAGTATACCATTGATATAAATATTCAAAATGTATATGTGGTATATTGATATATTATAATACTACTTTTAAAATATACAATTGACATAATTAATCGAAATGTATGTATATCTGGTATATCGATAAAGTACTACATGTTTGGCTCATAATGAACACGGGTAGTGGGTATCTCGCAGTCGAACATACTGAAATGTAGCTTTCTTAATTGGTTTTTGCAACGTTTGTTTTACAATTTTTAAGGTAACAATTTCGTGTATTTTTGGCGTCCTTGAAAAAGTTACTCAGTATACTTAATAAAAAGGTGTGACCATAAAGCGCATGAACTATTTATATTAAAAGCTACCTCAATAACTGTCTTTGGATAGTTTATTCAAATATCACAAAGTGAAACAACAACAACTATTATTGTGTAAAAAATGGATAGTACGCTGTCTCTTATTCGTTGCTTAATTAATCAAAAGCTTGCAAGACAAATGAGACTGCTGACAAGACAAATAACTTAATTGGTAAAAGGAGCACTGAAGAGTTTTGTCTAATTAGAAGAAGAAGAAATACTTACGACATATTATCGCCACCGCCATCGCCCACACAGCTGGTCACACCGACCATGCCGATGCCGCCGCTGCGTCGCGGTCGACTCTTGCGCCGACGTCGACGTCGACGCTCCGAGGAGGCGGTGCGTGTTTGCAGCACATGCTGACTGAGCGATTTGTGGCAGTTGCCAGCGTTGGATTGTTGGATGCTGACACCTCCGCTGCTGGCCAAGCGACGACCGGTCGCATTGCAGCCACCGGCTGCCGCTGCTGAGGCAGAGATGGCGACAGTTGAAACTGTGGAGGTGGCGCCACCTGGCGGCTGTAAGCCTTGCACGGCCACAACAAGCTGAGCATCGCCAAAGCCGCCCGCTGAGCTGATGGTGTCCGTCGATTGTGGCGTTGCAGCGTTGCCCAGTTGTTGTTGTTGTTGTAGTTGCTGTTGTTGTTGTTGTTGCTGGGCGTGGGACTGTGACTGCGATTTGCTGTTGCGCAGGCTGTGATTCACTTTGCGCCACATGCGCTCCATGTTTGCGGATTTTAGTTCTCTTCCTTTTCTGTTTTTCTAGCTTCCAGCGATGCGATGCGTTGTGTAGAGGGGGGAAGCGGAGGGGAGTTTTGTAGTTACAGTTGTTGTTGTCGTTGTCTTATTGTTTCGAGGTGGCAGTGTTTAGTTGTTTTGTTGTCAGCTGGCGGCGTCAGCGACATGGCTACACACACTCCCTCACACTCACACACACACGCACTCCCACTCACACACACACACAATAACAAAAACAAAAAAAAAAAGCTACTCAGCAGGAACTATGCATTGTTGTTTTTTTTGTTGCGATTGCGACGGCGATTGCTTTAGTTGTAGTTGTCTCTTTTACACTCGTTGTTCGTTGTTGTTGTTGTTGTTGTTGTTGTTATCTGTGGATTTGCGGAAGCAGAAAACAAAAAGCAATGAATTGAGTTTAACCAAACACACACCCACCCACACACACACACACAGATAAGCTGACTCCAACGCATGTGTGTTTGTGTGTGTGTGCAAAACTTTTGTCATGCACTTTTAGGTTAAGCACGCGCTGTTTCTTCTTCTTCTTCTTCACTCATTTCGTTAAGCCGCGCCATTGTTATACTCGGCACCTTTGTTGTTGTTGTTGTTCCTGCTATTTGCCTTTGCACTTGTGAATGAAAATTGTGAATTGTGAGAGTAACTGAGCGAAGCGCACACGACGAAGAAAAAAAAAAAGAAACTATCGACTACATCTATGTGTGTGTGTAACTTGATTTTGCATATTTTTTAAACTGCTTTTCAATATTTGTTTCATTTCGTTTTTCGTGCACTTGTTCAATTCACAAATAAATAGCAGCAATCAACAGCAGCAAAAAGCAACAGCGACAACTGAAACTGCGACAACGACGACGACGGCGACACACATTTCACGTTTTGTCTAATTTTTGCCTTAGTAATGAGAGAAGAGCGCAAAAAAAATATACACACACACATACAGACGCAGACACAGTCGCAAAACAGGAGAGTTTAACAGGCGCGATGGCAACGAAAGCGACGCCGTCGTATTTGTTGTCGTTGTCAAGTTGTTGTTGTTGTTTTTGGCTCTTTTTTGGGGTTCTTCTTCACTTCGCTCACAGTGGGACCGCAGCAACAACAACAGCGCTGCTAAATAGGCAACACTGCCAATGATCAGCTGCTGGATATGGGCAGCACTGATCGGCGTAGCCATTTTGTTGTAGTTGTTGTTGTTGGGCATTTTGTATTTTCTCTCCAGCTGGGCTGGGCAATGGATTAGTCATCCCAGTTAACTGACAATTCGCAACCACTGTGCCTGCTCTCTCTCTCTCTCTCTGGCTGCGTGGGCGCCGTCGTCGTTGTCTGTGTATAACACAAACAATTTGCGCTTGACGCTGCAAGGGAATTCCTGCTGCTGCTGCTGCTGCTGCTGCTGATACGAGAGCGAGAGAGCAAAGGAACCACAAGCAACTACAACAACAACAGCTTTGCGATTGCGGAAAATACTCTCGTATCACATCAGTTAAGTCATCCACAAATTTGTTGCCTACTTTTGGACTTTCACTAAAATTCACACACACACACACATGCAAATGTATATAGCAAACAGGAATTACGCTAAAATATTTACTTTTTTTTAATTTTTTTTATCACAAACAACAAATTCGCTGCGCCACTTTTTTTTGGCCACGAGCAGAAGCCTCTGCCCGTTTATTGGCAACGCGCACGCACAAATAAAGCTGCCAGCGACCGCAGCAAAACTCAAAAGCAGCGACGCCGCGTCAGCGACAATTGAGAGCCGCACACATTCCGTTACGCTAACACTTGCGCTCTCTCACTGTCGCTGTTTCCCACTTGCCGCTCTCTTTGAAAATGTAAACATTGCATTCACAACCGGACGGGAAATTCAGCTTGGTTCGCTCTCTCAAATGGAGAGCAAGGAATTTTATCAATGTAACATTGTCAATTTGAATGCAAACATTTATGCTTTTCATAATGTTGGAAATTATAATTATAATATTTGTTCTTTCTGTTTGCAGGCAAATTTTAATAATCTAAATTCATTCTGCACAAATTCAAACTTGAGCTTTCCTTAAAAGCTGTTTCATTTATCGCTGTGTGACCACAAGCAAATATTTCTAAGCTATGTTTGCATGCCAATGGAAATCTAAAAAAAAATACGAGAGCACACCGAAATGTGTTCCTCTGGTAACACTTACACACAGCTTGCACAAAATTTTGCAAAGTGCGCCTCATTTTCAGAAACTTGTTTAATACCGTGTTTTAAATACAAATCTGAACGACGCGGGTTTAAAAAAAAAAAAAACTTTACCCATCATTCGCGTAATTTTTAAGCCATTTACACACTTTTTAATTAATTTTTTCTCACTTCTTACGCGCTTGCTTACCGAGCATTGTAACGGCACTTTCGCAAACTGACTGCAGATGGAAGCTTGCAATATACCATAAAAAAAAAAAACTTTTGCCACTTTTCAGTATTTTATACCAATAAGTATGCCTTAAGCTGCTTAAGGACTTTTTCGGCTTTGCAGAAAACGCCACCTATCGACCAAAGGAGAAACATAGTACAAATGTGGTATGTTAGATGGCGCTTTCAAAGCGACAATTGTGTGAATAGTTGCTGCAAAAATCCAAATGATAACAAATAAACGCTAATTGAATCCCAAAACAATAATTAAGTAACTAAATTGATAAAAGTCCTCCCGCATTGAAACTGCAGAGTTGAATTTTGTATTTAAGTTTCATTTTGTTATAGTATTTTTAATTGGGTTGTTGCCAGTTGGCAGTTCCATCATCATCATTATCATGATCGTTTATCATTATCGTTATCGATTATCGGTATCATTATCGTTATCATCCCCCAAAAATTTGCCTTAGTTGTTATCATGTGATAATATTACATAAGAAGTATGTAAACGTTTGTTTTTGCTTTTACTTTTTGTTTTGTTTTTGGTTTTTTTTTTAAATATACTTGGTATATACGCCTTCGACAGTGATTACGATTGCGATTGCATTTATCGATAACTCGATTAGCATACATAAAATGTATTTGACTGTTTTGCATTTATAGTTTAAACATTTAGTTGACATTGAACATACACAAAATGCACACAAAAAATGCTCTTTACGATTTTCTTTTTTTCTTGTATTTTTTTTTTTGTTTTGCTTTGTGTTAGATAACTTTTGTGATAACTGTACCAATAGTACTACGTAGGACACGCACACTCACTCACACACACACACACACTCCCATTCACACACACGCATACACTCAAACTTTTACAAAGGACAATTTCGTTTAGTTTCTTCTTTGATTTTGCTTTTTTAGTAAATGTTTTTTTTTTGCTTTTTTTGGTTTTTTCTTTTTGCTTTACTTAGCTTACTTAAACGTTGGTATTATTGGCCTATTGCGCAGTTTTACAATTACAAATTTCGACACTATGAGATCTCAAAATTCATCTTAGTCGATTTTCCCCCATCAAAGTTTTCCTGCCAACTCTTCTTCTTCTTCATCATGAAAATGAAATTTTGAAAAATGTGCGTTAATTCTTTGTTGTTTGTGGTGTTTTTGCCCGCTGCCAGAGTTGCCACCTGGACAGAAACTTCTTTGAGAGAGCGAGAAAGAGAGCGCGAATGCATCGCATTAACTTCTGCGAGCAAGAGCGAGACAGGTATAGCAATGGAGAGAGTGGGAGAAAGAGAGCGCGAATGCATCGCTGCTTTTATCACAAAAAGTTTGTTGTTCGTTTTCGAAGAACGTAAAGCGGGAAGAAAGTGAGAAATAAGCATAGAATAAGGAGGAACAGAGAGAGAGAGAGAGGAAGAGCTGCGGCGTCTGCTTTACACTTCTTTAGAGTAACAATATAAATGTTATATATTGATATATTCATAATGTATATCGACTTGACTTTTTTTTATTCTTTTTGTTTTGATTTGATATTCTTGTATTTGATGTTATAATTCGTAGTTGTTAATCTAGTAAAAACCGTTTTGCTTGTAATCTACTGCAAAAAGTACAGTTCCATCTGCGCCTATCGCCACCAAAACTATCGCACGCACTATCGATAGTATTGTGCGTCAGACAATTCATCGATAACTGGCTGTGTATTTTCTCCTGTATGTAAATTGATGTATTTGCTCTCTATGTGGTGCAGCTATGTGGCAACTATAGATCTGTATAATATTCTCATTCTCATTCTTGTTTTTATTTTTTTTTCGTTTTTTTTTTTTTTTTTTTTTTGGTATGTTACAAATGTGTGTGTTTGTTTTTCTCATACTGTGTTGGTCCAGTTTTTTTTCTCATTTATTTAGTTCAATTGTTTCTTTTTTAGTTTTCTGCAAAATTTGCTGGCAAAATTCGCTGCACAAGCACAAAAGACGTGTGTTTTTATCGTAATCGTTACGTTATCGATACAAATACAAAAAAATGTTCTTGTTGCGTTGTTGCCGCTCTTCACAATGTGCGTGCAACGTTGCATGTTTTAATTTTCTTTTTGTTTTCCGTTTTTTCTGCGTATTTAGTTTTAAAAACTACCGACAACAAAATATATAAAACTACGCTGCAAAAATGTCCCCCAAAAAATGTTCATTTCCCATCATTTTGCTGCTTGTGGCGGCGGCTTAGTTAAAAATCGTTTTAAAAATGTTTGTTACGTATTACGCCAAAATCTTTTTCCATTTTGCTGTTACTTTAATTTTACGTCATCTTCGAGCTGTTGCTGCTTCTTCTCCTTCTTCTTCTTCTTTTTCATCTGCTTTTGCTGCTGTATCAACATCAAATATATAATTGCTATTTTATTTATAATATACACATATATATTTTTGTATATGTATATGTATATATATATATATATGTAGATATATATTTTTAATCCGATTATGTGGTATGCATATGTACAGATCTTTAGCATAAAAACTGGGTTTTAAATTAAGTAAAGTTACGAAAAAAAAATTATATCTTGTTTTACATACATGCATTTGTAGTTATGTGTATGTGTGGGTGTTGGTGTGTGTATCGAATAAAATATATATAGATATATAGTATATGTTTAAAGACTGAATACAAATAAATTAATTCATTAGTACAAACTAAATAAGCTTAAGTTGATAAATTGTTTAAATCATCAATCGTGAAGATGATTCTCATGCGTTAACAACAAAAATTCTCTTATACAAATATAGTTGGTAAAAAAAAAAAAATAGTTAGAATATATATATATCTAAATATATATATATTAAGTATACGTTAAGTGTACATTTTCTCTTTCACGCTAGTTTCTGTGTTTTTCTTCTGGTATTACGTTAAAGTTACATTACGTTACGTTTTTACTGTTACGTTTTCTGCGCACTTTTGCAGATGATCGTTCCACACAAAAAAAAACAAAAAACCGAATCAAAAATATAATTAGATTTTGTTTTTCTTGCTGCGACGCTGATAAATATGCTACACAACTTTTGTTGCTTTCATTTCGTTCATTATCCATCAATTTTCTCTTTCTTTAAAAGTTACAAATTTGTTGTGTTTGCTTATGACTACAAATGTTTTGTTGTTGTTGTTGTTGTTGTTGCTGTTGTTGTTGTTGGTCGTCATGGACAAAGAGCGCTCTCTGCTGCTGCTGCTGTTGCTGCTGACTGCGACGCCGGCGTCGCGGCTGTCACAAAGAAAAAAAAGTGTCAAAGTTGTCGCTCTCCATTTTCGAACTCGTGTCAGAGCGAGACAGAGCGTCGTCTGTGTGAGTGCAACGCAAGCAAAGCAGAGACACACAGAGAGAGCGAAAAAGCTTCGATCGCTGCTCTCTCGCTCTCTCGCAGTTGAATTATCAGTTACAGCGTCGCTGCTGCTGGCTCTCAAAAGTGCTCCAAAGCTCGGCGCAGCTTCTTACAATAAAATGGACATTAAGACTCGCGCTCCTTCTTCACCTTGACCTCCTCGCCCAATATGGTGGTGATTTCGCCCTGCATAAATGCCCACGGTATGGTCGAATTAGCCAGCGGGCATCGTTCACCACTCGGGCAGTAAACTTCGTTGCCCAGTCCCTAAAAAACAACCACCGAAAAATAAAAAGAGAGAGAAACGTATTAGTGTGAGTGGCTAAAACAAACAAAGAGCATGATGCAATTATACAAGAAGGTAGTCTCGTTGGCAAAAGCTGGTATCCTAGTAGTCGAGACGAGTGTTGCCATATTAGCTTTTTTATTGCTAGATTTTGAAAATACAAAAGCACAACGATTTTGTGCTAAAATTCTAGCATTTTTTTAATGATTCGGCTACTTTTGGCACTTTTTTAAATAGTTCTGATAGCTCTTCTTTCAGATATGGACTCAAAAGAAGTGGGTTGTGTGGATGATGTTTTGAGTATGACGTTCCAAATAAGTTCCTTACACAGATTGGTATAATGGAACAGTACTTAAGTTTCGATGAGGTGGTTGGTTAAATGTTAAGCAATTTGCTTAACGAAGAAATACTGTACAATTGATATACAAAAATATAATAATTTGTTATTGAAAACTAACTGCTATTTAAAATTCCTATTTTTTAAGAAATATAGCTATATTTGGCTATTTTTGTTGGCCTTCTCTGCTATAAATGACCACCAAGAGTTTGCAACACTAACGAATACGCACTGACGAAAGCTTTTGCCAACGAGACTACCTTCTACATATGTATATTGAAATTGTATCACAAACGAAAGAGAGCGAGAGAGCTGAACTTACGTTTTGACGCTTGATGCTCTCGCGACTGCAGGGAAAGCAGAACTTGTGAATGTTCACCGAGGGACACTGCACGAAATGCGTGTCCTCCAAACGCTCTTGGCACAACGTGCACTTCAGTGTTGCATTCTGCGCTGCTGCTGCGGCCGCCGCTGCTGCTGCGTTGGGCGCCGAACCGCTGCCGCTGCCGACGCTGCTGCTACTACCAGCTGCGCCGCCACCGCCGCCACTCATGCCGGCTGCGCTGCCAACGCTGCTAGAGCCGCTGTTGCTGCCGCCGCCGCTGCCCAAGCCTTGAGGTGCGCCGCTGCCGCTGCCGACGCCGCCGCCGCTGCTGCTGCTGCCGGGACCGATGTTGACTGCGCTGCCATTGCTGCCGACGCCGCCGCCGCCGGGTACGCCGACAGCGTTGCCAGAGTTGCCACCTCCGCCGATCACATCGCCACTGACCGCATTCGGATTCGGTGGCAACGACGACGGACCAACGCCAACCACTGAGGCGCCTCCGCTGGCGCTGCTGCAACTGCTTAGCGAATTACTTCCACCTGCTCCGCCTCCTCCTCCTCCACCACCACCCAAGGAGCCTCCTCCGGCTGCGCTGCCTCCGCCGCCAGCACCTCCGGCGGCCACAGCAGCCGCTTGCACCGAATTCGAGCCTCCCACCTCGCTGCTTGTGACGGTTGTGCTGGAAACATGACGCGATCCCGACGATCGGCGACCAGATGACGATCCTATTCAGATATATATATAAATATTACATTTCTTATTTGATCACATATCGTAACTCGTTACTTACCCGAACTATTCGGCGAGTGGACGCTGCGCGGGGGCAATGGACCCGAGGGGGGACTGGAGCCATTGCGTCGACTGACCGGCGACAAGTGCTCTGCAAGGTAGAAAGACGTGGACACTGTATTTAGTTTAGTTCCCGAGCGCATTAACCATGAATAAATGTCATTAAAACTAGCTTATAATACTACGATTAATCCTATGTAACAAGAGCTTAAATGTAATTAAAGCTTTTCACGTAGCTTAAGAGCTTTAATGTCATTAAAGCTTCATACAAAGGTACTTAAATTTAAGTAATTATTAAGTTTTGAATGCTTTTGCTTAGATGCAATATGCTTAAAGCTTTTTACAAAACTTAAGAGCTTTAATGTGATTAAAGCTCAATGAAAAACATTTGCAGATTCAGTTAAATTGTAATATAAGTTTTGGAAATAGCTTAAGTTCCAATATGTGCACAGCTTTTCACATAGGTCAAGACCTTTAATGCGATTGAAGCTCGTTAAAAAAGTACATCAAATTAAGTTCAACAATAATTAAGTTAATGGAATAATTTTAGTTTCAATACGCATAAAACTTTCCACGTAACCAACGAGCTTAATGTGATTAATGTACTTTAAATTAAGTACTTAATAATGAAGCTCAAGGAATAACTTGTTATTCTTTTACATTGCGCAAAGAGCTTTAATGTGCTTTAAACTTAATAAAAAAGTACTTAAGCATTTCTTTAGTTTAAGAAATAACTTTTGTTGTAATATGCTTCAAGTTATGCACCTACATTAAAAGCCTTTAAGTTGATGAAAGTTGTTCATGGGCTAACAAAAAGAGCTTTACCATTAAGATATAATAAATACCTAAAGCTCAACAGTTTAAGTGGTAGAGTTAAGTTTACGAGTGTGTTAAGCTCGCTTAAGCACAGGAAATAAGTCGATTAAGAAATGCTGGCTAAAATCACAGTTATTCAGAATTAGAAATAATTATTAATGTAAAGAAAGTCAGTATCGAATATTAAATTATTATCTCAAATACATTAGCATTGTTGCTTAAAGAAATCGATTCATTTTATGAAATGAGACAGAATACAAATCAATTAATCGAATTAAATGATTGCACATAAAATTGTGTTAATAGCTAATCTTAAAAAAAAAGCCTTGGTAAAACCCTAGATATTGTAGAAATTCCCAGCGAAAATATTCCCAGTTAAATAGCAGGAAATTTGATTGGTTAATTATTAGCATAATTCTCGACTTGAACAAAGACAAAAATAGGAGAACAAGATCGAGAAATTTATGAAATGAAAACAAATGCCAATTGCGATGTTTCATACATAAACAATAAGCAGAATAAACAAAATAAAATAGGGAAGAGGAGAGAACAACTATTTTTGGATGTTGTTTACCACAGAAAACAAAAGTTGTTGCTATTCAACCATATCGAAAGAGCACTGTATGTGAAAATCAAGAAGAAGAATGAACTTAGTATATATGTGTATACTTATGTATGTGTGTGTGCTTGTAGTTGTATTTATGTTTACAGTATTCCAATTGAATAGGAGGCCTGCTTTCAATTTTTTCGTTGGGAATGAAAAAAAAAATAAAGAGAAATAAATAAATATGTACATACTAAGTATAAATGAAATCATTTTCATTGCAATCGTTGTTTTTGTCTTCATTTTGCTTGGCGCAATTTCTGTAATTTTAGAACTTGGCACGAACACGCTTCACACACACACACACACTCATACATACTACTAGTGTTGTGTGGTTGGCAAGCAACGCCAACATTTTCATTCACCAACAGCAACGAATGTGACGTCACAGACAAAAACACAACCAAGTGCAGGTTGCTGGCCCCACTGTGCCGACGCCGCAACAACAACAACGACAAGAGGAGCAACAACAACAACGACGCCGACAATAGAATCCTCAACCAGCTGGTTTTTTGCACAAGCGACGTCAAAAAACAACGTCAGTTGGCAAAGTGCCCGAAAAGCAAAGGCGGCGGCGGCGGCGACGACACGAAACGAGACGAGACGAAACAAGTTTTTGTTGCTGCTGCGCATACGTCACAAGGCAGCGACGCATGCAGAGCGGGCGCAAGAGTGAGAGGAGACGACGACGACAAAAGCAGAAGTAGTCAAAGTAGAAGAAGAAGCAGACGAAGCAAACAGCAAAACGTGCAGAATGCAGTTGGCAGGGCCGGTTTTTTTTTTTTACTTTTTATTTCTTCCTTTTCATTTTCTGTAAGCATGCAAGTCGGTTTGTGTATGTATACCAGACACGCACTCACACACACATGCGCACCAAGCATACCAAGTTTTGTTTTGACTATTTGCTTTTGGTTTTATTCGTCACGCAGCCGGCACGGTCGCCGCGTGACTTGCCGACGACGAGCGGCGGTCACGCCAATTAACATACATACACACATGTATGTATGTATGCATGCTTTTCGTTATGTACTGTACATGAACATGCGCAAAGCACTGCGACACACACACACACACACACACATGCATGCAAATGTATGTACTGTTGCGTCGCTGCTTCGTGCGCTGTTAACTTTGCTGTTAAGGTTGCCAAAAAGAAAAAGAAAAAAAACTGTATGTATGCGAAGCACGCGCACGCGTAGCCACAATTTACTTGCTGTTGCTGCTGCTGCTTCTTCTTGCCGCTGATGATATTGAAAAACCAAAAACAGATAAAAAAAAAGAGAGAAAAAAAAAAACTGTGAGCTGGGCTTTCATTTGTATGCCTGGCGGCGTCGAGCACATTGCTCAAATGTCGACGACGCTGTCAGCGAACAGCGCACAGTGGGCTGCATACGAAATGTCCGCTGCTGCTGCGTCTAGAGTGCTGTTATGTTTATTTATTGCGACTGCGACTGTGACTGTTGCTGCCCGCCAAGCATACAGCTATCCCCCCTCCACTCCAACCCCTTTCCCCAACCACTGATGCTGCTTCTTCTAAATTGGCAAGTCAAAAAACGCGCATAGACATCGCAGTGTGTGTGTGGCCTCCGTCGCAGTAACAAAACGTAGATATTTATAGCATTTGTTTATATTTTGCACGCAAATGTGTAAAAATAATAACAAAAGGCACAACCAAAATAAATAAATATCATAATAATAATGACAACAGAGCAGAGGAGAGACAGAGACAGAGAAGAGAAAACAAAGTTGTAGACGATGAAGAAGAAGAAGAAGCAGTCGCAGCATCAAGCGAGAACGAGAGAGCAACAAAATATGCAAGCAACGTTGCGAGCACAGTGGTTGCATTGCAATTTGTTGCGTATTCTCAATTTTCGGCACTGACTAAAACAACTCTTCCCAAAAGTATTAATAGCAGAAAATAAACAATTTTACACATTTTGCGCACTCGTTCATTTTTGTGTATATATTTTCATTCATATAAAAAAGAATCATAAATACATCTCTCTCTCCCCAATGTGAGAAATGCAGGCACACGCAATCTTGTTGTGTGTTGTTGTGGGGCGAAATCTATTTTTGGTTTGATTTCTTTTTAGAATTTTTCCGTCTGCTTTTGGAATTGTTTTGTTTTATTTATTGTTTTTTGCACAAGCAAAAGCGTGAATCATTTGGCTTGTCAATTCTATTACAAAAAGACTGTCTAATTTTTGCCTGAGCTCATGAATTCGTTCTCTTCAAATGAATGAAATCGGAACCACACCCTAAGAAAACAAAGATCCATTACACACACACATGTGTGCATATCTAAGTTTAAAACTGTTGTGCGTAATTGGAAATTATTATATTATGATTCTTTTTTTTTTTTGAATGTGCAGCAATTAATAGCCGTCTGATTATTTCAAGTGGCCCACTCATAATTCGGATCTCTCAATTGATTTCCGTTGATAAAACCACTCCATAAATCATAAAAAATGGGAACACTTTCGATAATAGATGGTACTGCGAGCAGATGAAAGAAAGAACAAAAAAATCCCAATTCACATGGCATAATCAAAAATAAACAAACCATATAGACAACGAACGGACGAAGCGTGTGATCTGCCTCCAATGCAACCATATATAGTAGCATTCTAAGTACAACCACATATACACACACACACACACACACACATACCTTGCACTATCAGTCATAGTTGGCCATGGCGATAAGATAGAGGGAGCGAGAGACTCAATGAGGCACCTCACGATAAGATAAACAAAACAGCTGTGTGTATAAAACGCTGCCAAAGCAAACGAAAGTGGAGTCTACATACGTACATCATGTGTATACTGACTGTATCAAGAAAAATAAAAATAATAATAATAATACTACACACACATATAGTATATACTCTCCATATCGCTGCCTTGCATTGTTTATGGACCAATGTCGGGGGAATGCGGTGAATATAAAACACATGACGTCGTTCTAAATGGGGCGACCGACCAAACAATCGCCCTGGAATATATGGATGAAAAATACTTATCGCAAAGTCAGTTTTAGAGCTTGAGTGTATTGCGCACGCATAACTTATCAACTTGGGTGGTTAAAAAGTTTTTTTTTTGTTTCTTGGAGCTGCGCATGAGAATCATATTGAAATAAAGCTACAAAGCATCAAAAGATTCCTTTTTGGAAATTTACTCATTATATAGGGATATAAATTTATGCGGAATAGAAAAGAAATATCTAAAAATAAAAAGTTCATCTGTTGGCTAGAGTTCATGAGTTCATTGGCCGGTTTTTCCCAACAAGAAACTAAATACAAACTGGTTTTAGGTTATTTCCTACCTATTTATGTATTGGAATCGATATATCACTGATAATATACATATATATATGTTTATTATAATCGGTATTATCGAAAGCGAACACCACACTTACTGATAACATTCAATTCAACATTATCGCATCAAAAAAAAAAAAAAAAAAAGAAAAAACTGTTTCACAACCCACTGTCCTTTGTCGTATAGTTGTCTTATCGAGCAGTTACCTGCTTATCAACCCACAACTGATAACTCTGATAACGAACCAAAAATATTGTGATAAGATAGTGTCAAGCACATGATACGCATTTAATAGTCGCTGCTCCAACCGCTTATCATTCAGGCCACAAACGACAAAAAAAAAACACTGATTTGTGCACCGAAAACGAAGCATTGTCGCTTTCATTCATATTCATATTGCTTGCTTGCGTGTATTTGTCACACTGTGCTTGCCTGATGCATCTAATCAGCAAAGTACACACACACACACATACACACACTCATGTAGAGAGGCGTCGCTCTCCTTCTGCATGCCGCGGTTCACGTGTTAACGATACTGCATGCTGCTGTTGCTGCTGCTGATTGACGAGAGAGCGTGCCTAATTATCGCCTAGGACAATGTCTGCGAGAGAGCGAGAGCGAAAATTCTTTGCAAACGCAAATCTAGAAAAACTGCACTGCAGCAGCAACAACAAGAACGACAACAACAACTCTTCGTGTCGTGTCTTCGTGCATGGACGAAGTGCGCTCAATGAAGTCGAAGATAACGAGACAAGCAGGCGTTTTACACAAGGGGGGCGGCACACGTCCTATACTAACTTACATGCATATATACATATGTATGTACATATGTATATTATATACGCATGCATTATGTACTTGTAAACGACGCTAGCGTGTCACCGTACTCACATAGTAAGTATGTATGTATGTATGTACATATGCAGCGTTGTTGTGTATGTATACCAAAAAAGCGTTTGTTATATTTTTAGTATACACATGAACAGTCGCGCGGTTTTTGATTTTGGTAATGAAATACACACATATGTATGTATGTACACACACTTGCATAGAGGGCAACGTAACGTAAATACACGTAATAAGCAATAAGCGGTCGCCGCAGGCAGAGCAGCGTAAAACGTAAAAGCACACATACACACACAAACGTACAAACAATACAAGCACCGTGATGCCAGCTTGATTTGCAAATGCCAAACGTGATAAAAGAAACAGCAATGAGAAACACAATACTATACTATATAGTCGACTTTATCGCATTATATCAATGAATGATTTAATTGCCATTATCAGCAATTAAAAAAAAGGTAAATTGCAGCCATCGGTCGAATCATCAATGAAAATCAAGTTGGTCCCACAGTGCACAACACAACAGCACAAACAAGATGACGGCATCGGCATGCGCGAAAAATGTTCATTAATATTTGCTTATGTTGCTGTTGTTTTCTATTCGTTTTTTTTTGTATTGTACTTTTGTGAGTATTCAACTGAAATACATACACACACACACTTAGAAATGTGCAAGTTTTGTGTGAGCTGCAGTTCGTTCCGTATACTAAAATTTTATCTACACTTTTTGCTCTTCTGCGTATGCGCGCATATTTGTGTGTGTGTGTGTGTGTGTGTGTGTGTGCAACTTGTTATCGCATAGCGTAAAACAGCCAAAGAAGAAGAAGCAGAAATAAAAACCAAAACAAGTTTAATGACGTTTTGCGCGCGCACACAAAAAAATACAACAGCAACAGCAACGTCGTAAGCAACAAGAATAAGAAAAAACATACAAAAAAACAACAAAACAACACACAGTCAAAACTCGTTTAGCCCAGGCAAAAGTAGCAACAACAACGAGAATGGGAGAGACACAGTTACAGCACAGCTTCAAAGCGAGACAGAGAGAGCGCATCAACCAAATTGGAGACTCCAAATGCCGAAGTCGATTTTTGCACGTCTGTTTTTATTACATTTGCAGTCCTTTCGTTGCAAAAGGGGGAGGGGTTGAGTTACGTGCTTTGCTTATGTCCGAGTGTGTGTGTGTGTGGCTTGTTATGTATTTCGAGCTTTTTAGTTGTGCGCATGACAGGCAAAATGCCTTTTTATAGCAAGGGTTGGCGACAGTCGAAACGAGGGTTGCAGCGGCTTGCAAAATGCGTTGACTTTTCTAGCTGCTGTGTGTAGGTGTGTGTTATGAAACACAAATGCAACTGCAGAAGACGCGGCGACGTCGACGTTAGTGTTCCCTACTCATCCTCTCTCTTTCACTCTTGCTCCCTTTGCTGTCACTTGCAGGTGAAATTTTTGCATGGCTGCCCTCGCATATGTACGTTTTGTGCTACACACACACACACACACACATACACACGCACAACGTATACACATTTGCTGGGACCTAGAGTCGAGAGCCTGGAAGCAGCGCTGCTTGCGCTCTCTTTCCATAGAAAAAGCTGCATCAAGGGAAACGCATCAACTGCAGCAAAACACAGAGAGAGAGAGAGAGGGAGCGTGAGAGCAAGCACTGCAGCTGCTACTCTGTGTGTGTGTTGTGTTAATGCGTGTGCCCGATAAGCAATACTAGGCACTGTCGCTGCTGCTGATAAGAAAACGTTCGTTCGTTCGTTCGTTCGTCTGTCGTATTATCTAATCGCTGTGTTGCGCTTTGCTCGCGTTCGCTTATCACCCAAAATAGTCGAGTCTTTTCTTCTTCTTCTGTGGAGAGTGATAAGAGCGCGTACACAACTCATGTCTTCCTTATCTGCCATCTCTTCCTGTGCCTCTCCCCCATCCCCTCTCCTAGCCGTCCTCTCTCTCTGTCTCGCTTGCACTGCTGATAGATAAGCTGCAATCACGCTCACTCACTCTGCTTGGGATTTGTGCCAGTTTGCAGTGTTCGCTTATCTGCCCAACACACACACACATACACACACACTGGCTGTGTATGTGAGCTTTGCGGAACTTGAGCTTTGCCGCTTGGAACTAGTTCACAGTCCCCTGAACTGAATTGCTTAGCACTGAATTAATCTTTATTTCATGAGTTTCGTATTTATTAGTGAATTATGATAGAATATTTGTGATTTTGTAAATTTTATCAAAACAACCTTCCTTTGCTTTTATAACTTGTTCAGATTGATTCATTGAACTAGTTCATACGTATCTTGGATCATGTTTGCCTAACTTAAAGTCAAAGTAAACTATAGTTCACAATTCCCTCTGGCTCTCTCTATTTTTTTTTTTTAATTGAACAGCATTCATATAAAGGCAATATAGTTCCGCTATAATATAGTATAGGGAGTACATCAGTATATAGAGTCGGTTAGGGAATTCTTTATACCTTACTTCATAAGATTTTCGCATTGAAACTAGTTCTTCATTTAATATTTCCTTTCCCCTAATATATATTCAAGAAGCTTGTTTTTTTTTTTTCTTTTTTTTACTAGTTCATTGACTAATCTCTAATATAGTTTTTTATATGTTATTGATTTATATGTTACTTGAAACTTGTTTTTGCTTTCTGTCTTACTTTTTTTTTGTCTAGTTCAGTAATATTGTCACACTTTGGAAATTTTCGCTTTTGGTACTTTTTAGTTTATCCATTATCTAAATATTGTCCACAAGTTTTGTGTAACTCTCTTTGTGAAGTTTCGTTAAGTTATCTGAACTATTTATTTTACATATATTTTCCTTTTCCTTCTTCTTACTAACTGTATGATCTATCTCTCTATGTTTCTATAACTTCTCATTTCTTGAAGGATCTTTGTCTCTATAAAGTATTTTTAACTAGTTCTTAGATTGTTGATTTTTTTTTGTCTCTGTAAAGTATTTTCTACTAGTTATAACAGCTTTTCGAAATCTTGTTATATTTTACTAGCTTATCTTATTCACTTTTGGAGTTTCGTTAAGTTATAATTCCTCATTTTCGCAACAGTAAGTTGTTAAGTTCTAATCCCTGATTTTCGTTTAACTTTCACTAAGTTCTAGTTCCTCATTTGAGCTTATTCACTTTTAAAGTTTCATCATGTTATAATACCTCCTTTTCACCTTAGTTTCGTTAAGTTCTTAGGACTCGCTTTTGCAGTTTCGTTAAGTTCTAAGCCCTCATTTTGGTTTACTCACAATTGCAGTTTCATTACGTTTTTATTCCTGATATTTAAGTTCGAATCCCCCCTTTTTGCTTAACATTCGTTAAATTATAGTCCCTCACTTTTGCAGTTTCGTTAAGTTCCAGCTCCCTCACTTACGCATATTCACTCTCGATTTTCGCTTAAGTTTCATTAAGTTATAATCCCTCTTGTATGCATATTTGCTCATAAAGTTTGGTTAAGTTTTAAGCTCTTACTTTCGCTTATTCATTTTTGCAGTTTCGTTAAGTTCTAGTTCCTGATTTTCGCTTAAGTTTCAGCTCCCTCACTTATACTCATTCACTTTTGAAGTTTCATTAAGTTATAATCCCTGATTTTCACTTCAGTTTCGTTAAGTTCTAATCCCGCACTCTTGCAGTTTCGTTAAGTTGCAAACAAAAATAAAGAAAGAAAAGGGTTTGCACACTTACCGCCCGCCTTGAAGGTGGATGCATCGAAGCTGGGCGCTCTCACCGGCTGCTGTTTGTCGCGCAAGTTGAGCTGCCGCTCTGTGGGAACATAGCTAACGGGAGCCGGCAGCGATTCGCCTCGGGTCAACGGCGGTCGGACTCCGGTTGGATCGTCGAGGACGCTCCGCTTGGCGCTCGTGGGACCGACGCCGACGCCAACGCCGCTGCTGCTGCCAGCGGTGAGTTCAGCGACGCTGACGCCAACGCCGACGCCAAGATGAGCAGCGGGACCGTGTTGTGATTGTTGTTGTTGCTGTTGGGGATCAACATCGACATCATCGCTGGGCGGACGCTTCAAGTTCACCGACAGAGCTGGCAACAAAGTGGAGCCACCTCCCCCTCCACCCCCGCTGCCCGGCGGCTGTTGTGTGACGCTTCGTTGGCCGCCCGTCGGTGGCATGTGATGGGGTTGCATGTGGGAAATGCGAACGGGACGCACATCGGGTGCTGCCTCAAGTTTAACGGGGAAATCCAATTGCTGTGGCTGCTGCTGTTGTTGTTGCTGCTGCTGTTGGGGCGGCGGTGGCGGGGGGCCGATGCGTGGCATTTGATAAGCGGCTGCCACAGCGGCAACATGTTGATGATGGGCCAACGAAAGGGGTGCAACACCCCCTCCACCACCGCTCGCTGAGGAAGGTGCACCGCCGCTTGTGCTTGGTGCACCGCGATGCTGTGGCGCCGCCAATTGTTGCAAGGACGTTTGTTGCTGTTGCTGTGGCGGCTGCTGCTGCTGGAGGACGACAACTTCACCATTCTCATGGGCACGCTTGCTGCATACGGATGGATGCAGGCGTTTCATCTGCCGTGTGGCATACAAAATATCCTCGATGTGATCGGCGCCCTCGTAATTGACGCAACCGCGACACACTGCCTCCGAAAAGTCATTGATCATCGCCCATGGCATGCGAGGCAGATCGCATAGATAACAGTGCTGTCGTTTCGTTTGCAGCGACATTTTCAAATGTTGAACAATTTAACAGTTTAACAGTCGACTGGAATGCACTCTACACACGCTCTGTTAACAGTTGAAACAGTTTAACAGAGTTCAAGCTGCGAGGTGCGCTGCTGCGGCGACCCAAATTTACGCGCGCAAGTCGACCCACTTTTTGGCGTCGACTGCGCTTCGCTCTGCTGCTGCGGATGCTTGCAGAAAATACTACTGCACACACGTACTTACATACGTACGTACACACAAAATACACACACACACGGCAAAAAAATTTAAAATACACACGCACTCACGCACGACGGAGTTAAGCGATATTTATCGCTGCTTGTTTAATTAGCGCCGATAACAAATATCGATACAATTGTTTAATAATGGCGCCGTCAATTGCTGATGATGTTGTTGTTGTTGTTGGTACCGGCAGCTGCTTGTTGTTGTTGTTGCTGTTGTTGTGGTTGCTTTTATCATTGCTCTTTGGCTGCTGCTGCTGCGGCGGTTTGTTGTACATTTTTTTTTGTGTTGCCTTTTGCGCTTTGTTATTGATTTTCGCTGCTGCTGCTATTGCGGCACACGCACACACACATGGCCAGGCTTACAAATTTTTGTATTTGTTTTTTTTTGCTTTACAAAATTATGCTTGTTTTTGCTGCCCAACAAAAAAAAATGTAGTTGTAATTTATATTGTTTTTTTTTTCTTTCGTATTATTATATTTGCGCACAAACACTAATACAATTGCAATTGCGTGCACACGTATGTACATACGCGGCGTTACGTTTTTCGTCGTACGTCTTTGTCGCGCACACACAAATACAAATGCACTCTCGCGCGCACACACGAAGAGCGGGAAAGAGCGAGAAACACGTACACGACGAGCGACGCTAAAAATGTTGTGTGGACTACACACAAACACACAAATACACACAACAGAAACCGAAGAATGCTGTGTGCAGTGCTGTGTTGTGCTGTATGCTGTGTGTTTAGCGTAAGCGTAACTTGACGCGGCAACGTTCGGCTACAGAATGATGAAAATGAGCGGTGCGCAAAGCAAAAGCAGCGACACAAAACGAAAAACAAAAAAGCAGCAGCAAAAAAAAAGAAGAAAAAAAAAATATATATAGGCAGGCACGTCAACGAACAAACGACCCAGTGGTGAATACACTACATACATACTTCACATGTATATGAATGTATGCATGTGTGTGTGTGCATAGGTCATGTAATGTATGGGGGGATGTTGATAATCAAATTACAAATGCAAACACTAGCAGATAACAAATGCTGATTACTTACAACAATAATAATCAACCATTTCGTATATAGAATATATGTGTATGTTGTACTATAATTAAATTGGATTTTATGTGATTAATAATATTTATCAAATAAAATCCAATTTAATTATAGTACAATATATGGTATATTATAATGTTTGATGTGTAAGCCAGATTGGAAATCATTGACAATCAGCAAATTACGTGTTTCTCATACATATGTATGTATGTTGAAAAATGCGCACTCAATTGGCAATTGGCCTCAATGCCGTTGTCATGTTGTACACACATTTTTCGGTTCATGCGCGCACGCTCTCTTCACACACACACACGCACGTACAGTGCATGCTCTGCAATGGAGAGCACACGCCAATTGGATGAACGTGCTTGTTACAGCGAATGCTCACTGTACACAAGCATACCTATGTGTATGTATGTATATACAACATATGTATGTCGCTCTGTGTGTGCGCGCATGTATGACGACGCGATACACACACACACACATACACGCACACGGGCAGAACAGTTGTGAGTGTCGTGTACGTGCGAGCACGTCATAAGCAAAAGCAAAACGCAAGGCAAGGCTGTGACGACGACGACGTCGACGACGATGGGATGTCGTGCAAAAGGGGCGCGTTTTGTGTGTTGGGGGTTGAAACGGAGCACAACAACAGCGACCATTGCTCCAGTACAAGCATTTTGTGTATGTATACCCATGTGCATACATATGCAAATCTATATGTAAGCACGTGTGCATGTGTATGTGTGTGTATGTACGACTTGCTGGCAGGCAGGCAGGCGTATACATACCGAAACGGTTCGTGTATCGATACACAAATGTAGACCTTGAATACGTAACGGCGCTGCAGCCGGCGTCACTGCTACGTCACTGCAGCGCAGCGCAGCGTAGCAGAAGCAGCGACTGCAACAGAACAAAAAATATTTGCAGTTTTTGCATTTGTGCTTTGCAGCTGCTTTAATGACGTTTTGTTTTTTTTTTTTTGTTTATTATTTTTGGGTATTACGCATTACAGTTATTTCATATACATACGTACATATGTAAGTACGTATGTATGTATATGAAATATGTGCAAGCGGGAAAATGAAACTAATTAGCGGCAAACAGCTGATTGCAAGCGCACAACCATTGAGCAAAATCAGCTGTGCTAACAGCTGTTAAAACGTCGCTGGCAGCGCTGTTAGCGCGCTGTTATTGTTATACTATGTATGTGTACATAGTTTGTATGTGTGTGTGTGCTATATACTTTACATTCCAGGAAACGTTTGAACTGCGCATGTTGCCAAATGTTGTACATATGTACATACATTCATGCATTTGCCACGCCTCCACCTATTGTGTTGGTATAACAATTGTCCTGGGCTGTTGGCCTGCCTATATACACACTATATGTATATACTATATCGATCGATTTGGCCCGACCATGGTCTGGGACAAATTCCACGTCGTGTCGTGCTTGCCCTTTATTTTGTGTGTATTCATCGGCCAGAATTGTTGAGAGCTTCCTGGAAGCAACAATGCGGAAAAACCAGATACAGAAACTACGGACCCCGATTTTCCTCGAACTCCACTCCAAATGGGCGGCTGGGCAGGAGGGGTAGGAGAGGGGGGCGTGGGGACGTCAATCTATTACCGATTGCTGATAACGAGTCTCGACTGTACATTATTATTATTATAATTACTCACTGCGGGGTTTATCAACAGAATTTATATGTATACTATATATATGCTATATATGTATGTATGTACAATCGGGGACCGTAATCATTACAAGTGTATTATACAAATTGCATGCTAATGATTACTTTTTAATTTCTTAAAGTAATTTGCTCAATTTTAGTTTAATCATAATGAATTTCTATAATACACAAAGTTGCCTTATAAGGATATAATAATGTAGTATAAAACTTATATCAGTTTAGTATTGAGCAGACTCATATTAATCACATTAATCGCTTTAACTTTGTCACTCTGAAATAATCTTTTTTTGTCTGTAGTATTAAAACTGTTTTAAACAAGTAAGAAAGCTAAAATCGAGTGTGCTCAACTGTGAGATACCTTTGTTAAGTTTAAAATATACCAAAATAATATACCGAAATAATGCTGATAATATACCAATCTGAATAAAAGCAAAATAGTATTGATTATATACCAAACTAATATTACCATTATTATCAAATTGCTTAAACTTCATCATTATCATAAAAAAAACAAAAATTTTTTGGATAGATTATTATGATACTCATTAACTTCTCCCGACGCCTATAAATTATTTTGAATCCCGACATCTATTATAGTTTCAAGATTGTTTTTTTATTTCGATGGAATCTTTTTTTCACTTTAGTATTGAAACCATATTAAAATATAGAAACTCTATTAATAATAAAAAATTAAATACTGCTAAAATCAAAAACTTTTGTAGATGATTTGGATATTCATTAATTTCTCCTGAAGTCTATAAATCATTTCGGTTCCTAGCATCTATGATTTTGCAATATAGTTTGAAGATTTCGCTTTAGTAGTCAAATATACAAAATTGTATTATTTATAAAAAAAAATGATATTAGAATGCTAAAATTGATCAAATTCTGTGAAAGTAAAGTTTTGACATTGTTTTTGTTTGTTTTTTTGATGGAATCAAATGTATTTTTAAACATCGTAATAATAATCATCGTAATTATCAACTGCATACAAAAATATACGCATTGTATATATATATGGTACATGTATATATAGTATTACTAAATCTATAATATATATATATATATGTGTGTGGGTGTGTAAAGTTAGTTTAAAGTTTAAACATTGAGAGGCGCGCACATTGACAATAGTATGACAACAGCTGTTATACAGTATAACAGTCAAGCTAAGCAAGTGTCATTTCAGTTTTTTTCTTAATAATTTCTTTACTACGTGTAAATCAGTTGATTAGTCGAGTGGGCGTGGCGGGGGCGGTGTAAGCGTTTACAGTTAAGTATAACAGATTTTTAACATAAGTGTGCTAGTGTATAACAGGTAGCATTTGCCAGCTGTATAACACTTTTTTATTTAATTGCATCGTTTGTTTTTTTTATGCGTAGTACAGTTATAAGCTGTTATACGCATTGAAGTTAGACTTGCGTTTCTCAATACCATTTGAGCTATATATAAACACATATATATATACATATAATTATATCTATATCGAAGTAGATTGCGCAACATTTTTGTTTTTTTGTTATACATTATTAGGAGGGCGTGTTATACTGTTATACATTGGTTTTTTTTTTGTTTTGTTCTTCGTATAATAAATTAGATTTAAGCACTAACATGGAATATAGAATGTATATAAAAAAATAATTGTTATATTTTGTTGCTGTTCGTCGTCGTCGTCTCGTTTTTCATCCTCTTCTTCTTCTTTCCCCCACCTAACACAGACAGTTCGCATACTGTCCCTTTCGCTCGCATTGGTGGGCATGGCACAAGGTTTAACTATATTCTTCTTTTCCTTTCTCCTGTTTCGTATTCGCATTTATTTTGTTTCTTTTTTGTCAGTTTCTTAAGTGTTAGTTGAGCTGTGGCTTTTGTTCGGCAAACTGTTATACCCTGTAATCTTACGATGCTATTGAATCTATCGTTCTTTATACAATCTTTTCTTCTTTTTTTTTGTAAATATTGCAACTTCATATTACAGGCACTTAACCTTCGTGTATCTCGACTACAAGTAATATTAATTAAGAGTGTGTTTGTGTGTATAAAAAAAAGTGTGTGTGTGTGCTGTATAACAGTGGATAAAATTGAGCATTACTGTTATATGGACGCTGCGCTGTGACCAACTTTTCTTCTCTTTGTTATTAAAGCTTCGATTTCGGTTTTGTTTTGTGTAATTTATATTATTATTATATTTTTTTTAGTTTAGGGCAAGTTTCGTAACAACTTTTGCTGCGCTGGCCACAGCGTCGCTTCCCTCTCTGTCTCCTCTCTCTCTATCTCTTTCTCTTTCTCTTCTACTTCTACTTTCGAACAGTTATTGTCTACAACTGTCGTCGCTTTTCGCTTCGTTTTCTGTTCGTTGAGTTTTGTTATTCTTTTTTCGTTTGGCTTTTTTTTTTGTTGTTCGCGGAATGTATTGGAATGCGGTTGGTGTGTGTGTGTGTGTATGTGTGTGTGTATAACAGTGGTGGAATATGAGTTTCTACTCGGGTTTTTTATTGCTGCCGTTTCAAACGTTTCTCTCTCTATCTCGCGTATAACAGTTAACAACGCGTGTTAAAATGCGTTCGCACTGGCGGCGGCGGTGGCGCTCTTCTTCTTCTCTCTCCACCTCCCGTACTCCCCGCCGTCGTCGTCGTCATCGTCGCTGATGCGCCTCCGGCCCTTCCATTGAGCGCTGCTGCCGCAGCCGCTGCCTGCTGCTTCTGGTCGCTGAGACGCGCGCCCAGTCGATGCACCTTCTCCGGACTGAGGATGCTCAGTCTGCTGCTCTTGCCGCCTTGCGATGCTGCCTGTTGATGTTGCTGTTGCTGGTATGCAGCGGACACTGTGGAAGACCAGAAAGAGAGTGTTATAACTGTTATACAGTAGTATGTTTAAGGAGGTCCGAATATTAGAACAATTTTACTAGTAGGGAAACATTATGGAAGCGCAGTGCTATAACTGTTATACAGTGGTATCTTCAAGATCGGTTAAATATGAGACGAATTGGATTGTTATTACTTTCATATAGTGTTATTAATGTTAAGATCCGATAAATATCAAATGCATTTTTCATACACTGGACGCATTATAACTGTTATACACATATTTAAGGAGGTCGGAGAAATATGAGACGAATTCGTTATGACTGTTATACAGTTTATAGAGGCTATAAACAGCATATTAGTTAGCTTTTAAAATAAATTTGGGTTACATAAATTGAAAATAAAAGCTACAAATTGCTGGTCATCTGTTATACAATTTGTTCAACAACGAATTCTGCAAGTTCTTCTAACAACAAAGATTTTTATACATATTATATTGTAATTTGGTACAACTGTTATACAGTTTGAATTGCATAGTGAATTACGGATTGAATTGTATAAATAGGTAGCAAATTGAAGAAATCACTAAAACAGTTTGATTAGCAACGAATTCTGTAACTTGTTTAAGCTGTACACACAGTATAACAGTTGCCGAGTAATTGATTTTGTTCAATGTTACACTAAGTTATACGATATTCTTAGAAATGTAATGCTCTTCCTAATATCAAGCATAAAAATTCAAAAACTGATTTGAAATTGAGGGAATTAGTCGCTCATCACACTCTTCAGCTAAGCTACCTTAAATATAGTTCAATAAATATATTCTCCGATTTTACAGAGATAGAGATAAATAGGGATAAAATTGGAGAAAGCAACATACATTCAGTTCGTTAAGCAATGAATTCTGCAACTTGTTTAAGCTGTAAAATTACAGAACAGTATAACAGTTGCCTATAAGTTGATTTTGTTAAAAATCCCTTAAGATATTCTTAGAAATAAAATAATCTTGCTTATATCAAGCATAAAAACTAAAAAATAAATTTAAATTGAGGGAATCATTCAATCATCACTAAGCTAGCTTAAATATAGTTCTATAAATCTATTCTCCCATTAGTTTCAAGTGATTTGAGGCTTTTACCATTATTGTGCTGACGCTGCGCTGTGGCGGCCGTGTGCCTTTGAGCCAGATGCTTGCTGGGCGATCCAGGTCTGGCGCGTGTTGGCGAGAGGCCAACGACGTTGTGGCTGTGATTGTTGCTGCCGGAGTTGTTGCTGTTGCCCATTGGAGGCTTCAGAGGCTTCGCTTTGCCAGCCCCCGATTGCAGTCGACTGTTGGCTGTGGATCGCTGGACGCCGCTGCTGCTGCAGTTGGACAAAGGCAGCGTTAGCTTGTGCTTTTTGGGCAGGTACTCGGAGCAGGTGGAAGGAGCAGCAGCTGGAGTTGGAGCAACTGACGCTGGGGCATGCAACTCGGCGGTGCAAGTGACAAGCGTTGCTTTGCTGCGTTTCGGAGCCGTCGTCGACGTCGACGTTGTTGTTGTCGTTGTTGATTGCTTTGCAGTTGCCGCCAGATGTTCGAGGGATTCGGACTGAGGCAGCTGTGGCAAAGCAGCCGGCAACTGGCGACGTCCAAAGATGGGCGTCTGATTGATGCGACGCAGCGGAGGCGGCGTTGAAGTGTTGTTGTTGTTGCCGTTGCCATTTAGCGACGCTTCGTGCTCGAGACGTTGAAACATTTTGAGGGCCACCGGCGGCGTTTTGAAAAAGTTGCGCATCGAGTGCTGCGCTTGACTGAAATTCCGACGATTCGCCTCCTCGAGATGCTCGAATTTGCTGCGACACTGATGTAACCTCGTGCGCATATCCTCAAAGGCCAAACGATGCTCGAGGGGAGGCGGCGGTGGCGGCGGCGTTGGAGGAGGAGGAGGCGTCTCCATCACCGTCGTCGTGGCATTCACTTCGTGATAGTTTAAGCTCGTATCACAACTCGAGTCCACATCCGAATAGTTGTTCAAATCACGCACATCGTTCAGCTGCAGCTCGCCACCGGGTCGCAAATCAACCAGATAACCTTTCTCCCCAAAGGGTCGACATTTCTTTAGCGCCTGCTTCAGCGCACGCTCCGTTGACGTTGTCTCCGGGGTCAGGCCTCGCAGTTGCTGCTGAGCGCCCAGAAATCGCTGACGACGACGCGCTCTCATGCTGTCTCTCAGTCGCTCGCCGCTCGGCGAGAAATCCTTGCCGAGGTGCGGCGACTTTGGAATGTCTTGGGCCCGCATCACAACCTGTTGCTCCGCTGGTTGCTGCTCCACGTTCTCCTTTTCTTCAACTGCCGCCTCCGTTGTCGTTGTCGCCTCTGCGGTTAGATTGTCAAGACTCCTTTGGGAGGTGGGCGACAATGCGTCCTCCGAACTGATGTAACTATCCTGAAAGTTCTCAATCTCGTGCAGAAGTCGCGCCGGCGGCGTTTGCTGTGCATCCAACAGACTGCGCAGCTGCTCCAGCCATATGTAGAGCGTCTCGAAGCAGGGTCGCATATCCGGATTCAGATCGCAGCACACGAACGCCACCTTGACGAACGCCTCGGGGCAATGGGCGCAAAACTTCTCCCGAAACTCCTGCTGATTGAGACTGAAGTCCGAGTTACGCGGCATGTAGTCCGGATCCGCCTCAACGCGGCCAATGATCTGAAATGGGGAAAGCAAATTGATTAGTAAGAGATTTATAAGCCCATTGAAGGAAGAAGGAAGTATTTGCTGGCAAGGAAATGTTTGCGAAAGAGGAAGAACAAGTAAAGAATTAGACAGTGAAACGCTTGCGAAAGAGAGAGCAAAAGAATAAGATAAGAATTAACAGTGAAACAATTGCGAAAGAAGGAACAAAAGAAATTATGAATATCGAAGAAGAGCCAAGTAAAGATTTAGACAGTGAAACAATTGAGAAAAAGGCAGTAAAAGAGATTGCAAATATTGAAGGAGTAAGTGAAGAACTAGACAGTGGATCGTTGCGAAAGAGGGAGCAAAAGAGAGTAAACAATTATATATAGCACTAACAAACAGAGGATGCAAAAGAGATTCTCGAAGAGGCAAGAAAAGAATTAAACAATGAAACGTTTTCGAAAGAAGTCGCAAAAGAGATTGCGAATATTGAAACAGCAAGTGAAGAAAAAGACAGTGAAACGTTTGCGAAAGACGAAGCAAAAGAGAATGTAAATATCGAAATAGTAAGTGAAGAAATAGACAGTGAAACATTTGCGTAATGGCAAAAACAAAAAGAGGGAATAAAACTGTAAATCGGAATTTAATGCCAGTAAAACGTTTATTAAAGCGTCACAAATCGAAACCTTCGTATGATTTCGCTGCATACATTGAATTATGAAGAAATAGGTCAGCCAGTAAAACGTTTACGAATGTGGCAATTTGAAGTAAGGAATTCGAGAAATTGATACAATAGAATATGATGGGCAATGTTGAAGTGAAGTATAATGAAAATAGGCCAGCAAGTGAAACGTTCACGAATGTGGCAATGTGAAGTAAGGAATTCGAGAAATTGATACAATAGAATATGATGGGCAATGTTGAAGTGAAGTATAAAGAAAATAGGCCAGAAAGTGAAACATTCACGAAAGTGATAACTCACCTCGCAGAGCATGATGCCGAAGGAGAATACGTCCACCTTCTCGTCGTACTTGAGGCCCTTCATCATCTCGGGAGCCATCCAATAGGGATTCCCAACTACAGTGTATCTCTGCCTGCGCTGTCGACTCTTGCTGCGTCTCATCGTGCCGCTGGGCGACAAAGCGGCACTCGAATCGAATCCCGAACTGGCGGCTGGACTGTTACTGTTACTGGCATTGGCATTTGCCGTGGAAAGACGTGGCGCATCAACACTTCTCGCAAGACCAAAATCGGCGACGATTACCGAACGATCCTCGCGCACAAGACAATTCATCGAATTGAGATCACGATGGATGATGTTCATGGAATGCAAATAGCTCATGCCACAGGCGATGTCCCGAGCCAAACAGACGCGCTGTGGCCAACTCAACGACTGGGCGGGATCATGAATTAATTCCTTGAGGCAACCGCCAGCGACGTATTCGGTGACCATGTGAAGTTTCTTATCCTTGTAGAGGACCCCAATAAATTTGAGCACATGCCGATGATCGAGCAACCGCAACACGGCGACCTCTTTGATGAAATTCTTCTGCGCCTCTTCGTCGGCACGATGCAACTCCTTGAGGACCATCAGCTCGCCGGTCAAGCGATGCGTCACCTTGTACACTTTGCCAAAGAATCCTTCGCCCAGTTTCTCGCCCATCACGAGATCCGAGGCGCGAAAAATGCGCTGCGGCTTCTGGACAACGCGACAGCTTTGCGTCCGCGATAAATCATAAAGTTGCGGATGCGCCGAATGCTGTTGCGCCGTATGCTGTTCATCCAACAGCTTCGACAAACTTGAGCAGCGCTCTTTTTCTTTGAGGAGTTGTGGTTGCTGCTGCTGATGTTGTTGATGTTGTGATTGCTGCTGCTGCTGTTGTTGCAACGTTTGTTGCCGCATCTTGCGTGCCTTTGTGCCATTCGATTCAGCTGCCTTGTAAAGTCTCTCCCGACCACGTCCACCGACCTCAACACTCGATGCCGAGGTGCTGAGAGGGAGAATCAAAGTGGAGGCGGAACTCGCACGTTGAATGTCCGCCTGGCTGCAACTGCGACAAACTTGAACCGGATCGTGTTCGACAGTCAACTGGAGCATCTTCTCATTGCTCCGTATCAGTTTATCAATTTGTTCCACCGATGAGTTGCTCACCGGAGTTCCGTTCACCTCGAGTATCCGATCCCCAATGTGCAAATTTGTCAGATTCACATCGATCCTGTAAGCAAAAAAGAAGTGATTAATTCAACTGTTTACTTGGGAAATGGGGAGTTGAATTATTAACAGGATCGACTTGATGAGGATTAGTTTTTACCTATATGAAGCACAACAACGATCCGCCACCGAGGTGAGCAAGGAGAACGCGTATTTGCCCATGCGACCGTAAAATTTACATATTAAACTTCGATTTCGACAAAGAGAGCGAGACAGCGCGATTGCGTTTGCGAGTGAGTGAATGGGAGAAGCAGATAAAGAAAGAGAGAGAGAAAGAGGGTGAAGACACATGAAACCAGCACCAAAGTTAAATTGAATGCTTAAAACAAACTTAATACAATTATTAAGCAAAACTTATAAGCAAAAATATAAATTCTTATATTTTATGTACACAAAGTTTAATAAGAATTATTCGTTGTTATTTTTATTCAAGAAAATTGCGAAAAAATATGATATCTATCATATATTTGAATTTCGCAATTTTGTTAAAGTAAATATAAATTACTTATAATTACTATGAATATTTGTTATTTAACTTTACATACATATTACATACAAATTAGTTAGTTTATAAATACTGTCAATTGATTCAACTTCAGCAGATAAATACTGAATTTGTGAGGTGTTAGTATTTAGTGATAGTTGTATATACCTATTAGTTAGTATATAGTATATATATTTAGTATATAATTACTAAAATACTGAAGCAAATTAGTCAATCGTTTAAACTTCAGCCTGAGAATACGGAATTTGTTTATTTGTATTAGTATTTAGTGATAGTCGTATATGTATACCTATTTGATAGTATATATATATTAAGTATATACCAATTAGTTAGTATATAAATACTGAATCAGAAGTAAATTAGTCAATCGTTTAAACTTCAGCCTGATAATACTGAATTTGTATAGGTGTTAGTATTTAGTGATAGTCATATTGTTAGTATATATTATATATAGCTAGTACAAATCAGTTAGTATATAAATACCGAATCAGAAGCAAATTAGACAATCGTTTAAGCTTTAACATTACAATACAGAATTTGTATAGGTGTGGTATTTAGTGGAAAGTCTAAGTAAACGAAAATGCTGATAAATACGATCCACTGTTGAACTTAAGATATCAACTATATACCTCTTAGTTAGTATATATAGTAGACATGTACCAATCAGTTAGTATATGAATAGTAAATCAGAATCAAATTAGTTAATTTGATAAACTTTATGATGCGAGCTATTAGTATTAGTTAGTATTTAGTGAAAAGTTTTCGTACACGAAAATACTGACAAGATAAGATACCTCTTAGTTAGTATATAACAATAAGTTAGTATATAAATACTAAATCAGAATCAAATGAGTCAAATTGATAAACTTTATGATGCGAACTATTTAGTATTAGTTAGTATTTAGTGACAAGTTTGTAAATCCACAGTGGAATTTAAGATACCTCTTAGTTAGTATATAAATACTAAATCAGAATCAAATTAGTCAATTGTTTAAACTGAATTTGTATGGTAATTAATACCACTTAGTATTTAGTTTTAGTATACTGACAAGTTCGGAAATACGATCCACAGTGGAGGCGTAAAATACCAATTTAGTTTTAGTAGTGAATCAGTGGGACAAATTAATTGCAATTAGTCAATTAGTGGGTCGCATTCTTGGAGCGTTGAGTGAGCAAAGAGTAAGCGGGGATCTATGTGGAAGACTTACTCGGTTATCCGGACCGTGGGACAACCGTCATCGAGGGCGCCGCCATCCACACGCAGACCGGGCGTGGCATCCTTGGGAATCTCGACGAGCCGAATGGAATGCATCGGCTTGCCGGCTTTTGTGATCCGTGGCCTCGCATCGATGGGGAGACGACTCTTTTTGCCATAGCATTGGCCGCAATACAATTTGGAGCGTTCGACCAGCGCATAGGATTCGCCCTCGCCAATGAATGAACCGCAGGCGGCGCAACAGAAGCATTCCGGATGGAATTTATGCTCGCCGGCAACCATCACGGGTCCCGTTATGACGGCCATGCACTGCTGACAGGCATCACCGAAGCGTGCGTAATAATCGTCACGGCAATAGAGCAAATTCTCACGCTCAAAATACCAATTGTGGAGATGGGAATCGCAGACGGAGCAGCGAAAACAATCGCAATGCCATTGTTGGCCAAGTGCCATCACTATCGGTTCATCGTTGTGTTTTTTCGACGACGTCGACGGCGACGTCAGCAGCGGGCAGAGGCAGCTGGCGCAGGTTGGCAGCACGCTGCCGCTGACGACGCTGCCGCCTCGCTGCTGCTGTTTCAATTCTTTTTGTTGCTGCATCTGTATGTGTGTGTGTTTGTGTTTCTGTTGCTTTCGGTTGGCTAAGAGAGCAGATCGAAAAGAGAGCGAGAGAGAGAACGCTTAATTGTTGTTGTTGTTGCTGCATCTGAGAGAGTTGCTGACGATCTGGCAAGCCTTTGTTTGGTGAACCGGTTTTTAAATCGAAATGGAACTACTACAAAATACAACAAAACAAAAATACAACAAATCGCAAGTCAAACTACTTTATTGCCAATGTCTAATTGAAGAATGATGTCAGAGCCGGCATTACATGCACTTTAAATATATACAAGTATGTATATATATATTTTTTTGGTAGTTTGCATTCTTCGATCATTTTGTGAACTAGTTCGGCTTGTTGAACTGCACTGCTCAGCACTGCGGGAATTTGTGAAGATGATGGTGTTGGAGCGAAAGAGAGAAGGATGGTTGGATGGATGGAGGGGGTAGTGGAGACTATTGTTATTGGCAGCATTGACCCTGAGAAATGGAGTGACGACAACTTGACTTAACTCCTGCTGCATAAAAACAAATGACTCGCCAATGCTGTCGTTGTTGTTGTTGTTATTACTGCTGTTAATAACGTTTAATATTAACCAGCTGACGCAGCGCCGTTCATTTTCCTTACGTCGTACCTACTATGTGCACATTGTCACCTTAACACTAGTTACAGCAATAACAAAAAAATGTACACACACACACAGACACGCGCGCGTGAAATGACGAATGCACACACAGACAGACAAACAAACAGACACAAGCACATAACACAAAAAAAAAGTTGCTGTTGATTAAAATTCGTGTGTGGGGGAACGGGAACAACAACGAAACGGCAAAACGGCAACGACATCAGCATTAACAAATAGCAAGCTTGTGCTATTATTATTATTGTTGTTTTTATTGGTGTTGTTGTTGCATTCTTACTAATAGTTGTTGCTGTCCAAAACCGTACTCACACACACACACACACGCAGGTACACGAACGCGCTCAAACTCAAACTTACACACACACACTTACATAATTTATCTCGTATTTTGATGCTGTTTTCGTTGTTGTTGCTGTTGCTGGTGTTGATGATGTTTTACGCACATTGCGAATTTTCGTCGCGTTTACGTTTTCGTTTTCGTCCTCAAACCATTTTACCACAGCCGGTCGCACGTTTGCTGGTCACTTCAATTACACTACTGCACACACAAGTCGAACACAAAAAAAAAACAAATGCATTTGTTTAAAAAAAAAACCAAAATGAGACTAGCGTTGTAGCGAACGGTGTGACCGTTGCGCCTAAAACGTTAAAATGCTCCAAGCGCCACACAGATCCAAATATCGGCATATCGATAAGCACCAAGTGCAAAGGGAAGACCAAAGTTATCGCTGCAAAGTGAGCGCGCGAATTTTGAACTACAAAAGAAACGCAAACAAATTGTGTACATAAATCAACACAAGTATTCTCATTTATTAAACATCAACTAATTCGCTTCCATTTGCCTAATTTGCATTACAATTTCCACTTAGCAATCAAAAAAAATAAAATAAAAATAGTTTGTAAAAATAAATAAAAAATTATGTACAGGGAATTCATATGTATTTTCGTCACATTGCTCTAAACTCTGTTGTTTTTTTTTTTTAACCTTGCGGCAGCGTAGTTGTTGTTGTTGTTGTCGTCGTCGTTGCTGGCGGCGTTGTTGTTGTTTTTGTCGACGGCGTTGCAGTCGCAGTCACCGTCGTGGCAGTTGACAACACCTCTTCGGCCGCCTGCACTTGATCCTGGATCTCGCGTCGCTCCTGCTGACGCACTAGCTCAAAGTACAGGCCACGCTTGGCCATAAGCTCGTCATGCTTGCCGGTCTAAGAGGGAAAGAAATCAGAAATTAGTTAACGGAGTCATATGAGACAGAAATTTTATAGGTATAGATTTCATTGTCTCGGATGTCGAGGCGGATAAATTTGAATCCTTACCTCGACGACGCGTCCTTGATCGAGGACGACAATCAGATCGGCATTGCGGATGGTGGACAGTCGATGGGCAATCACCAATGTGGTGCGATTCTGCACGGCAGTGTCGAGGGCCTTTTGCACCTCCGCCTCGCTGGTGGCGTCCAGAGCACTCGTCGCCTCATCGAGGATCAGCACACGCGGATTCTTCACCAGCGCCCGAGCGATCGCAATGCGCTGTCGCTGCCCCCCGCTCAGCTGAGTGCCTCGCTCACCCACATTGGTGTCATAGCCATCGGGCAGGGCGGTCACAAAGTCATGCGATTGGGCCAACTTCGAGGCGGCGTAAACATCGTCGGGACTCGCCGTCGGTTTGCCATAGCGCACATTCTCCAGTATGCTGGTGCCGAACAGCACCGGCTGCTGTTCGATGAAACCGAGCACGTTGGCGCGCAGCCAATACGGCGAAATGTCGGCGAGCTTGTAGCCATCGATCTTGATGTTGCCCGCGGTGGGTTCGTAGAAGCGTTCCAACAGCGCAGCTATCGTTGATTTCCCTGATCCGCTGGCGCCGACCAAAGCCACCGTTTGTCCCGGACGCAGCGTCAAGCTGAAGTCCTTCAACACGAGCTAAAAGAAATAGGGGAGAGGGTATCAGTATTAATGATTAATATTCAAGAAGGTAGAAGGGTATTATAACTTAGTGCATCTAATTGCTTTGACTGACAATTTGGTATATTTTCCGCTATCAATAGGATAGAAAATACGCTTCTATCTAACAGACAGAAGAAGGCATCTAGTTGCTTTGGCTGACAATCTGGTATATTTTGCACTCTATATTCTAGAATATAGTACTATATTATTATACCAAGTATAGCCATTGGTATATTTTTTAATATTTTGTGTTTTTATTCTTATTATTTTATTCTAATTGGTATATTTTGGTATTTTGTGGTATATTAATTCAGTATAATTCACAATTATTTTAGTATTTTTGTGGTATATTAATTCAGTTTAATTTACAATTATTGCCGCACTGGTTTGTCTTTATTAAACTTTTTTAATAAGTTATTTCCATAAAATATACCAGATTGATTTAACCGAATAAAAACCAAAATATACCAAAGGCTTTGAAAGTCATTAGAGACATATAAAATGAGAATTCGAATTGAAATTTAAGCCGCATACATCTTTAAAACAAAAACCTATGTATATGAGAATTCCCTAATTCCCTTTTGTTGATGGGTTTACTTTATATGAAAGGTTTACAAACTTATCCCTGTCGCTTAAAACTATTCAATACATACGAAGAGAATTCAAATTTAAAGCAACACAATATAAAAAACAAGTAAGAAAGCTACAGTCGAGTGTACTCGACTGTGAGATACCAGCTACCCATTTTGAATAAAAGCAATATATTTTGCGGTATTATTCTCAAAATATACCAAATATACTGCAAAAATACTAAATATATACCAAATGGTATATGTGGTATATCGATATAGTACCGCATTCAAAATATACCATAGATGGCACAATATACCAGATTGTCAGCCAAAGCAACTAAGAGCCCTAGTAAGTAGACGTTTTTGCCCATACAAAAGTATTTCTTTAATAGCTTCCACAATTTTTTTCTGATCGCAACCAAATTTTCAGGGAATATAACTACTATAATTACTACTATAATTACTGTATATACCAAAATTCGTAACTCTAGCTTTAAAATTACGATTGTTATTCGATATTTGATTAGCAGGGGCGGAAGTGGGCGTGGCAAAAATTTGAAACAAACTTGATCTGCGTGCAAACATAACAAATGCTGTCGAAAAATTATAGCACTATCTCTTATAGTCTCTGAGATCTAGGTGTTCATACAGACAGACGGACATGGCTATATCGTCTCGGCTGTTGACGCTGATCAAGAATATATATACCTATATACCCTATGGTTAGCGGGTATAAAAAAAGAGAATTCGAATTAACATTTTAGAGGAATACTTATTTAAAACAAAAATCTACGTAAGAATTTCTTTCCCTTCCATTTTTAGGGGGTTTACTTTATATGCAGTTTCTTTCGGATAATTCCTTTCCCTTTCATTTTTTAAGGGGGTTTACTTTCAATGAATGGTTTACAAACTTATCCCTGTCGTTGCTACTTCAAGTGGGCTTATATGGAGAGGCAACCCAACTGATTAGATAAACGCAATCGCGATCAAACTACGCAGACTTGTCGAGAGTGAAGGACACAGAGAATCGTTAATCAGAGTGGAAGCAGGAAAACTCACCTGCTCTGGTCGCATCGGGTAGGCAAACGAGACGTTCTCGAAGCGTATTTCGCCATGGAGTCGCTCCGGAGGTATGACATAGCCACGGAGTAGCTCCACTTTCGGTTGCATGGCGAGGAACTCAAAGACGCGACTCCCGGCGCTCATGCCACGAATCATGGTGCCCAACAACACCGATCCCTGGGCCAAGGAGCGTTGAACGCCCTGCGAGGCGACGAGGAATGCCATGAGGGCGCCCGGCGTGAGGCTCTCGGTGGACATGAGGTGGCCGCCCATGAAGAGCGTGGAGAGCACCAGTGTGTTGAGGAAAAAGTTGGTCAGACCCTGAAAGATGGCAATGCCATGGCCCAGCTCCTGGGCCAATCGTGCCGCCTCGTTCGTCTCCTGCTCGAACAGCTGCAGCTCCCGATATTCGCAGGCGCTGCTGCGCACGGTGCGAATGTTGGACAGCGCCTCCTCGCAAACTCCCGTTGCACGTTCCGCCTGGAAGTGAAGAAGTTTAGCGGACGGTTGGTGTTTATATCTAAGGCTTGACTTACCTGCGCTTGGGAGTTTTTGCTTAGGGTTCGCAGCTTTTTGCCCAAGTACGTCATGAACATGACGACGCAAGGAACGCCGGCCAACGCAATCGCCGCCATGTGGGGCGAGATCATGAAGAGCGAGATGCTGCCACCGATCAATTGTGCTGCGCTGCGCAATCCGTGCGCCACGAATTGCTTGAATGAGGTCTTGAAGTCCTGCACATCGGCTGTGAGGCGATTCACGAGTTCACCGGTGCGATTCTCGTCGAAGAACGAAATGTCCTGGAGCACGATCTGCTTGAAGAGATCCTGTCGCATCTTCGCCGCCATCTGTTCGCCAATGCGACTCAGCAGATAGATGTACACAAAGGTGAAGCCCGATTGCAGCATGTACAAACTGAGTAGATTGCTCGCCGGCTTGCTCACGTCCTTCACAAACGAGTTGTGAATGGGGTCCATCACATAGGTGTTGGCATACCGGGCCAGCGTGTTGACCAGATCCCCCAGCAGATTGGGTATGCGTATGTTGATGAACGCCACGATCAGCGCCGCCTGCAAGTGAGAAAAACGCAAATTAGAAAAGCTGTGCAGGATATAGAACGATTTTAATTTGAGGTGGATAACTATCGATAACATTATCAGTACCATCGTTGAACCGCAATCGATAGTTACTCGATGACAGAGTATCAAAGTGCCGTAATTAGCTTCTTTCTATGGCAAACATTTGATGTGGAGAACTATCGATGGCGAATCAACGAAGTACCGATAGAGCCATCGATAGTAAATAGTATCGACGTGCGAATATCAAAGTGCAGTAATTAGCTTGCTTCTTATACAATCTATGACTAACATTTAATTCTTGCTACTAACCAAGAATACCCTGAAAGTTATATTTTAGCTTTCCCAATAAATAAGCATACCCCACTTCAGCTCAAAAAGTGTCGGGTATCGAAGTGAACTAACTGCCTGAACTAACTAACTAACTTTTCTACTAACCAATAATACTCCCAACTACCACAAAGAGTGCCGGGTATGAATTACATTAACTACTCCGATTTTCGACACTGTCGCATTCTACCTTAAGATGAATCTCTTATCAAAGAGAATCTACTACTCATGGGTATCAAATTGTATTAACTACTCCTTGAACTACTTGAATACAGTTCTCCTTTTCTGCTCCAATAATACTCCCAACTACCCCAAAAAGTACCGGGTATTTAGTACACTAACTACTTCGATCTTTGACTTTATCTTACTCCACCTTAAGATGCATCTCTTTTCAAAGAGAACCTCATGCTTTTCCTTTCTCCTGCTGCCTACTAAACTTCTACTCTAACACTAGCCGTGTATACCCCACTCGCATCTCTTTAAACCTCCCAGGTATCCACTCCCAAAGAGTGCCGGGTATCTAATACACTAACAACTTCCATCTTCAACCCTATCGCATTTTTTTCCTTCCGCTGCCTGCTACACTTATCTTTTCTTACTAGCTGGAATAGCCCACACGTATATTCTCAAGCCTCCCGGGTATCCACTTCCAAAGAGTGTACACTAAAAACTCCGATCTCCGTCCCTTTCACATTCTACCTTAAAATCTATTTCTTATCAAAGAGGACCTCACGCTCTTCCTTTTTTCTGCTGCCTACGAAACTTCTCCTTTCCGACAAGCCTGGTATACCCCTCTCGCATCTCCTCAAACCACCCGGGTATCCACTCACACAGATGGCACCAATCAGCTCCCAGGTGTGTGGCTCCAAATAGGACCAGAAGCGTCGCCAGTCGAAGTGCTGTTCCTCCTGCTGCAGCGTATGCTGAATGACGCCCGCGAGGCGATTTCCCCCCGCGCCCGCTGCTGCCTCGCAGTGTGCTGTCGCCCACCAGCTGCGCACGGCCACGCCCCCGGCGAGAGTGGCGCCTCCTAGGAGCAGGGCGCGCGTCGTTTGCAATGCGCGCGCTGCACTCGACGGCGGCGTCGCAGTCGACGGCGCTGCCTTGGGTCGCAGCAGCGTGTGTTGATGCTGTCGCAAGAGGCGATTGGCGTTCTGCAGGCGGCGGCTAAAAACAAAGAAAAATAGAAACAATTCAATGAAAACCTTAAGTGAAAACCGTTTGATGACATAATCGTTTACTACAATTTAAAAGTTTAGAAGTGTGATGGACGAAGGGGGGGCTAGGGGAAAACCTTTATCGCTTTGGTCGGCGACGCCGACGCGACGCTCTTCGAGGCCATGTGTAGATTTGGGAGAGATTGCTAATGGTAAGAAGGTGGATGGAGGGAGGGGGTCTGCTAGTTACCTGAGCAAGTCGCTGCGACTGCAGTTGGCGAGTAGTAGGCGCAGCATCTTCTGGCTTCCGTTATGTGTGTGTCGCTGTGTCGCACACACTTGACTTACAACAAAAAAATATTAACAAAAAAAAGATACGCGAGCGCTAAAGCATTAAACTAAGTTGTTGGGTTAACCTTAACAATAATAATAACACACACTAACTTACACACTAACGCACACACACGCGCGCTCTCGCGCTCACACACACACACACGCACGCACACACAACACACGTACGTTCACACACGTTCAGCCGCCTGGCGATGCGCACGTGCCGATAGTTTCACTGCCAAACAAATATACCAACTAATAGTGTGCAGTGTGGCCAGCACACAGGTGTTATGTGTTGTTGTTTGTGTGTTTGTAGGCAAGTGTATTTTTTGTTTTATTTTTTGGAAAATGTTTAACGTTGTTTTGTGCTGACATTTTTGAATAGTAATAAAATTTTACTAAAATTAGCTGTTACACAAAATGTTTACAAGTTGTGTGAATTGCTCTCATCGTTCTTAGTCGTTATCGATAAATTGTTCGTTATCGACGTTTCAGCATTCAAAATAAATATGCAATAAAATGTTTACGCACAATTTCGTATTTATTGAAATAAAAAATAGCAAATTCAACTTTAATCAGTGTCCATGCCTGAGCTGTCATCATCGTCATCGTCATCATCATCATCGGAGCACTCTTCATCGGAGCTGCTGCTTTCGCTGTCATCAATCCAATCATGCGCCTTCTGCTTGCTGCTGATGATCACCTTCCATTGCTCCAATTTGTGCAAATCCAGCGAGTAGAAATCATTGAGCGTATGCTGCTTTTCATCCTCCTCGTACAAACCGCCAAACAAATACAAATTGCCCTTGCACACACAGAGTCCAGGATTCATACGAGGTGCTGGAGCATCGGTGCGTCTCGCATTGGGAAACAGACTCGGTATGCTTGAGACATAGGGCGTCGATGCTTGACTGGCTCCAGGTCCGCCAACTGTCACCGTAAATATGCCATCTGTTGTGGTTGTAACGCTCTTTGCCGGCTCCGCCGCATTGTCATTGTCCATTTCCACATCATTCGACTGCTTCTTGGAACTTGGTTTTGCCTTCGGAGTGACGTCGAGCAGTCGCCAGGACTGTGAGCTTAAATCGAAGGCCAGCAGCTCCTCGCCAAACTGGCCCAGCACATTCTCATCGTCCTCGTTGACGTCCATGACACCGCCAAAGCAATAAGCTTTGCCATTGGGCGCCACAGTGCATCCGACGCTATTTCTGGGCTTGGGTCGATATCCGCCAGCCTTCACCGTGTTCCACTTGTACTTATCCCCGCCAGATTCTGCAAGAGTAACATAAATTAAAGTTACTAACTAAATAAGCATAAAACTATCTGTCTTACTGTCCAGCTCCAGTGAGAACATATCGGTGTGTGTTATGCCACGATCCAGATCCTTTTTCATCGATGTGCGCGCATATCCGCCCCACACATAGATCTTCCCATCGGAGGATGCTGCCATGCAGCAGCCGGAACGCACAGCTGGAGCCACAGCGCCAACAATTTGTATTGGGAGCCATTGATACGTCTCCAGGGAGAAGCAATGCACATCGTTGTAATAGTGATATGATTGATTGTTGTCATGAAAGCCACCAAAGATGAACAGACGCTTCTTGGCAGCCACCATGCGATGTCCACTTCGGGCACTTGGTCCATTTGGTGCTGCGATTTTGGTCCATTGACGCGACTTCAAGCTGAGTGTCCACAGATCCTTGTAGTGATAGAACTGCAGCTGTGAGGGACTCGCGTGTTCACCGCCAAACAACTGCAAAAATAAACATTGATTTGTTTTATTTATCGATATTATCGATAATTTGAAGTCCTGGGCACTAAACAAACTATCGAAAGGCTGCCAATCTATCGCACGATATTCTAATTGGACAATCCAAGCAACGCTTTAACGTTTAATATTTATTATTATTCAACCTACTACTTATAACAGATGAAGAAGCATCGCTGAATTAAAATGTGTGAAGCTGTTTAAAGTGAAGCGTATTATTTATACGCGTTTTAAAACTATGCAAAATACCGTATGAAGTGTAACCATGTGGCATAGAAATTTCTGTAATTTGGTATATTTTGAAAATTTTCGCAATGGTCGCGACACAGGTGTTAAAACAGCTTTAATAGTTTTGTTAAACTAAAAAAGTATGAATTCATATAAACATTAATTCATTAGTGGGTGCAAAAAAGCATCAAAGCATCAATGCTTTGATTGTGTTATTAAAGTTTCTCAGCACTGTCACTACCTAGAAACTATATAAATCTCAAATTACTCTTTAGAGCAATTATCTTTCTTACCCACAATTGACCGCCATCGGTGGCAACAGCAACCATTTGATGGCCACTGCGTGGCGTAGGTCCTGATGGTGATTTCAGCTGTTTCCACTCGTTACGTGCTATATTATAGATGTAGAGATCGTTGAACACGCTGACTTTAGCGCCATTGTAAAGCTCGCCACCAAACATAATCAGTTCCTCTTTTTCGGGATGCGCCACAAGTGAGAAATTGGCACGTGGCGTTGGGGGAGCGCATATTTCCTCGGTTATAGCCTTAATGCGACCCTCCTCAGCCTCCAGAGTCTTCACAATATCCGCTATATCAGACTGTAATTTGTCAAAAACCATATTGTTTACATTTCCATGCATTACAATTTCATTGTCTTACTTCACCCAGTTTTTCCAGCATTTTCTTTTGTTTGGCCGCCAGTTTTTTGTCGGTTTTCATTGCTGTCTTCTCGGCGCCTTTGCCTTTCTTCTTATTTTTATCCTTTTTGCCCATTTTCAACTAGGTAAATACAAAGCAAGTTGAGTTTATTTACAATTGTTTTCAAAGGCCGAAAGCACGTTTTAGTGTGACCATTAACTTTTTGGTATACTGATAACAGTTGAGAGCGCTGTTATTTTTAACAGCTGTTGACAGTGCTGTTAACTTAGCAGCTGTTGGTTGGCAGGCTGTCGTTTTGGGCATTTTTTAGTACGTTTGGAGACACAACTTGCGGTCACGCTCTTGCAAAAAGTCGAGTTGGCATTTATTTTGCACTCGAAAAATTCCATATAATTAAAGTAATAAATCCCAATTGTATTCAAATTATTGAACAAGTAAATGGTTTACGAACGTCTTTGCAAGTACGCGTAATTGAACAACAGTTTGTGTGTAAGTCCTCCTCCCTATAATAAATTAATAATTAGGCCAAATCAAATTGAAATAAAAAAGAAAAATGAAAGGCACAAACAGGAGGAACAGTGACACCTTGTGTTTTGTGTTGATGTGCGTGAGCGAGAGAGAGAGCGAAAGACACGATACGACACGGAGTATGTGAAAATGTAAATGTATGCGTAAAGCTGCGGCTGCTGTTGATGTGTTTTCTTCATCACACATTTGATCGGCTAATCAGCTGCTTGCCTACTAATTATGCGAAAATAGTTGTCTGCAAGTGCCCCTCCTCCCTCCCTACCCAGGCACTTGCAGCAATTACATTTCAGCGGTTACAACCCTATGTGTTCGTGTGCGTGCTAGCGTATGTTAGGTGTGTGTGTGTGTGTGCTATTTGTATTTGCTCTCTGGCAACCCGCACACAGTGTTGCTCTCTCGCTCTTTCTCTCGCTAGCTCGTTGCTCCAATTTGGCTGTTTTCACTTTTGACTTTACGTCCAAATGTCGAAAAAATATTCAGCATATAAACAAGTATTTTAGTTTGTGCATTAATCCAAGCCAAAGGCAAACAAAAATAAGCAAACGCTGCAAGTGCAACACAAAAACAAGAAAAAAAAAAAACGCCGCAACGTAGCTATTAAAATAAAAAACCTGCTGTGTCAAACATCGCAATAACAACAACAACATTCAGAGCGAAACGGTGGTAGAAAAAAGCGACGAATGAGTGGGAAGTGAAGTGCAGAGCAAGAGGGGGGAAACACACAGCAAACGTCCACGTAAACTTTTAGCTCAGCGTGATTATTGTCGTTATAGTTGTTGTTGTTGTTGTTGGATTATACAAAAAGCGAACACAACAAATAAAAAAGAAAAAAAGAGAATCGGCAAGTATAATACAGCGATACTTGTGTATTTTTTTGGTTTACTTTTTAGTGTTATTCATTCGTTTGTTGTCAAAAAAATACTCGGAAACTAACTTTGTAAAACTGACCACTAAAAACATGTTTTGGCTGGATGTAACATCATCAAAATCCAACAATTGCCAACAATGTAATTTAGACAGTGTGCAGGTAGCGGCAACAACAACAGCAACAACAAAGCGTTAACAGTTATTTATTTTGCACAGCAGCTGGCTGCAAACTGTCCGGTAACGCTGCATGTCAATCGATAAGCAGCTTGCCGATAATTTTGCGATAATTCATAATTAATTTGATTTTCTTTTTATGTTATTTTGCAGTTTGCCCACTGTGACAACATGTTGCACAATAATGCCAACTGGCTGCCACCACAGCAGCAACAGCCGCAGCAGCAACTACAACAACAACAATTACAGCAGCAGCAGGCAACTTTACATCACTCTTTACCCGCTAATCAACAGCAATTGCCGCCGCCGTTGCAACAACAACAACAACAGCAGCAGCAGCAGCCACAGCAGCAGCCACAGCAGCAGCAACTTTATGCGAGTCAAATGTTTCAGCAACCTCAGCAACCACCGCCACAGACAACTCAGCGATATTGGCCGCCAGAGGATTATCAGCAGGTCGACTACAATGACTATTACATACAGCAACAACAGCAGCAGCAGCAACCACAACAGCAGCCACTGCAACAACCTTTGCTGTATGCATCGCCTGAGCAGCAATATTATCAACCTGTGCAGCAAGTGGAGCAGCAGCAGCAGCAGCCACAGCAATTGCCGCCGGATGTGTTTGATAACAACAACAGCAGCAACGTGAAGAACGATGGCTGGGATGATTGGGGCGATTGGAATGACAACGCCAACAACAACAACAGCAACATTAGCAACAATATCAGCAGCAGCAACATTAACACTACCAACAACAACATCAACAACAACAGCGCTGTGGAGGATGCATTTAGTGTGCAGGCTGCGCCAAGCAGTTGGCATGCTTTTGGCCAAAACCAGCAAACGACAAACACCAACAACAACAACAGTGCCAACACTGAAGCACTAGAGTTGCCGCCGTTGCTGTCGCCAGCCACAGAAGCAGAGCCGGAGCTGTTAAATGCCATTGTGCCGCCGCGCGCCTTTCAAAATCAACCGCCAGCAGCAGCAGTGGCAACTGTGACGCCACCAACAGTGCCAATTGCTGCAGCAACACCTGCTCCATATGCTGCACCACCAGCTGCATTGACTGCTTTACCTCCAGCTGCATTGGACAACACAGCAGCTGGCAATCCCTTCAAGCGTGCTGGCGGATTGAGCAAACGTGTGAACATACTCGAAGCCGCACCACCAGCAACAGTTGCAGCTGTTCCTCCACTGCCAACTCCAGCAGCAACACCAATGGCAGCGCCTGCTCCAATCGCAGCATCAGCTTCAATTCTGGCACCAGCTTCAGTTGCAGCTCCAGCCTCAATTCTAGCGCCAGCTCCAATCGCAGTTGCAGCTCCAGCTTCAGCTTCATTTGCAGCTCCAGCTACAATCGCAGTGCCTGCTTCAATTGCAGCTCCAACGCCACTTGCAGCTCCGGTTCCAGCTCCAATCGCAGCACCAGTCTCAGCTGCTCCACTTGCAACACCTGCTGCATTTGCTGCACCACTTGCAGCCACAAGTCTAGCAGCTCCACTTTCAGCAGCTGCTGCGTTTGCAGCCCCACTTCAAGCACCAATTCCTGCTCCAATTGCAGCTCCACTTCAAGCACCAATTCCTGCTCCAATTCCTGTTTCAATTCCTGCTCCAATTGCAGCTGCAATTCCTGCTCCAACTCCTCTGCCGGATCACAATCAGGAGCTGCCGCCGTATGAGAACCAGGAAGTGCTTTTGTCGGCACCCAACGATGAGCGTGCTCAGTACTTGCAAACAAGTCATTTGTCCGAGCAGCCCGAGGATCTCAACGAGGCCAACTGGGAGGCAGATGGTTTGTTGCCACCGCCGGGATTATCGCGTTTGGTACTCGGCCAGCCGGAGCTGGTGGAGCGACAACGGTTGGTCACTGGCACCGAGCAGCCAAATGCATTGCAATTGATGCGTCAAGCGGATGGCGAAGACACCTCCGAGGGCGAGCAGCAGCCAACGACGCAGCAACAGTTGCAACAGCAGCAGCAGCAACAGTTGCCGCCAGCTCGACGTGTTGTTACCGGCGTGGAGACAACACTAAACAGCAGCAGCAGCAACAACAACAGCGTTGTTCCGGAACAGCGTGAAGTGGTTCTTGATGGCGAGAATCTGGAGGATCAGCCAGTGTTGCTGCCAGTTGCAGTGCAGCCAACAGCAGCCGATGCTGTTGTGGAACAGCAAACGGAGCTGCAACACGAGCAGCCAGAGATAACGTTGCAGCAACAACATCAGCAGCAGCAGCAACATCAGCAGCAGCAACAACAGTTGTCCACGTCGATGACGCAACAATTGGGGCGTGGCAAACCACGTCCAGGTGCCTCGCTTGATCTGGAATCGGAGGATGAGTCCGATGATTGGATGTTCAACGATCGCATTGAGCAATCGCTGCCGTCGCGTCGTCAACCAGATGAACGCAGCTTGCGCAACATGCGCAGCGGACGACGTCACAACAACAGCAACAATGGAGGTGGCAACAACTATGAGGGGGAAACGGAGGATTCGGTGCGTGCGGCCAATGCAAATGTTCACAACGATGGCGGTAATAAATCGCTGCGTGATTCAAAGCGTCGCAGTCGCGATGCTGAGCAACAACAACGTCAGCAGCAACGTCACGAGCCCAGCGAACGCAGCGCACGCAGCGAGCGGGAAAGGGAGCGTGAAAGGGAGAGGGAACGTGAAAGGGAGAGGGAACGCAATCTGTGGCGTCGCGAGGAGAAACACGAGCGACGTCCACGCTACAGCAACAACAGCAACAGCAACTATGACGGCGACTCGGATGCAGCCGATGTTCAAGCTCAGTCCGCAGCAGCTGCGGCCAGCGATGGAGGAGGCGGTGGCGGTGGCGGTGATCGTGGCGGACGCAACAGCAAAGCGAGTCGCCCCAGACGCAGTGCAGCCCCCGATGATGACTACGATGATTATGCAGAGCAACAACCACGAGGTGGAAGCCATTATCAATCATTATCGCGTCGCGAAAAGTCGTCGCAGCATGAAAAGCTGCGCAGTCGACGCAGCCACGAAGGCGGCAGCGATGCGGGGCGTGGTCGCGAAGGCGGACGACGTCATCATCACGGACACGGAGCGTGGGATGCTCGAGATTACGAAGAATATCGTGGCAAGAGTTCACGCAACAGTGACTTGGAGAAAGAGCGCATCAACGGCGGAGGAGGAGGAGGAAGCAGCAGTGGAAAGCGGGGGCAGCGGGGCAACTACAACGATCAGTATGGGAATGCGGCGTCTGCTTATGATCCCTACATGATGTACGATCAATTGTCACGCAATCCTCAAGCCTATGTCGATATGTATGCCAAGATCTATGGTCAGATGATCAACTCCATGGCTGCTCTCTCGAATGCAGCTGTCACAAAAACCTCGCCACATCAGTTGGTCGCAGCTCCAGGCGCAGCTCCTGCCTCCTCGCTGCCTCTTGGCGTTGATGCTGTGCTGGCTCAAGGCAACGCTGGCAATGAGGCCGCCTTGCTCAGGGAGCGTGAACGGTGAGTGCAAACAGAAATCCGTATATTCAAAGCTATTGCGAGCAATTGCCTCGAGTCTTTGCAGACGGCGGAGTTACTTTGTAGTCGAGTATTATGTCCGTCATGAAATCAACTCTAACTATGCCATTAGAAAAGTATTTCATTTCAAAAAGTATTCTATACAACTTAGTTATCTTATAAAATGAATTTAAGAATTATCTTGTTTTATAAAAGCATTTAAATTTGTATTCCACAGAACTTTGGGCATTATAAAATGCATTTTATTCAAAGCTTTTTGAAGTAGGAAAATGATTTTGAAATCTAAAGATTTCTTAGGTTTTATAAAAGTATTCAAATTTGGAATTGTCATCAGACAATATCTTAAAAATTTGCATCAAGAAAATTATTTTAAAATGCATGAAACCTTCTAAAGAAGTCTCTTGTTTTATAAAAAATAATCATATTTGCTTTCAACAGAACTTTGTTGTATAATAAAATGAATTTTATTGAAAGCTTTTGAAGTAGGAAAAGGATTTTGAAATCCGTGAAATCTTAAGAACTTTTTTTTCAAAAACAGTTTTGAATTTTGCGAAATTTGAGATATAATTGAAGTATTTAGAAAAATGTGTTGAATTTTCTGAATTTTCATCTTAAATATAAATGAAAAACTCCAAAAAATAGAAAGTGGAGGGAGTGGTTGTATTAACTATACTTTATAGATATTTAAAAAGTGTGTTGAATTTTCGTACTTTCAACCGTCTGCAAAGTCTCGAACTAAAATTGTTGGTCTTCGGCTGAGATCGAAGTTATTATTACTATTATTATTGCTCTCTCTGTTATTTGTTACTAGTTTTTTGTTTTAGTTATTTCTTTTACCGTTTTTTTTTTGTTTTTGTTATTGCTAAATCGAACACTCTGAATTTTGTTGTGGGGCATGTTGTAGTCACACTTACTCACCACACCTTAACTCACCACGTTTGCTGCTGAACGCGGTGCTGTAGAGTTGTCTCTTTCACTCCTGCGTTAACATTCGAGCTAACCGAGATCGATCGATCGTTACGATGCGATCGAATGCGCTAACTTTGACGATAACAATTTATCCCACTGGGCTGTTAATCCCTTTTTAATTACATGTTGCATTACCCTTCTTCTTTTCACCATATTTCAAACCCAACTCAATCTTAATCCTTACTCCTTTCTTTGTCTTAATCACCACAAACCCAACTCTAAACTTTTCTCCCACTCGCTATGACTGTATATCGCTCTCTCTCACACACTCACTCTCTCATTCGCTCGCTGCGCTTTTTGTGTAATTCCCCCAATTTGATCGAGATCAAGTACAATTGTGTTTTGTGCGTGTCTTCTTCTACTACTAACAGCAATAACACTGCAAATAAATAATATTTCGTTTCTAACAAACAACAAACATTCGACACCCGAAAAACAAAACATATGTGCCATGTGCTTACTCTTTAGGTACACACACGCATACATAACACAAGCCAATGAGTTCCATCGTCGTCGCCAAGAGCAGATCAAGCTCTATCAACAGCAACAACAGCAACATCAAGGGAACAATAACTACACGGATCTCTTGAACGCAACTTTGGGCGAAGACTCGGCCAGTCTTTATGATGGCAGCGATACGCACAGCAATCGTCGCTTGTTGTTGGGCATCGCGAGTGCTCGCTCCCTCAGCAATTTGAACAGCGAGGCAGATGCTGCTGGAGGTTCAGGAGCTCCTGCTGGATACACACGATACTATGCTGGCTCGGAATGCGGCGTTGATATCAGGTGGTCACTCCCAACAAAAAAACAAAACCAAAACCCAAACAAAAAACCACAAATTACTCTTCATACTCTTCTCCAACCTCAATCTCTCAAATTTAAATACTAAAAGCTCTTTGCTTCGATATTCGAAATTCATTCCTCCAAGTAGGTTCATCTTGTTCTATACTCTATACATATTTATCTACTCTGTCTGTTCTCCACACACTCTCTTTGGTCATTTGTGTTCCATTGTTTTTGGCTTACACACATCACACTTTACACTCATTTGCATCCACATACAAATTGAACAAATTCCATTTCTGCCCCTTAAATTTCCCTATCGCTGCGCTTCTCTTTGGCTGGCTTCTTGGCTGCAACTTTCGCTTTCGCTTCGTCACTATCGGAAAAGGGAAGTGGTAGAGAAGGGAGGGATTCAGCGGTCGCTCATTACTCTCGCTGTTAAGAGAAGTAATAATTTAACTGTCATATTCAGTAATTCTAAAATTTTTAGCTTAGTTTATTTGACTTAAAATTTAAATTTTGTTGGCTGCCACTTTCACTTTTGCTTCAGTACTGGAAAAAGGATGTAATAAGGAAAGGAAAGATTCAGCGGTTGCTCATTACTCTTGTTAAGAGAAGTGATAGTTTAAAAGATATATTCAACATTTCTATAGCTTTAAAATTTAACAACTTTTCCTTCGTCACTGGAAAATGAAAGTGATAGGGAAAGGAAAGGTTCAGTAGTAGTTCACTGTTAAGTGCGGTATTAATTTAATGGATATATTCAGCACTTTTAAAGCTTTTAGTTCAGTTTATTTGATTTTATTTTCGAAATTTAAACTTTTATGTCTGCAACTTTGGGTTTCACATCGTCACTGGAAAAGGGAAGTGGTAGGGAAGGGAAAGATTCAGCAGTTGTTCACCACTCTTGCTGTTAAGGCTTACTCTTTTAACAGAAGTGACCATTTAATAGCTATTTTACAGATTATTTTACTTTTATTTTCAATTAAAATTTGTATGGAAGTGTATTCAATTTATTAGCAAAACTTATTGAACAGTATTCCAATAATTTGCAATATTAAGCTTCTAATTAATATTGACTTTAAATTTAAAAGTCAATATTAATTAGAAAATCGTATTAAGCAATTAATCAAGAATTTAAGAATTTTCATTATTAAGCTTCTAATTAATATTGACTTGAAGAAGCAGTTTTACAATTAAAGAAATGCAAATTTTTGTTGATTATATAATTTAGTGAATTAAGCTAAGGGAGATAATAATAAGCTAAGGAGATAAGCATAAATTTATTGTTATCTTCTGTTTTCATTACTCTTCTGGAAGATTTTAAAGCACTTCGTTTTTGGACTTGTTTTTAGCAATATCTTATCGAAAGACTGAATTTTTATGGTGTGGCTGCTTATGATTTACGAAGAGGAAAAAAATAAGGCCCCCTTTCTCCTCTCCAATTTTCAATTTGCATGCAAAATTTGGCTGTTTATTTATACTATTATTATTTTTTTATGATTTTGATTTATTGATGAATTGATATTTGGGAATGCCTGCTGTTGAGTTATGCTGAAACAGTTGAGAGCAGAAAGAGATTAATTCAAATTTTGTACAACTCGCAGAGCTGCTGTTGGCGCCACCGCCGGAGAGACGACAACGACAACAACGATACAAACGACGGCTGTGGCACGTCCGCCACGACGACGCACGCCTTTGCTGTACAATCGACCGCATCTGGTGGCCTCCTATTCGATGAGTCTGTTGCTCCGAGTGCGTCCCAAGTACGCGGGACGCGGTCGCTTGCGAAACGACGTCGAGGTGTCGGCGCCGAGGATTAAGGATGCCACGAGCAGTTTGTTGCGTGCTTATCCGGGTCCGTTGCAGGGTCGCAAGCTGCACAAGGACAAGATCATTAGCTTCTGCAAGGAGCAGATACGTTTGGGACCGGCGCGTGCATGCACCGTGTTGTATGCCACACAGAAGAAGCCGCTCGGCAGCGTGGAAAAGTATCGTGCCTCGCATGCGCTCATGTGGCATTTGCTTATACTTTTGCTGCGACAGAATGGCGTAAGTTTCTCTGGCATTCAAAACTCTTTCAATTACTAATTTATGCTTCTTCCTTTCCAGGTAATTGCGGACACCGATGTGGGTGACTTGTTGTTGGAGAATCAACGGGAATATCCTTATGCTCCCGACGCGGAAACCGAAACGGATTCAAACGAAACACGCGCCGATGCCAACGAGCTGCTCAACGATTCCGATGGCGAGCCAACGGCTGCGAATTTGCCTGCAGCAACTCCGGCTGCTGTTGATGCCGAACCGGATGCCGAAGATGCTGCTGGGAATAGCATCTCAGAGCAGGCGGCAACGGAACAATTTCGCAGCTATGTTCTCCGCGGCAATGTGGAGGAAGCATTGCAGTGGGCCACCGATCACAATCTGTGGACGCATGCCTTCTTCTTGGCGTTGTACGAGGATCGCTATGCGTTGACCGATGTGGCGCAAAAGTTCCTCAATCGCGCCATTAAGGCAAATGATCCGCTGCAAACGCTTTATCAAATGAAGAGCTGTCACACTCCTGCCTGTGTCACTCAGTTGCGTGACGAGCATTGGGGCGATTGGCGTTCGCATCTCTCCATCCTGGTGACGAACAAGTCCAGACAGCCGGAATACGATCGCAGTTCGGTGATTGCCCTCGGTGATACGCTCTTCCAGCGTGGCGACATCTATGCCGCACACTTTTGCTATCTCGTCGCCCAGGAGGAGTTCGGACGCTACGACAGCGCTGCCACCGAGCTGACCACGCTCACCGGCAATGTGCCAAGGTAAGCTATGGAATTCCTGGCTTACCGGCTATGGAAAGCAGAGGCAACATTTTTAAACAACTAACTATAGGAGAGCTAGACAGATACAGATTGTATATATTTTAAATTAATTTAAGCAATATGTTTATGAGGTTTATAATTTCACATTTTGATTAGCTCAGCATACGTATTTCTTTGTTTGATTACCAAGCATATCTCTATACCAAAGTAATCACAGAATTTCCTGGCTTGTTATGAAAACAACTTCTTATTATATATAACTAGAGGAATTAGTTTATGCATTTGCCACATTATTATAAGCTTTGTGATTTCCTATTTTGATTAGCTTGGCATAGTTATTTCTTTTTTTGTTTACCAAGCATATCTATACCAAGCTTAGCAATGGAATTAATGGCTTTCCGGCTGTAGAAATTTGCTGAGGCAACAATTAATTGTATTTTAAAACAATTTTAATTATTTTATATAATTAGAGTAATTAGAGTAATTAGTTTATACATTTCCAACACTATTATCAGCTTTACAATTTTCCATTTTGACTAGCTCAAAATATCCATATCAAGGTAAGCACTGAATTCATTGCTTACCGGCTATGGAATTTTGCAGAGGCAATACCTAACTCATAATATTAAGTAACTATAAGATAGCGAGACAGATGCGATTGCTTAAATTTTAAATAAGTTTACACACTATTAGAAGCTTTATGATAGAATAGGAATGATATATTAATAGGTATTTATTTCTTTAGAGATTTAGAACAAATTCTCTAAAATTCTAAAGTAGGTTAATGTAAATAATATAAATGAAATTGATAAATTCATAAAACTAGCTAGTTTTAGTCAAGCTGAAAGCCCTTGCAGTCAGAGCTTTAGAAATATGTACGTTAGTGTTCATTTTAATGATAACTAATCTTTTCAAATAAATAGCTAGTTTAGTATATCATATTTAATGCTTATGCTAATGTAATAGCAGTAACGATAGCCAAAATAAATGATATGTTACTAGGATACATCATTTTATATTTTATGATAATAATTCTCTTTTGTATAGCCATGAATTACTTCAGTGAATTTCATGTGAATAGTAAAGAATAATAATAAGATTAGAATGAATAATAATTAATAATTTCTCTTAAGAGCAGAATGAATAATAATTTAAGAGTAGAATGATAGATAACTATTTATTTATTTTGAAGAGTAGAATGAATAATTAATATGTACTTTTTAGAGTAAAATGAATAACAATTAATAATTATTTTATACTTGTTTCAGGCTAATTTTGCTTGGCGCCTCGCACTACAAGCCCTTCAATGAGTTTGCCAGCAACGAGGCGATCATCATGACGGAGATCTACGAGTATGCGCGTTCGCTGTACGATCAGAAGTTCAGCATTGCCAACTTCCAGCACTACAAGTTCCTGCTGGCCACACGCATTCTCGATTATGGTCAGCACTTCCGATGCACCAACTACTTGGAGCAGATAGCCAAGCACATTGAGCTGAAGCCGGAGAGCTACGACAGCGATTTCATACAGAGAGTAAGTGCTGATTGATTCATATCATTCTGTATTATTATATTTATGTTTTCTTTGTAGGTTTGCGGCTTGGCGGAACGTTTGCGTTATCATGATCCGATATTGATCAATCGCGTTTCTTTTGCCAGTCCGCCAAATGCAACAGGACAAGCGACGCCGCAAACAACGGCGCCTGAGGAGAAGGAATGGCTGCGTCAACTGCGCTCGTTGGCCGATCAGGTGAGTGAAGTGACAAGTAACAAGTGACAACATCAAACTAGAAACTCACAACTCCCAATTGCAGCAGCAGCCACAACAAGTGCAACATCACGAGACGCTGCATGAGCAGCAGCAACAGCAGCAAAATGATATTGATCAGCAGTTTGTGGATTTGAATAAGCAAATGCGTGAGCTGAACATGCAATACGAGGAGCAACAGCAACAGTTGCAGCCATCGTATGAGCAGCAGCAGCAACCACCACAACAGCAACAACAATTGCCGCCGCAATCAGATTATTATGAGACGCAAAGTCAAGAGCCAACAGCGCTGCACAACGATGCTTATGCGCCGCCACCAACCATGTACTACAATGCCGATGCAGCAGCACCACAACAGCAACCACAACCAATACAGCCAGCAACACAACAGCAACAACCACAGCAACCACTGTACGATCCCACACAGCAACCAGCGGCTGTTTATGGTCACGTTGAGCCAGCGAGCGAAGCTTATGGCGAGCAGCAAGCAAGCTCAGCTTATGGCGGAGCTGGCTACGATTATTGGCCCAGCAATGTGCAGCAGCAGCAACAGCAGCCATATGGCGGCGACGAGGTAAGAGCAACCACAACTACATAAAAGTGCAGCAGCTTCAACAAAAACACACACACACATTATTCTCGATGGCCTCTTTTTTGATTATCCCCCAAAAGAAATATTGTAAAACTTTGTTAATTATTTGCTAGTGTTTTTTTGTATTTTTTTTTTGTTTTTTGGTTTTGTTGGTTACTTAATTTACTTAGTTGTAGTTGTAGTTTTTAGTTGTCATGATTTGTTTTTGTTCATTTTGTTGTTTTTTTGTTGTTTTTGGCTAAAGAGAAAAAAAGGCAACACGACACACACAAATTGATTGCAAAGTGCTGCATGCAAAACAAAACAAAAAAGAAAAAAACAAAACAAAAAACAAAAAATGATGTTGCTAACGTTTCTAATCAAACACACACACACATTGTCACACACACATACACACGCACACACTCGTAAACAACATTGGAATGCAGCAGCTGGCGGAGAGCAATGAGCTGATTAGCGACAACATTAACAACAGCAGCAACAATCATGATAGCAACGATGCTGAGAACAATGCTGAAATTGAACAGCAGCAGCAGCACACGAACTTGAGCAACCACAACAACAGCAACAACAACAACATTGACAACAATCGCTTTAAACACAATGCGTTGACGCTGCCCGCTGCTGGCAACAAGGAGAAAAGCAAATTAGTGGCACGTAAATTGCAATTTGCGGCAACAAACGAAAGCACAACAGCAACAACAACCACAACAACAGCAGTAGCAGCAGCAGCAGTAGCAGCAGCAACACCACCAACAACAACAACAACTCCACAAAAGGCATTCAATTTGAATGATGTAAGTAGCATTATAGCCATAAATAAACGTCATAATGCTACCAGCAACAGCAACAGCAGCTACAATAACAGCGGCAACACCAACAGCAGCAGCAGCAGCAACAACAATGCACTGACAGCTGTTGCTGCTGGTCGCGTGAATAGTTTTAATAATAAAAAGTGCAACAATGCAACGTCAAATGCTGTGCCCAAAACCTTAACCACGCCCACACGCTTCATACCAGCCAAGCCGGTGTTAGCCAAGTCCATTGCCACAACAACAGCAACAGCTGCAACCACAACAACAACTGTTGCAACTCCAACACCGACAACAACGGCAGCAGCAGCAGCGGGCGGTGTAAAGCGCGTCAATTTTGATTTGCCCTCGACAATCGATGAGGCGGCTGAGCAGGAGCCAGATATCGATAACGATAACGATAACAACTACAGCTTAGCACTGGCCAGACCAGCTCACAGCAACAGCAACCACAACAACTACAGTCTGTTCAAGCAGCAGCAACCACATCACAGCAATCACAGCAACCATAAACCTCACATTGTTTTTAACGGCACTTTTCCCATCGATATGCCGTTGAATACAAACAACAACTACGATGCCGAGGCGAATGCCGATCGCAGCGAACTGCAGCGTTATCGATACATGATGCAAGAGTATGTTATCGATGAGGATGCCGAAGGCGAAGAACTGGCCGAGGACGATGACGAACTGTACGACGATGAGGACGAAGACGATGTGGATGACGATGATGATGAAAATGCTGCCTATGTCGATGATTACTATATGCTGCAACGCAATAACGATTTTCTCAGCAAACTGGGCATCATCAAGCAGCAGCAGCAGCAGCGTCCAGCGACATCGCAGAAGCATCAGCAGCAGCAACAACAGCAGCAGCGACTGCTTTCCTCAACAACTGTCGATGCAGAGGCAGCAACACCGCAAAATGTCTGGTCGATGGAGGAGTTGATTGCCAATCCTGCAATACCGCTCAACTATAAGAAAATGTGCAGCGAGGTCGAGCAGAGTTTGAGCAAATTCGAGGCGTATTTGGATGCCAAAAAGCAACAGCCTTTGACGCCCACACGAATGGCTGGCAAATCGGTGGTGCGCACCTTTGACATTGATGCGCCCATGACGAGCAGCGAGAGAAAAGGGAATGGAAACGGAAATGGAAGTGGAAACAACAGAAATGGCAGTAACAGTGGCAATGGCAACGGCGCTGCCGGCTTGGCTCTTAGATCTAAGAAGCAGCTTTAGATACTACCATATGATAAAAAAAAAACAACAACTTTACTATTTGCGATATACAATTTTTGTTTCGTTTAGTTTTGTGCTTAATGTGAAAAAGTGCAAAGTGCGCAGCGTTGCCAAACTTCTTGGCGAGTTTAAGTAGCATGTGCAGCGTTGCCAAACTTCAGTGCAATGTAATGAGTTTTAACAGCATGTTAAGAGCTTGCGCATTGCCAAACTTCAGTGCAATGTAATGAATGTAAACGGCAGCGCTTCGCACAGCTCTTTGTAGCAATGTAAAAGTGCAACGTTGCCAAACTTCAGTGCAATGTAATGAATGTTAACAACAGCGCTGCGCATTTGCATTTTCTTTGATAGCTTCAAATTTGTACCTGTGCACTTACACACCAACAAAAAACACGCAATGCTCACTGTAAACAAGATAAAACGCTGTAAATGTAAATGTAAAAGAAATCTGGCATACACAAAAAGAACAAAAATTACACTAATAATATAAGCTAAAGCTATGTACATACAAAATACATATATAATATATATATAACTATAGAGCGCCTGCAGCAATATTTTTGACTGCGCCAGTTAACTTTAATATCGTTCGTTTACGTCTTTTTTTTTTGGTTCAACTAACAACTAACTACATCAACTTGAATATATTATACTCTTCTCTTATGTGTGTCTCTCTTTCTATATATATATATATATTTAAAAATCTATATATATTATGCACTATAACAATTTCTTTATGTGTTTCGTTTTGCCAATAACCAACAACTAATCAACTGCCATTTCTCAAATCCCCTTCCCCCACCGTCCAACAACAACAACAACAATCATCATCAACAACTTGCAACTCTCTCATGCCACACACAAAAACAAACAAACAAAAAAATGCACCAACAACTATTACGAAACAACAACAACAACAAACGACATCATCGACAACAACATGATCAACAGCAGCAACAAATGCGACCCACAATTTCGATGCCAAAATCAAAGAGTTACGATGACGACGATGGTGCTGGTGCATCGAACCAAGGTGCAACTGGCCCTGGTGGCGCCACCAAAGGTGCCTCAGCTGCTGGCAATGCAACCAACAAGCAGCAGCAACAACAAGAACAGTCCGGCGCCGCAGGTTTGCCTGGGTAAGCGAGCAACATCCTTAAATAGTCTTTAACAAATAATACGTATTCATCTCTCTCTCGGTTAGGGGTCAGGGCAATCAGAATGCCGGGTGGTTTGGTGGCTTGTGGAACAAGTTCTCGCTGAAGCCGAAGAACCAAATGATCTTGCCGGACGACAAGAACCCGACGATTGTTTGGGACAAGGAGCGCAAGTGCTGGACGAACACCGCCGAGGGCAATACCGAGGAGGCTGAATCGTTTAAGCCGCCACCAAAGATGAGCGACATGGGCATGGGAATGGGAATGCCGAATACATTGGGCACGATCCCGACGCCATTGGCGACGCCTCAACTGCTGCCACAGCAATCACAACCACAACAGCAGCAGCCACAAGAGTTGCCCAATGCCAATCTCTATGACAACAGCCAGGTCGATTACGATTACAACAACTATACGGAGCAAGTGTATGCCACATCAACGCCAGCACCAACTTCAGCTCCAGTTTCAGCTCCAGCTCCAGTTCCAACTGTGCCCATGTCAGCTCCAACGCCAGCAGCCGCTGCTGCTGCTGCTGCAGCTGGCGGACCGCAGCCAAAACTGCAATCAAACATGTTCAAAATCCAACGCAATCGCAGTAAGTTTTGCCAGTTGAGCGCATAAGCTTCTAAAGTCATTGGATTCAAATTGTAAACAATTCCTTTTTTTATAAACTTTGTATTCAACCCGCGTTGATGAAAATGATTCTTCATTTCCATTCCATAATGAAAGCTAATGCTTTCAAAATTATTAGAAATCTAACTTGCAAAACTTAAGCTAAAGTGATGAAGAAACTTTGTCTGAATATATTTAGAATTGTTAGTGAAATGTGAATTTTGTGTTCATTCAACTTATCGGGCATTGAGTTCGATACTTTAAAGTGCACTTCAAATTTTAAAGTATAATTATAAATTATATAATTTGCTAACTAAAGCTATAATTGTGATACAAATTCTTCTTCAATTCCTATGGAATGGAACGCATAATTGTTATAAATATAATTTGCAAACTAAAGCTAGAGTTGTGACGAAGAAACTTTGTCAAAAAATATTTAGAATTGTAAGTTAGATGTGAATTTTGTATCCATTTAACTTATCGGGCATTGAGTTCGTTACTTTAAAGTGCACTTCAAATTTTAAAGAATAATTATTATTATTAAAATTTCACTACGACTAGAACTGTGATGGAACTTTGTTAACAAAGTTTGTTTATTTAGAATTGTTAATGAAATGTTCATTTGTATGCAATCGACTTATGAGGCAATGTGTTCATTACTTTAAAAGTGTACTTCAAATTTTAATCTCTTTCTACCTGTCTCTTTGCAGCGTTGAAGAACTCGTATGTGGACGTGTTCAATCCATCGGGTGCTCCGATGACAGCGGCGCCGCAGACGGTGTTGGCGCCTTTAATGGCCCCGGTTGCTGTGCCCCAAGGCGGTTTCTTTGTGCCCGGCGCTGTGCCCCAGCAGCCGCAATAAAACGGGGAGAGTAGCGAATGTAGGTGACGAAAGAGCTGATGAAAGGTGTAGGAAAATTCCCCAAAAAACCAAACTATATATATTTGCAGCGATTCGGAGCAATACGTAAAAATAGCAAGCGCGCAACCAACACAAACAATAACAACAATACGAAAAACATTACAAAATTGACAACACAAAAAACAAAACATCACTTGGAACAACAACAACGATGACAAACAACAATAAGTAAAGAAGAAGTCGATGTGTTTAAGTGTTGTTTAACCATATTATTATTATATAATTCTATATGCATATGCGTTGTTCGTTTTCTCTTTTTGTGCGCGTTTAGCGATGAATTAGTGTTTAACAAATTTATGTACGATTAGCAAAAAGAAATACACACATTTATGTACATTTTCATAATATCCCGATCCGAAAACCGCCCCGCCCGCCCCCAAAATTCTTCCGTTATTCGATATTGTTTTTTGTTCCTCCCCACACACACGAGTATAATTATTATAATCATAATTATTTTTTCTTCTGTATGTTGCATCGTTTTTTAGTTTGTAAATTGAAGTGAAGTGAAGTGAAGACAGGCAAAATTTGCATATACTTATATTTTTTTTTGTCATTATATAAATATAAATTAAATAAATCTTAGAGCTGTTTCGGGAGTCGAGAGAAAGCGAGAGAAGATATTGAGAATTGGTCGCAAGAAACAAAAAATTGACCTTTAAAATATATTTATACGAGAAACTAGTTTAATTTATATGAAAAAAATATGAAAAATGTTTGTTCGCTTCGATGTATTTTCTCTATGTATCTTGTTGTGCACACACACACACCAACACACACATATATATACATCTATATAACTATTCCAATTAATTTATAGCGCAAATATTTCAATGTTCGTTTTCTTTTTCTTCGCTATCTCTCTCTCAGTCTTTGTAATGCATTTGAAAAATGTTAATTTGTTAAAGCGTTGTGTTTAATTCTTATGTATACATATATAATTTTTTTTTAAATTAATTTTTATTTAGTTTAATGCAAAAAAAAAGAAACAACAACTGGTGCAGGCAAAAATAAAAAACAAAATTATATATATAGATATAGATATATATCGAGATGTATTACAGATAAAGTAACCTTCAATTGGTATTTCAAAAATTGATCTAACTACACTCAACAAGAAATGCATTAATGAATTGAATTGTACACAAAAATTTAGTAACTACACCAATTATCAATTACCAATTACCATTTAAAAACAATGCCTATATATACAGGAACAGGATGCATATGCGGGCTGTAAACTGATGTGTGTGTGTTTCATTTTTTTTCAAACTATATACGATCGAAAGCGTGGTATAATACTTATCATTTAATTAGCCTAAACAAAAAAAAAACTTAAATAAATAAATCAATGGTAAACAATTTAATGCTTCTCCCAGTGCTGTTTAATTTGTGAGAAACGCGCAAACGAGCGAGAGAGTGATATGTGTGTGAAAGAGATAAAAAAAAAAGTGTGCATGGTGGCATTTTCCATAGGAAGTCATCGCTGAATTCCACAGCATTTTCCTATGGAAATCATTGCTGAATTGCCTGCAAAGTTTTAGACATTAATCGATGGTTGGTAAGGCGGCATTTTTCAATGTAATATGTGTGAAAGGGAATTTTCTATGTGAAATCATCGCTGAACTTCGCAGTAATCGATGCTACAAAAGTGTGTGGTGACTTTTTCCTATGGAAATCATCGGTGAATTGGCTGCAAGACTTTCCACAACGATCCTATGTAAGATAGCATTTTCAATACAAAGCAAATGCACACATTCTTTTGCTTAAATTAGTTATTTATTACAAGGTGAATGGGCTTTAGTGCGCTGTTAAATCCGTTTCACAGTTTTTAGCACTTTTAATTACAACTCTAAACTTAAGACTACGCAATGCTTATTTACTATTTGAAGGGTCGTCGCGTGCCTGTCTGTTCAGCATCTTCTTCAGGACACTTTGGACTATATAACTACAGCTTTTTAAAACTAATTTAAAGCAAGTCTAGAATGCACTAGTGTATTCAATGGGCAGCTCATCGCTGCTTGCCGCTGACTCCGCAGATTCATTCTCGCTCTCCTCATGCTGCTGCTCCTGATCCTCCTCATCATCATCGTCATCGGTGTGCTGCTCGTCTGCAGCTAAACCGTAAACGTTGTTTGACACTTTGCACTTCTTGGCAGCTGGTGCTTCGTCTTGGCGGCGCTTTGAGGCGGCCACTGGAGGCGCTGCTACAGACTCCTCCTCCTCCTCATCTGCAAAAGGGAAAAGCATTTAATTTCGAACGAACAATAAGCTTGAAGTTAAGGCCTACCACTGTCTACAATTTCGTAGCCGTTGGGCGGACGCTGCTCGTAGCTGACATAGATGCTGGGAAACTCGACAATCGTCTTGCCCACCAGATTCTCGGCCAGCGTTTTGTGGGCTGCCAACGCATAGCAACGGGAGCTGCTCCGCCGCACGCCCTCGGCTCGCAGCCAAAGCGTTAGCTGGCCAATGCCAGCGATCTGATGTTGCTGCAAATGTTTGCGCTGCTCTCGTGCCACCTCTTGATCCTCGAGATTCAGATACTTGTCCAGCAGTTGGCTCAGTGTTTGCTGCTCATCGCAACGTGCGTCCGAAAAGCACGTGACGCCCGCTTCGGTGCCGCAAAATAGCCATTCAATGTGCCAATAGAAACGCTGCTGCTTCCAGTTAAGGAACGTCGTGTTCTGCTTGCGACGTGTGAAGTGCGGCAAAAGGAACTGAAGACGGATGCGACGCTTGGCCGCCTCGGAGCGCATGCGATGCAAGGGAACCGGGAGCTGGCACTGTTGATGCGTATAGCGTTTGCTCTTGTCCTGCTTCCGGGTGTCCGCATACCGTGTGCACTCCTCCAGGAAGCAATAGTCGCTCATGAAGTCGCGTTCCGTCATCGCGCTGAGCGGCAAATATTTGGTTCGATCTCTGATGCCATCGCAGTCGAGTTCACGCTTGTGGATTTGCACGCAGGTTAGTGAACACGTCTTTACCTCACATTTGGGGCAAGCATAACGTGCCGTATTCTTAGCACAAACTTCACAATTGCCCAAACGCGATGTCAAGCTGTAAACAAAAAAAAAAACATGTGCGTGTTAAACATTCTGGCAACACTCTGTTGAAATGTGAAAAATGAGAAAAACAAAAAAAAATGTAATCACCTCTCAGTTTCAGCTTTGATCTCGGACATGGTTGTGAAATTATAAAATTAAATTCAGTTGGAACTCATATTTTGAATAGCACACAGCAGCAGCTGTCTCAAAATTGTAACATTTTTTTTCTTCTTTTATTTTCACCTCTTCCTCTTGCTTGTTTTGTGGTGCACTTTGCCATTCGCACTGACCAACCGACACCGACACATTCGCGTACCGTGTCAACAACAACCATTCACCCACCGCGCACACACATCGTGTAGTGCCCCCCAAAAGCACAATTGGCGCATACGGCCAACAAATCTATTAATACCATCTTAATTCAAAGTTTCTACGGTTTATTCATGCGTTGAGCATACATTGAGCTGTCCAGCAGACGGTGTTACGTCGTGTATTACAGGCCCAAGTGAGTATCATTAATTTGTTCTTATTGTTTCATCAATTGCGCTATTTGTGTTGTGTTATGCATTCGCTGTGAATTCGGTTGTGTGTGGACAACAATAATAACATTGAGCGCGCGCGTGCGTGAGTTTTTTTTATTTTTCAAGCATACACACGTGTGCGCAGCGTTGCCACCTTTTCGTCAGCGGCTTAGTTTATCGTAATCGCGAGAGAGCGATTAACCGACCAATCGACGGGCAAAACAATGTTATCTAATGACCGTTAGTTATCTTTTCGACTATTATCGAAATGGCACAGAATTGTTTGGGACAACATTTCCGCAATATCATCGTGATACGTACGCGTTTCATTAAAACTCTTATCAATCACAGCTATGCTTATTACCTGCCGGGCCAAGGGGGAGGTGCGCTACGCATACAATGTTGTGTTGATATTATAAATATTGTTGTCGATTAACTTTATCTACATATTTGTTGTGATTTTCGTATATTTTCAGCAACGGTTTCCGCTCTTCCCCACTTCCCCCGTTCCCCCTCCGCTGAACGAAAACAATTCACTCACCGCTGCTTCAATCGAACAAGTTTAAAAGAGCGAGAGAGAGAGAGAGGAACGCAGAAAGAGAAAAGATAGAGAGAGAGAGAGCGAGAGAACGCGCGTTCGTTAAACCAGAATCTAGAGCCGATCGACTGCGGTTGAAATTCGTATATATAGGAAAGCAAAAACAAAACAAAATGCTATGCCGCAAGGTATTGCGTTCAGTGATTAAACCTAGCCAGCTGCGTCTAGGTGTGCGTATCGTAACCCAATTCGGAGCCATGGACGATCTACAGACTCGCACAGCCCACAACAGCAACACCAACAGCAGCAGCAGTGGTGTTGGTGTTGGTTCGCCGGTATTGCCAAGGACACAGAATCTAGGAACAGCAGCCACATCCATGGTTGAGCTGCAGCATTCAAATGGTGCCCCATTAGAAGCACCAATAACACCAACAGCACCAACAACAGCGACAGCAACAGCAGCAGCTCCGGCAGCAGCGTCTGTCACAGTGAACGATGGCGTGCTCTTCGCGGATCTCGTCTTCTATCCCAAAGGACGCGAGCGTTCCGACAGTCGGGATAAAGAGACTCTGGCCCGTGAGTTGGCCGAATTTCATGTGAGTATTTGTGCGTTTGCTTCTGTGAACAGCGCTCTTCAGTGTCCGTCTTGGCCTCCATTAGGAAGCCGTCGAGATGTTCACACAAATCAAGCCAAACGCGCAAAGCATACGGGATTCCATATCGAATCTGAAGCTCAATTCGTTAAGGGATACGATCAAGTATCTAGAACGCAGCGGTCTTACACTGTCCGCCGTGGAGAAGTTGTCCGTTATTCATGTGGCCGGCACCAAGGGCAAGGTGAGTACCAGTTTTTTAGTTTTTTAGTTCTCTGTTTTCCATTGTTTACACACACGCACAAACATTTCAATATACAACAATAACAACAAGAATCCAAACAACACCGAATTAATCAACAACGAAAATTAATGCTAACAACTGGAGCAACAACAAAAAAAAAACACAAATTCAAATCGCAGCAGCCCATCTGTCGTGATTGAAACGCGTGTTAGGCCTGAGAAGAGAGCCAAGCTCAGCTCTCGACACACTCGACAAAAAAATCTATTTGAAAATTTTAATCAACTTTGATGAAGCTGCTATTTCAATGTGTGCTTAGTTTGCCTATCAAATATCTAATTATATTTTTAACTATATTTGAGCATATTTGGTATCTGATTATATATTTACCTACATGCTAGTATATTTGGTATATTGGTATACTAACACATTCATAATATACCATAGACTAGTACCATAAATATACAATACTATGTAATATATACTACACTATACACTATATACTATAAATATACTATATACTATGTATAGTATAATTATTCTATAAATTTAACCAATTTCTTCATCAATCAATTACGTAAAAGTAAAGTTCACTTTTGCATTATGCAATGCATTATCAATTGATAAAGAAAATATTGGAAATAACTAAAGAAATGCCTCAGTAGATTAGCTAAGCGTTAACATACATAGGTATTTCACTGGACGTTATTCATAATCTCATATTTATTTTTAATCCATTTACCATAGATATGGACATAAAGCGCAATCCAAATATTAAGTTTTTATTGCTTTGTGATTCTGATTTAGCATTGAAATTTCAGTATATTGATATATTTGTAGTGTATTAATAGTAGTCAAAACTGTGTGATCAAAACTGTTTGATTGCAATTTTAATAACATTTTTGTTATCATTAGCATTACGATTGTCATTATTTGCATTTTTTTTATGCTTATGAAATTTTACAGTTTGTATTATATTTACTCAAGCAATCATCTTAATCATTACCATTTTCATTAGCCTTTAAGGTGTATAATTAATCTGCATTATATTTAATGTAATTATTTCATCTTAATCATTAGGATTTTCATTAGTTATAATAAGTGACTCGGTTTAGTCGTAATTCCGCATAATTTTTTGCGGTGTAGCGCTAACGTTCGTATATAAGCATTCTCATTATAATAATCATTACATTAATAATCATAACATGTGTCGCGCTTCCCCCGAATTGTGTCTGGCAAACCTAAAAAAAAACTACTGTGGTAATATTAGTTGAGGCCTCTAATCGAGGCGCAGCCCGAAAAGAGAAACAAAAGCTTTAATTTCGTTTTATTTTTTTTTATTTTTTATTTATTTTCATTAGAACTTGCATTATAACTATTAAAGTCTGAAGAGTATTTAAAATTTCAAATTATCATGATCATTAGAATTTGTATTATATTTGCTCAAGTAATCTCATTACCATTATCTTAATCATTACGAATTTCATTAGAATTTGTATTATATATACTAAAGTCAAAAAACCCTTTAAGTTTGTGTTATATTTACTCAAGTAATCAAATTACCATCTTCTTAATCATTACGTTTTTCATTAGAATTAGCATTAGTTAGAAGTGACTCGTTTAAGTTGTATTTCCGCTTAAATTTCTTGCTGTGCATTGCTATCGATTGTGACGTCGATGTCGCTCAGCACGCCTGATAAGCGTATTTTTTTTTTGCGTGTTGCATTAGAGTTGTTATTGTTGGGAAATTGATATGTGCTTGTGTGTGTTGGTCAATGACCAACAACCATGTTGTGTCTCGTCTCTGATCGAGAACCATTTGTGTTTACTTTGACACACTTTGTAACATATCTTTGGATTATGATTTTGTTTTATTTTTTTATTTAACATATTTTTCAATTTTGATTTTGATTTTATTCAGGGTTCCACCTGTGCTTTGACTGAATCGATCTTGCGGCAATATGGAGTACGCACCGGATTCTTCAGTTCGCCGCATTTGGTGTCGATCACCGAACGCTTTCGCATCAACGGCGTTCCGCTGGCGAGAAACAAGTTCACGCGTCACTTTTGGCATGTGTACAACAACCTGATGTCGAAGCGTGAATACGATAAGGATATGCCACCATTTTTCATGTTCCTAACCATACTCGGCTTTCACGCCTTCCTCGAGGAGCGCGTCGATGTTGTGGTCCTCGAAGTGGGCATCGGAGGAGAATGCGATTGCACAAACGTGTTGCGCAATGTGAAGACTGTGGGCATCACATCGTTGGCATTGGAGCACACCGATCTCTTGGGCACAACCATCAAGCAGATTGCGTGGCAAAAGGGCGGTATCATCAAGCCCGGATCGAATGTCTATACCCATGTGACGGATCCCGTTTGTCTTGAGGTGATCCGCGAACGCGTCGCCGAGAAGAAGGCAACGCTGCATCAGGTCCTCGAGACGGAGGCCTACTTCAAATACAATCTCTATGCGCACTACTTCGATACGTTCAACGATTATGTCCGGCTCAATGGCGCTTTGGCCATTCAGTTGGCCTACGATTGGCTGCGACAGGCCAAGGGACGATTCCACGAGGACAATCCCATCAATGACCTGCACATGACCACCGAGGTGCTGCGCGGTCTCGTCACTGCCCACTGGCCCGGTCGCTGTCAGCTGGTCGAGTATAATCACATGCGGGTCCATCTCGATGGCGCCCACACCGTTGAGAGCATGCGCATCTGCTTGGATTGGTACATCAAGAGCACCAAGCGAACGTAAGTACTTAGACATCCACGTTTAGACGGTGATAATCCGTCTGTCTGTCTGTTTGTACAACTCAGTCTTACAGAGTATAAGAGTTGGCGTAGTAGTAAATATTGTATCAAATCTGTCTGTCTGAGTATTTGCACAGCTAAATCTTACAGAGTATAAGAGACTTGATCTCATCGGGTATAAGATTTAGTCACATTTAAGCAACTGGGAAAGTTCTTATATTAAGTTACTAATAGTATAGCTAATCCGTCTTCCTTATTATTTAAATGTCTAGATCTCATAGAGTATTAGAGTTGACTGAGAACGTATTGATTCTGTCTGTCCGTCTGTTTGAACAACTAAATCTCATCTCGGGTATAAGATTTAGTTACATTTAAACGATTGACAAAGTTCTTTATTATTGTCAAGTTAGTAATATTGTCGCTAATTCATCCGTATGCTTTTTTAAATGTCTACATTTCTCTACTTGACTCAGAAAGTAGTATTCAATCTGTCTGTCCGTCTGTTTGCACAACTAAATTTCATCAAGTATAATAAACTTATTAATATTTAGCGAATCCGTCGGAATTTTTGTTTAAGCGTATAGATTTCATAAAGTTGAGTAAAGTTGACTGACAAAGTAGTATATTCTAAATATCGTATCGAATCCGTCTGTCCATCTGTTTGCACAACTCGATCTCAACTAGTATAAGAGTTAGTAACATTCAAACTACTGACACAGTTCTTTATTATTATTGCTTAGTCAGTATTAGTGTAGCTAATCCGTCTGTCCGTTACTGTCCCCTGCTTTTTCAGTTATCCGTCTGTCCGTCTGTTTGAACACACAAATCTCAGCTAATATAATAGTTATAGATATCAAAGTTAGTCACGACATTGTAGGCTTGTTTAGCAAAGACACGCTACCTAAATTAGATCAAGTTTCTGTGTCCTGCTTTCTGTCTGTCCGTCTGTTTAAGCAGCTAGATCTCAGTGAATGGCAGAGCTGGAGGCTCGAAATTTGGTGAACACATTAGTCTAGTTTACAGGTAGCTTAGACCTGTTTTTAGTCGACGACCACGCCCCTTCACGCCCACTTTTGGAGCGTAAGCTTCTTTCGATAACACTTGACATATTTTTAATATACGTTTTCTTCTTTTTTTTGCAGTCCTTCAAACCCCAAAATATTGATATTTAATCGCACCGGCGGCTCGGATCCCTCCGGCATAGTTAACTTGGTCCACAACGCGATCAACTTTGACATGGTGTGCTTTACGCCCAACATTGCGCATCCGCAGAAACGTGATCCCAGCCAGTCGACGAAATATACGAGTGCGCGACAGCAGCGTCATCGTGCCCAGATCATTGCCAAAGTGTGGGAGTCGATGTCCGAGGCGAAGCAACAGATCAACAAGGGGCAATTGTACAACACATGCTTTGAGGCTCTCACTGCGGTCCGAGCCCGTTATCCCGCTCCCATTGAGCTTGACTTGCTCGTAACGGGTTCGATTCATCTGCTCGGTGCCGTCATCACAGCGATCGATCAGTTTCAATCGCCAGTTCAAGCAACAGCAACATCAACAGCAGCATCTCCATCATCATCCATACAATCCGCAACAATTCCGGTTGTTGATCGGTCGCCGGTCAGTGAATTAAAGTGTGAAAACCTCTCAAAATTTTAACGTAATCACAAAAAAAAACAGTAACAAAATTGTTTGTTGATAAGTTTTTCCTAGTTTATTATCACCCCATCATCATCAATAACTTTCATGTGTTTTGTCTCAACAAAAACAAAAATAACAAAAAACAAAAACATGTGTCGCGCTTCCCCCGAATTGTGTCTGGCAAACCTAAAAAAAAAAAACTACTGTGGTAATATGAGTTGAGGCCTCTAATCGAGGCGCAGCTCGAAAAGAGAAACAAAAGCTTTAATTTCGTTGGATGTGTCACAACAACTACTCAGAAAATTGTCGCTAGTGAAACTTAACGGGAAAATAAAAAGCAAATGCTGAAAGTTTTGAGCTAAGATGGAACAAAAATCACCTGTGTTTTTATTTATTTTCTTTTCTTTTTTTTCTGTGTGTGTTTTTCTGCAGCTATGCAAATAGTTTAAAGTGCGTAAAACTTGTAAACTTTGGATTGCATTTCATGCTTTTGGATCGGTTTAGCTGCATTAAGTGAAGGAGAAAAGGTAAGATTCGACAAAAAGGAAATAGAGAGATAAAAAACAAAAACAGATCAATGTAGTTCCTTAACATCCTAAAGTGGCTGATATGATATTACTAATAATAATAATACTAATAATAAAATATAATTTGCAATATCTAATAAGAGAGGCTTTTGAATTATAATTATCAGTTGGTAATAATCAAATATCAAATCTCATGTTTTTAATGCTAACTGATAAATATAATTCGAATGACTTAAGTGCCTCTTGTGTTTTAGGTAATTTAAATTATATAATAAGTTCCCTGGCGCTTAGAGCATAAAGAGAATGTGATGTGATTATTATTCTTTCTAGATTGAAATAATCTTGATTTGAGATTTTTCGGATCTTGAAAAAAATGGATCTTGAAATAAAGTTTTTAGGTTAAAACAATTTTAAATCAAAATTTGCATGCTAAATTTAAATTTTCAAGTGAAAAACATATTTTTTTAAGATGAAAATATTGATTCATTTGATTTTTATTTCTGAGTATTAAAATACTCTGATCATTTTTTATTTGTTTTGCTTGCCATCGCTAAATTTGAGAAATTTTATTAAAAAAATTGTTGAAATTCTCAGCTAAAGCTTTAATTTCAAATTTTTTTTTTTGACACAGTTCAAATTTTAAATTTCAGAATGCACAAAACTAACAACTAAAATGAAGTGCTGTTATTAAAATGTTAATTAAACAATTCCAGTATATTTATATTTCAATATTAAGATTACTTATTTTAAAATCATGGTATTAATATTCTAGAATATTAAAAAAGAAGGATTTTAAAATTCCAGAATATTAATACTGCGTTAAATCAACTATAAATCAATTATAAATTCAAAACAATAAAATCTATTATATTAAAATCATTTAAAAGGATTTTAAAATAAGGAATTTTAAGGATTTTAAAATTCTGCGATGTAAATATCGGTTTAAATCAACTACAAATACATTTTAAATTAAAAATAATAGCATTTCTTATTTTAAAATCATTTAAAAGAATTTTATATTAAGTTAAATCAACTATAAATCAATTATAAATAATAAATAAAATAATAAAATTGCTTATTTAAAAATTGTATGAAAGAATTTGAAAATTTTATAATATTAGTTTTAATCAAAAAGGATTTTAAAATTATATAATATTAATATTGAGTTAAATCAACTATAAATTAAAAATAATTAAATCAATTTTAAATTTTAGAACTTTAATATTGAGTTAAATCACAAATGATTTTAAAATTTTATAATATTAATATTGAGTTAAATCAAAAGTTTGTTTAATACTATCATTTGATTGCAAACTGTAAAAAGAAGTTATGGTAGGAATAACAAATATAATTTAAGAACGCAAAGCACACACAAATTTTTTTAAGTATTACCCATTGTTATTTCTTACAGAAGCTGCTGCACTTGAAAGGAAAAGAAGTCGAATGCATGTACAGTGAATGTTTGTTCTATTAAATGTGCATAAACATTCTTCAAGCTCAACTTTAATTATGCGTTAAACAATTTGCAAAGGAAAGCCGTGTCTAACCTCACAAAAACCGTCGGCAAAAAAAAAGAGAAACACAAGCGTAAAACGCGACGGCGAAAAAACGTAACAAAATACGTATGTAGAGATGCTCGACTAGCGATTGCGATGACTGCGAACTGCGCTGGCGACTGGCGACAACACTGGCAGCAATAAGTAATAAGCAACAAGCTAAACTTGACAGCAGCAGCTGATGAGGGATGATTGCTTCACACACACACTCGCACACAAAGGGTGGCTGCTGCTGTGGACCAATCAGCGAGCAGCTGGCGAGTGAGATAGCTAGTTGAGAGAGAAGAAACAAAATGGCTAACGCCAAACGGAAGTTGCACTTGTCACTGTGTGCGAGCGAGACGGCAGCAGAGTTACTGATTTAATCACAGTTAAATGAGATGTTAACGGTGCGGGAGTGAGAGAGAGAAAGAAAGAGAGAGAGAGAGAGAGTGGGAGGCAAGGTGGAAGAGGTGGAAGAAGTGGAAGCTGTGTGGACTGCCGGCTGTGCACGCTAAACTCTAACGTTTACAGCAACAAATCGCGTAATTCACTTGTGCATCCACGAGTGTGTGCGTGTGTGTGTGTGCGTTATCCTGACGCTGTCGCAGTCAGCGCTGCGCTAAAAGGATTAATAAACGTTCGCATTTCAGTTGTTCATTTGACTTTGCGCTTAACGGTTCAGCTGCCAGCGTCATCAGCGACAAATTCAATTAACAATAAATTCCAACAAAATTCAACAACATTTTTTTTCGTTGCCTTCGCGTTTGTTCTACATTTGCTTTTTTTCAAAGTGTTTTGTGCTTTATTAAATAGCATATAAATCATAATTAATAAACTCAAGTGCAATATGTTCACGATCCTGTTTTAAATCTACCTTCAAAGTTTGAAAGTTTTCGACGTTCAACACAAAAAACGACAAATTCAATTTGGACGATAAAATGCAAAGCTCGAAATCGTTTTTAATACGCGATCTACTGGGAGACCTCATCAATCGACGACAAACGGACTCGGGTGAGTTTCCAAAAGTCATTTAAAAGTATTTTTAACAATTTTCAAGATTGCATTCATTTTATTATTATTTTATTATTATCTAATTAGTAAAGCGCAGTGAAATGACATAATTTATTATTTATTGTGCTTTTATTCCGATAGAATTTCATAGCAAAACTTGTTTAGTATTAATTAAGTATATATTTGGCATATATTTGGTATATATGCAGTACACATATGGTATATCTCTTTTATGGCATATATTTGGTATATATTCAGTACATACACGGTATAAATTTAGTATATTTTTGGGGCACATCAAGTATATATCTGGTATATATTTAATATATATTCAGTATATACGTGGTATATGTTAAGTACATATTCGGTATATATTAAGTATATGCTTGGTATATATTTAGTATATATTTGGTGTATATCTGGAACATACTTGGTATATACTTTTTTTTATTATGAAATGTAATTAATCTAGCTTTAACAAAACAATTGCAATTTTTGTACTTATTTTTTATTATTAGGCAATCGAAATCAGATTTTATTTAGTATATTTTTAGTATATGTTCAGTATAAGATCTGCAGATCAATAATATACAAACTTTGATATTTTTTTAGCTTATCGAAATCCACTTAATTACAATTTTGTTATATTAAGTGCAACATTATTTAGAGCATTCATTTTCGGTAGAAGTTCTTATAATAGACAGAAATGTCTATTCGACTTATCAATCAAGTAACAACATAACAATAAAGCTTATTTATATCAACTCTATCATAGAAATTGAATTATATTTTACTTGAACTTTTCAAAACACAATCGATGCCCAAAATAGAAAGTTTTAACTTAATTAACTAACCTAAATCTCAAAATATAAATCACATAAATATTAGAATTCATTTTCTATATATTTTGAAGAATCCCCAAACATTTGACCCATATGTCAAATACTTGTCGAAAAAACTGTTTAAAGGATAAAGGCAAGATAAAAGAGAAATTCGCAGTGCACAAACAATTAGCTACTAAATAGTTGTAATTGTTGAACTAAACTTTATTTAATCTCATGCATAATTAGAAGACATACACAGAACACAGAGCACACAAGATGTGCAAATGAGCGAGCTCCTTAGGCTATTCGAATACCCTGTAGTCAGTCTTGAAGTGCGGCATGATGTCACTTTTCAATTTATTTTGACAAATGTTGAAAACTAATGATTGCTAACATTATTATCGGGTTTTTCTATGATAATTTAAACATTTTATCGCCATAAAATCAAACTTAAAAATAATAGTTAACGTCTTTTGTACAGATAAAATTCTTTGTAATAATATATTTGATATATGTAGAAGAAAAAAACTGATATTTTGAGTAGCTAGCATTTTTCGAATTCGAAAATTATTATTAGGCAATCTTTCTTTTTGCTTAGCATATATTTAGTATAAATTTGGAATATATTTGATTTATATTTAGTCTATATCTAGTATATATTTAGAATGCACATCGTAAAAATTCAGTAAATATTTGGTATATATTTAGTGTATATTTAATATATATTTTCTGTACACATTTTTTTGGGTTATATTTTGTATATATTTAGTATATACATCGTATAAATTTAGTATATATCCATGGTATATTTGGTATATACTTGGTTTATATTTAGTATACATCTAGTATATATTTGGTATATAGTTAGTGTATATTTGGCATATATTTGGTGTATACATTTTTTAAATTTATTATATATTTCGTATATGCACCGTATAAATTTAGCATTTATTTATTCAACATTTAGTATATTTGTAGTATATACATATAAATATATTATATATTTATGGTATACATGGCATATATTTCGTATATTTTTAGTTTATATCTAGTATATATTCGGTATATACAAAAAATACAATTTTAGTATATATTTGATATATGATTAATTTGTATTTAGTATTTGGAATATGTTTAGTATGCATTTTATATATTAATATTTAAGCAAATTTTGTCCAACATTTTTCGTAGCCTATTTTTTAGGGTATTTTACGTTCAGCTGCTTGAGGAATTATGCAAAATTGGCTTGTCATTGTTTTGCATGCGCATTGTTCAAGCTTAGCATTGTTCTGTATATTGTTGTTGTAGATGTTGTTGTTGTTGTTGTTGTGGTTGATTCGAGGCTAAACAATCAAAGTTGTTGTACGTGACAAATTGCTCGAGCGCAAGTTACGAGCGCAAACAACAACAACAACAACAACAACGAATTAAATTATTGCCTCAAGCGCTTCTTTGACTCAACTGCACAACAACCACACCCCCTTCCCTTCCGCCCACCCTCTCTTCCCCTCCCTTCGTGCCCTTGTTCACCCACAAATTTGTTGGCTAAAAGTTTTGTTGTCGTTTCTAATTGTGGCAAAGTGTGAGATTTAAATGCCCGCGGCCAATTGTCAGCGGTTACACACACACACACACACATACACATGTGCAGCACCCTCCTCTCTCTCCCTCTCTCTCGCTCTTTTTCTTGCATGACAATCCGGCAGATCAAAAGTGTTGGGTGGTGCATGTAAAGTGGCGGCTAATTGGCCGCTGCGCAGCAAAGTAATGCGAGACAATTAAGATGCTTGCAAGACACACACACAAACACACACACAGACACATATGCAAGTCTCTGACAGTGAAAGTGAGGTTATGTCGAGTGAATGAGTTTACAGTTCGTTGCATACTTTTCTGCGCAGCGTAATCAACAAATTGCTTAAATTGTGATTAAGAATGCAGTAAATGGGAAAGGGATTAAAAAACATAGAAGAAACTTAGTTTAAAGTAAATTAACTACACAGAAAGAAAAAACGTCAAGAATAAAATCTTTTCTTTCCTTCTTTTATTTACAAAAAAGGAAAAAACGTCAAGAATAAAATCTTTTTTTCGCTTCTTTTATTTACAATCTGTCTGCCTAAACAATAAGTAAATTTTAACATATAATTAATATTACATTTATAGAAATAGCAGGTTTCAAATGACAAATAACATCTTTTCAGTTGGTTTGATTTATCTAAAATCTTGAATCCAGATTGTTTCAATATAATTATCTTATTTCAAGATTGTTATTTTTAAAATCGAGAAAATCTTAAATCAAGAGTTTTTTAATCTAGACTTTTTTTTCTCTTTGTAGTTCTTATTCAATTCAATCTCTTAAGAATTATGTGTGTTAAAATGGATCCTTATACAATTCAATCTTTTAAGGAGTCACTGCCATTGACAACATATTTAAATAGCATGTATGAATGATATAGTCTAGTTTTGACTTCGTTAGACCCTTTACTTTTTCTTACGCAACTTCGAATATTCCGCGCTTAACTACATTTTGGTTTAATAAATTTGAATAAGACTGACAATCGACTGCTGCTGAAGTGAGAACATTTACATTATGAGGTGATTTTTCTACCTTTGACTTAATAGACCCTTTTTCACTTTAGTTTATTATGATGTAAAGGGTCTATAAGATTAGAAATAAACTAAATAATTTTTACAAGCTCTCTTATATTGTCTAATAAATAATTTGAAGTTTTTAAACAGCATGAAATCAATCAATCAATGCGATATTAAGATATTCTAAATTTGAATATTGTTAATAAGCAATACGATATACTATTTCGTTAGACCCTTTACTTTTTATTTCGCAAATGTTGGTTTAATAAACTTGGAATAAGATAAACAATCGATTTAACTATTGTTACTGATTAAGAACAACATTTGGAAGTATCTAATATTTGCCTGACTTAATAGACTTAAGTTTTTTTAAGTGAAGGGTCTAAAAGTTCAGAAATAAACTAATTCATTTATTCAAGTTCCTCTTAGATTGATTAATAATTAATCTGATGTTTATTAATAGCATCGAAACAAGCAATATATAACTCTATTAGACTTCTGCATGAATGCATCCAAAACGACAAATGAATCATTTATTCTAAATGTGGGCACACTCTTATTTCTGCGCAGTATATTTGGGTGTGAGTGAGTAGAGTATTAGAGTTACTCAAAGATGCCTCTGACTTAAAAGATCCTTTTTTTAGTTTTTCTATAAAGTGAAGGGTCTAAACTTTAAAAGTCATGTATAGTATACAGTATCATATCAATCAAAATAAACCCTGACTTAATAAACCCTTTTTCAATTTACAATTTTACATGCTCAATATTTATCATCAAGTCAATTTACTTATCATCAAGTCAATCAAAATGCAACTGCTTCGATATTGGGCTAAATTTGAGTATTGTTGATAAGTAAAGCTCTAATTAAACAGCGATCAGTTTAGATATTTGATTGCTGTCTTATTCTTTATATAGATAATCGAGTAAATCTGTTTATTCAGAGCTCTTTTATTATGTTTTGTAGTTCAATTGGCGGCATGTGCGACTTATTTCTTGTATCTCCGCAATTCAAGTGCCTATTAAATGGCAATTGTGCCGCAAATTGATACGACGTGACTTTTCATCAAAAAAATGAAAGCAACTCACTTGAGACGCCCCACAGCTACACACACACACACACACACATACACATGGGCAAACACACGTGAATAATTGAATCGTCATTCATATGTTTTTGCTTCAGCCTTTCGTCCTCGGCTGTGTGTGAGTGCGACGTCCATATAAATATAGAAGTCAAAACCATTTCGGGGTTAAAATGTAAAAATAATTTCCGCAGCAAAGTTATAAAAATACAATTGAGCAAGCGGCTCTCGTGAAGATGCTCGACTGCCAGTTACCCTGTAATTGTTGTTTTAGTTGCGAAACTTTTTTTCGAAGAAATTTATATTATCTTTTTGTGTATACATATTTAGTATAATTGCAGGTTAGTAGTATGCATACACAGTATATTTTGTATACTTAGTACAATTGTAGTAGTTGTATGTATATTTAGTATAATTATAGTAGTAGTATGCATGTAAAGTATATTTTGGTATAATACTATTATTAATAAATAGTATATTTTTTTACTTAGAATACTTAATATTATTGTGTAGTAGTTTGCATAAATTGTATATTTTTGTATTTATTTAGTATAATTTTATTAAAGTACCATACATACATAGTATATTTTTTATATTTAGTATAATTGCAGTAGTATGTATGTATGAATAGTATATTTGTGTAAAAATTTAGTATAATTATAGTATACTAGTATGTATTTTTATACTTAGTATAACTGTAATAGTAGTATATTTTTGTGCATATTCAGTATAATTATTTTATGATAATAATATACATAAATAGTATATATTTATGTTTATTTAGTATAAAGTACTGAGTATAATTATTGTACTATTTATACGTACTACTACTATTACATATAATTATACTAAATATAAGCAATATACACAAATTATACCAAATATACACATACATAGTATATAAATAGAATATTTTAGTACAATTTAGTAGATTTATAGTATATTTTATGAATTTAGTATAATTAGTAATATGTATAAATAGTATATTTATGTGTATATTCAGTATAATTATAGTAAATATACAAATTATACTTTTTATTATATTTTTAGTATATTTTCATAAAGTTGACTTATGTGCATATAGATATCCTTGAAATAACTAAATACTTTAGAACTTCACATAGTTTCCACTAATTTGTATACCCTGCAAATTGTGAATTGTTTGATATGTATGACATTTAAGTTGCTGATTATTCAGATATCCCTCAACAAAAATTGAACAGTGGCAAACTGCAAATTGCTCGTTCATCGAACCTTTTTTAAGACTGACTGCAGCTACCCCATTTTTGATGCACAGCAAGTGGAATCCTTGCTGAGCGTCCTTCGGGGTGGTTCCTATCCTTATGTATCCTCATATGCTCGTATGTGTGGCCGCGCCTTGGGCGCTATGGGAAATGAGTGCAAATTCCAATAGGAAAAAGAGAAGAAGAGAAAAAGGAAAAAAACAATTGAGGCGTTCGACGAGTCGTCGAGAAGACACGTGAATTTAATCAGGCAACGATGCCCCGTTGCGTCCAGGATATTTCTGTAACGATGATATAAATAGTGATTCCAAGAGAGTGCGACAGAGAGGGAGAGTGAGAGAGAGTGAAATCAACATGATGCTTCTTTTGTCTCGTTAATGGACTTCAACCAACGCCCACTTGAGGAGATGCTTAGCATCGTTGTCTCGCCGCAGCAGGATGATAATGATGAGAGTCCTGTCCATCGCAGATTTAGCGATGCCCCAGAGTGACTTGATCCAAAAGTGCTTGCACGCGCTCGCTCATCTCTCTCGCTCCCTCTCTCTCTCTCTCTCTCTCTGTGTGGAATGCATTAACGCCACGCTGCGCTTAAAAGCAGGCTACACTTTATTTTTAACCTCACTTAACGATCTCAACTTGAGTGCAATTGATACGCAAAAAAATAGAAATTAACAACGTGAAACAATAAATTTTACGTTCTCCCTCACTTCGAACTGCAATTCGCATTTAAAAAAAAAAACAAACTGCAACTGAACAAACTGGCTGAAGGCTTAATTGCAATGACTTTTTTTTTGGTATTAAATGTACTATTTAGTATATGAAATATACTTAATATACTAAATGAACTATTTAGTATGTTAAATGTATAAAATGTACTATTTAGTATATTAAATGTACCAAATAAACTGAATGTACCATTTAATATATGAAATGTAGGAAATATACTAATAAACTATTTAGTATGTTAAATGTATTAAACACACTGAATATACTAAATATACGAAACTAATACTTAATATATGCAATTTACTAAATATACTAAACTAATATTGAATATATAAAATTTACTAAATATACACAATGCACTGAATATATTTAAAATACTATTTAGTATATAAAATGTATGAAATATACTAAATGTACTATTTATTTATTTACGAAATATACCAAATGTAGTAAATACACTTAGTGTACTATTGAGTGTATGAAATGTTAACCATTTAATGCATCATTTAAATGTAGTATACTAAATGCACTATTAAGTATGTCAAATGTATGAAATTAATATATTACATAGTATATGAAATCTACTAAATATAGGAAATTAAATATTTCGTATGTTAAATCTACTATTTATCCTAAATGTATACTAAGTTTACTAATTAGTATGTTAAATGTACTAAATATACTAAATGAAATATTTAGTATATTAAATGTACTATTTAGTATATTTAGATAATATACTAATTATATTTAATTATATATGAATAGTTTCTGCTGGCACTTGATTTATTTTATGCGTATTCGTATAAGATAATGTGTGATACAGTAAAGGATATTTAATATTAAATACGGTCACATTTGTTATGCTTATTGTGATATAATATGGGCACACTTACAACAGACTATTTTATTAGTTTCTACTAGTATTGTATATATATTATTCGTATTCTAAGTCACTTACAAAATAATGAATATTTTATTAGTTTCTTCTGGCACTTGATTTTATTTTATTCGTATTCGTATAAGATAATGTGTGACCATACTACCTTGTTGTATATGTATGTAAGATATTTTAAACTAAATACGATTTCTTTTGTTATTCTAATTATGACATAACACATATTTAATATAGAATATTTGATTAGTTTATATTAGTATTTTATTATGTATTTTAGGGTCACTTATAAAAATGTAATATCTTATACAAATAATCTGTAATCCTAATCCTTCTTCCCTGTTCCCTTTCTTGCCACAGAAATCGAGCTATCGAACGATGAGTCGGACATTGACATCGAGGATCGCTCGACGCCAGACTCGACAGCGAACGGATGCCGAGAACGTGATCGGGATCGGGATCAGGAGCTGTTGCTGCATCACTCGCATTCGCACTCGCATCACTACAACCACAACGACGAGTCGAGCGTAGAGTCCTGCGGCACGGCGACGCCAGGACCTCCAGGAGCAGGATCGAACGCTGGCCTCAGTGCAGCGGCTGCTGCAGCGGGAATGGCAGCTGGACTTTTGGCAGCAGCTGCAGCCGGAGACAATGGCGGCGGACCGGGAGGAGGCGGTGGCAACTTAGGGGGCGGCGGTGGTGGGAGTGGCAGCTATGCAGAGCACAAGCTGCAGCTGAGCAAGAGCGGAAGGAAGCCGCGACGACGACGCACAGCGTTCACGCACGCTCAGCTCGCGTATCTGGAGCGCAAGTTTCGATGCCAAAAGTATCTCAGCGTCGCCGATCGCAGCGATGTCGCTGAAACCCTCAATCTATCGGAGACACAGGTCAAGACCTGGTACCAGAATCGACGGTGAGCTCAAAGCATATTTACTTTTATGTATTTATTAATATTTGTGATAATCTTCATTTCATTTTTTTATTATTCATCGATTCGTTGGTGAGCTCAAGGCATATATGCAATATTTATTGATTTACTTATTATTTTCATTGATTTCTAACTTTTTATTTGGTTGCTTATTCTATGACTATTCTGATATTTTTGCAAATTTAGTTCATTACTTTTATCATTTAACATTTTTTTCATTTTATAATTTATCAAATTATTGCTTTTTGCTTTTTAGAATATTTTTATTTACTGGTTTACTTATTTTTTTCTTTCTTTTTTATACATACATATGTATACATATTTTTTGCTTAGTCTATGATTAATCAATTTTATTTATATTTGCGCAAATTTAATTAAATGTAAATACAAACATATTTTTTATTTGATCATAGAATCCAACTATTTCTTTTTCATAATGTTCTTATTTATAAATTTACTTTCATATTCACATTTTATAATATAAATTTAGATGATTATAATTTTAATGTCTTACTATGCGAAATTTGTATTCGAGATGCGACTTCTTAAATTTAATTTGCTTTCAAAATTTCCTTAACGTTTTCCTTACCTGAATTTATAGCTGCATTTACGTAAACGTTTTCCGTACTCTCTCAATTTCTTATTTATTATTTATTTAAGTTGAATTCGTAGTGAAATTTTCGTTAACTTTTTCATTCGTTTTTCTAACTCTTATTTATAGTATAACTATCATTTTTCGAATAAATATAATTTGCCAACTTGAATTTGTAATCGAAATTTCCTTAAAGTTTTCCCAAGCTGAATTCGTAATGGAATTTTCGTTAACGTTTTCCTTACCACAACTTTTCGTCTCTCTCTCTCTCTCTCTCTCTCTCTCTCTTATTTATTACTATTATTTATCGAATGACGTTTTAATGGTTTAAGTTTAGTTTTTTTACGTTTTCCTTAACTGAATTTATAATGAAATCTTCGTTAATTTTTCTTGTTACAACTCTTCGCGTATATTATTTATTACTATTATTTATCAACTTGAATTTGTTGTGCAAACATCTTTCACGTTTATTCGAATTTGTGAATTTTGTGAATTATTATTATTTATAAAATTATGTATTAATGTAGCCGAATTTGTAATGGAATTTTCGTTAGCGCTTTCCTTACTCAAACTTCGGTTTTCTTTATTTCTTATTTATTACTATTCTTGAAATTTCCTTAAACTTTTTCTTAGCTGAATTTGTGACGGATTTCTTCGTTAACGTTTTCCTTAGCAAAACTCTTCTTCTTTAGCTCATATTATGTGTTAATGTATTAATTCTTATTGTAATTTCCTTAACCTATTTTCTTAGCTATGTATATTTGTAACTTAATTTTCTTTAACATTTTCCATACTACAACTTTTCGCGTCTTTTATTTATTTGTATTATTTATAAACTTTTATTTATTATGCAAAAATTGTTCACGTTTTTCTGAATTTGTTGTAGAATTTTCATTAACGTTTTCCATACTAAAACTTCGCTTCGCTCTTGATCTTATTTATTACTATTATGTATTTATCGAATGATGTTTGAATGGTTTAAGTTTAATTTAGTTACGTTATCCTTAACTGAATTTGTAGTAGAATTTTCGTTAACGTTTTCCATACTAAAACTTCACATTTATCTTTCTTTTTTTTCTCTCTCTCGATGCAGCACCAAATGGAAGCGACAGAATCAACTGCGTTTGGAGCAGCTTCGTCATCAGGCCACGCTTGAGAAGGACTTTGTGGTGCAGGAGAATGGCGGGGGCGGAGGCGGGGGGGCTCGGTTGCTGCCCCAGCGGCTTGTCCAGTTCGTTCAGCGCCGCTGCAGCTGCGGCAGCTGCGGCAAGCAATCCGTGCAACTTCTTGACCTCGGCTGCTGCGGCGGCAATATTCCGCAACGTTGGCTACGTTCACGGCTGTCCCATGTAGACAGCCGCATCCCTCCCCCTCCCCCTCCACCTCCCTCTCCACCTCTCACCTGGCCAATGCTTGCCACATGCCACATGCTGCATGCCACATTGAGTCGACGCCTCTCCACAAACGCTTGCCTATGTAAATAATCGATTTAATTGTTCTTCTTCTTTTTTTTTGGACTTTCATCGTGCAATCAAAGCTGATCTGCCCCCGCCTCTTCCCTCTCTCTCCCTCCCTTCTATCCCATTAACAGCGAACTTAGGTTTAGTCAAATTAACTGTAATATACACACACACACACACACACACACACAATGAGAATTGTAAACACCACGCACTATGTAAAAGGTTTTTTTTTTTTGGTGAAAAATAAAAATTGGATTGCATATTTGATAAAGTTCGTTATGAAAATGAACACGAGTGAAAATTATTTGGAAATTGTAAAAGAAACATTTATTTTCTTATATAAAATACTTGCAAACTCTTCAAGGACATGCTGCATTATAATAAGCAGAAGAAGCTACTTCGATTGCCATTAAAAAAATTGATTAAATCATTTTTTTGTTTTTCCAAAATTTTTGTTAAGGGGGAAGCATGAAAAAATAAATTGGCCAAAAATTGAAAAGGTCCTTGTAACTCGGTCATTTGAAGGACTATCGCAATGTCCTTCGACATACAGTTAGCGCTTGTAGCATAAATCATGAATAAATTTTCAAAAGGACGAATATCCTTGTAGTAACACAGTTAGCAGGACTTTTTTGCATAGAGAACGTTCGCTATAATTCGGCCATATCCTTGCTGATCCTGACCGGTCCTTTGTCAATCAACTACTATTAACAAGGACTACAAACTGGCCAAAGGACATCCGAATCGTCCTTGTAGTTTCCGAGTTATCAAGGATTTTCCAATTTCATAGTTATTTCTTACCTATTTTTGCTCACATGTAATAAAAATTTACAAGTGTTTTTTTGCAAAAATTTAGCATACTTTTCAGCGCTTTTTATAGAAAATTCATACAAAAAAATTTGTCAAGGGGAATGCATGAAAAATTGGCCAAAAATTCGAAAATCCTGCGTAACTCGGTCATTTGAAGGACAATTGCGATGTCCTTTGGCATGCAGTTAGCTTTTGTTGCATAAATCATGAATACATTATCAAAAGAACGAATATCCTTTTGGCAACAAAGTTATAAGGACTTTTTTGTTTAAAGAAAATAGGCTATAACTCCGCCATATCCTTTTCGATCCTGACCGGTCCTGTGCCAATCAACTTCTATTGACAAGGACTATTAGTTGGCCAAAGGACATGTCGATCGTCCTTACTGTTCTCGAGTTATCTAGGATTCTTCAACTTTTTGGCGATTTTCGAGCCCTGCGCAAAATACAAAAAATGTTGCCTACTTTTAGGGGCTCGCTTTTTAATTGGAATAAATTCAATTGAATTGTGATTGCATTTAATTTGCGCAGCTTACCTTGACATTTTAAAGTATTAAGGCATACTTTTAGATACTTACCTTATTTTTATAATGTTTCTTATAACTGATTTTGTGTTACCCTAAGGCAAATTTATCAAGTTACATTGGAAAAACAGCTTTTGAAAAACCTTTTTTAATTTATAAAGTCTGTTATTTGCGTTTATTTCTTTTTATTTATACATTTTTACAGTACATTTTGTTCGTTTGCTTAAGTATGAAGTTAGATTTAGTTGCCACAGTTGCAAATTTAAAGTTAGTTTAATAAAGTATTGTTTTAAAATCTATGATAAATATGTTGTTATGTTATAATTATGAGTTTTCCCTGAAAATTGTTGTTATGGTATTTTATTGCTGGACTGACTTAACTACTTAATAAATCGAAAATCTAAAAAACTGAAATTGTTTTTAAATAAATGTAATCCTTGTTTCTTTATGAAACGCACGAATTATTTTGTTGGCAGTCATCTCGATGAAATCCCTTGGAAACTGTGGCTTAAAGAGGACAAAAAGATGATCACAGGAATGAAGCAGCTGAGAACGCTCTGATTCCCTCAGTATCGCAGGCTTTCATTAAGTATTTCTCTCTCTCTCTCCCGCTCTCTCTTTACTGCTGCCAGCATGTGGGCCAGGTAACTTTCTTCCCATTTCTGATGTCCTGATAGAATATTTCAAATTTTCATCTTACCTAAAATAAATAAAGTATAAATTTAAAATACTACAATTAAAAAAATGAGCATTATATTATTTATACTTACTATTAAGTAAAAAAAACTTGTATAATGTGTAATAAATTGAATCCTTGTTTCTTTATGAAACACTCGATTTATTTTGATGGTCATCATCTCAACGAGATTCCTTAGAAAGCGGATGAAATAGCAGGCGCACATAATCAAGTAGGTAGATGATCACAGGAATGAAGCAGCTGAGAACGCTCTAATTCACTCATTTTGTTAGACTCTCATTGAGAGTGCGTATTTATCTCTCTCTCTCTCTCTGTCTCCCTCTATCTTTCTTTCATTGTTTCTCTCTCTCTCTTTCCGTTAACTGCTGCAAGTAGTAGATTTCAAGTAGCCTTCTTCCCATTTGTGGTCTCCTGGTAGTATATTTCAAATTTGCATCTCACATGAAATAAAGTAAAATAAATTATAAAATTTAAATCAAATTATTAAAGTTTGCTTTTATTATTTATACTAAGTAGTTGAAGAAATCCTTGTTTCTTTATGTCGACTAAGTCCCTTGAAAACTGTGGCTTAATGCAGGCGAAATACCAGGCGCTCATAATAAAGTAGCTCTGAGCTCTCTTTCGCTCTCTCTTTCTTTGTCTCTCTATCTCTTTCTCTCGGTTACCTGCTGAGCTTTTAAGTAACTTTCTTGCCATTTCTGGTCTCCTGGTAAAATATTTCAAGTTTGTATCTCACCTGAAATAAAGTAAAACAAAATTGATAAAACTAAAATACAAATTATTAAAATGTTCCTATATTATTTATACCTGGTTGATAAGCAAATTAAAAAAACAAAACTTTTTATTTATTTTAAATATCATTTAAAAATACAAATAAATTATGATAAGCAGGAAAATATTTAATGCTCTAAAAGATAAAATGATGAAACTTAAAAGGAAACAGTATTTACTATTTAACGTAATTGCGGAATTAAATAGCAACAAAGCAGTTATTAATTTTGAACATAATAAAACATTCAAATTTTTCAAAATCAGATTATCGAAAAATTAAAAATAAAAGTTAAAATAAAAAACAGAGTTTTTTCTTAAAGTGCACAAAACCAATCCTTTCTGGTTTTTGGTTAAATTTTCTTATATAATACGTCACATCTCAAAAGAAAGCAATTTCTCTAGCCTTAAAGACTCTTTTTGCTAAAGACTCACAGGATCAAGCATATTACACAATTGAAGGAGACAATTTTGTAGGTTAAAGGAAAGCACAAGCTTAATTTGGAGCTCACAGTTCACAGTTCGGAGACATTTGTGGAACATTTGTTGAGCTACAAGTTGTGACATGCACGCACATGTTGCGACATGTTGTTTACAGCTGGCACAAAAGCTTACGCTCCGATTGCGACTGCAATTCTGATATTTTGTACTACTGCGATTGCCAACGAAGCGGATTCCACATTCATTGAGTCATGCTTAAAAATCAACTTGAGCGAATCACACAAAACGATATCAATTTGTCGCTATATAGTAGTAAATGGCATCTATCTATATATATGAACATGCATGTGTGTGTGTGAGTATGAGTGTGTGTGTGTGTGTGTGGAAGTATTAGTGTGTCTGACATGCTGTGTCAGCCAACCGGAAAACAAGCAAAAACAAACTCTGTGCACGCAATTATTGCAAGAAGCGTTTCTCGCTTATGGGCAGCGCGTGTGCGCAAGCGAGACAGCAACAGTAACGAAAAGCAGCGACGTCGACATCGCAGTCGACTGCGGTTTGATTTTTCATGCACATTTAGCTCGCGACGATGGAAGCCAAGGCACAAAAAGGAAGAGAAAAATGTTTAGCCACAAATTGAATCTGCGCGTTTAACGAGCAGCCAAAGCAGCCAAAGCTTTCATAGCAGTCAGCTAGTGAGAGCGAGCAATTGCATGAGCGAGCGACAGAGAGAGATAGCGAGTGCATGGCTGTGTGATAGGTGAGTGAGTGCTGTTTGGGGGTGGGAAGAGAGCAGAGGTTGGTGGGGAGGGAGTGGGGGGAGGGGTAAAGTAGACGTAGTTCGAGTGGACGCCAAACGGAAGCAGCACAGAACGCTAATTAAAAAGACACTTGAAAAAAAAGAAGAGGAAGAGGAAAAGGGGACGAAAAGCTTGGCAAATAAAAATAGTACAGTAGTTATCCATGAAATTGTCTATGAAATGTGAATGTAATTTAATGAATAAAATGCAGCATAGACGCAACTTGAAGCGTCACGCCCCCTCTCTGCCCCCCCTCCACGACCCCTTTGTGGATAGATTTATTTGATTGCGCTTCATTTGCGCATCTATTGAAAAGTCAATTGCATTTTTAATTGGTACATTTTACGTCTGCCATCCTTTTGAAAGCTTGCCCAAAAAGGATTCACTCTCTCTCCCTCTCTCTCTCTCTCTCTCTCTTTCTCGCAGTTCTCTGCTTTGCCTTTTGAGGCTACAAAACTTGTTCGTTTTTGTTGTTTCGCTTTGTGCACGCTCGGTCCACTTTGATTTGTATTTATTTAATGAGTTATTAATTGCATTAAGCTTTCAGCTTTGTAATTAACACAACTCGCGATTCAAAACGCGTGAAACATAACCTCAAAAGGCTTAAAGGCGGTCAAAGTCAGTGGCTGTCTGTCTGATTGATTGACTGACTCCTGATTGACTGCCAAGTGGCCGCCATTGATCAATTTGCCATACACAAAACTTTTGCTTTGATAGTCGCTCTGCAATTTTTAATTAACTTTTTCCTGCACTCGCTGCGATTGCAGCACATTTATGTTAGTTAGTGGATAAAGTAATTTCAAATTTGTATATTTCTATCAAAAACGGTGAAAATAGTTGCGTAACTAACTTTCGCTTCTCTTACATTGCGTATACTTAATGAACTAAAGCTCTGATTTGAAATATATCGTAAAGAAGAAATGCTCTGAATTATATTTATAGATTTTTCATCAATTAATGACGAAAGAGTTTTGCATAATTCACTAAATAGAAAATTATATGATTTTAAACAAATAATAAAGCAAAGCAGTACGGTATTATTCTTAAAATATACCAAAATTATTCGCTGAAAATTACTACAAAAATATACTGAATGTCATACTCGGTATATCAATATACCGCAGTATTCAAAAGGTGACGTTTAATATACAGCAAAAAAAATTAATATTATATAAAAAAACAGAAAGCTATATTTGGTATATTATATACTACCATTAAAAATAAAATACCATTTAATGCGGAATACTATATTTGGTATATTGATATACTGTTTTATTCAAAATATACCATTTAATATATTTAGCTATATTTGGTATATTGACATAGTACTACACAATATTACATTCAAAATATACCATTTAATATTAAATGCCATACTTGGTATATTGATATATTACTATATTCAAAATATACCATTTAACACTGAGCCCAATTTTTGGTATATTGATACACTACTATTTTCAAAATATACGATTTAATATACCGAAAATATATAAAAATATACTTAAGACTATAATTGGTATATTTCACTCTCAAAACAGTTTTTCAAAAGCTATTTTCCCAATGTAACTTGATAAAGTTGCCTTAGCGTAACACAAAATCAGTTACAAGAAACATTAAAAAAACGTAAGTACATAAGAGTATTCTTTAATATTTTAAAATGTCAAGGTAAGTTGCGCAAATTATATGCAATCACAATTCAATTGAATTTATTCCAATTAAAAAGCGAACCCCTAAAAATAGGCAACATTTTTTGTATTTTGCGCTGGGCTCAAAAATCGCCAGAATGTTGAAGAATCCTAGATAACTCGAGAACAGTAAGGACGATCGACATGTCCTTTGACCAACTAATAGTCCTTGTCAATAGAAGTTGATTGACACAGGACCGGTCAGGATCAGTAAGGATACGGTCGAGTTATGGCCTATTTTCTCTAAAGAGAAAAGTCCTTATAACTTTGTTGCTAAAAGGATATTCGTCCTTTTGAAAATGTATTCATGACTTATGCTACAAGCGCTAAGTGCATGTCGAAGGACATCACGATAGTCCTTCAAATGACCGCGTTACGCACGATTTTTGAATTTTTGGTCAATTTTTCATGCATTCCCCTTGACAAATTTTTTGCATCACTTTTCCATAGAAAGCGCTGAAAAGTATGCTACAATTTTTGTCAAAAACCTTGTAACATATTCTATATAATTAATTTTTTGGTATATTGATATACTGTGTTAAAAAAATACCAATCAAATATACCGAATCTATTCTATGAGTAGTGGGATAAACAAATGCAAAATGTGAAACATCTTGAAAAATGTTTTCAAATTATTCCACATTGCTATAAAATATAATGTACTCACATGTACTAAATAATATTAAAAATCTGCAGAAAGTATAGTATTTTAAAATCTCAATTCTTGAAAAAAAAAATCCCAATCACATTTTTAGATTTTTTAGTTTGAAAAGTGAAATAAAACTTTGCACTCAAAATTCAAATTAAATTACATTTTGTTAAATCACTACAAAAATTTCAATTTTTATAAGTACATTATAAGATCAAGAAAATAAAATTCTCAACAACGAATTATAAAATGTCGAAAATAATATTCTAATCTTTCCTTTAACAAACTGTTATTTAATTCAAATATCAAATGCAAAGTAAAATAACAAAAATGAGAAATGTAGCTGGCAAACAAAGAAAACATTTGGAATGTGGGATACTTTTTGAGATAGCAAACTGATGATAAAGTGTGATACATTTTAATTTGCATTAAAAGGCGAAAGCGAAGCTTTTGTTGGCTTTTTGTGAGGCTAAACAATTTAACAGTAAATGCAAAACACACACAACGAGGCGACACACAGAAGAACAATTAACGAGAACATTGTGCAGCTAACGATGATGATGATGATGATGGTGATGATGTGACATCAGCAACAACAACAACAAAGGGGCAACAACCACCCAGACAAGTGTCAGCACGCCCTGCGGCACAAACACAATTTGCAACATTTTTCCAAACGGATAATGACAAACATTTTAATCACAAAATGAAACCGAAACCGCAACCGAAACACAAAACACAAAACTCGAAACTCGAAACTCAAAAAGCAACCACCAAACACAACGCTTCTTCTTGGTTGCTGCATGAGCAGGACAACAACAGCATCACACACTCCTCCCTCCCTCCCTCTTCCTCTCCCTCTTCACTGGCATTAGGAATCAGAGTCGGGCAAGTCAAGTGGCTTTTGTCATCATTGTTGTGGACCGGAGTTTGACGCATCTGTTAGTCGACATAATCTGTTGTGCCTTCTCAGCCGAAAAAAGCGAACCAAGGAGCTCTAGAAGCCGATAGTAAGCAAGCGATTAATTCACATACTATCGGCTATAAAATTAATAAATAAATAAATAGGAATACAAAATAATTCAAATAAGCATTGACTACAAATGCGTGTTTGTGTTTGTGTTAACTTCGCTTTTACTTCAATTGACATAAGAAAATAATACGAATTCATCTATAAACTTTGTGATTAATTCACATACTATCGGATATAAAAATAATAAATGGATAGTAATACAAAATAATTGAAATAAGCATTGACTACAAACTTCACTCTCATTTTAATTGCAAGCCAATGAGCTCAACAAGCCGATAGTACTGTTATTAGTAATAGTGTCCCCATGCAAGCGATTAATTCACATACTATCGGCTATAATAATAACAATAAATAAATCAGAATAAAAAATAATTCAAATAAGCATTGACTACTATCGGTTATAGCTAGAACAATCTCATGACCACTTTTCATTATATACTTTCATTTGGGATTTTTCCACTTTCATTAAAAAAAATAATATTAATCAATGCATACATTTTACTCTATATACTCTGCAAAAATTAAGCGATCGTACTTGGTACAAAATTAAACCGCTTACTATCGGATATATAAATAACTCTAGCTCAATGAAAATAGCCGCTTCTCTTAATATATATAGTTTCATTAAGAATTTTTCCAAACAACTTACTTCAGCTCTTCTGATCTTACTATCGATAGTTCAGAATTAATCTGTATACTATCGGTTAAGGCAAGAACTCTCTAATACAATAGAGATAAACGCTGCTCTTTACATATTTTCTACAATAATTCTTCCTATTTAATTAAAGAATAATAGTATAGAATAAATATATAACCGATCTTACTATCGTTAGCATGGGATTAATCCTCTTACTATCGGTTATATAAAGAATTCTCTAACTCAATGAAAATTAACGCTTCTCTTTTTACACATACTTTCATTAAGAACTTTTTTCAAGCAACCGATAGTACTTGGATTAGTTCTTGTGATCTTTATACCGATAGTACACAATTAATCTATTTACTATCGATGATATATATATATACTTGTAGAACTAACTCTTTGCAAATAACAGCTTCTCTTTATCATATATAAATATCATATATGAAGAAAAACGGGTATTTTTATACATATTTTCATTAAGAACTCAGCTATATATATCTTACTATCGATAGTTCAGAATATAAATATAAATCACATTTTTCCATAAAATAAATAATAAAATAAGTCTAATTTAGCATTAAAAAGTTATCAATAATTGTATGGAAAACCCTCGTAAAGAGAGAACTTACTCAGCGTTTGATTGAAGCTCTTCAAACCCCGCATAGAAATTAGAGTCACAAAATCAGATCAAACTTGGGGAATTCGATCAAATGAGAGCCAACTTGTTTGTCATGCCAAAGAATCGATCATCAGATTGGAGCGCAGTTATTTCTCGAGAGTTGCATGGCAAGCAACAAAAAATTAAGTAAGAAACGTGAGCAGGAAATGGAGCCGTAAGTGAAGTGCACACATATTTCTTTAGGGAGAGGTTGAAGACTCCTTTCTCGGTTCGATTTGAACTAAACTTGTAGAAATTGAAAGAGTGTTGTTTCTGCTCCTTTGACTTGGTTTCAACCATTGACAGTTTAACAAAGGTCAAGTGACAATTCCCAGCATCGAGATGACAGACAATCTAGCAAACAAAAAGTAAATAATCTGATTTATAGTTTGGTTATTTGAGTAGTATTACCATCTGGGTGCAGTCTCTGCATATGGAATCGATATTGTTGGATAGCTTGGCAAATAAATGATTCGCATAATCAAATAGCTTAAGCTTCTCGTTTGTTGTGCATTACAATCAGCTTTAAGCGAAGCCTGCATGCACTGCTATTTCAATGTGCGATCCAAGGCATTAAAGTTGGCCACCGATCACAAAGCAACGATCACTTAGATGATCTCCAAGAATCCAAGTATCGTTATCTATATGAGTTATATAAAGACATAATCCGCATAAGTATTGATCTGATGAACTTCAAGTGAATTGAATTGAAGTCGTTAATTTACTTTCCATTATATGCTTTGAGTTCTTACATTGATCTAATGCAGTTACTCCCACAATGAAACTGAAATAAATAGAATTGAATTCCTTAAATTGTCTACAAACGTTCTACTCCACTCAACTTACATTCATAGAATCCTTGAGGCAGGACTTTCGATGAGCACCACAAATGAGGTTGTTCGTTTGCTCTCATCATTTCATTCAGTCGCAAAGTCATCTAAGAAGTACTTTAGTTAAAGTTTCGCTTTTAAAATATTCCTTAACTGAAAATGTTATATACTACTTTCGGAAAATTCAGCTGCGAGTCTTATTTGTTTACTGTTGATCCAATTCAGTTACAGCTGCACAACGCTGAAGATTATCTTTGATATTTCAACAAATTTTTACACACTGAAAGATGTAAAAAATAATTTTTAGAAATGTAGCTCAAGTTTGGCTTAATATTTTGTAATCAGCTGAGAAACTTATTTAGTTAAATATTTGTAAGTATTTTTTTTCAAGATCTCATCGTAAAAAAACAAACTTAGATATTATTTCTAAAGTTCACATTATACTTCAATAACAATTAAATATTTGTCTTTTTGCTGCTTACTTAAGTTTTACTTAGCTTTTGATAAAATATAAAAATAACAAACTTACATATTATTTCTAAAGTTTAAATGTAATGAAGCTTTTTACTGATTACTTAACTTTTACTTAACTATTGATAATATTTTCCTTAACTCACATTTTTAGTAAGATTATTACAATATGAATGTAAAGAAATAAATAATATTATAATAATTTTGAAGTTATGTATTATATTTATTTAAGCTCAATTTCAATCAATCTCGAAACTTGATTAAAGTCAATTTTGTTAATATGGAATTTTTTAAGAGAAATCGATTCGAAGGCGATATTAGCTATAACAAAAAATAAATCTACAATATTTCTTAACTTTGAACTTTTAAATTTAAGACACTTTTTTTGTTTTGCTATAACATTGACATTGCCCAGATTACATGGAATCATATTATATCATATCATAAACGAAACCGAACTTATTTGCTTAAACCATGGAAATTTGTCATATTATAAATATGAGATTTGTTTATATGAGGAAATCAGAGTGAATCGATCTTAGGCAGACATTCGATCTAAACAAAACAAAAGTGTTTGAAGAAAGCTGTCTTTGTTTATGAGGAAATATGAGACCAGAAAGTAATGTGGTCTATGGTGAAGAAGGGAAGAGTGGAGATAGGGAGAGAAGAAGAGAAGGAGAAAAAGAAACAGAGATTGAGCTCGCCAAAATAATTGTCAATTTAGTGAGTTGAAATAATATTGAAATTGAACATATTTGCTTTGAAGCGGCTTCCAACTGTTTTCCCACATACCCCCTTCCCTTCCCCTTACCCACCCCTTTCCCCTTTTCTTCGTTAACAACTAGAAAATAGAAAACAACAAAAAAAAAACCGCCTTCAGGCTTCTATCGCTGGCAACAACAAATCAGCTCATAATGACATGAAAATCTGTTGGCTTTTGTGGCACGCCTACCCCTTGTTCCCCCCTCTTCCTCACTTTGCCACGCCCCTCGCCGCCTTCCGAACAGTGGCCAAAAAAAGTGCCAACTGTATGTCAACAATTTGTCTTAAATTAGGCGTAAAATTTACAGATTGGCCGCCTCGTAAAATAAACAACGAACTCACCCCTAAAAAAGCGAACACTACAAAACGCAGCATAGACGACTAGTAGATACCCTGTAAATTAAGATTGCATTGCAAATTATTTCATTTAATTCGATCAAGTTTACTTTTGCAACTAAATAGAATGTTTAAATTAATGTTTAAATTATTATAGATTGACTGACTAGCAGATACTCTGTAAATTAGTTAAAAGTGACATGCAGACGCTCAAGTGGAAGGTAAAGTACAGTAATTCACCGGCAAACTTAAATATATAGCTTTAATATTATATAGAAGCGAAAGCCTGACTAGCAGATACCCTGTAAACACTTCAAATGGGCTTTGCCACTGATTGTTTACATAATAAAAGGGTTTTATTCTGCAACACGTATCGATCTGATGCTGTTTAGTAAATTGATCAACTCATAAATACCCTCTAATGTGAAAACGACTGTTAAATACCCTATAAAGTAGAAGAAGTTACACTTTTGAAACGAAAATGAAGAATTTCCATCCATCAAGTCGTAAATACCTTCTTCAGCTGGCATACAGGGTATAAATAGCCACTCAATATGTATGCTAATAAAAGGGTAGTTGCTATTAATCGTCATTCTGATGATGATTATCGTTATCGTTATGATTGTTATGCCACTCTTTATCCACTCTACTCGCTTCTTCATATTATTTTTTTTTTGGCCACACTTGTGACACTTTTCAATTGCACTACATGAGAATGAGGAGGGGGAAGGGGAAGGGGTACAAAAAGAGGGGTAGGAACAACCCTGCCCAGCTAATTTGTTGCTTTTATGCGCTCGTAATTGAAGTGAAGCTTACAGTGAGAACATTGATTGCGACTTTTTGGACAGGACAATAATAGATAGATTAGCAGCGATATAAGAAGATACAACCATAAGCTGATTTGCATAATTGGCTGATAAATCTGGCACAATGCCAATGCACCTTGCGCTGAACAATTTACTACTTTGTCAGATACTATCTAAAACGGGAATTTTAATTTGGTTTGCTTGTTGAAGGAGAGCATAAAGTGAGGTTAAGTTGAATGCACAGCACTTATGTATGTGTGTGTTGGCTGTAATGACATCACACTAAGGTGATGACTGTCTCCTGAGCTGAGCTGAGCTTTTGTGCAAAATATGCATAATTAAAATACATATCAAAATGCACAATGCCGCGCGTCGTCTTGTGCAAAAGTTGTTAATCTTTTCATGCGGCTGCATAATTAAAATCTGAATATGCAAATTCTATACACAAATGGGCCAAATGGCAAATAACAAAAATGCAAAATGAACACACGAACACATGGCCAGAGAAAGGAAGAAGAAACACACACACACACACACAAATACATATATACGTAAGCTAGCAACAACAACTTAACAGTCGCCGCTTGCTCGTTAACAGTTAGGCAGCATGCTTTGGCCTCGCAACTGTGTTGTTGTCTCTTTCTGGCCGTCGTACATTTGCGCTTTTAGCTGTCGCGACTTCGTCGTCGTCGTCGTTGTCGTTGTTGTTGTTCTTGTGCGCTAGCAAAGTAATTGCAAAATATGAATGCATAATGAGCAGATATTTCCAAGTGTGCAAAGAAACTTCAAGCAGCCAACTGCATGGGTGGGTGGGGGAGAGGAGAGGGGCAGGCGTAGATGGGCGTGGAGCGGCAACTTTTATGCTAAAATGCGCGAGTCGCGCGTGCACTTGCATTTTGCCCAGCATCGACAAGGACACACACAAACACACACACACACATACATATATACAGCGAAGACGCTGCTGCTGTTGTTGTTGTGGTTGTTGTTGTTGTTGTTGGGCAGTAGCACACATTCCACAGCTTGTGCACAAAGAGAGCAAAACAAAATGGCGCACTTTCGAGTGCTTTGCAGCTCATTAAAATAGTGTTAAGTTGTCTGAGCCAGCCCAGCAGCACAATATAATTAATTTCTCAACATGATAAATTGCAATTTGCACACTAAATATCTGTCATTATCAATATGCTAAATTAATTGCAAGATTTCGTCATAGCAAGCAGCTAGTCAAAAGTCACAACTAAATTAAGGTAGCAGTGAGCTTTATGCCAGTTAAGCAGGCCACGATTATCTTGCCATAGCAATCAGCTTTATGCTAGTTAAGCAGGCCACGATTAACATGACAAAGCAATCAGCTTAATGACAGTTAACAAAGCTGCTCGCGCCTGCGAAAACAAACATGGCTGACACCTCTTAAACATACTGACGTCTTATTCACACCCATGTCCCACACTACGCAGACTTATAACTCTTCTCATTCTCGCTCACTTCTCCTTGCAGCACAGTTGCCATTCGCCCGCAAGGCTTTGCCATTGAGCAACTGCGTCAAATACTTGACCACTCGAGTCTGAAGGACAAAACGCTGTTTGTGCACATCACGGACAATGTGCTGGAGCTTATCGATGGCATTGGTCAGCTGATGTCTCGCGAGGAGATCGAATTTGGTGCCGAACCGTTGGCAACGTTGCACGTGACCGGCATGATGGTGTACATGATGCATCACGATGATTTGGCCAGCACCCAAGTGCAGCGCACGATGTTCATGCAGCGGTGCTTCGATTACATGGCCTGCACCGAGGAGACGCATGTAAAGCATGTGAAACACACTTATTGATGATGATATGATATTTGATTCGTGTCCTTTGAGCAGGTGCATGAACTGTGTGGCCAAATCCTTTGCATGCTGGACATCAATGACTCGGACATTATGCTGAATCTGATCATTTGTTGTCGCAGTGCCAGCCCCTTGAATACTATGGCTCAAATTGTCTGCAATTGCCTGCTGTGGGCCATGCTCGATAAACTCACGGATTTGGGCTTCGATTCGTATCGGTTGCGTGCCTATCCCGAAATGATGATGGCCATTGCCATGGTGAATCCCTTGGACTATCTGCAAAACTATTTGCACTCACTCAACCTGATTGTGCGCGTCATTGCCGCACTTTTGATGGCTGGGCCGTATGGCTCCATTGAGAAGCTGCGCAATGAAGTGGGGCTGCCACTCGATATGCTGGTGCTGCCCACCGATGATGCTGCCGTACTCTTTCGTTGGCTCAACACCATTGTGAAGGAGCTGCGCAGCGAGCTCCAAGTGCGCGATAGTCGTGTCCAGGAGCGCATGGTTGTGCTGGAGACAACGTGTGAGCTCATGAAATTGGTGCACGCCAATCTCACCGAGTTCTATCAACAACTCTATAGCTGCACGGACTTTGACAACGACGATGGCTTCGTTTCGGATCAACCATGTGATGAGCATGGCGAAGATTTCGAGTGGTTGTTGTAAAACTTATTTCTATGTATTATATTAAATCTATTAGTACACTTTATAAAAGAAAGCACTGTTGGGGTCTTCGACTCTATTGTAAAACTAAAATATCATTAATTCATGCAATAAAATATGATACCTTTTCATCTTTTTTCATTAATTGAATTCGTTTTAGATTAAAGCTTTAAAGTCGCATCAAAGATTTGTAAAGAATTGAAAAAATTATAATATTACCCAAAATTATCATAAATTAGTATATTAACTAGCTATTGATCTTTAAAATTTGCAATACTAACGATATTTCTCTTTTGCTCTTTCTCTCAAAAATTCCAAGATTACCTAACTCCCATAAAAAATAGTTTAGCTTTGAATGCTTAACCACAAAAGAAAATTTTTCTTAAAACAATAATAGAATATTTAAAAAAGCATTATAAAAAATAATTATATATTATTATAAAAATAATTAAACTTTAAGCTGCAAGTCACAACAAGTTGCAGTGCTTTCACAACTTTTAAATGCTACCAACAAAATCGCTGACTTATTCAGCAGCTGGGAAGCAAAGAAGTCAGCAGTTGACTAAGCTAATGCTGAACGTTAAAAGAGGAGACACCTAAAGTTAAGCAAGTTTCGAAATAAAAAAAGACTAAGACCCACATTAAGTAGACGTTTTTACCCATACAAAATTAAATACAATTAAATTTAATAAATAAAATAATTTCTTACCTTAGTGTAATCTTCCTTAGAAGTACTTTTAATTGAAATTACAGTTTTTTGTAATCAGTTTAACTTTTTTATTTTATTTTCAATCCTTAAGATTTAACGTTTCGCCGTGAAGCATTGAAAAAAATGATGATATGATATGATATTTGATGAAGTCATATATAAGTATATTAGCTATCTCTCACTTTAAAAATTAACCACGCGAAAATTTAAAAGTGATTTACAATGATAAGAACGAATGGTGTTTTAAATATTCCGTTTGATTTGTATAATTTTGAATATTCTTTTATTTTTGCAAGCCGGCATTATTATAATAAATTGGTTTTATGATTGTTATGAGCGAACATTTATGTGCAGCAGTGTTTAGAATTAAAATAATCTTATAACCATCACAATCTGGAATCCAGTGAGGTAAATTACTCTTCCTTATATGTATTGTGATTTTTTAAATTCAACTGAATGTTTTGGATTATGTTTCAATTTGTATTTCTTATTAAATTCTTTCTAAATTTAAAAAATATAGTTTCAAATTGTATTTCTTTTTAATTTGTATTAAATTTGAAGAATTCTAAATTTGAAATCAAGTATTTAACAAAAAAAAAATTAATAGATCACTAAAAAAATACATCCCTTACAAACGGTTCAATATACAGTTTGAGCCGAATAAGTTATGAGCACTGTAGAGGATCACTAAAAAGAATTCCTTTACTAACGGTTCAATCTGCACTGCAGCAGTGTTGGTTAACGTAACGTTTAACACGTCCCATATATGGATTAAGTTGAAATTTGTATTCCTTATTGTTTGTAGATTTAAAGAATTTAAACATCAAATCACTTTAAATTTGGATTACCAAAAAAAAGAACAGATCACTAAAAAGAATTTCTTTACTAACGGTTCAATCTGCACTGCAGCAGTGTTGGTTAACGTCACGTTTAACTTGTTACGCTCTCGATAATATTCAAATTCAAAGGTGCCATAAAGCAAAGCACTTTCTAGCTAGTGGTTAAGCAACTACTTAAAATGTGTGGGAATAGTTAGGAAGTTCTCTGGTAAAATTTACTCATCCAACACGCTGTCCAACCACTGCTCTACATCGTTTTTGCTGGCATTTGCAGCTGCAGTCGGAGTCGTTGCTTGGGGCAGCGGCGTGGCAGGAACTGTTGTTGGCGTTGTCACCGCCAGTTGAGTGTTTGTCATGGCCAGCAACTCATCCAGTTCATCTGGCGGCTCCACAGCCACTGGCGTTGGCTCTTTGACCACCGACTTGGCGGCAGAAGGAACCCGCGACTTGGCGCTCGCAGTGCGTTGATTGTCATTGCCATTTAGCTCACGCAGCACGCGCTCCTGATACGTGCGCTCAGCGCGCTCGGCTGCCTCGGTTTGTGCAACAATTTGCTGGCGTGTAAACATGCTGCTTGAGTAGTCCATGCGCTTGTAGAACGGTATCGTCAGCAGTCCCGCATTGAGCAGTCCCAGATTCAGCGTGAAATAGCTGCTGGCTGCCTTTGTGTGCAGCTGTGTTTGTCCCTCGGCAATGTTGTTCCATTCCTTTTCGGCACCGAAGCTAAAATGACCGCCACCCATGCTGGGAAACTGGGCCATCTGCTTGTAGTCCCCGGCACGCAACTGAGCTCGTGCATTCTCATCCAGTGGAGCACCGCCAGCTTGCTCCATATCATCATCATCCTCGCCATCGGGTGGCGGCATCTCGCGACTCTGTTGCGGGGCCAAAGAGCGAGTGCCGCTCGACCAGTTCTTGCGGGCAAAGCGTGGCTCATCGCTGGAGTCGGCCACATCCACCAGGCTGCGCACAGCGTTCGTTTGCGGTGAGCTCGATGAGGTGTTGTTGCTGCCACGCTGTTGCTGTTGTTGCTGCTTGTGGTAGTATTTATGCTGCTTCATATTGCGGCGATTGCTGTTGATTAATCAGTGAGTAATTTGCAGCTCAGGTGATTACGTCGTACTTACTCCTTCGATCGATCGTCCTTGCCACTCATTTTGGTCCTCGGGTGCAATTATAAATTCAAAAACCGATTTGTTTACGTTTTTCGCTCTGCTGTTGCTGTGGCAGCAATCGTGAGTGCGAATGTGACGGCGCTATGCGAACAGCTGTTTACGCAGTGTTGCCAGATGTGTTATCGGTCTTCGATGAGCTTTGCTGTCAAATGTATCGATAAATCGTCGCAGCTGAAGCTAGTTTAATTGTGTTAGCGAATTAATTGTTGCAGTTGCGTTTGAGAAGCTGCGCCAAATGTTGCGTTTTGTGCAAGGATTGCGGCTGAGCAACAACAATCAATCAGCGCTGGTCGCTGACATTTACCGCCACTGTTTCCCCCATCTTCGAACGCAGGAGCAGCAACGAAATGGCCAATTACTGCAAAGCTTTGACAGCGAGCGCAGCAATCAAACGGAAAGCATAGCGCCCACAGCGGACGATGTGTGGATCTTTGGCTATGGGTCGCTGGTGTGGAAGGCCGATTTTCCCTATATCGATCGCAGGCGTGGCTTTGTTTGTGGCTATAAGCGACGTTTCTATCAGCACAGCATCGATCATCGCGGCGTACCAGAGAAGCCCGGCAGAGTCGTAACTTTACTGCCCGGCGACTTAGAAGCGGATCGAGTCTATGGCGTTGCCTATCGCATTGCATCTTCGCAAAAGTCACAGGTGCTGGATCACTTGGATTATCGCGAGAAGAATGGCTACGAACGCTTCAATTTGCACTTCCATGAGTATCCAGTGGCCACCGAAGGCACGGCAATAGAAGTCATAATGTATATGGCAACACAGGCCAACGATTCCTATGCAGGCGATGTGTGGCAAGTGCCGTGCATTGCGAAGCAAATATTTACATCAGCTGGTCCCAGCGGGCCAAATCGCGAGTATTTGTTCAATCTATCGATTGCCATGCGTGAACTCTTTCCCGATGTTATCGATGCACATCTCACGGAGCTCGTGAGCTGCGTGCAGCGTCACATTGAGCACGACGAACCGTTGTTGTTGGAGCGTGCTCTATGCACCGAAATTGAAAACATATTACACGATTGCTTAGCACTTGAAACGCCACAGCAACAGCATGAGGAGCTCGCACAGGGTTTGCAGGAGTTGCTTTTGCGCTTCCAGCGACCTGGTTGGCGGGAAACCTATCTGCATCGACAGCTGCAGCAACTCGAAAGCTCTTGACGACGACGTCGGCGGCGCGCGTCTGATTTTCATGATTTATATGATGACTAGCATATGTATGTTGCTTTATGTTCATTCCTTTAGCATGAAATATATGATATTGTGTTTGTTAAGCCATTTCCGCTGTGTTTTTTTTTATTATCGCTTTTTGGAGGGAAGAGATTTATAAATCTGCGTAGATTGCACATAATTTATGATGACCGGCGCCATTTTTATATGTGGCAATAAATAAATCGATTCCTGTCGATATTAGTGAACTGCGATAACTACACGATTGGTCGAATAGCAAGTTTTAAAAAAATTAATTAAAAAAGTTAATGTAATTAATTAAAATTAATAATGAAAATTAAGCATTGCAAACTAGTATTAACAATTTACGGTTGCGTAGTATTCACTGTCAAGCCTCTCGATAAACATAAAAAGCAACACTTTCAGTGTGACCAGCAGAACATTGTTACCTTGATATTGGCATAATTTGAAATTGAAATAGTGGTCACACTTCACTGCGGCATTTCCAACAACAGAAATATGAACAGCGTGAGTAAATAATTATTTATATTGTTGAGGCATTAAAATAACAGAAACTATGTGTGCTTCTTTAAGGAACTGCGTACCAAAGTAGAAGCGGCGTGTCGCACAGCCGAAGACTTCACACGTCTGTACTATGCCTCCCTGGACAATCGGCGACATGTAAGCGGACAACAACAAAGTTGCCGGCAATGATGAAATAAATAACAAATGCAATTTTAAACACAATTTTAGCAAATGGGACGACTGTACATCGATAGCGCGACGTTCAGTTGGAATGGCAATGGCGCCACTGGACGTGAAACAATTGAACGCTACTTTGAAGAGTTGCCCTCATCGCGCCATCAACTGACCACGCTGGATGCGCAACCGATTTTGGATGCTGCCGTGGGCAATCAGACCACATACATTATCCTAGCCAGCGGCACAGTGAAATATTCGGATCAGGCTGCGCGCAATTTTCAGCAATCGTTTGTGATAACGGCCGAGAATGATAAATGGAAAATTGCCTCTGATTGCTATCGCCTGCAGGAGCCGTTATAAAGCGCTTACAAATCTAGCTTAAAATTAGTTTTAATTAGATTTAAACGCATTAAGCTTAAGAGAGCGAGAGAGAGAGAAAAAACTAGAAATAAATGTTTTTCGACTAAATAACATAAATTGTGTTTGCATTTGAAGCTGATGTAAAGCTATTTAAATTAACAGAGAAAGCTCTGTACAAAACATGCATTAATTAGTCATATGTAAATTGTGTGTGCTTTAGGCTCAGCTGATGTTCCCATTCACGCATTGCACTTGCTAGTTTAAGAGCGAGCTTTAAGCGATATGTAAATGTTTAAAAGAGTAGCGAACATAAATTTACGCTATCAGCTGTGTCCACGCATTGCACTTGGCGTTTAAGAGAGCAACATGTTAAAAGTGTGCCCTTAAAGCCAGCCGAGACATTGCACTTGGCACCAGAATTTAGTTTAAGAGAACGAAGCCTAAGCATAGTGCAAGAGCAGAACACATGAGCTAAGTGTTATCGCTGCTTCACATATGTTTGTTATTGTTGCACTGGTTTTGACTTTAAGAGCGAACTTTACGCGATTTGTAAGTGTTCGAAAGAGAAGCGAAGTCGCCATCAGCTGTGCCCATGCATCGCACTTGGCGACAAGAGAGCGACAAGTGTGCGCTTAAAGAGAACGAAGTCTATGCATAGTGCAAGAGAAGAAAACATGAGCTGCGTGTCATCGCTAAGCTGAAGATGGCTCACTTCACATCTGTTGTTGCGGCTGCACTGGCATTGACTTTAAGAGAGAGCTTTATGCCAGGTGTAATCGCACAGAACATAACTTGCTAGCGCTTAAGGGCCTATGTAACTGTCGGCTTAAGAGAGAGCTTTACATTGCGGGCGCTTAAGGGCGACTGCACTGGCTTTGACATTAAGAGAGAGCAAGCACAAAACATAAGGGCATATGTAATGCACTTGTCGCTAAGCTTAAGAGCGCGCAGTTTGTTTATGCCAATAGTGAGAGAATAGGCATAGTTTTGAAGCCGAGTGTAAGTCGACGTCGACGTCGACGTCACGTTGCAACGCGTCGTCTGTTGCACGCACTTGACACTTGCCACTCGCGTGACAACAATCGGTGCAGTCAGCAGTTGCAACGTCCGCAGCTGGTGGAACATTCTTAAAATAGCAATCAAATTAAAAACTGTAATTGTTATAAAAGGTTGAAAGGGAAAATTGCAGTGGTCAACACGTGTGTGTGAAAGAGAGAGAGAAGTGAGGGAGGTGTAAGAGAGAGCTTGTGAGTGCGTTTGTGTGTGTGTGCGTGCATCTGTGTGTGTGTGTGTGTGTGTGTGTGTGTGTCAAGGGAACTCAACCCAAAAACCACCCAAGTTTGGCAAGTTGACCTTGGCCCAGTTGTTGGCCGCCCAGCAACAGCGAATAAGAAGAAGCAGAAGGAGAAGCAGCAGCGGATGGTCGAGGAGATTGGCTGCCTGAGACAAACTGGCGGCATCGGCATTCTCCTGGCCATGCCCAGTCCAAGTGTGACGAGTGCAGCGCCCATTGCTGCCACAACAGCCCAGCAACAACAACAACAACAGCAGCAGCAGCAACAACATTCGCAACAGCAACATTCACAACAGCAACCACAACAGCAGCAACATCTTCAGCAGCATCCACAGGGACATCCTCAACAGCATCCACAACAACATCCACAACATCAGCATCCACAACAGCAGCATCCACAACAACAACAACAACAACATCATCAATTAGCCAACGCAATGAGCATGTTAACCGTTAAATCGAACGCTGTTGGCGGCGGCGCCTCACGTTATCTTTGGACCGACCGCGAGCTTTTGATGCATCTCCAGAATTACACGCCTCTCATTCTGCTCATCGATTTCGTGGAGAAGACGCGCACCAAGCGATTCTACGAGAGCTCCGAACGCTACGAAATTCTGATGCTCGTCTTCATCATGCGCAAAGGTGCGCCATTTTGTGAGAACAAACGCTTTCCGGCGGAGTATTGGGTGAATCTCTCTGTGGGTCCCATTGCGGAGGCTTTTGATCGCCTCCAGGCGGCCATCGATATTCCCGATCCCCAGATGCCCATCCACATGAGCGTTACGGATTTGACCAGCTGGAAGCAGATGTTCGATGTCGCCATGTTGGATATCAGACGCTATGCTTACTACACCGATCCGCTGCAATTGGCCGATGTCGGTGTCTATAATCGCATCACGTTCGAGCAGCGATTCAGCATGCAGTGGCTGGAATAGAAGAGTAAAGAGTGAAGAAGAAAGAGAAGAAAAAGAAGAGAAGTTAAGAGAATTGATAGCGTGACCTTGACCCCAAGTAGTCTGCTTACAATATTGCGTATACGTATTCTAACTCACCACACACAGTATTCACCACGCACAGTATTCACCACATACGAAGTATTCACCACTGACAGTATTCACCACACATAGTATTCACCACTTACAGTATTCACCACACTCACAGTATTCACCACTCACACTCAAACACTCACTGAGTTCAATGTTGGTCTAAGCATGTGCCTTCTCCCTCACACTCACACACTCTATTCTAACAACAAACTCTTATTCGTGATGCCAAATTGGTAGAAAAGAGCTTGGCAAAAAAAAAAGCTGAATGAAAAACGAAAAATAGCTAGTTTCGACACTTTTGTCAACTAACTGTGCTGCTAACTTGGTAGACAAACGGCTACAAATAGCTGATTCTCAAAAAAAGCTAGTTTCGACACATAGTGCTGCCACCTTAACAGCCAAACCGCCAAAAAAAAAAGCTGAATGGAAAACGATTAGAAAGAAATCGCAAAAATTGCTAGTTTCAACACTTCTAGCAACCATAAACGTCATAACAAACTCTCATTAGTGCTGCCAACTTGGTAGACAAACAGCCGAAAACAGCTGATTAAGAAAAACAGCTAGATTCAACACTTTTATCAAACATGATCTGCAACAATTTTGATAGTTAAATGTAAAAGTTAAATGCTGGCAAAAAAATTAATGTCACTCCCGAAAATTTGCAAAAATATTTACTCTCCACACTTCAGCCATAAAATGTTAATAACTATTTAGTTAAATGCGAGCAACACAAAACCAAATGTAAGACCAAAAAGTTGTAAATGAATTATGTGAAAAATAGCTAATTATATATGTAGTTGACAAAGTGTGTAATTTAATTTGAAAAGCAGCTAGTTACGACCTTACAAAAACAATTAACGTGAAAGCTCAGCATTTGCCCCTCCCCCACCCCCCGCACTTCGATCACTGCTTAACAACTCAACTCACTCACTTCCTCGCTCCAACTCCAGCTGTCTGGCAGCACTGCCAACGCACTCCAAACTCCAATCAGCGGCCATCTGGCAACTCTCTACAATATGTAAAATGTATTAGAAGAAATTGCTTAATGGAAATAAATGTTATTTATTGTTGACTAGCGTAAAAAATTATAGACACGCATTTGAATCAAAATCAGGAGGGGTATAAAAAAACGTAAATATACGAAGAGATACAAGTTATGCATTGTTTGAACTAAGACGAATTGTTAAAGAATTCGGAAGATCTCACGAGACAAATATTTTGTTTGCTGATTCTCTTCAATTGCCTTTCGTTTTGGTCAGACGATCGCGATCAAAGATGCCCAACAGCTTGCCGCGTGTCATCTCCTTGGACTCCAATATGCCTAATTTATAGATTTCATCGTGCATCGCTTTAATCTTATCAATTAATTGATCTGGCGGCATGCGTGCGAATTCTGCAAAGCAAAATGCGAGATTTAACAGCACTGAACTTAAGCTTAATGTTGTGCAACACTTACTATTGAGCGCCGTCTTGTTGGTGCTGGTCAGCAACTGTGCCGGATCAATGCTAGGTGTGTGTATTGGTGTCTCGCTCAGGCTTAGAAACTCTTCCATGCCCGGAACTAGGTGTGAAAGTAGAGCATTTTTAATTTCCGACTGCTTTTAATAATCTTCTCTCACTTACATCTTTCTGGCCATTGCACTGGCGATTCACGCAGCGTTTCCGTTGATGTCAAATCATCTTCCTCTTTGGCGGTCAAATTTTTGGTTTCACTTGCAGCAGCATCACCCGCGTTGTTATTGTTGTTCTTGTTGCTGCCTTCCTCAGTCTTCTTCTTCGGAGTGGTCTCTGTGCATGTGTAGATTGTTTTTATATTTAAATGCACAATAATTGCACACAGACAAACGCACCTGCCAACGACATTTCCAGTTCAGCTTCTGAATTACTCATTGCTTCAGCCTCTGTCTCAATTAAAAATAAATATTGTATATTTTGGCGCCGTTCAATTACATGAATGAGTTGATTGTAAACAACGATTTGTACGCGATATCAAATTAAGCGTGACCTAAAGGTGGAGAAATATCGATAGCAACATCGATGCAACAATGTTTTTAAACATCGATGTCATATCATTAAGAATCATCGATATTTTTCCAGCCAAATAACAATGTAAAAAATTCATTAGTTATTGCTCATATATTTTATAGCTAACATTAATTATGCTATCACTATACTATGCTATTTAAAATTGTATTAACAACTATCGATAACAACGCAGAAGCACTGCTGCAGTGTTGAACAATGGCATTACGAAGTGCTGAAAATTTAAATTTGTTGAATTCAGGGCTCATTTAATTAATATTATCGTCTTATATAGCGTTTATTTCTGTTTGCATTATTATTCAATTTGAATAATATAGATATTACGTTAATTTGCGTCTCGTTATGCAAACCATATTTGTTCTTGTGCGCTCTCTCGTCGCAGTATTGCGTGCTCGCTCTGACACATGCACAGAGCGCGCCCAGACCTCTCTTTATACTCTCAACCTACAGTGAGTGCTGCAAAACAGCGCTCACAAATTACTTGAAAATGTGTGTGACAGCACTTAAGTAAAAGGCAGAAATTTTGCGAGTTGTGGCCCAGAACTTATGCTACTCAATGTGAAATCGTGTGCGTGCGTAGACTTTCTTTCAGTCATTGCTTCGCTCTTACTTTGGTTACATTTACCTGTTCCCTTATACACATACATACATATACATATATGTATATTTAACTTTAGTAGCACATTTTTTTTGTTGTTTGCATTTAGTTGCTGTTGAACAAACGAAACGCGTGCAACTTACCGCGGTGCACAGGGTCAAACAAAATCATTCATATTTCTATTTTTTCCGTGCAAGTGTGTGTGTGTGTGCAAGTGTGGCGCCAAATTCGAAATAAACAAATAAAAAAATAAATATTGGCGAGAAATACGCGCTACTCTTATGATAGTTGTGCTGCCGCCCCAATTTCCCATAGAACCCCCTTGAGAATCGCATCCCGAACAGTAGTGTAGAGTGCTTCTACAGTGCGTGGCAAATAACTCATGGCCGCTAGCAAATTGTCAGCAACAACAACAACAACAGCAGCAGTAGCAGCAACGTTGAAGCATCAAACACCATTCGATGGCATTTGTGCAAAAATCTCAGCGTTCTACTTCGACTTGGATAATACACTAATCCCCACGCGGGCCGGTGACTCAAAAGCAATACGTAAGGTACGTCATAAACAAAAATTAAAAAAATACGTAACTAGTTGTATTTAGTATACTTTATAGAATTGTTTTGATTGGGTGAAAGTGCGCGCTGTGTGTCACGGTGCTTCACACACACACACACGCGCGCACACATTTTTGTAAAATTTTCCACTGCATTTCGACGCTTGTTACGTAGCACGTACATACGTAGAGTGTGTAGTGTGTTTATCAGCAGTCGGCACGCGCGCATTTTTCATAGTGTATGTGTGTGTGTGAGTCAGTGAGATGCGTGTGTGTGTGTTGAGCGCATGCAAGTTTGATCAATGCACGTCGTCTTTCGTCTAACGTCGTCTGCCTATCGCTAGAGGTCAAAGTCATAACGGAACGCAAAATGAAAATAAACGCATGCACATCTCCCTCTCTCTCTTTCTTTCTAATGCGGTCTCTAATGACACTTGTTCGTTTTGTGTTTTTGCTCTAATGACACTTGTTTGCTTTGTTTTGTCTCTTGCTATAAAAAGCATTTCAAGATCGCGATAACAGTTTAGGTAAATGAACTGAAAAATATATAAATAAATTTCCAAAAAACACACAAAAACAAAATTTCGCCATTTCCTTCTTCGTATTGTTGACGCACTTTGTTAAATGCGGAAGTTAAGACGTAAAAACATCACTTGCGAACGTGTTATAAATATAATATAAAGCATGTAAGCATTTTTTTTTATCAGTCAAACTAGTTTGATTGCATTGCCTTACTTTACTTTTATTTATTTATTTGTTTTAATTTTTTTTGCACAAATGCGAAACAACTGTTTATTAACTTGGCGAAAATGAGAAAAACCTGTTAAAGCTCAACAAAAAAAACCCGCTAATAACAGACTAGTTTAATAATTTATGTTTTTACAATAATCAGTTGTTGGCACTTTGTGGAATTACTAAAATTTATGATGTTTTGCTTTTTTGATTTGCATTTATTAACTATGCAAATTTAACAGATTGCCAAATGAATTTGATTTATATGCGATTTATAAATTTTATAGTATGGTAATAAAAATCGCTGTTAATAAGCAATTATTTTGAAAATCTTTCTAGGAAGGAAAAAATAAAGATAAAAAATTTGTTTTGTTTATAATTTAAAATGAAAACAAATGTTATATCTTTTTACATACAAATTATTTAAATCTTTCAATATAACATTTTTTTTTGTTCTTCAAAGTATTCAAACTATTTAACGTATTAGCATAACTTTCTACAACCAGATTATATTCAGATATTCAAATCTTTCTGATAACTTTCCGATATCCAAAATTTCTCTAGAGAATTATATTAAGTTATTCAAATCTTCCGGATAACTTTTAAATCCAACATTTCTCTATATATATTCCTTTCCATCTACTTACTATATTCCAACGTGACACATCCAACACACATATGTCTTTTAGCGTATCAAATAAACACAAATTAATGTTATATTCAAACATTTCCGAGGTCCTTCGAGTGTTATGCTAATTGGAACCTATCCCAACTTGGGGGGCCTTTTTATACCCGCTACTTATAGGGTAGAAGGGTATATTAACATACATGAAATGTATGTAATTTTAGGCACGTCTACTTTCGCCCCCGAAAATTGACATGAATCGAATAACAGGCGTAATTTAAAAGCTAGATTTGCGATTTTTGGTACATAATAACAACTATAGTATTTATGATTTTTGAAAATTTGGCTGCGATCAGACAAAAATTGTAAAAGTTATTTAAGAAAGTCTTTTGCTTTGGTTGACAATCTGGTATATATTTCACTCGTTTGTATATTATGGCATATTTTCAATATTTTTGACTGCTCTGTTTTTTAATCAAATAGTTATTTTTTATAGTATTTTATGGTATATTCATTCGGGATATTTTTAAATTAATACTGCACTCTTGCTTTTATTCAAAATTGAATATTATTTGCAATATATTTATTTGCGGTATATTCATTTGGAATATTTTTAAATTAATACCTCACTGTTTTGCTTTTATTCAAAATTATATAATTGTAGTATTTTATGGTATATTATGTTTGGTATATCCTAAACATAAATACCACATTGTATTGATTTTTATTAAAAATAGTATATTTGGTATTTTTATGGTATATTATTTTGCTGTATTTTAAAATATGTAGCGGGTATCTCACAGTCGAGCACACTCGACTGTAGCTTTCCTACTTGTTCTTTTTTTATTGGCATTTGACACGTTACATTTAATTTATGTGCTGGGGGGAATATGGAATTCTGAGCTCAGCAGACATCCGACTGTGCGTGCCAAGTTGAATTGGCAGCGATGTCAAGTGTCATGACCGCTTAACTGCCAAAATATCCGATTGAATGTATTATGTAATGTTGGTTTATCATTAATATTTCTCTTTCTGTTTTGGTTTTTGGCAGCTTGCCGACGTGCTGGAAACGCAGTATAGCTTTACCAAAGATGATGCCAACTTGGCCACACAGAACTTCCTAAAGTCCTTCCGTCGCTGTCCGGACAACTCGCAGACCTCGCTGGACTCGTGGCGCACGCATTTGTGGCGCGAATCGTTGCAACAGAAGCACAAACATCTCGCCGATGACATCTATCCGCAGTGGCTAAAGCTCAGATATCGCTATCTAGCTGTTCCCCCCGATTATGTTCAACTCTTGCAGCGCATGCGACGAGCCGGCTACGCTTTGGCTCTCATCACAAATGGACCATCGAATGCCCAGTGGGAGAAGGTCGCCAAGTTGCATGTGCGGGGATATTTCGATTGTGTGCTCGTCTCCTCGGATCTGCCGTGGGAGAAACCGCATCCGGAGATATTTTATGCCGCCTGCAATTTCCTCAATGTGAAACCGCACGAATGCGCCATGATTGGCGACAAACTTGAGACGGATATCAAGGTGCGTATCGCTCTCTCTCACTATCTGTTGCTCTGTCTCGCTCTTAACTGTGTGGCGTGTTCAATTTTGAAGTAACAATCCGTCTATTTTAAACACTCTATCTCAGAGACTAGGCTAGTTAAGGGTACAAACTTTGGCCTGGCTACGACTGCAGTCGAAGTAAAAATCCGTCTGTCTGTCTGTCCGTCTATTGGATTAACGTTATTTCAGAGACTATGCTAGTTAGAGATACAAATGTTGCCCAAGCTACGAGCGCAATTAAAACGCATTTTAAATTTAATTTAGAATTATGCCACGACTTCTGCGAACTGGGAAATTAATTAATTAAAAGTCTACATGTAGAATTTCGAAACGTAGAAAATAAAAGATACAGAAAATAGCTTTTGCGTATCTCTCTACTAACTCCTTACTAACTGATTACTTTGTACACTCTTTTTGAACCAACTCAATTTGAAATAAAGGTTAATGTTAAGCGCAAAAGAAAAGCAAAGAAAATAAAAGAGTTTCTTTCAGTAAATACTCATTTTTATTGTTAACAGCTTATGTCACCTTATTACCAACTGGTTACTTTGCACTCTTCGTCAACAAATTTATAAATTAAAAGTCCAAAATTTTGGTGCATATGGTAATCGATATAGAAGAGAGCTTCTTTCTTTTTGTATTGTCAATTGCGTAACTAACTTGGTTACTAACTCATTCATTTTCGAAACACATCTATTTGAAATAAAGACTAAAGTCAAGCGCAAGTAGTTAAAGTTTACTTTAGAAATGGAAAATTAAACAAATTGTAAGCTCAAAATGTTGATGCTCATAATAATAGGTAAAGAAAAGAGCTTCATACAGTGAATATATTAGTATTAACAATTGCTTAACTCACTTGCTTACTAACTGATTACTTTGTCCACTCTATTTGAACCACATTAATTTGAATTAAAGCTCAATTAGTTGAAGTTTTAACACAGCTAAATCATACCACTTACTAACTGATTACTTTGTCCACATACATTTTGCAGGGCGGTCACCTGGCACAGTTGGGTCTGACATTCTGGACGCCGTTGAACAGCAGCAGCGCAGCGCAGTGTCTCGACGATGTGGAGTACAAGCCGCACATCAAGCTGAACAATCTGCTCGAGATGTACAAATATTTCCCCAGACTGAGCGCAGTTGGCTCGCTGTCATCATCGTCAGCGACATCGTCGAGTGCAGGTGCAACTGGAGCATCGACAACCTCAGCGAATCATCGTCGTGGCAGCCACATGAGCTCAAGTCCCAGCGGAAGTTGTGATCATGGAACCACACGACAGCAGCAGCAACATCAACTGCAACAGCAGCAACATCATCAACATCAACTGCAACATCATCATCATGGAACATATCCGCGTCAATGGGCTTATAGACGAGGCGGTTCACTGCCAGCGATGGATTGTTCCAATAGCGAGACAGAAAATAGCTGCGATAGTTTTATCTAAACAGAGAAATAGCAGTCGAAGAAATCTAAATGATGTACCTACAGTTTACAAAAATATACTAAAACAGCAGATGAAACACAGAGAGAGCAAAAAGCCAGAAACAGATTGCAAAAATAATGACAAAGCTATATCTCTCTACATAAATATATATATATATATATATACATATATATGTATTGAAAACGTAATGCAGGAATTTTAAAGTTCAACTACAAGCAAAAGAATGGAGGAAACGGAAGAGGAGGAGAAAAGGAGTTTTAGAAGTTGGAGCAACAAGCATGTTGAATCTCGATATCTGCCATAAAACAAAACAAAAAATACTGAAACATAGTTTATAAGAGCAACTTTCCTAGCCAGCAGAAGAAAACAGAAAAACAAGACACACAAGCACAACCCAAGCAAAAAAAACTTCCCCCCACACAACAATTACCTTAAAATATACACACACTATATGGTATATTTGTATACATTTAGTATATATCGATATTTTTGTATAAGCTGAGATCATTAATATACTAAACAGCAGAACTCAACACAACTTGAATGAAACTTGTTAACTATTGTCGTAGGATCGTCTATATAGAGAAAAAAAAACACACACATAGCTACCACATAAAACTATATATATAGTATATAGTATATATATTTACGTATATATTTATACATATATACACATTGTTGTTGTTGTTAAAGAAAACGCTTTTGTTTCTTATTTTTGTTTTGCTTTTGATTTTTGCGTATGAATGTGAACTGAGAACTTTTCAACTGTCCTCCTCCTAACTATAGTAGATATATGTATATCCCCTCCCTCTCCACTCCACTTCCCCTCTACTTAATAGCAAACTGTTATTTGCAATGCACAATCGATTGTGTGTGTGTGTGAGAGAGTTGTGTGTGTAGAAATTGCACTGTTATATATTATATACAAAACATACAAAAAGCGTCAATAAATGAATGAACTAAAAGCTAAAAACAATTGCATTGCAAATCAATCTTTGTTTTTTTTTCTTGTTTATTCTGCGGGGGGGTTTCCCAATCAAATTGAATTGCATAGCGAGTGAATGTTGAAACGGAATTGGAAAATAACTTAAAGGAAATATTGCCAGAGTGACTCATAGTTATCTCCGAGAAAGAAACTTTCCCAACAATCAAGTTTGAAAAGATATTACAATAATATTGGTTCTAACTGAGTGATTTTTTATAGAATATTCTATATTCTCAATAGATGTTTTAAGATTGTTTAAAAGGGTATTAATAGAATCTCAGCAAAAGAAACTTTCCCAAATTTTAAATTAAAAAAAGTACATTATTTATTTAAAGATTGTTTAAATAATGAGTATCTCTCGGTTCGTTTATGTCTTCAGACTTTACTTTGGTAAAATTTTTTAAGTCGTTTCAATAAAACGATATTTTACAAATTTACCTCAAAAATACTAAAATATACCACAGCTATATTTAGTATTTCAATATACTAAATACATTTAAAATATATTAGAATATACTAGAAGAATATATTAGAATATACTAGATTGTCACCAAGTTATACTAAAATATACACAAGACTATGTTTGGTATATTTAAAATATACCACAGAACGCAGAATATACTAGATTGTTAACTAAAGCTCCTAAGAACCGACTACGACAGACTTTTTTGACCTATAAATTCACTTTTTAAATAACTTCTACATTGTTTACTCTCAATTACTACTCTAAATTATTCATACTTCAAAATAATTATTAAAAAGGAAAAAAATTTGACCAAAATGAATTCGAATTCTACATTCATTTAAAAATGGTTTCAATAACTTTCCTTCAAGCTTACCTTTTCAATCGCTTTGAATGGTTCAAATTTATGACGCTAGTTGAATGACGTTTAACGGTTCTGTCATTATCTTTACCATCCACGGGGGAAAGGTTTATCAACTCTTTATCAACACACAGCCAGCTGATTGCACTCAAATCGTACTTCCTTTTCAGCTTATGCAACGCATTTCGCATTTCGCGAGGGGTCAAAGATACTATTTGGTATTCGTTATGATGATAATGGATATGTTCAATTGAGCGAGAAACTATTTTTAAATAGAAACTTGGCACAGCCAATCGATATAGTAAGTACGTTGCAAATTGGGTCGACGACAATTCCGATGAGATCATGAAAAGTATTATTTGACTGTGAGATACGAGAATGAAAGAGAGAAAGAGAAAAAACTTTGCAAAGCGATCGATTAAACTCATTGATCGACGCACTAAATTTTAAAGATAAAAACGCACGATTTGAATAGATTTTATAAACTACAAATACTTTATTTATATGATAAATTGTATAGCTTGCGTATAGAGTCTGCAAAGGCAAACAGAAATTGTAATCAACACACACACTTTGTGAAACTGCAGCAAGGCTAAAGATTAAATTTAATGTTAACTGGCATCCATCATCGTCGTCTTCTTCTTTAAATTATAAACATATTTTTCAATCTGTTGTGTTGTTTTTTATCATCATCATTGTAAATACACTTATATCATTTTTTACGCACGTCACAAAAACAATTTTTGCTAAATTGCTGCACACAAATTAAAATTCTGAATAGTTGTTTTTTTTTGCTTATTTTGGAGGACTGGCTTTAGCCGGATCTTGTCTAGTTAATTGTTTGTCGTTTGTTTTTGTTTATCGTCGTTACAATATACACATACATTATACATTAGATATATATAGTTGCGTAGGTTTAGTTTCATTATGAAAGAGCACTTTATCAGACTAAAAGAAATACCCTTAATACCTTCTAACTCAAATTATGTGGAAAGACATTACAAAAAAAAATATATATATATGTATGGTAAAACGAAAACAAACACAATTGAAAACATTATGTAACATAGGTGGTAGGCGGGGCAGGGGCGGTGCAGAAGGTAGAAGGGAAGTCGTCTGGTATAAGTTGTAGAACAATATTTTATCGTAGTTTTCTTGTTGTTTTTTCTCATTTAAAGCGTCGTAATCTTTTTTTTTGTTTGATATAAGTAAATTCAACGCATTTTGCGGTTTCTTTTTCTTTTTTTGTTGTAGGTGCTGGGAGAGAGGGGAGAAAGAGGGGTTTGGCGTTGTTGGTTTTGTCCTTTTTAATTCCTTGAATTCTTGTCGTTGCTTTTCCTTTTGCTGCTTTGCTCTCCTCACTTATTTTGCGTCCCATAGCAAGCCGCAAGCTCCTCAATCTTTTTCCTGCGCTTCGTCAACAGCGGATTGTTTGACTTGTCCAGCGCCTTGATTTGCATCTGAAAGAAAAAAGGAAATTTAATTTCACAATTCAGATAATATATGTATATGAGGGAAATTCTTTGGCGAAAATATTCTAAAATGTCCCAGAACATATTTTAATTTTTAATAAAGATGAATCTTAATAGCTCTTGATTAGCACTTTAATTGGAGCTAAGAAAGATTTTGTAATTTGGTTTTTAAAGAAATACTTTTGTATGTCAAAGAACGCCTACTTTATAGTATATTTAGAATGGAATATACCATAGATATACCAAATACAGCCTTAGTATGTTTGCGGTTTATTAATTTGGTATATTTTTACACTATACGTGATTATAATTTGGAATTATTTAAGAAACACTTTTGTATGGCAAAAACGCCTACTGCTTTGACTGATAATATTTACGGTAGATTTTGAATGTAGTAGTATATTAATAAACCAAATATAGCATTTGGTATATTTTAACATGCATGCGCTGTACAATATATTGTATATATACTATTATATTCAAATATTTCTATACTATATGGTTATATTAAAAATTATACTATTAATTTGGTATATTTTTACAATATTTGGTATATTGCTATTAATTTGGTGTATTCTCAAAATATATGCCTTTATTGAAAATAAGTAGCGGGTGTAAAAATATACCATATATTGTAAACAAAAATACTGTTTATTTGGTATATTTTTACAATACCCATTATTAATTTGGTATATTTCCATAATATGTGGTTATACTAAAAATATGAAGCAGATATAAAAATAAACCGTATATTATAAAAATATACCGTTTAATGTAAAAATGTACCGTATAATGTAAAAATATACTATAATTTGGCATATTCTCACAATATATGATTATAGTGAAAATAAGGTGTAAAATATACCAAATTAATAGATTATTTGTACAATATAATGTATTAATAATAGAGTAGAGTTACCGGACATCTCACAGTCGAGCACATTAGCTCGTTAAAATTGTTTCAGTTTAGGTTTTTTCACTATACTTTTTTTCGCCAGAGAATTAAACATGCATTAATGAACTCTCTTACCTGATCGTAGTCCACACGCATGGTGGCCAGGGAGCGTGTCATCTCCTCCTGGACTTCGGGCCAGATTTCCTCGCCCTCCTTGAGCATGCGATTGGTGCAGAGCGGCGTCTGAGGCACCTGATGGAACTGTGCTATCCATTTGTTGCTCAAGACATCGCCGATTTGCAACCGCTTGCTGGGATCCACGTTGAGCATGCCCTTGATCAGATCCTTTGCCCCTTGACTGACGTTCGTCCACTCCGGATCGGGGAAATCGTATTGTCCGGTGCGAATGCGTTTCTTCATGCCCGGCGATATGGCCAGACCGTGGTTGCTATAGAACGGCGGAAAGCCGCACATTATTATGTACATAACCACGCCCAGCGACCAAATGTCACAGCTTTTGTCATACTTCACTGGACCGAGCACCTCGGGGGCTAAACAGCAAAAAAACAACAAAACGGAATCGATCGAGAATTAATTAGTCATGCATAGGAAAAGGGGAGAAAAGAAATGTCAAAGCTTGGTGACTAACCGACATAGTAGGGCGTATAGCAGGGCGTCTGTAGCGTATCGTTGCTGAATGTCTCCTTGGCGAAACCGAAATCGGTCAGTTTCAGTATCGCATTTGGCTGCTTTGTCGTATAGAGCAAGTTCTCTGGCTTCAGATCCCGATGCGCTATATCCCGAGTGTGCAGATAATGTACGGCCGCGCATATCTCGTGCATGATCTGTGCCGCCTCCCGTTCCGTAAATGCTCCATCTGCCTTGTCCTGTATGCGCTGGAACAGCTCGCCGCCCTCCATGCTGTCGAATTGAGATTGAAAAGAAGTTTTCGGTTAATAATCTATACATTAATTATTGGTCAACTACTCTATACATATATATAGATATAAGTATCGATGTACCACATATAGCATTCGGTATATTTTAAGTATTTCTTTGGTCCATCTAATTTGGAACCAAATATAGCCTCAGGTATATTTTTAAGTAGTTTCTCGGTATAATAATTTGCTACCAAATATAACTACATGGTATATTTTTTCAATTCGGTTAATAATCTATACATTAATTATTGGTCTACCTCTACTCTACATATAACTCTACTTATTATCGATGCATTTTAGTATGTGTTTGGTTAATAATTTGCTACCAAATATAGCCTCAGCTATATTTTTAAGTAGTTTATTGGTGTATTAATTAGATACCAAATATAATATTTGGTATATTTTTTCGATTCGGTTAATAATCTAAACATTAATAGTCTGTTTGTCACTATAATATATATATCTCTACTACTACATCGATTTAAAAAATATAGCATTCGGCATATTTTAGTATTTCATTAAAATATTCACATTGTCTGTCTACTTGCACCCTATTTATATATTTTGAATGTAGCATTCGGTATATTTTTAGTAATTGTTGGGTACACTAATTTGGTACTGAATACATATTATAATCTATACATTAAAATCTAGCCGTCGGTATATTTTCGGTATATTAATGTTGTAACAAATATAGCCTTCGGTATATTCTTAAAAAAAAATTGGTATATTAATTTAGTATATATGTACATATATCGATTGTAGTTTTATTGAAAATTGGTGGTAGTAGTATTATATTACTTGTGGTATATTCATTCGGTATATTTTATGTTTTGTTATTTAATACCGCCCATTTTCATTAACAGCACATTATACAAATATACCAAAAATAATACTAGAATATACCACCCATTATTTTTATTTGTAGTATTATTCTCGGTATATTAATTTGCTATATTTGTAGAATATGAATTTATTGAAAATGGGTAGCGGGTATCTCATAGTCGAGCACACCCAGTTGTATCTTTCCCTTCATTTTAAATTTGTAATTTATAATCGTTACAGTCTTTAATTATTGTTTGAGTTTCTGCATTGCATGCACTTCAAAGGTTGCCCGTATTTTTAGTCGCAAGATAAGGAAAGCAAAGCCACAAAACGATAAGTTGGCAGCACTCTAACGTAAAGTGGGCAGCATTTGCGTGTTTAGATATTGCTATTTTACCACATTTGTTACCACATTTAACTATTTGAAGAGCTTAAAAGTAAATCTTAGAAATTCTAATCTTAAAAACCATTTCGAATAGGAATTTACATTTGAAAACGTATCAGTAATGATGTTAAAAAGCCTAATGATATCTTTTGTTTAACATTTTCTATAATTAGTAACAAATACTGAGACGTTAAAATGTAAATATAATTCAATTGAAGATTCCCCTACTTAAGATCTTTAGTGTATACAATTTTCTATTATTGATTATACTTTTTCGGTTGAGATTTAAAAAACATAAAACAAAATCTCCAAATACAATTGCTGTACTGAAGATGATTGTTTACACTAAGTTCGAAGTAAACAATTATCGAAAATTAGCAACATATTCTAATGATATTCCAATACCGAAAGATCTCTCAATGAGAACTTCTGTTTTAGACTAATTGCAGATGGGAAACTAAATAGAAAAAGACGAATTATTGATACTACACTAAATTCAATTAATTTATTATTAACAAGAGTTTTTGCTTTTAATTAAAATGAGAATAAAGAGACTAAAACTTATTCAGCCATTGTCAACATATTCGGATGAGTTTCCATTAGAAAATGATCTACTATAACTATGTCTATGCTTATATTAACCTTTGATTTATGTGTTCTACTAAAAAGGCTATTTTTAAATGGAAGTTTTAATGTTCTGTTCTCTCATTTTAAACGTTCTACTATAAAGACTAGTTTCTAATGACGACTTAGTCAACTAGCTTTTAGCTTCATTTTAATTGAGTTAATTAATTGATCGTTGACTTTTCTTAATTAGTTTAAGTGTTCTATTTTATAGACTACTTTTAAATTGGAGTTGGAATAGGCGACAAGCTATATGAATGCGTTTTAATTTGTTCCATTATCAATAAGAAATTGATTAGATAGTCTAAAGTTCTGCTAATCAAGATAATTAATCAAATTATAACTAATTATTACAATAAATCTAAGTGTTTAACTTTAAACTTCAATGTAAATTGGATTCTAATAAGATTTTTTCGGTTACTCTGTCCAACAGATACTAAAGTTATCGATAAATTTAACAGATCATTCAATACTAATTTATAATTTATTTATAATTTTATATATATATATAATGATCGAAATTTCTTTTTTGCTTTAAAATTTTTAAAATTCGATATCTACTTTAATGTTCCATATAAAAAAACATTAGAAAATGTGAAATTTAAAAATTGGTCGCTGGTGGACTGTTTCTGGGATTTGCCCATATATATATTTATAATTTAAATATTACAACAAATCTATGTGTTTAACCTTACCATGAATTTAATATGATTCTTATAAGACTTTTATTGGGCGACTGCCAGTTTGCTTCTAAAGTTATCGATAAATTTAACGTACTATTTCATTTGTTCCACTATCAATACTAGTTTCTAATAACAAATTGATTAGGCAAAGTTCTTCTAATCGAGCTAATTATTACAATTGGATTCTAATACGAATTCGATTGGGTTAGCTAGCTTCTAAAGTTATCGATATATTTAACGTTCCATTCCATTTGATTAAATATCAATGGTAGTTTCTAGTGCAAAGCTCTTCTAATCGAGCTAATTATTACAACAAATCAAAGTGTTGAACTTTAATAATAGGAATTCCATTACGCAACTCAGCTACCTTCTAAAATTTATCGATATATTTAACGTACCATTCCATGACGACCAGAAGACACTTGCGACCGCTGTAGGTGTTCTCGTAGACATCGATAATGTTGACAATGTGCCGACAGGCGCTGACCCGCCAATGCAAATCGACTTCACGTCGCGCCTTCTCATTATCGAGCAGCACTTTGAGGGCGTAATTCTGTTTGGTGCGTCGATTGGTGCACTGCACCACTTTGCCATTGATGCCCAGTCCCAGCACGGTGTCCGATATTTCATAGTCATCGACGAGGGGCGTCGTCTTGGGTTGCCGTTGGTTCTGCAGCGAAAGCATTGTTTTTCTCTCTCTTAATCTGCAAGAGAAACAAGAACAGCAAACGATATACGATAAGCTTTGAATTAATTTGGTGACTATCCGCATTGCCGGATCTTGTAAATCTGAGCTTAGCATAAAACAAAACACAGCTAAACTTGTCGCTAGCGGCGTTGCCAGATCGCGCGATCTAATTGCCCAGCTTAGCATAAATAAATACATATAAAAAAAAATGTACTATTTGACAAATTGCTCTAGACGGGGGAATTTTTTGTTGTTGTTGCTGTTCAATGGTCACAATGACGTCACGTGCGGCATGTTTAATAATTCATACAACACTTTAACAATTCACGCGGCTTTTGTTGTTTTTATTATTTAGTGTGGGCGCAACAACAAAAAACAAGCAAAACTTCACACTGCGATCATCGCAATGAGTGGAAGGAGACAAGCTGCTAAAAGGAGGCGGCGGCGGCGACGGAGGCAAGAGAGATAGAGAGAGCCCACAACGTAACCAACGAACTTTTAAATAACTGAATATATTGTAGTGCAAATGTGATTTACAATGGCATAAATTATCTTCTAAATGTCCTAAATGCAGCTTGGTTTGTATTTTTTTTTTGTTTCGTATATCGAGAGTATGTAAATTGGCTTACAGAGATTTCCGTTTTGTTTATGAAATTTTATGCAAGCCGAACGAAGCTTTGCTGTGTTTGCCTGCTTGTGTATGTGTGTGAGGTGGGTGTGTGTTTGTGAGTTTGCAAAAAAACGAAAAGTGAGCCGTATGGTCAGCTGGTTTTTGGCATGCGACTCGCTTTGTGTACAGTTAGTAACAATGAGAAATCATTGTACTAATTAGTTGAGAAAAATACAAAAACAAACATTACACAATGTTTAAAAAAGAGCGAGAGAAAAAAAGCACATCAAGCAATGCACTTTTGCAGCCTGGCAACTCTAAACTGGACATTGAGCTGCGTTGGCATGCCCACTTTAGCCGCTGTCTGTGTGTGTGTGTTCGTATGGGTGTTTATCCGCTGATGAAATTCGTGTGTTGTGTTATTTATTTATTTAAATTACATTCGCTTTGAAGACATCAAATCGTCGCATATGGTAAATTCTTTAAATGTCATTGCACGCACTCTCTCATTAACACTTACTTGCCCATAAGCACACTCGCACACACACAAACGCACGTACACCGACATCACTCACACCCGCATACTCACGTACACATACACACACACAGCGACACCTGGCGTGTCAATGCGGTAGCGCAACATGCGTCATGTTTCCCCAGTAAAATACTGTTTGCTATTTATTTAGTACCATTTTCACTTTGCGCTTAATTTTATCAGTCGCGTTTTTTTTTTCTTGCTTTCGATTAAACGCTGCTCAATGTCGTCGTCCCACAATTGGAATTAACACTTAACTAACTTTGGCGTTCTTGTCGCTTTGGATTTAACATACCTTAAATGTATTTGTTTTTCGGCGTACGATGTAACAACAATACAAAACAACAACAAAAAAATGTATATGAACGAAACAACAACAATCCGAATTTAGATGTTATTCACGATCGAAACGCAGCACGCTGCGTGTTCAAGCAAAAGCAAAAACAACGACTGAGCGATATCCCATAGAGGTGGTGAGACATCGATGGAGAGCGCTATCGATATATCGATTGTAGATGGTTGCCACAAATATCGATACGGCATTCCAATTTGATTGCAGTGGATAGTTTTTTTTGCAAATTGTTTGAGCTGCTTTTTTATGTATGGCTGTTATTTTTTTAACTGTTATTATTATTATTGTTAATTGTTTTTATTATTGTTATTATTAGCAATAGTTGTGTTGAGGTGGGACCAGTTACTGGCAGGACGGCCAGCCGCTGACAGTCTGGCAACGCTGCGCGTTAGCGCCAACGCTTGAATTGTAGATGTAGGTCATTATCAATCACAACACATTGAGGCATTAAGCATAATAAGCCTCTTTGTGGGGGGCTCAAGGTCGCTTTATCTATTTATTATTCAAACATGTAAATTAGCTAATCTCAAAATGACCTTAACAGATTTAAATAAGAGAACACGCAACTTTATCATTGTCAGAAGGGGAATTTGAGATTATAAACATATACATATATAGTATATATAAATCCAGCAATATGAAATTGTAAAGCTTGAACTGGTTTGTGTCTTCGCTAACCACTGGTAGATGTAAATTCTTTGGTTTGTGTCTAATTCTTTGCTTATAAATCCGTTCTGATATAATGAAATTACCTCTTTTAAAACGATCCAATTAAAAATTCTCAAATTTGAGTATTGCACTGATGACGCGCTTAGCTGTATTTCAACTTATAGTTTATTTTTGTTTTGCTAGGCACAAGCAGCAACTCGGGGGACTTTGTTTTCATAATAAATTTTTGCATTTTTCATCTTATTTGTGTTGGTTTTTTGTATAGCTTAAAAATAATAGATCGACATTCACATACGCCAGAAACAAAATAAACTAAATGAAATTTCATAATCTTTGTTGCGGTAATGAAAAACAAAAAATAAAGCAACAAATTAAAGCGAAAGAAAGAACAATAAACTAGGATATGGAACAATTACAATTAGAAATGTGTCAACAAAAAGAAAGCTGTGGGAATCCAAATTTGATCGTTTCGAATTTCTCCTAAATTTTGAATGCACATACACACACACATACGCATCCACACTAGCACACGCACACACACGGTCCGTTTCCGCTTCCGTTTCCACTTCCGTTTCCGTTCCAACTTCCGATCCGTTTCAGTTTCCATTTTGATTTTGATATCTTCTCTTCTGCTGCTGCTGATCGTTTTGTTTTTCCTGATTTTTGTTGTTTGTTTGTTGTTGTCAGTTGTTTGCTATTTTGTATTTACGAGGGAGGGACGGGAGGGAATGCAGGGGTGGAGGGGAAGGGGGCATCGGTTGGAGGTCGCTTCAGTCGTGTTTATGTTGGCAATCCGAGAGTTTTGCGCACCAAACGCTGTGCGATCCGATTAAACTCTTCCCTTCGCTCCCGCCACATGATCGCTGCATCGACATTAGCACCGCTCTCATCGTTCGGCTCTAAAAGAATTCAGATATTAGTTGAGTTCTACATATATCAACAAAATATATCGGCTATATACAAATTAAATCACTTTTTGCTAATGGAAATAATTCTTTGATTATTTAAACTTGGGTAAAATTGAGTTCTATTTAAGTAAACTTTATCTATGATCGATTTTAATTGATATACATATAATTGCAGATGCTTGCCTCAAATATCGATACAGCATTCCAATATAATTGCAATGGATTATTAATTTACAAAACAATTGTCGTGATATTCAAACTTGGCTAAAATTGAGAACTATTAACTATTATTATTATTTTTAAGATTTGCTAATTTAAGAAAGGAAACTAACAAAGTCATTTTATTTAGCTGATTTGTAAAATTGATTATTTTCTTCTATGATCCATTTAAAGATTTTTAGATTTTATAATCTAAAATAAAAAAAAAACGAAACACTTTTTTAACTGATTTGCTAAATTGTTTAGCGACAATAATTGAGTGATTATTTTCTATTCGTCATGGTGACAAAAACTTCTCAAATTTGAAATATATTTCAGGGTTATTCATCGCTTAACACATTAAGTTATATTAAACTGATTAAACTGTGATAATTAGATAATAATAAGGCGACTACTTTAAAATTCTCTTGACAACAATAATGCAATACAAATTTTTAAAAGTGTTAAAAATCGGTAAACATGAAAATAATCATTTTTAAAACTCAATTTTATGAAAGTGCTAAAAATCGGTAAACATTAAAATAAAAGCTTTTAATCAGTATTAAGCTGTAATTAAGCTACTTAAAAGTCTTCTTGAAAAAAACTAAAAAAGAAATGTTTAATATGAATTTTTTGCTTATTCAAAATTTTTGCTCTTATTATTGACTAATTCTCCTTATTGTTCTTTCGTTTTAATTTAACTATAAATGAAATTAAATATAAAATTTGGCAACGTTTAGCTAAATACTTTTGAAAATAGCGTTTTGTTTAAAGAAACAATGTCAGTCTATTAATTATTCTATATTATATTAAAAAGCATTACAAAATGCTCTTCATATAACGCTGAACAATTTCGTTCTAAATATAGATTAATAATAGAATTAGCAACTAAGCAAGTGCAATTAAATTGCTTTGAATTCGTTGAGTCATTTTTGAAGGCAATTATTTTGTAATTGCTAAACATTTTAGATTTAAATAAAGATTGGAACATGAATTGTTGAGGATTGACTAATTTTTAAATAATAGATTTCAAGTTAATTGAATATACATTGAGATTTAAATTAAGATTCGAACAGTAATTCGAATTAAGAACAACTGAAATTAAATTGTCGACTAAATTTTAAATAAGAGATTTCCAATTAATCAAATCATTAATCATACAGTTGTTAAATATTTAAATTGTTGAGATTTGACAAATTTTTAAATAATAGATTTCTAGTTGAAAAATTTTAAATTTAGCCTAAGATTCGAACATTAATTAGAATTAAAATCAAATAAAGATTCAAATTAAATGAAGTTTTGGAGAATTGATTAAATTGATTTAAAATGATTAATTTAATCTTTATATAGAAACAAACCTTTTCGATTTAAATTAAGACTCGAATATTAGGAATTGACTAATTTTTAAATAATTGATTTATAGTTAAAACATTTTCGATTTAAATTAAGATTCGAACATTAATTAGAATTTAAAAAAATTCAATTCAATTGTTAAGAATTGATTAATGTAAAAAATCCGATTTCTTCCGACTTTTAAATAAAAGATTTCTAGTTAAAACATTTTAGATTTAAATTAAGATTCGAACACGAATGCTTAACGATTGACAATTCTTTAAATACAAGATTTTAAGTTTATCGAATCCTTAGATAGATTTTAAATTTGAAGTAAGATTCAAGCATTAATTAGAATTTCCAAGAAGTGAACTTCAATTTTTGAGGATTAATAAATTATTAAATAAAAGATTTCTAGTTAATCCGTACTGTATATAGCCGATATACTCCACATAAGTCGAGTCAAGACTCACCCGCCAACATGCTGACCACACTCAATAGGATCTTCTCGACACTCTGCACGGGACTCCAGCGTTCGGCGGAGAGTTCGTAGCCCATGGGATCATCGCCTGGTGCGTGTAATATTGATATGCAGACGCGGCCATCGGCAAAGATGTTGGGATGAAACATATCACAAGTGAATTTCATTTTTTGGTGGACTCAGTGGATAATCGGGTGGAAAAACCAAACGAGCCGGAAACACGCCTCCCTCAAAACAAGTTCCCTCCGGTCCACTAAGGAAATTGAGAAATTTGTAAAAGGTTTAAAGTTTCAACAAGTTTTTGCTTTATCATCTTATCACACTCTAAATATACTACAAAGTAATCTAAAGTGTAATGATGATTAGGCATTCGATCGGGTTCAAAACTCACGCAATTAACGCTTCCCATTCAAAGAAGTTGTCCTCACTAATGGGTCCAGCTGCAATGCCCTCGGGTGGATCCATGGTGAGCTCTGTAAATCGATAAATATCAATAAATGAATCATTTTTACATATTACAATTCTAAATACTATGGACTTTATCACCTGGCGTGCATTTCATCATTCTCACGCCTCATTATACCAAGTACTAGACATATATATTATTAAAAAACACACGCTGTTCAAAGGGTACAACAAACAGAAAGAGACAGCATAACGTAAATAATTTAGAAAGTATCTCAAATGCGGTTAACTGTATGTTTAAAGCGTTATAACGTAATGGCCATGAAAGCAAATGCCACGAAATTTGGGCAGAATAATTGAGCAACTATTATCCAAATAAAACATACTTAAAAATTTCAAAACAAATTATTTTAAATCAATAATTAAATAAAAATCCTTGATAGACACAATTTGCATAATATCGATAACTAGCATTACGATCTTAAGCACAAGCGGTACGTTATCGATAACCTACCAAGTGCAGCTGCACCGGTTGCGTTTACTTCTTTGTACTTTTTAGCGGGTATCTCGCTCTCGCGCATACCCTTTGCACTTACGTTTGTATTCCGCCATCAGGCGACGCAGCGCCGAGCCAGCCATTGTTATTGTTGCTGTCTTTGCTGTATTCTGTTGTTTTTGTTTGTATTCGTCGTTGTTGGGAGTCAAATTTTGGATTTGCGAAGCGACGCGCAACGCAACACAATTGCAGCTGGGGAGGTCAAAAAAACACAAAAAAAAAACACGCACACACAAACACAAAAAAAAAATACACCACGTTGGTACTACGGGGCGAAGGAGCGTATGCGAGAGCCGCCGTATGTGTATGCCTTTGGATATACGGATCGAAAATACAGAAAAAGCCGTTGCAACTATTAATATACGATATTACTACGCTGTGTTTTTATTTTGCCAGAAATATATGTTGATGCGTATGCCGATGTCGATGCCAGCTTGAAAAAAAAAATGAAACTACGATTTGTGTGTGTTGTTAGAGTTGCCAGACAGTCTGCCTGCTGTTTACAATATATGTATGTACATATACATATGTGGCATATGTATGCATGTATGTAGTAGATCATTTAGCTATGCGGCATTGTTGTTGTCACTTTCTAACCAGCTGAGCGAACTTTGTATTCGCCGCATATGGCAGCACTGCCAGCTGCCTGACCGTTTATGGTTTAGTATATACTGCATCCGTTCAATTTGCGGTCACACACAGTTGGTTAGCTCTTTTGCAAGATGTGGCAACTTTCAGCACTGTGCTTTCAACAAGTTTCGCGAACATTTAAATATATTTTATCAATGTTTTGAAGAAAAATAAAAATTTTTTTTTTATTTTGCTTTTATTGAATTCGTTGCGTAGGTAATTCATGCGCGACCCAGCACATGCTGCCTGAGCAGCCACACTGGAGATCAACTGTTTTGCGATATCTGGCAGCACATTCAGTTTGTGTTCGCGCTTTTAAAACGTAGGAGTGAAAATTCGTAATTTTTGAAAAAAATAAGTTTAAATGTGCTGAAAAATGTGCCAAAAACCAATTTACATGTTTAGATGCTGTAATTAACACACTTTGTGTCGATGCGAAGCTTATTTGGACATAAATTGCATTTTTTCTTTGCCGAAAAGTTCAGACGCTGCTGCAGAAATATGGCGGCACCTATCCACCGTTATCCGCAGCTGCAGTTTTTGTTTATATTCGGTTCGGGCTCGCGCTTTCAAAACATAGTGAAGTGTTTCGTAATTCGTTAAAAAATAAGAGTATCTATGCAAAACTGATGTGCACATAAATGGGCCTTTTTTTACTGCAAAAAAATCCTTATGCTGCTGCAAAAATAATGGCGCCGCCAATTCACCGTTATCCGTAGCTGCCTTTTTTCATACATTCGGTTCGGGTACGCGTTTTTAAAACGTAGTGAAGTGTTTCGTAGTTCGTTAAAAAATAAGTTTCAATGTACTGAAAAATCAAGTTGCGGTATAGATCCAATAACTTAGCTTCCTGTATATATGTATGCGGAACTGATGTGTACATAAGTGGACCTTTTTCTAGCATCGAAAGTCCATACGCTGCTGCAAAAATAATGGCGGCGCCAATTCTCGGTTCGGGTTCGCGATTTAAAAACGTAGTGAAGTGTTTCGTAATTCGTTTAAAAATTATAGTCAAGATGCTGTAATAAAGGCTTGCTGTACTTATGCGAAGCTAAGGTTCACATAAATTGAACTCTAAGGCCAAAAGTTCAAACGCTGTTGCAGAAATAATTGCGGCTCTGTTATCCGAAGCAAAATTTTTCTTACATTCGGTTCGTGTTCGCGCGTTTAAAAACGTCGTAGTGAAGTGTAGTGTAATTCGGTTCGGGTTTGCGCTTGAAAATCGTCGTAGTGAAGTGTAGTGTAATGCGTTAAAAAACAAACACGGTTAAATGTTGTACTTGTGCGAAGGCGATTTGCACATAAAAGCTGCAGAGATAATGGCGGCACCAATACAAAGTTATCCGCAATTTAAAGCTCGGTCTGCGAACTCGGTAATTTGTAAAAAAAAGGTGTATTTAAAAATTATTTGTACATGAATATTTGTATGCAGCAATTATAGCTCGTTGTGCTGATGCGACGATCGTCGATGGGCAGGTAAATGGGCCTTGAGCTGCCGCCAGAAGTCCACTCGATGCTGCAGCAGCGCCGCCTCCATGCGCAATAAAGGCGGCACCAATTCATCATTATCCGCATCAAGATCAAGTTTGGTGCCAAGTCGGGCATAGGTAACGGGATACGAGGAGGCAGGCAGCCAGCTAGGTAAGTTGCTAGTGCCTATCACAGGATTCGGATCGCTAAAGTGAAAAATGTATTATTTTACAGTTACTATGGCGGAATTTCAATGCTTACCCGCTGCTGGCAAAATTCACCCAAAGTCGCAACATCAATTCACGCAACTGGAGATCCTGACGCGTTGGCACAGCGCTAACAAAAAAGCTCTTGGCCAATGGGAAAGAGATACTGCAGCTCCTCGGCATGACAGGCGCCATAGAATTCATTGTGGCCGCCCTTGAAAAGCTCGGAAAAACTGGCGGCACCTTTGTGATCGAAGAGATACACATAAGTGGGTGCCACAGATTGCTGCTTATCCTGGAGCCGCATCTGCAGATACTCATCGACACCGGCCACAAACCAGCCATCCGAAATGAGCTGCAAACCAAACAAACAACAAATGTATGGAATTCTGTATTCTGCAAAAAGGCAATCGATGTGTCACTTACATCGGTTAAATTCTGATGATTGGACTTGTTGTAATTGTGTCCGGCCTTGAAATAGAATGTCTCAATGTGCTGAGTGATCTGCTGTTGAGTCTCGTTAGCATGATGATCATAGTTCAACACGACGGGCAGCAGTTGCTCGAAACGCGTCTTAAACTCCGACAGCAACTGCGGCAAATTGAGCAACGCTGCTGTCTTGAGCAATCCCTCCTCCGAGGTGACACCCAGCATCAGTGGCAGCTGTTGGCCATGCGGTGGCGCTGATGTCTCACGTGGCAACTCGGTCAAGAAGGCGTCATCGTGTTGCGGCTCAATGACAGGCGGAAACGGGATCATGGGATCAAAGTCCCAAAGCTACAAAACAACACATTTAAACACATCAATTAAACTGTTGCTCTGTCAACACACTTACAAACATGTCGTAGAGCGTGGCTACAATTTGCTCAGCTGGTTTGCTACGCAAACACTTTAATTTGGCTGCCCAATCCTCGCCAGCCGCATCACAATCCACCAGCTGTGTCAGTTTCGCAGCACGTTTAGCTGCCACGCCTTTGTGCGCTGGCTGCGCCCACGGATTGTAGTACGTGCCCGATTGGGCAATGCCACGATGCAGCAGACCACGCGATTGGGGCGACAACATGTGATATGTGACACTGGCACCGCCGGCGCTTTCACCAAACACAGTCACCTGCTGTGGATCGCCACCGAAGGCGGCCACATTGTCGCGTATCCAGCGCAGTACTTGCAGCTGATCCTTGAGTCCATTGTTGCCGGGACAATCGAGCGTCTCGGTGCTGAGGAAGCCCAAAGGACCCAGCCGGAAGTTCGCCGAGACAAGCACAATGTTGTGATCGAGTAGAAAGTCGGGACCATAGAAGCTGCTAATACCGGAGCCGCATTGCCAGCCACCGCCATGGAACCAAACCATGACGGGCAACAGTTTGTCTCCGGCGATCTCGACGGGATCCGGCGTATACACATTGAGATAGAGGCAATCCTCGGACCCCTCGATGAGCATGTCGCGTCTGAAGGGATCGCGTTGCATGCAGATCGGAGCATCCTTCAGCGCCAAACGTTCGCCCTCCCAGCCAGGCTGTGGAATTGGTGGACGAAAGCGTAACTCTCCAAGCGGTGGCAGCGCATACGGAATGCCCATAAAGGCGCGCATGTGGCGTCCACTGTGCGTGGTCCGATGGCGTCCAAGCAGCCAGCCGCCATGCGGCAGCTGCACTTGGAGGCCCTGTGAGGCGCGTGCCTCTGATTGGCTGGCGAAGATCGCGAGGAGCAACAGCAAGCGCGGAATGATTATTGTCATATTGTGTCAGGTCTTGAAATGATACTGATTTGGCTAACGCGGTGCGATGCAGGTTTTAAGATTACAACATCTCTTCAACATTATCATCAAGCACACTGGTTTCGACTCTCTTATATTTTTGTAGAATGGAGAACGAGCTGCGCAACTAATTCGACATTTATGCTAACTGGTTTTGATTGATGATTGACAATTGTAAGCAAAGATTTCGGCTTGCCAATACCCAATGAAAGAAAGATTTCAATGTGCTTTTTTAAAATCAACTTGATCGAAAGCTTTAATGCGCTTTTTGAAATCGACTTGATCGACAGCTTAAATTCGACTTGACCGAAAATTTCGATGTGCTTTTAAAACCCGACTTGAAAGTTCAAATGAAAGCTTTACTGAGCTTTTAACAATTCCAACTGTGCTTGGAATTTACTAAAAGCTCAAGCATTAATGTACTTACGGAGTCCGAACCCTTTTAAGCGAAAATTGTAAAAAGAGGATGAAATGTATTTCAAAAAAATGGAAATATTTTCAAGTAATTGGTAAGCTACGATCTTAATACGATATTTTACCAACATAGAAGTTATATTTAAGATCTGGTGAAAGGTATAACATTATTTAAACATTTAAGAGATACAGATTTGAATTATTTCAATATTTTTCGGAAATTATCCCTTTTCTGATTTAATCCTTTGCTTCAAGCGTTTTTGGCAGAGTTTGTGCCACTGTGCTCAGCAGCGAACTTGTTTACATTCATATTGCCGCTTAAAGATATTTATATCACTTGTCCATTAATTTAAAATTCGTTTTTGTTTTCATTTTAATAATGTATCTTTTTTTTTCCTTTTTGGTTCTACACCATTAACATCGGTATCTATTTAAGTATGTTTTTAGTTGTTGTTGTTGTTGTCGCGTTCGCATTTGGCACAATGGCTTAAAAACTAACGATAATTGATGAGAACGAAGAAATGAAATGTTTAGCGGCGATTTGTGAATCGTTATTGTTGTTATGCAAAATGCGATGATAAAATTCAATTTGCTATAACATGATTATGGGATTTAATGAAGATAAGAATGTAAGAATTGGATTTTCGGACTGAAAGCTCATTCCTGAGATTCTCGAATTGTATAATGGCAAATTAATGCAGCAATCCGGTTTTATTACTTTAATTTCCGTAATATTCATATGTAAAAGCAAAAGTTTTCGATTGTTTGCTCTTATTTATTTAAATGATAAAATGATGCAATTATAAGGCATTTATTTTAATAATATATGCGTAATCGCAAATTTGTGAACTGAAACTTCAAGTTGGAGAAAGGTCGAAATTCTCGTATTTTTAACGCAATTTTTGAGCTGAGAGTTCGAATTTATTCAAACCCGTTGTACATTTTGAATTTTTTCAAGCCGATTCGAAAAAACAGGTTTTATTTGTATAAACAATTAAGTTCTGCTCATAAAATTACGATCTTAGGCCGATTGTTTCGAAGGAGTTGTCGATTTTTATTGTTTCTTTCAAGATATGGGAGTTTATAGTTTGCAAAATTTTGTTTTGGGAACAGCTTGTTTTTATATGTAAACCAAGGGCTATTTTGGGGTTATCTTCTTTTAATAGATTACGGTTAGGTTTTTAATCAGATCTGATTGTGGAACATTTTATGACGATATTTTTTTATCAGATCATCTGATTAGCATACATTTTGCCACATTTTAGAAGGTAGTTTTTGAAAGCATAGTTTAAATAATGTTTTTATACGCTATGAGTCTGCTTTGGTTGACAATCTGATAAGTTTTTGACTAAAAAATACTGAAAGATACCTTCATTCAAAATATACCATCTGAATGTATAACTATTTATGGAAAATGTTCAGTGGGTATTTCACAGTCGAACACACTCGATTGTAACTTTCTTGCTTTTTATTTTAGTTATTTAATTCAATTCATTATCGATTTTGTTTATTTTAATTTGTATAAGGTTTACAAATTAATTTCAACTTGCGTATAAAATTTCAAATTGTCGTTATACTTAAAGGTGTTTTTATTGATTATTTCGATCTATTCTTTATTTATTATTTATTCTTATTTAGTTTTCATCTTCATTCAGATTTTTCTGCAATTTTATCGTGTTAGCATGTTGTATGATTCCACTGTGCGTCTTGACAGCAAGTTGTGCTGAATCTGTGCCGAATGACTGGCGAATTATTTTGGCGATTAGTCGCCCCTATCGATGTATCGCGAATTTTGCTTAATTAGCGCTAAATGCCCCCAAGCCTGATGTGGCGTTTTTTTTTCTGGGTTGCGAGCAAACGCAAAACGCAAACGCACTTCAGATGCTTTGGCCAAAATGCTGTGCACTTAACGTGTTTACTGTCTGAATGGTTAAAACATTTGAACACATAATCATCAACATCGTCATCGTCAGCTTGTTTTGGCCTTCACTTCGGTTCGATTTGGTTTGAGTTTTGAGTTTTGTTTTTTAGCTTGAATTTTTGGCCGGTTCTGTTGGTCCAGTTTTAATTTTTTTGTTTGCGCAAATTATATTTGTCTCATTTCAATTTCATTTGAACTCAGATCGTTTTTAATATGAATTTATTTCATTAGCACGCCAAATATGCGCGCTTGAATGTTGCATGCAACAAATATTCCATTGAAGCAGCGTCGAAGAACCGAGAAAAAATTAAATGAAAATAACAAATTCACTTTGTTTGGCTTCCAAACTTGAAAGTTATCACAACTGGGAGGTACAAAAAAATATTACACAAAATTATGCACTGAGACTGCACAGAAAAAAAACTGTAAGTTGCTTGTTCAGCTTAGGTAAGCACGACTGAATAAATACCCTGTAAGAACAGACTTCTAATTTAGCATTTAGTGTTTCCATTTACTTTTAATTGCTGCCAAACTTAAGTATTTTTTGTTAATAGTAGTATTTTTTAAAACTATTATGATTTAAATCTGTTCAAATGGCTTTTGTAACCAATATGACTGAGTAAAAACCCTGTAAGAATAGACTTTTAGTTATTTAGCTTTTGAAGTTTCCATGCACTTTTATATGCTGCAAAACTTTAGTAGTATTTTGTTATACTAAAATGATGATTTAAATCTGTAGCAAACGCTAATGCAACACTTTTAGTTGCTTTGGAATTTAGATAATTTTTATTAGCTGTAATATTTTTTAGAAGTAGTATTTTTTTATACTAAAATTATGATATAAATCTGTACTGAAAGCTGTTGTAACCTATATACCCTTTGTGCTGTAGTATAGTAGTATTTTTTATTGGCAGTAGTATCTTTTAATACTAAAATGATTTAAATCTGTACAAATGGATTTGGTAGCTTATATGCCCTTTGTGCAGTAGTAGGCTACACAGTATCCAAAGGCTGAAGCGCTCTTAAAAAATGCCTTTGCATGCCAAAAAATGCCGACGAGCTAATAAGCGCAGCGTCTGCGGCCTTTGAAGTTGACTTCACTTCAGAGAGAGAGAGAGAGAAAAAGCCAGATTGCCAGAGAATGAGCGAGTGATTACTTTCATTTAGACTTTTTTTCGCTTACTTACTTATATATGTATGTAACTCACCTTCTCGGCATATTTACCTTTGGCAAGTTGAACTAATATGTGACAAAAAACATTTTTCGTCCCACCCCGCAAACCAATTTCATCTGCTGTGTGGCGACTTATGACAAATGTGCATGTCTAGGCCGCAGATTTATTTAGTTACGGCTACTTTTAATCCACTTGAGTGGCCATTTGTCAAAAGGCGAAACAATGCGCAACAACATGACATTGGTCATCTCTGAGAAAGTGAGCGCAATTGATGGGCATCAGTTTATTAGTCAGCAACTTCTAATAGTTTATAGACATTCATATTGATATGGATAAAGTGTGGTAGAAGAGCTGATTAATGAGCGAACAATATTTTAGTTTACAATTAAAAGATTATTATTGAGAAATTGCCAGAGAACTTTCTGTTTACTTGAATCTTGAATCCTTACAAAATTAAGGCTGAAACATGCTAAAATTGCATGAAAAATATCATGATGAGTACTTTTTATAAAATTATGGTAAAAATCAAAGAAAAAGTGTAAAATAAAAAGTGTAAAATAGAATAAAAATCGTAAAAGTTTTTTCAGAAATACTTTTGTATGAGCAAAAACGTCTACTTTTACTGCGGGTCTTAGTTGCTTTGGCGAAAAATATGGTATATTTTGCACTATATGGTATATTTTGAACGTAGTATTAAATCAATATACCAAATATAGCCTTGGCCTGCTTTGCTTTTATTCAAAATGGGAATGTTATTACATCAATATACCAAAAACACAGCTTAAAGTATATTTTAGTTGTATTTTGCGGTATAATAATTCGGTATATTTAATGAATAATACCGCACTCTTTGGCTTTTATTCAAAATTAGCAGCTGGTATCTCACTTGTTAGTAATTAATTTGAAAAATTACACAATTTCATTAAAAAAATTGAATTGAAAGTAAGGAAATAAAGTCGAGCAATTGCTTTTCAAATTAAATGCAAACTGGTAAGGAAAAGGTCAAGTTAAAGGATGCCTTAAAGATACATTTCTGTTGTCTTATTTATTTACATATATTTTGCTTAGATTATGCAGGCTTTTGCACTTTAAAAAAGGGAAACGAACCCAAACCAACAAACCCGCCCTTCTCCTTCTCTTTTCTCTCTCTCTCCACTCTGGCAATTGACAAACCCTTTGGACAAGCAACTTCCCCCAACATCAGCTAAATGAGAATGAAAATGATTTATTGAAGGTGAAATATTTATTGTTTTTTACACAAATTCTCGCTGTTGAGCAATTTTTTGTATTGTTTTACTGTGATTTTCTTTTTGTTGTTGTTGTATTTTTGGAAATAAACAAAAGGACGCCGCGCGGCATCTTTTGAATTTTTGTTTCTTGCCAAACCGAACCCAACACCCAAAAAGGGGGAAAAAAGTGAAATAATTATTAACAAAAACAAAGCAGAAGCTAAAGGAAGCAGCTGCTTAGAAAATATGCGGGATTCCCCCGCATTTTTTGACTTGCGACTCGACTCGACTCGATTTCAGTCGACTCGACTCGACTCGCCTCCTTCCATTTGGCATTTATTTATTCTGCGTTTTGGGTCAATTCCACTGGTTTCATTTAATTAAAAAGAAAAACGCGGCTCGCGACGCATAATAAAAAATATCCACATGCATGTCTCCGTCCTCTCTCTTCGTCCGTCTGTCTGTCCCTTTGGCTTGTTGGCTCACTGGGTGTATTTACTTAGGATCAGGTGGTGAGCCGACCGTTTACAACAACCATTGCAAAGTCACAACAAAAAAAAAATAAACCAAAACACAACACAACACAAGCGGCGCAAACAATGCAAAGAAGCCGCTTGCTGCCGCCGCAGCCGAAGCCAAATTTCAATTTCGCGGTTACTGCATATTTTCCCAGACTTTATGCCTCTGCGCAATACCCTGTACAAGATTTTTGGCCACACGGCATGGTGTTTTATTTGTTACTATCTCAATGTACTTATCTTTTTTCATGCTTTAGATTTCTTTGGCTTCTTTATTAATAGTTATATTCGATTTTTGGCCACATGCAATGTTGCTTAAATTTTTACCAGCTTAAAATCTCACTTTATTATTATTTCTTTTTTTCATGTTGTCCACTTTTTTCTGGTTTATTGATAGATTATTTTCTATAACTTGATTGAACTTATTATGCAAGATTTTTAAATTATCACTAGCTTTGAATCTCACTGTACTTATATTTTTTTCTCGTTGTACATTTCTGTGGTATATCGATAGTTGATTTGCTATGTCTTAAATTAACTTAGAGAAGATTTTTGAATTGCCTCTAGCTTAAAACCTCACTGAACTACTCTTTTTTTCTAACCTTAGCAGTATTGCTTTTACTTTTCATTGTACTTCTCAATAGAGTTGGTGAACTATCGATAGTGGGCGGCATCGATATGCAACGATAGTAAATTTTGAGAGATTGATAGTGTCGATAGTACCATCGATAGTAGCCGATAATATCGCCCGTATGTTTTTTTTTCTTTTTTCCTTTCTGAAGCTTTAGCATCTCGAATATTTAAAATTCTTGTTGATTTCCTCGCTTCAGTCGATTAAAAGTCTTCACTGTACTTCTATTTTCTTCTTTCTTGTTTGTTTCGCTGATTTAATAGTATGCTTGCTGTTTTCTATTATCGTTACTTCTCGCCTTGCTTTTTAACTTTTCACTGCTCCTCTCGCTATATTTTACTGATTCATTTGTTTGATATATTTAAATTGTAACTCAACTATTTACTATTTGTCAACTTATTTCAACAATTATATTTTCTGTATTATTAAATTTCACGGCGATTTACAGGGTATTTTGTCGTTGAGTGTGCGCGATCGATTGGCTTATTACTTGTTTGGCTTTAGCGCTTTAAGGGCTGATAGAGAGGAGGCGTGTGGGCGATGCGGATAGATGGAAAAGCAAGGGGATGGGGAACGGGAAGGGGAATGGCAATGTCAATGGAATTTAAACGAAACAAATTTTTGTAAGCGAGCCTAAAATCCAAAAAGCAGTCGAACTTTAAAAGGCCGCAGCGGCTTAAGCGATAATTGGCCACTAGAAAATGTCGATGAGCATGTCAGGATATTGAAGGGACACGAAGATGAAGGAGGAGGAGGAGGCGGAGGAGGGAAGTAGTAGCTGCTGCTGCGGATGCTGAATGCCAAATGTAAATTGCCAATGTCCGGGCCTGGCTTAGATTCTAAGCCTTGGCCAAAAGTTTGCTTTACTTGGGTGCTGCTGTGTTTTTTTTTCTTCCTTCTTTTGCTTTTGGTGGTGGATCGAACGTGGCTACGGATACGGGAAATGTCACAAATTGATATGCAGCAGCTGTTGCGTGTTTAAGTCCAGCAGCTGGAGCAAAGACCGAGCGACTGCACTTTAGGCCCCATAACATAATATTGTAGTAATAATAATAAAAATATTCCAACATCTATCTATGCAAGAAGATTAGCTCGGCTGATTGGACACGATGTGATTAAGTTGTCGTCAAGCCAGCCTTCCTTGCTTCCTTCTGTCTGTCTGTCTGTCTGTCTGTCTGTCGTTTGTCTATCTCGTTGATGCGAGCACGTCGCGACACGTTCTGACAGCCAAAAAACAGGGGTGAGATAAATTTCGGGGGGAGGGGAGGAAAAGGCAACGAATTTGCGCTGGCAGAAATTAACCCATTACGCAGACCATTAATAGCATTGGAGTCGAAGTCGGCAATGCATGTGCGCTATAGCTAATTAGTTGTGGCAGCTGCTAACACACACACACACCCTCACACACACACACGCACACTTCTTTTGGTGCTTTTATTTAGTTAAGAGCTGCTGTCAAACTTAGTTATTCGGCACGATTTAGTATAAAATCGAATGCACAGCCAATGAGCAGATGTATGCATAAACACACACAATCAACACACACTCGTTGCACACACACACACTCGCAATCTCCTTCTTGATGTCCTTGCATGGACCCATTCATTCTTTCACTGCTTACGCACATTAAAGTCGCAGCAATTTGAACGCATCTCAGCCCAAAACCATCAAATACAACTGCTAGTATTGAGTCTGCTCGACTGCGTCATACCCGCTAAATAACTTTTTCAAATTTCAGTGATGAAGCTCCTTCTGGTACAATTTGAAATTAAGCTTTAGTTTCGTAACATTTTTAAGTTTATTTTCAACAAATTTGCTAAAATTAGATTTTATAATTGTAAAGCTATAGCTGTTAAAAAATAACGGACAGACAGACAGACGGATGGATTCTTGATGGTTGCTGAATAAAGTTTGCCTTTATGTTTAAATGTTTCGTATATAGTCTTTGACTTTGGATGCTGCTTTATTAAAGTATTACAGATCTTTGTGGAAAAGGTTTTCAATTATGTTTCTGATTTTAGATCTTATAGTTGTAGAGCTATAGCTGCTAAAAGTGTCCAACAGACAGACAGACGGATGGATTCTTTTCTTTTATGGCTATAAAGTTAAAATGTTTAGTGAAAAAGTTTAAAGTTTCGTTCGTAGCATCTCTAAAGAATATTGTCAGTAGATTTGGTAGCTATACATCTTACAGGTGCAGAGATATAGTTGATGAAAGTGATGGACAGACAGACAGACGGATGGGTTCTTGATCGTTCGAATGTTTCTTGAATAAGTTGTATCTTTTACGTTTTACTGCTTCTTGAGAAATCTTTGACCTCTTATTTCGCTTGCAACTTTTTTGTTTTAATTATTACAAACGAATTGAAAATTTAGTTTCTAAAGCGTAGCAACTTTGAAGATTATTGTCAGTAGATTTGGTGATTCTAGATCTTAAATTTGCAGAGATATAGTTGCTTAGTGAGATGGACAGATAGACAGAGGAACAGGCTAAGTTGACTATAGATGTGTTAGGTTTTCTTATATTTAATTTTTGTTTGCTTACTAAACTATAACACCCTTCAATGCTAAGCGTATCGGGTATAAACAGTCTAAAGTTGGCTTCCATGGGAAGTATTGGGTGAAGTGGTTGCGTCGCAGCGGGCGCAGCTGTTGTGTGCATTGTGAATGCCCTTTTCTTTGGCTCGTTTTTGTGTGCGCTCTCTTTTTGCCATTTTCAAGTCAAGTGCAGCCCCAGCTCAGAGCTCAGAGCTCAGTTGAGCTCATGGGCCAATGCATTCGAATGCCTGGCATTTGCCTGCTACAACAATAAGCAACAACAGCAGGGAGCAGTCAGCAGTCAACAGCCATATGGCTGGCTGGCCGCGCCCTGTTGATTGCCCAACAAGGCGCTAACAATCAAGTGCCGCAATTGGCCTGCCCCTGCCACAAGTTGCAAGTCGAATTGGAGGCTGCAGGAAACGCGAAGGAGGAAGGAGGAAGAAGAAATCTGCAACTAAAAGTGAACTTCTTTAGATTTTCAGCTGTATGTGGAACAATTGATCTAATAAGTTGAATGTTGCAGCCCTGTTAGTTTTCCGTCTCTGAAAAAAGTCAATTCAAGTAGGCTACTCGATAAGTATCAATACTAAAAATTTGTCAATCGATAGGAGTTGTTACTTCTGTATTTGTCAATTTGTTTAATTCGTCAATTGGTTTTCATTTCGCTTTGTAATGCAAGGAAATTTTAATTTGCATCGCACTGAAGTGCTCCCAGTTTTGGCAATGGTAAAAGCTTTGAATCGTTTCTGTTTATTCTAATTGCATTTCCTGCAGTGTTACTTGACTGAAGATCTAGCGAATTTGCAATTGAATAATCATGGATTTGCCAATGGCAACAAGATGGATGTGGTAAAGAGAATTGAAGATTCGCAAGAACCGCGAGTCCAACTTCAAGTTGTGCCTGAGGTGAATTCAAACTATCAAGACGTCGTTGGTGGCCAGAGACCTGTGGGTCGCTACAAAATTGTTCAATCGACCAATGGTGGCCTACCCTCGATGAGAAAATAGAAATAATAGAATACAATGTACAATGTACAATGATGTTGTCATAATATAATATCATCAAAGGAATTTAAAGGCATTTTAGTATTGAATTGCAGGCATATTAAATACTTTAAATGTTTAATACTTTAAACGATGAGTACTAATTAATGAAGTTTTGTGGTTCATTTTCACATTAATAAACTAAAGAAAAGAAACATTTCACACGTTGACACCTCCTTTAAAGGCTGCCTAGTTATCCTCACTTATTTCGCAACGTAAATCCTAGTTAGTCATCTACTGAGGGAGGTCTCTTAGACTTATGAACTGGCATTCAAAGTATTCTCACTTGAAGTTGTCCAAATGTCTTGAGTGCACAACCGACAACATTCTCTTTCCCCCCTGCCGTGGACACGCGCATACTGAAACAATGTCGGGGCAACAAGGACGAGGCGTGCGAATATTTCAACGTGACGCTGTGTGATTTTGAATACTCTCTAACTGGAGAGGCATTACAGCTTTGGCGGTGAGAAAAGAACATAGAGTAAAGAATTGCTTTTATTTTTATTTATTATATGTTTGTGAACCTGGTTTTTATACTGATGTACATAGTATTACTTTATAGAAAAGAGAGAAAAGCAATAGCAAAAGAGAGAGAGAGAGAGAAAAAGAGACACATCACTTCAGTGATATCAATTTGCTCAACGACAAGAATATTAATAAATCAAATTATATGGTATTTTTGATTGTTGAATAACTGAATTTAAACAATTTATTTTTATTTTATAGATATCATATACAATATGAAAGGAACAATACTGATTATATTGAGTAAAAGGTAATAATTACTTTTTAGAAAAGGGAGATATTATCAAATGCAAAAGAGAGAGAGAGATAAAAAGAGAGACATCCCTCCAGTGTGACCAGAGGCGTATTCATATTGCGTATTCATATTTTGTATAAAGACATAATGAAATATGAAGAGAACAATACTGATTGTATTGAGTAATAGCTAATATTGTGACTTTCAACTCTATTTTTATAATTCATTATGTTTTAATATTAAATGCAGGCATACTTTATGGCTTAAAATAGGTTGTTAATTCGTTTGTGAAACAAGTTTGCTTTAAAGTGTATTCAGGGTGCGTTGTGGCAACGCTTCCTTTGTAGCTTTGTATTTTTTTAATGTTTTTTTCTCGCTGCGTTGTTTTTGCCATTTACACTTGAGCGAAGGGTGCGAATTTTGTCACTCCGTTAACGTCAAGGCCATGAATACATCAGCCAGAAGATGTCGCGGATGCCAATGGGCAATGAGGATGGGATGGATGCTGCTGGGGGGAGAATGCTACTAACTGTGCGCTGGGGCGTGGCTAACGGGGGCGGAGGAGAAGGAGTGAGGGAGAGAGAGAGAGAGGTAAACAGTTGAATGCCTGTTTTGGCTGTTTTGCGGACTGCCGCGATTGTTGTTGTCATTTGAACCCAAAAATATTTCACACCTATGCGCGGGTATGCGATTTGAGTGTGCGAGTGTGTGGCAAGTGGCATGTGGAAAGTGGCAAGTGGCAGTTGCCGCTGCTCGTTTGCCTGTCACGACGCAAGCTCGTCCGTAGCTCGTTGAAATTCATTACGCAAAGCGGCTGCCAGGAAGCAGCTACAGCAGCAGCAACGCACTGAGGCAGTGGCAAGTGGCACATGCAACATGGAGCAGACATGAGCGAGACAATGGCAGGCCGTGACAAACGTAAACGTAACGGAAGACGACGCAGACAGCGTCGACAGACAAAAGGATGAAGTCGAATAGCAACAGAGAAAGAGGCGGGGGCGTGGCAGTTGGAGTCGGTTGACAGCGGCATGTCTAAATGTCGACGACAGCCCATTTTCTATAACTTATCTGATTTTAATTGCTTCAAACATGTGCGTGCACATTGCACATCATTGTCTGATTCTCCTCTTTTCTCTCTCTTTCTCGGATTCTCTCTGTCTCACTCTTAGCTTTCACTCTATGCGTGTGTGTGTGTGCCGCATCCTTTTTTGGCGCTGTCAACATTATTTCACGTTTTGTGCTTGCCACTTGGCAGACAACTTGATGACCCTCCTCTTTGTGTTTCGCTGCCGCTGTCCAACTACAACACGTACCATGTCCCATGTGTGTCTCCAGCTCACTTTCTCCATCCCCATCTCTCAGCTCTCTACTCTCTGCTCTCTGTGTGTGTGTTTATCTCGCCAGAGCTCGCTGCGTCTTTTTATGAGCTTTGTCGGGCTTTGATGTTAATTACCCTGTAACAACGACGTTGTTGTACCTTCCTCCTGTTCTTGCCACCAAAATTCAACACCCAACCACCCACTTGGCGTCAAGCTGCAGCCCCCGCTGGCTACGCTGCTCACAACCGAAAAGCAATGGCAAAGATAGTCAAAGAAGTTGCGTGTCATGATGGGGGAAATTACTCGACTTCCAGTTATCCTCTAATGTTTACTCTTTAGTAAAGCATTCCTAAGAAAATAAAAACTAAAAATCAAACTTATAATTGTGTAAAATTCATATTTTGGAAATTACCTTACGCATTATTTTGTCTCTTAATTATGGCGCTTCATCAACTTTAGATTTATTTATTAAACACTGCAAGTTGTGCTTCTAACTCACAGAAATCTATGTAGCGAATTTAAAGTTTCTAGTTTTAATATTCTTCGAGTTGCAGGCACAAACGCAAGCGGACAGACAGCCAGACGGATGCGTTAGCATAGTCAATTTTAGTTAACTATCAGAGGAAGCAAATTAGTAAAGAAAATAAAAACTAAAACTCAAATTTGTAATTTTGTGAAATTCATAATTTTGCAACTCCCTCACGGAACATTTTATCACTTTATTATTGCTCTTAATCGACTTTAGATTTATTTTTTAAGCACTGCAAGTTGTGCCTCTAACTCACAGAAATCTGTGTAGCAAATTTCAAGTTTGTAGCTTTAATATTTTTCAAGTTGCAGCGACAAATGCAAGTGGACAGACAGCCAAACGGATGCGTTAGCATACTCAATTTTTGTTAATTATCCGAGGGAGCAATGGGTATAAAAAGAAACTACCCAAAAAGCAGTCAACGCTTTGGTAAACAAAACAGCAGCCGGCAGCGTTGACTCTCTCTGAGTGTGTGTGTGTGTGTGTGTGTGTGTGTGTGTGTGTGTGTGTGTGTGTGTGTGGCCAAGATTATCTCCAAGGACCTATAAATCCAGTCATTAAAGTCAAAGTCACAAGACGTTGCCGGCTTATCAGCGTCGGGAGCGCAGCGTTGCCACTTGGGTAGCACTCGCTGTGTTTTATAATAAAATTAAGCTAAAATACACACAGACAGACAGACAGAGACTCTCACACTCACACTTACAGTTTTGTCTAGCTGCTGCTTGTCGTTCTTCTTTATTTTTGGCTTCATTTTTATTGCACGCATGTAGTTGGCACTCTGCGGTGTTGTTGTCTGCTTGAGAGTTGCCAGATGTTTTTGGGGCTGCCATCGAGTATGTGCAAATGAGCTTTACCTCATCCCCACTTTGTCTGTTCTGTTCACTCGTTATTCCACTGTGACACAAGTAAAGAGTTGCTTAAAGTTGAAAATTAAATTATTGCAACGTGCAGGGCAACTGCAATTGGCAATTGTCAGTTGAAAGGAAACAATTTCCAAATTGAAATAAAACAAGTAAGAAAGCTACAGTCGAGTGTACTCGACTGTGAGATACCCGCTACCCATTTTGAATAAAAGCTATATATTTTGCATTATATTTCTCAAAATATACCAAATATACTGCAAAAATACTAAAAAATATACCAAATGGTATATGTTGTATATCGATATAGTACCGCATTCTAAATATACCATAGACGGCACAATATACCAGATTGTCAGCCAAAGCAACTAAGACCTCCAGTAAGTAGGCGTTTTTGCCCATACAAAAGTATTTCTTTAATAACTTCGACAATTTTTGTCTGATCGTAACCAAATTTTCAGGAATCATAATTACTATAGTTGTTATTGTATAAACCAAAATTCGTAACTCTAGCTTTAAAATTACGTTTGTTATTCGATTTTTTTGATTTGCGGGGGCGGAAGTGGGCGTGGCAAAAATTTGAAACAAACTTGATCTGCGTGCAAACATAACAAATGCTGTCGAAAAAAAATTATAGCTCTATCTCTTATAGTCTCTGAGATCTAGGTGTTCATACGGACAGACGGACAGACGGACGGACGGACAGACGGACATGGCTAGATCGTCTCGGCTGTTGACGCTGATCAAGAATATATATACTTTATAGGGTCGGAGATGCCTCCTTCTACCTGTTACATACATTTCTTGCCGGCACAAAGTTATAATACCCTTCTACCCTATGGGTAGCGGGTATAAAAATGACAACAATTGGCAGAGTTTAGCGTGAAATTTATAGTATTTGCATTTGCTGAAAGCGAAATAATTTTTACTGCAATCTACATTGGCATTATTAGGTTAACAATTTGAAGATCTCCGAGTTATCAATTTCAAATAGAAATTAAACAGATTCAAATACAAACTTTAGAATACTTTTTGTTTTTATAATTCAGGCACAAATTTAAATCTTTTGTTTTCTTGTCAACTTTGCCATTTACTTGTTTATAATTTAGCGCTGTCCACTTAAAAATTAAGCGCTGCCTATTTATCATAATATGTAGCGAAAAATATAAATTTTTCTATGGTTAGTTGATTCTCATTTAGCGCTGTCCACTTGTAAATTAACCGCTGCCAATTTGTGATAATATACAACGAAAATGCATATAAGCAACTCAAATTTAAATAGTTAATAAAATGCAAAAAAAATTCATTTAAAGGCGACTTCCTCGACCAAAACTATTTTGTCTGACAATCAGTTGGACATGTTCAATTTCTTGCGAAATAAATCAAGTGCAAATAAACTTGTCAGCAAGAAGTTAATATGGAAGGTCTTCGAAATTTTCGAGCAACTCACTCTACTTAAGCTGGCTGGCGTCTGCCACTTACTATCGTCATCTCCTTCGACTGCCATTTGATTGCTGATCTCTGGCACTTCGATTATGTCAGTTACAATCGCTGCCTTAAGCCAAATTTGTTGAATGGCAAACGAGGGCAATTGGCAGCTTGAGACATGCCAAGACTGGACCCAAAACTACCCTCACCCTTCTCTCCATCTCTTCATCACCCCATCTATCTTCTCACACACACTTCTCATACACACTGGGAAATCCACTTAACCCACCGAGGCGCGGACTCTATTAAAAATGCTTAGAAATGCGCTTAACATTCTCTCGTACATTCTCATATGTATTGCAAATAAATCTCCATATGTGAGTTGACAGTCCCAGTCTCCCAATCTCTAGCGCTGTCGTAACACCCTGTGGGCTTGCCAACCTGCACTCAAGGCGCTGACAGCGGTGCTGTCTTAGCTAAAAAACGGTTAAATCTATGGAGAAATCTAAAAATGCTAACATTCAATGAATAATTGAGATTTGGTAAGCTGGTTAGTTGGTTAGCTTTTAAATAATAATAATAATACTAATAATAATAATAATAATAATAGTAATGGAATCGCTAAATGGGCAAGTTTTTAAATAAGCAATTCAAATGAATTTTTTATTATCATTTTAAAAGTATTGCCATATATTGAATAAAAGCTTAAACATCTTAAAAATCAAAGATGATTTAATAGAAATGATAATATTAAACTTTGCGATTTAATGAATACTTTTTTTTTATTTTTTTTAAGAGAAATACGATTAGTTTTCACAACATTTTAAATATTTCAATGATTTTTGAACTCACTTTTTCCAAAGTTCTCAAAATATACTTTTACGGCTCTAATGGGTTTTTACAATTTGGTGTATAATTGTAATGAATAGTTTTTTAATTTGTATTATTAGAAGTTCAATTGGATTTCATGTTGATGCTTTGATGATTTTTGAATTCACTTTTCCCAAAGCTCTTAAAAAATATTTAAAATATACAAATTTTATGATCTGAAAACTTTCTTAAAAAGGCAAATAGTAAAGAAAGAAAAGAGTCTAAATTGGAATCACAAGTTTTGCCGCAGTTAGTTTGTTTCATTTGTAATCTTAACTTTGTAGCAGCTAAGCCACAAGCCAAAAAAGGCTAACTCTCGCAGCACTGACAACAGTTGTAATATTCGTTGTTGGTGTTTTTTTTTTTGAGTCGAATTGTAAGATTTTGGCTGTAGCTGTAGCCTGTCGCTTAAAAGCCATAAATAACTCATGGCTTGTTGCCTATTTCGGCTGCTGTCGATAGTTATCGAAAGCCAGTTACCCTCACCCTCGCCCCCCCGCTGCTACTATGAGGCATGCCCCTGACTCAATGCTTGGTCAGCAGCTGCCAGAAGTCACAGCGAAAGTTTTGTGTCTTGTGTGTTGTGTTGGCATTCGACACAAAAATAAGTAAAAAATGCCGCATGACTTTAATGGGGAAAAGGCAATAGACAATAGCAAAGAGTGAGAGAGAGAAGGGAATGGGAGATGGGAGATGGGAGAAGTGGGATGAAAGTGAGAGCGAGTTGTGATTTGCACTAATTTGGCGAATGTTGCCTGTCAAATTGCCTGCCATGTGTGGGTGTCATTAATGTCGACAGACAAAAGGCGACGCAGAGCGAAATGGCATTCCATAAATGTGTGTGTGTGTGTGTGTGTGTTGGTTGTGTCGTCAGACAGTTGCAGACACAGAGACGACTCATTAATGCCACTCATCAAAACTATAACTAATGTAAGGCAAGGAGACCAAGCGACAGCATGTGACGCATGAATATCCTGACACTATAAATGATGGCAGTCAGCTTTGAGAAGGGGGAGAGAGAAAGGGAGAGACAATGAAGGGGAGTGTTTTGCCCTGTCGAATGCGCGTAAATTGCTGCTAATTTTGTTTATCGCAGGACAATTATCCAAGCGAACGAACTGACAAATGAGCCGACGCACACATGTCTCTCTTCATATCGGGTTTGCCTTTCTGTCTGTCTGTCTGTCTGTCTGTCTGTCTGTCTGTCCGTCTGTCTGTCTGTATGTCTGTCTTTCGCTTCATTGCTCCATTTGTGGCGCCTGAAAGTATGCAACTGGATTTAAAGCCGCGCCAAACACAAAACCCCAACAAACACGTTCGCATCTTTATCCAATTATGAATTTTTGTCATTATGCCGAGGCCATGGCAATAGCCAAAGACCTCCCACGCCTCCACTTCCCTCTCCCCCTCTCCTTTCTCTCTCTCTGTGAGTGTGCGACAAAAAACGAACGCAAAAATCTCATTATGATTTCATTTCGTTCAAATGAAGAGCTCGTGCTGGGGGCACAAATACAGCTACCGCTGTGTCCAGCTGTTGTAGTCGGGAATAATGAGTGGAAGGGGGCAGGGGCTGGGGAAGGGGGACAAAGAGGCGGAGAGGGGGAGGCGATGCTGCGACGCGTCGCATGTGTTGTGCCAGCATTTGCCGTTGGCTTCTTTGTCGTTCTCGTTGGTCCTGCAATTGGTCGCTGCAACAAAACCAACAACTTGACTTTGACTCCAAGCGCGTCTACATCGCCCACCTTACCCTCCACCCCCTCTCTCTCTCACTCTCCTCTCTTTGTATCCTGTTGTCTCGTTGTCCTGTTTTTGTCCCGGCGACTCGGGCAACTCTCCTGCGCGCTGCCGTGGACAACGGATAAGGCGATAAATTTATTTTAAAATAAAATTTACTTTCCCACTGCTGTTGCTGTTGCTGCTGCTGCTGCTGCTCGTTTCTTATACCCTGCAATTGGACTAAGCCAAATGGGGTATGCAGCATTGATAAATTGTGTGTGAAATTGAATTTTAAAGGTATTTCGCATTCTATACCCTATTAGAGCGCATTCTTAATTCATTTTGTATGTAAATTATATTTTATTAATGAGTTTTTCATTAATTTTAAGTGTACTAATTATTTGTTGTATTATTTTTAATTTGAACTAATTTATTTTAGAGAATTAGTAGTATTTTATTTTTATTGCTACGTTATTTAATACTTTTGGTATATTCTATACACTATGGTATATTTTCAATGTAGTAGTATCCTATAAAATATATACTTAGAGTATAGAATATACCAAAAGTAAAATGTATTTAACAAAACATAAAATAATATTAATTCTAAACATTTAAAATATACCATAGAATATAGAATATACTAAAGGTAAAATCAATTCATCGATATACCGAATATAGTCTTCGTGTGGTATTTTAATTAAATTAAATAAAACTTATTATCTGAATTTTTCATATTCCTATTGAAATAATTTTTAATGCACTTTGTAATTCATTTGTATATTAACATAATTATTCTCTGTCTTTGTTATATACTTTTATTATTTTTCAATGTAGTTTAGTATATTTCATTTAGTATATTTTTAGTGGGTATTTTTGCTGTCGTCCCATTCACCTGTTGTATCTAAATTTCTTTTTTTTTTATTTTTGTATTTTTTATTTTTTGTATATTTTCTTCTTATTGTTGTTGCTGTTTAATTTTGTTTGCTTTCTCGCTGCGTGGTCGCATTCCCTCTCATCCCCCTCCCCATTCCCATTTCCATCCTCGTCTCTATATCTTCATTCTATGGCCATCCTCGTGTTCTCTTTAAATATGTATTTTTCCAGCTTGTTGCTGTTGCTGTTGTAGCTTGTGCTCACCTTAACGGCAAAAAAATGTGCTGCTGCTTTTGTTATTATTATTGCTGTTATTGTTGTTGTTGTTGTTGTTGCTGTTTGTCCTGTCGTATTTAAATTAAAATGTTATTTATGTCAGCTGTTTGATTTCTTAACTTACCTAAAACCCCGCCCCCTTTATCTACCCTGCGGCAACATTATTTTTTCCTCGTTTTCCTTCGCATTTTCTTTTGTATTAGAAAATCGCCAGCACAACAGCAACAACGCAAAATAAGCAGCTTAGTTAGTGTTAAACGGCTGGTACTGATGCGTAAGGCCATCCCTTGGCCAGAGGGGTGAAATCAGCGGGAGGGGAAAGTGGAAGGGGAAAGGGGAAGGGGAAGGGGGGACACTTTACAGAGTGGTTGCAAGTCTTTGATGCAACTGAAAGTTGCAACTCATTTCCTTGATGTATGCAACAGTCTTTTCCATTTCCTTTTGTTCCTTCTCACACTCCTTTCAGATTTTCTTTTCTTGCTGGCAAATCGAAGATGCAAGTTCATTTAGATATATATCTTGATATTAAAACGTATTTAACCTTTAACCTTAGACAACTTTGACATGCTTTTTCCTTTACATTTTTCCGTTTCTTTTAAATGTATTTTCTGTATTATGGTTTGATTTTTCATAGATTTCAATGTCGACTTTGGAGTAAAAGTAATGAATGAGGATTTAAATTATATCGCTTTGAATTTGATATTAAGTTGTGAATTTAAATTATATCGCTTTGAGTTTTATACTAAGTTATTGAATATTGCTGTGCTTATATATTTTTTTTGTATTTTGTATATATGTTTTTTATGTACAAATCTTTTTTTCTCCCTTTTTTATTTACAATCAATATATATAACAAATCTGAGTGAAAATATGAATATATCATTAAATTACCATAAATTTGTTGTATAATGCTTCTTTTCATTATAATCTACAAAATAACTTATGGAATAACATTTATATTTCTTTACAGATCGTTCGATAATTTGTTGAACTGCAACAAATAAAGGTAAGTTATGCAATAATATAATAGTTAAACAATTCTTATTCAAATGTGATCAACTTAGCACTCGTTGCATGTAATTAGTGATAGTGAAGTGACTAGTGAAGTGGCGGTAACTAGTGCTGTGAGTAGTGTAGTGGCTAGTGACAAAAATGATAAATCTTGTCCCATTTTATGCTAAGAATATTGTTAATATTGTTGCCAAATCTTCAATCAAGTACTCCAAATTCTTGAAGGAGTTTTTGAAGTAGAATCACAGTGACTAGTGCAGGGACTAGTGCAGTGGCTAGTGGCAAAAGTTTCTGCAATCTTAATTTCCAAATTCTCAATAAATATCCCATTTTGACGCTAGGAATATCTTAACAATCTGGTATATTTTGCACACTATGGCATATTTTGATTACAGTATTATACAAATATACCATGTGTGTGGTATATTATAATTATTTTGTGTGGTATATTAATTTTATATATTTCAAGAATAATAGTATTTTAGTTGCCTTGGCTAATAATCTGGTATATATTGGACTCTATGGCATACTTTGAATGTAATATTATATAAATATACCACGTGTAGCATTTGGTATATCTTTAGTATTTTGTGAGGTATATAAATTTTGTATATTTTTTTTTAAAAAAAATTGTATTTTAGTTGGATTGACTAAAATTCTGGTATATTTTCGAATCTATGGTATATTTTGAATATACCATATTGGTATATTTTTCGTATTTTGTATGGTATTTGGCATATTTTATGAAAAACTCACTTTTTTGCTTTTATTCGAAATTTGTTGTCGATATCATTCAGTCGAGCAGGCTTGACTTTAGCTTTTTTAATTGTTTTTATTGTCGTTGAATTATTCAATTGAAATGTTGTGGCTTTAATTCTTAGCGTATGTAAATTCAAATATTTGAAAGCTAGTACAAAATGTGTATCTCATAGGTTTGTCTTTAATTAAAATCTTAATCCCTGACTGACTCAAAGCTGTTGACTCTTTAATCCGCTTTAAAGCACAACAGTTTTAATTGGGAAGCTGAAACTATAAGTTTACAGCCAGAGTTGTGTGTGTAGAGGAGACACACACACACACACACACACGCGCAGTTTGTATATTTATGATATGGTTGAAGATGCTTAAGTGCTTGAAAGTGGTTTCAATTGTAAGATAAATATTTGATCAACAATTGAGAAAAGTATGTTAAAAATACTTTGTATTATAAATTACTTAAGGGAAAACTGTGGCCCGAGCATTGGAAAATCCTTTAACCTATGAGTGTGTGAGTGAGTGTAGAAGTATGTGTGTGTAGAAGTGTGTGTGTGTGTGTGTGTGTCATATCTATACACATGCTCGATGCTTTTATTGCTGGCTGCTTCAACAATTTTGCCAACATTTTGTTTTATTTCATTTTGTTGTCATTGTTGTTGCTGTTCTGCTTCTTCTTCTGATTCTTCTTCTCGTTTCTTGTGTAGTTGTTGCTATTGCTTTAGCTGGTTTTCATTTGTTGTCTTCCTCTTCAGCTCTTCACTCATTTTCCATTTCTTTTCACACAGCGTTGTTGTCCCTCCCCCTCTCTTTTCCTCACTCCTTCTGCCTGCACTCTTCTCTGTCCCACACTTTGCTGCTTCTCTCGTTGCTTTCTTTTTCCTCATATTTTTTTCCTATTTTTTTTTTTGCCATCATTTTAGCTCGTGTTGTTGCCATTTTGTCACTGTGTGTGCGACGACTCCGACTTGCTTCTGATTGGACACATCACACACACGCACACACATATGCGACACACACACACACACACAGACACACACTCATGGCCATTTTGTAGGCTCCACCCACCCGCACACTGAGAGATTCGGTCTCTGCTCTTCGCCTATATACAAAACTCTTAATACATAAGCACAGCCAGCATCTACTTTTCTCCCCTCCCTCCTCTCCCCTCTTCCCACTCCACATCTCAGCCCACACAATGGTCATGTGTGTATGTTATGACTGTATGTGTGTGTGTGTGGGCGTGTGTTTGTTTGGGGCGCGCCAATAGAACAGATAAATCGATTCCATTTTCAGCTTTCAGCTTTCGCCAGTTGTTGTTCTCCAACGTTCTTCTTCTTCTTCGTCTTGGCTTTTGTTGTTGTTGCATTTCAAGCTGCAAAAATTGTTGTATGTTGCATAACTTTTTTTTCTCTTTTTTTTTTTTTTTTTGTGAAAACGTTTTTGCCATCTGAACGATTTGGCTCGACTGTAAAATCTTTTCTCTCTCTCTGTCTCTCTCCCTCTCCCTAACTCGGTTGCCCCTACATATAACCCACTCAGTAGTCACCTCCACTACTACCTCCCTCCCCCCTAGTTGGTGCTCAAGCACTAATTTAGCATTCCATGGACACAGTCGAGTGAGGCACAAACACGAAGCTGCAGCTTAATGCGATCACAGTGTCTCATATTCGTAGGCATACACTGAACAAAAATCTTGTGGTAAACAAGAAAATTTCTTTTAAAATTAAAGTTTACTTTTTTATTTATTTATTATTTTTATATTTTTTGTATTTCAAATTAATAAAATTTTTAATTCATTTTTTAAACTTAAATTTGTTATTTATTTGTTTTTATTTTATTTTTTAATTAGTTATTTTTTATTTTAATATTTAATTAATTAATTTTTTATTTTAATTTTTATGTTTGTTTTTATTTTTTTTTTTATTATTTATTTTTTATTTTTTATTTAAATTTTTTTGTATTCATTTTAATTTGTATATGCCTTTTATTTATTTACTTCTTATTTTGTTAAAACTATTTTTAAAATTGTAGTTGTTGTTCTTATAATGATTACTTTATTATCAAATTATTTATTATTTTATTTCAATTTTGTATTTTGTTTTGTTTTTTATTTATTTACTTTTTATTTTATTAAAATCTTTTTTAAAGTTGTAGCTTACTTATGATTATAAATTTATTATCATTATTATTACGTTTATTTCTTATTAAATTATTTTTTGTGTTTGTTTCGTAGTTTAATTAGTTCTTTAATTATTATTTCTTTTGTTTAGTTTCTTTTTATTATTTTTATTTTTCATTCATTTATTTAATTTGTGATCATTATTATTAATGATTATCTTAAAACTAATCTCTTCTGCTTTTTCATGATGTTCTTCTATTGTTAGCAGCTCCAAATCTAATGTGATTTTTTCTGCAATCGAAATGTTGCGACAATATTAAGAAAGGTTTTAGAGAATACTTTACTTTATATTACCTAGCGCTTTTTTAATGTTCTTCCTTCTGCTAAAAGATAACTTAGATTAATGCTAATTTTCAATTACAAAAACTGCAACTTACTTCTTTTTTTGCTTGCGTCTTGCGAACTTCTTCGATAATCCTCTCCACTTCAAGGCGAGCTTTTTCGAGGAGCGATAGATTTGGTATTTCGCTGGGCGGAAATTCCTCAAAGGCAGCTGGCGATTGCATTTCATTTTCATAAATCACTAAAGGTTGTACTCTTTTCAAATCCAAATGAATTTTCAGACCCATTTTTTTAGTACCAAAAATTAACAAGAACGATATGAATAAAGCAAAAAAAAAATCTGAGCACAGTAGAGCAACGAAATTGAATTGAACGAGTCAAAATTAAAAGCACACTTTTTTTCTTACGTTTTGTGAGTGAAAAAATTATCAATTTTCTTTTATAATCGAGAAACGAGAAACTAAAAACTCAGAGCTAACTTTGTCTATTTAGTTTTGATATATTATTGATTAATATATTTTAGTATTTTTGGTATATTGAGTGGAGTTTAGTATGATATATATTTAGTATGTTTTGTTTGTAGCAGTATATTGAGTATACTCAGTATAGCTTTTGGTATATTTTAGTATTTGTGTGGTAACTTTCTTGTTTCCTTTTAAATTTATTTACTTTAATTGCAATAATAATTGAATACATTAATCTACATTTTCAATTAGGATTTTCTTCTACAAAGTTTCTATTAAAATTTCGATTCATGCAGTTGTCGATTTTATACTTAGTTGGTTAATTGCTCTGAATTTTCTGTCAGTGTAGCTGTCGGATATATCGAAAGGCAGCTGTAGCCGATAATAATACCAGCAGGAACTTCAAAAGAGCACGGAAATGATTTCATTACCAGACACGTTCGGCGCATCACGTGGCCAGCTGAGGCAGCTCAAGCTCAGACTCAAGCTGCTGCTGCTGCTGCCTTAGAGGTGGGCGTGGCAGGGAGAAGGGGAGGTGCTGTATGGCAGCTGTAAAGTGTGTGCGAAAACTCTTAAGAGCCACTGTCACGTACGCAGCGCCGCACGAAGCGTTTTTATTAAGCTGCAAGTAGTAGAGGAGATGTGGCCTAGAGGGGAGGGGTAGCAATCGGGAGAGGGGGAGGGGTAGAAGGGGTGGCAAGGTAGCGAGCGGCATTGATTACCAATTCAGCGGTCATCTAATCACGGCCTGAGCTAAGGCCACGGAACGTGCCACATGGGGCAGCTAACGAAATCCGTCAGCTAATTAAAACACACTAAAGACGGAGTCTTGCTTCTCGTTCACACTATATCTTTCTCTGTCACTCACTGCATATGTGTTTGTGTGTGTGTGTGGCATACTTTCAACGCAGCGCAGCGCAATTTATGAACCATAATTTCTATAAGCCAACAACTAACACTCACTCCCCCAATTTGATTTCCCTTTCTCTCCTTCTCTCTTTCTGTCAACCTACACGACAATATTCTGCCTCCCTCCCTCCCCCTCTGTATCGTTTGTCTTATGGCAACTGTGTCGCGACGTTGAGGCTAAGCGACAAATGCGGCGGCAATTTAGTTAATTGCCTGCAATTATCCTAATGAGCGCCTCGCCTGAGCGCCAAGCAAAGCCAATGTCGCAAGCATAAGATTCTCTCCCCTCCCCTCCCCTGCCCATCCCTTTCGGCTTCTGGGAGACAGTTGTTGTTCGCGTATAAATATATATTTCTTGATGGGGGCCAACTTATTGTATTTATGACCTTATGGCGTCTGCATTGCATTTAACAATTAGTTGCTGCCTCACCAACAAAAGGGGAATTCCACACAACTCACAAGGCAAGTGCCATCCATCTGCAGATAGCGTCAGGCAAGAGAGAAGGGATTACACATATAGAATTATGATTTTGAAACTCGGGAAATATCTTCAACAACTATTGAAAATCCTTTCTGAATGTTTAACTTTTAAAACGAGAAATTCACTTTTAACGTAATACAGAAAACATTATCTCATTAATTTATTGAATTTAGAATAACCTGAAGTAGTTAGCAGGCTATAATTTTAGTATTTTACTATCAAAAATGGTATACAATAACGTAATATAGCTCATTTTGGTATTTTATTGTCAAATTTGGTATATACCAACATAATGCAGCACATTTTTAGTATTTTATTGACAACATTGGTATAAACTAAAGTGATCTAGCTCAATTTTTGTATTTTATTAATCAAGTTGGTCTATATTAATGAAATGCAAAAAAAAAACAGTTAATTTTTTTATCTTATTAATAAAATTGGTATATACTAAAGTAATGAAGGATAATTCTAGCATTTTATTGACAAAATTGCTATATACTAAAATAGTGCAGCTCAATTTTAGCATATTACTGTCAAATTAGTTATATGGTAATATTCTATTCTATTCTATTCTATTCTAATATTAATTCACTAAAATAGTAAATACTTACATACTGATATACTAATATACTAAGATACTAATATACTAAAATACTAATTTACTAATATACTAAAATACCTTTATACTAATTTACTAATATCATATTCTAATATAGTAATATACTAATATACCAAAATATACCAATACTCTAATACCCCAATATACTATCATAGCAATATAGTAATATTAATATGATAATATACCAATCTACAAATATACTATTATACTATATACTAATATACTAGTTTAGAACATAATAACATAATTATATATTATAATAATATTGCAAATAATCAAGACTCTAATTTATTTTAATCTCTATATGCATTTTCTTTTATCAATCAATTCAATTGTCCATTTCCTATTTCCTGTCTATAATTTTTTGGCAACTCAACTGATATTTTTGAAAAGTTTCTCATTTAAGACGCTGCAGTTGAAAAGCAATTGCAATTAATTACCAACTTTTGAGAATAACAACTTTTTATTATGAATTAAGTGCTTAATTTGCATTACTTCCTATTTATTAGCTTCGATTAAATTTCTGTAAGAATATTAAGCATTACATGTTTGTCAATTTATTTATTTCCGTAAAATAATCTTTAATAATTTTCTTGCTTGAAGTTTTCGCTAAGCTGTTTTCCCAGTCCTACATGGAAATGATTTCATTTGGAGTAAACTAAAAGACTTTGAGGACGACTATTTGATGTTGTGGCAAACACAGCGAGTATTACGATAGTATAATTATATTTACCCACGTTTTTTCCCTTCCTCCACCCACGCCTACCATCTTTCCACCAATAGTTTCCAATCGAAGTTGAAAGTTGGAGCGCGGTGAATGCAATTTAGGCAAATTTGATGATGTCTATGGGAAGCAAGGTAAACCACACTCGTATGTGGTGTGTGTGTGTGTGTGTGTGTGTGCTTGTGTGTGTGTGTGTTTGTGGCATGTGGCAAGTGACATGTGGCTTGCCGTTAGTCAAGTTAGCTGTTCGGCTGTTGCTGTCGTGTCTTGAGCTGTTCCGGCCCAAATGACATGCCATTTAATGTTAAACTTTAATGTTTTCTTGTAAGTGAAGTCATAATTTTGTCCTCGGCAATAGCTGCAGCACAGGTGGCATTATTTACGCACACACCCACGCAAGTTGCCTGCCTCCTCCATCTCCCCGCTCTGTTGTTGTTATTTATACGCTTGTGGCAAGCGGCGACGGTAACGACCTCATGAAATAATGCGCCAAGTGGCGTCGGCAAAGTGTTTTATGCCATAATATTTATCTGCCTGCTGTCTCCCTCCTCTCCCTCCGTCTGTGTCTGTGTGTTCATTATGGAAATCGTGGATTTGCCAAATGTTTGCACGATCATTTGTCATCCTTTTTTACACAGTTGACTTTTCACCACAGCTTTTGCGACTTTTCACGTCGAATTTATTGAAAATTGCCCCGCAACATGAATGATATATAAGCCAAGAAGGGTCTGAGAGTCGCGCTTCTCTCTGACAATCACAGACTCCAGCCGCTAAGTGGTGTGGCATGCCTCTTTTTTTCTACGTGGGGTTGCTTTCCACATACGATTATCGCTTCGCCTTGCCTCGGTTGTAGTCACATTTTGTTTTATGGCCAAGCTGCGCGGCACTTGACGAGCATTAGACGAGTGTGAATATATGAATGACTGAATGTGCGAGTGAATGTGAGTGCACTGAGTGAGTGCAATCGAGTGATTGATCGATCATTCGCAACTGGGGATTTGAATACATTACAAACGCCAGACGAAATACATTTTTGTCCTCTCAAATTGAATATTTAATTTCAATTGAAGTTCTGCCACATTTTCTATTACTATTTAATGCCATTTTATTTATTTATTTTTTTTTTTGCATTTTTGTTATATTAGTTTAGTACTTTTTTATATTTAGTGGCATTTTTCATTTCCTTTGAAAGTTGTTTGCATTTCCTTGCATATTGATAACTTTATGAATCCAGGAAATGTAGAATGAGGCATCTGCAATATATATTTTGCACTCTATATGTGAATGTTGATTGTCAATATGAATATACCAAATATAGTTTTTGGGTATATTTTTAGTATTTTTGCGGTTTATTAATTTGGTATATTATAAATAGGCTTTGGTATACTTTTAGTATTTTAGCTGTCTATTCGTTATATTATAAAGTTAACACCGCACTGTGTCGATATACGTAAATAGTCTGTGTTATATGTTCAGTATTTTTGCGAAATATCATTTTGGTAGATTTTAAAATTAATACTGCACTGTATCAAATATACCGAATATAGCCCCCGATATACTTTTAGTATATTTGCGGTTATTTATGTATATTTTATTTTGGTATATCATAAAATTAATACCGCACTTCATCAATATACTAAAATACGTCTTTAGTATAATGTTAGTATTTCTGCGGTATATTTTAAAGTTAGTACCACACTTTTGTGCTTTTATTCGTAGTGGGTATCTCACAGTCGAGCACACCCGAATGTAGCTTATGTCTTACTTGTTATTATTTTCATTTGTTGAGGACAAGTTGTTTTAAAATTAATATTTTATATATTTAATTTTGCTAGTAAATGATTATTTAGTGTAATGAAAATGAAGATATCTTCAATGAATTTATTTTGTGTATTATATTGTGTTCTCTAAGGGCCTCTTTGTTGACATTTACCTCAGTGGTCTTCACTATTAATTATGATGGGAATGATCTAAATTATGATATGTCTAATATTGTACAATAATATTTTATATTATCGGATGTGGAAGTTGTTTATTGTAGATCAAGCTAGAATCCACAAGTGGAAGCTGTCTGATCATTTGAAATTGGGAAAGTGATTAGTGGGATCTCAGTTTGTGACTCCGCTAAGCTTGGATTGTTACCGTATGTAGCCGCAGCGTATACGTAATATTGCTCTGAGAATGAAATAAGATGAAAGGTAATGTAGTTCATGGCTTGTGAATGCTGTTGAGATTATAATTTTTAGATGTAAAGTTGATATTTGCAATCAATATTTAAGTTTCAATCAATACTTAAGTTTCAAATTAATATTCAAAACATAATTTATTAGCTTTTTGCATGATTCAACTTTTCCTTACATCAGATTTCGACATCATTTTTATTTAGCGATTAGGTAACATTGTTATATATAATAATGCAACTGTTGAGATTATAATGTTTAGATGCAATGTTGATATTTGCAATTCGATTATAATGTTTGTAAATGTTCTATTCTTCAATTAATTGTATAGCTTCAAATTAATATTTAAAACTTAATTTATTAGCATTTTGCATGATTCAAGTTTTATGATTTCGTCATTAAATGAATTTAACTATTAAGTAATGTTGTTATGTATAATAATGCAGCATTATTAGGCCAAGTATAGCTAATTTATGTTGATGTGAGACCAACTCCTTGCCTTGAGGTCTATTTATAGTGCGTGCAGCAGTTGCAGGTGTCGCAAGCACTTATTGAACTGCTAAAGTTGCAATCGCCTCGAAACTATCAACTTGCAAGTAATCACATGTGCTACAAAGCGTGTGTGTGTGTGTGGCCTGCGGTGGGGCAAGTGTAAGTACTTAGTTATATAAGTTGCGAGAGGGAACGGAGGCAAGTTAAAGTTGCACGTAATGCACGCACTTTGCCTCGAAAGTCGACGACTTGTATTGATTTTTCGTTAAAACTCCGTGCACGCAGTTCTTCCTCTTCTTCTTCCCCTTCCCCCCTCTCTCTCCTCGCCCTATCTTGACTCGGTTTGAGGAACTTTTCAAAAACACAAACACACAGAAAACTTCTCGAGGTCTATAAAAGCCGCCGTCGCCGCTGAAGAAGTTTCAAAAAACAACAAAAAAAAAAAGTGTTTGAAACTTTTGCGACGCACTAAATGTTATCATTCCTTCTCCTCGTTCTTGTTGTTGTTGTGGCGTCTAAACCATAGAAGCGCACAACAACAACAACAACAACAAAAAAATAGGCCAAGCGGTCGCAGTCGACGCAACTCTTTAAAGTGGCCAAGGCAGCGCAGTCGACGCAGGCAGCGGCAGAGGCAGAGGCAGCATCATCAGTGTTTTTGCCACGCCCATTCGCGATATCAAAAAGTTTGCAATTAGGTATTGTCAAAAGTTTTGTTGTTGTTGTTTGGAACTTTGGCGACGGCGAACGGCCTATAAAATAATATGCGAAGCGAGTGTGGCCCAAGTTTTTTCGCCTCTCCTCTCTCCTCTCTCTCTCTCTCTCTCTGAATCAGCTGATCAACGCCAGCGTCAGCAGCTGTTCGTTGTGGATGGCAGCGGGGATAAAAGAGAGAGGCACCAACGACTGTTTGGCGAGACGAAACTTTGTCTCGAAACAAACTTTGCAGCCGACCCTAAAGAGCAATGTGAACAACAAAAACAACAACAGCAACAACCAAAACAACAACAACTTTAACCCTTTTTGTCTGTTATCCTTACAAGTTGTTTGGCATTTTTTTATGGCTTTTTATTTGGACTAAAAATCTCGGTTTAACCTTCAGTGCGTGCAGCTTTAGGAATCACTTGGCCATGCCCAATGATCGATAGGCGATCAATAAATGTTATCGATTGCAGCAGTTGATTGTGGAATTTCTCTTGTGACTTCTTATGAACATTTTGTTGATTTTTGCCATATTGTAACTCATTTTTAATTAAAATAAAAACACAAATTCTAAGCAAACATTTTAAATTTTTAAATTTTTGATGATACTCATTTTAATTGAAACTTTTTAATTAGTAAATTAAGAATTTCAAATTCAAATGAAAGCACAAATTTTAGGTCTTATTGATACCCATTAAAATGAAAAATATCCACAAACTTTAAAATATCAAATTGAACATTAGCACCTTAAATTTAGTTTTACAATTTGGTTTACAAATTTAGTTTTACATATTGAAAAGATTCAAATTAATTTCATTAAATTTTGTAGTAAAAATTAAAGCTAATGTCGAATTTTGAAATAATTTTGTGATCATGCAGATAATATTTTAAATTGAATTTGTGAATTTCACAAAATTTTTCAATAATAAACTAGATTCTTGAATTTGTGGTTACCAATTGACATCTCACTTGCCTTACTAATTTTTCCATAGAATTTGTTTTTGAATTTATTACTCTAAAATACTCTGAAATGCTAGTTTTGCAACAAGTCAGTGTATAAAATATACTAGATATACAAGTTTTCGATTGTTAGTATATTAAATATAATTTATTTAAAGTTTTCAATGATAAGTATATTAAATATACCAAATTTACAATATTTAAAATTGTTAGGGATTTCGATAAGTATATTTAAAAATTATAAACTTTTCGATGATTACTATATTAAATATACTAAATAAATTGTATTTTAAGTTGTAATATTTTCGATTAATAGTATATATAATATACTATATTTAAAATCACAAATTATTAGTATATTAAGTGCTGTAAAATTTCCAATGATTAGTATATTAAATACACATTTAAAATTGTAAAATTTTCGATTATTAGTATATTAATTATACTAATTATACTATATTTTAAGTATAATTTCTTTGTTTCATTTCTATGAGCTCTTTAATATAATTAGTTCTCCCATTCGAGTAATCGATGGTTAAAGATGTCAGTTGGTTATGAAAACTTGGCAAAATGTTTGCTTCCTCAATTTAAAGGCTTTCGTAGCACTTTGGCTACTGTTCCGCCACGAGTTCAAAGTTCACATAGGCGCAAAAGCGAAGAAAGTGTGTGTGAGAGAGACAGAGCGAGAGCGAGAGCGAGAGTGGATAACTTTTCATTTACCGTTAGCAATATATATTTTGTATAAATTTGTTGCTTAAAACTGGCGTAAGTTTAATTTTTTCCCTTAGACACCGCCGTCGCCCCGCCCGGCCCCCTTTTACGGCTTTTGCCAACAAACTCCCAAGTTTGAAGCAAAGTTTTGTTCGCTCGCCTGCTATTGCTGTCTCTTTCGCACCGACTGCCTGAGTAAGTTACTTAGTAAGTTCTGCGTGAGGGGGAGTGGCAAGGGGGCTGGGGCAGGGGCAGGGGGTCGGGGGTAACGCCTTAAAGTTTAGTGGTACGCAAAGTTGGCATTTGCAGTTACTTTTAGTATTCAGCTTTTGCAGCTTTTCAGTTTTTCAGTGTCAAGGTCACAGCGAAGTTTCTTCTTCTTTCTTTTTCTTTGACTTTTGCTGCTTCTTCTTTTACTTCTTGTTCTTGTTCTTCTGCAGTTCGTTTAATGAGCAGCGCCAGAAACAACAATAAAAGTGCTCAACATATTCGAAAGTTGCCGCCGTTTTGATCGCTCTCGCTGAGAGCGAAAGGGACACAGAATGCAGCTTAGGGTTAGGAGCTGAATTTAGTCGTTGAGTGCGGAGGGGGGAAGGAAAAGAGAGAGGTAGGGGGTGGTCAGGCTTTTGTTGTGTTTGTCATGTGAAAGTTTTTCCTCTTTTTTTTCTATTGTTGTTGTTGTTGTTGTATGGGGGGCAACAAGTTGAGCCGGGCGCAAGGACATCACCAAGGACAGCGACACAACACAAAGTGCGGCAACATAATCAAGAGGAGATTATGTAATTAGTCTGCAGCTGATTGATGAGTCCTGGCAGCCCCTTTACCCCTCCCCTTCCATTTCGTTGCTTTGCTGGCAATCAGGCGGCCTGGCGATAAAATTTAAATATCTCCACAAAAGGCGCCGCCCGACACAGGACCTTAAAACGAACGTACACAGAAAGAAAAATGCGCAGTATTGTTGACATCTTAAAAAGGCTAAAAATTTAATGCTTCATATTTATTTTTGTTAGAAGCAATTAAATTGATAGGGATTCAAATTTAATGTATTGTTTTCTGTTATTTAAATATATAAAAAGCTTCATTTTGTATATCAATATACTACGACTTTAAAAATATACCACAGAATATTTTAAAATTGTATTTTTTATGTATTATTGTTATTGTTCAAATATTCCAAAAGCTTAATTTCGTCTTTCAATATACAACATTTTCAAAATATACCTTACAATATATTATTATATATAGACTTTTGTTATTGATATATACATACTTATATACTTTTAAAATATACCATATTATAATTTGAAATGGTAACTTGTTGTGTTTTTTATTATTGAAATAAACCAAAAGCTTTATTTAATTTATACTACTTATACTACTACCTTCAAAATCTACCATAGAATTTTTTAAAATTGTATTTTTTTTGTACTGAAATATACCAAAAGCTTCATTTCATTTTGGAATATACTACCACATTCAAAATATACCATAATATAGTTTAATATGGTATTTTTATATACTCATATTTAGATTGAAATATACCAAACACCTAATTATGTCTATCAATACTATTATTTTAAAAATATACCATACTTTCAAACTAATAGGGGTACATATATTTATATTGTAATATGGGCAAATCCCACGTGTCGCACGCTACATTCGCACGATTTTATTTTAAAGTAATAATATATTGATAGATATTAATAGGCGTACATATATTTATATTGTAATATATCAAAAGCCTAATTAACATATGTCAATATACTACTACTTTCAACACATACCAAAAATGTACCATATTGACAACCAAAGTAATTATGACCTAATAGATGCAGCTCGTTTTTGTTATACAAAAGTATTTCTATGGTCGCGTATTTTCGATTACTTAAAGAATTAACACACAAATCAAGCATCGTTTTTTTTTCTCTGTGTATCAAGCAAGCAACAACCACACCCAAGCACTCAACAGCTACAGCTACTCAGCTATCCACCTCCTCCTCCTCTTTCGATTCCTCTTTCTCCTGGCTGCCAGCGTTCATTTTGCGGACGGTAAACAAACAAATAAAAACAAGATTTTGCCAGCATCCCAGCTTCTCAAAGAACGCTTGGCAGCAGCTCATCAGCAGCCATCAACCACCAACGGGGCAATGAGTGGCTCTTGGTTGGGGGGTGGAGGGGGAGAGTGGAGTGGAGGGGAGTGAAGTGGACTGAGGTAGCTCATCCACTTGTCTGTAAAATGTCACAAAAGGCAGGCAGGCTGCCTTTGGGTGCTCTCGCTTTGTCCGGTAAACTTTATTAAGGATATGCAAATATCCTTAATTCGAAAATGATTTTTAATAGGATCGAATGGAATTAGTTTATTACTTTTAATGAATTTTTTATGTCGCCGCCAAAGTCCAAGTTCGCTCGCCATTCACTCGACGTCGATGTCGAGAACTGGGCTTTTGTTGCGCATGAATATAATGGATTTCATTTGCTGCCTCCTGCTCCTTGGGCCAAAGCCAATCACGTGGTTTATCCTGGGCAAAAGCTAAGCCTAGCCAGGGGCCAGCCAGACATCATTCTGGCCGTGTCCAAGCAAGACTAATGGTCGCTCTCTCTCTCTCTATCTCTCTCTCACTCTTCCTCTATTCATTTTGCGAGTGCGACTAATTTGCTTGCAGATGATTTATTGATTTAAAGAGTGGGCCTGTCCAGGCTCAAGCTGAGCAACGCCCTCACAGAGTCTCAGTCTTCGTCTCGAGCCAAGCATTGTTTATTTTGATTTTATTTTCATTTTCTCCAATCTCATTTTTTTTTCTGCTTGGCTAATTGATTTTTTGTCCAGCCCAAAAGAGTTTTCACCGCATTTTTTTTGTACTCCGCTTCTTCTTCTTCAAGTGCGGTAATTAAAAATTGTCGTAAAACAGCTTCGACTTCGACTGGCCAATTTTGAGCTGGGTCTTTAATAGAAACTCTCTAGAAATTTGAAAATTTAATTAACTGATTGCTTTAAGCAAAATGTCTTGAACAATTTGAAAATTTGCTGCCAGCCAGCTTTTTTGGTACACAGTGTTTGTTATTTCCTTTTCAAGTGCAGGTCATAAATTCACAATGAGTTGCTTTGCTAAAAACTCCTCAATGACATTGCAGTTAGCTCAGCAATGAAATAGATGTTCAGTTGGGACAATATTGGGAGAAGCTCTTTTTATAGTGTATTATTAAGACAGGGTTACCTATAAGTTGTTTCTTTATATTCCTTACCTTTTCATGTTCCTTACATGGTTTTACTTTAATTTAATCTGTTAAAGTAGAAAAAAAATATGTTAGATAGTACTCTTTTTTTCACTTATTATTTAAAACACGTTGCTTTCTTCTTTAAAAATGATAAACTAGGATAAGTCAAAACTAATTTGTGCGTTTAATGGCAAGTATACTATAATTTGGATAAGTGCAGTTTTCTTCAATTGCTCATCGATGATAATTTCATTAAATTGCTTCCAATTCAGAACTTGCAGCTTTTTTTCTGTATTGCCTTTAATTTAACTGCATTGCATATAGTTGCATATATCCGATTATTGCATCATTATTTGCAGTTAAGTGCACATTGAGTTTTAGGTTAACGCACAATAGCTATTAAGTGTCATTTCATTTTGTGTATTGCTTATAACTTAATTGTATTACATGTAACTGCATATTTGTGATTCTTGCATCATTATTTGCAGTTAAGTGCACCAAAATTGCAATCAAGCGCATATTTTCAATTATTTTATCATTATCTGCAGTTAAGTTAAGCATATTGAGTTTTAGTAAAACGAGGAACAACTGTTGAGCTTCATTATTTATTAGCTCATGGAAAATATAACAAAAATACCAAAAATTCAAGTTACTTATAGCAGTTAAGTGCATCACTTTTTATGCACCTATAGATAATTGTCGCTGTAAAAAGTTAAATTCAATTAATTTGTATTTGTTGCTACCTTAAAATGTGCTTTAATTTTGAAAGCGATAATCGACGCACTTTTTGAACTAAATCAAGAGTAATTGTGTTTCATAAAAAGTAAATTCCACGATATTGATTTGGAAATAGCTTAAAACACAGCATATTAAATATGATTATAGCGCAGGGGGGAATTTCAAATGGGGCTCATTTCAATAATGGTGGCGACTTGAGCTGAGCTGAGCAATGCAACAAAAGCAATGCTGCTATTCCAAAATTCATTTGAAGAAATTAGAAAATTTATTATGCGACGGCAAAGCCAACGAAATTTGTCAAATGCAAAAATGTGTTGTGAGTAGAACGAAGGTGGAAAGGAAAGGCAAGGAAAGGAAAGGACACAGAATGTAACCAAGTCGGTTTTGGTCACTAAGTGAGCTCCTTGTTGTCGTTGTTGCTGTTGTTTCAGTGCTTGTCGAGCAAATGCCGCTGTCCGCAAAACCCAAACACGTATTTTCAATTATTTCCGTGCCAACGTTGAGGTAGACGTCGCCACGTACAGCTGTCCCAAAGACGAACCCGGACAGGGACAGAGAACTGGGAACTGAGGACAGGACTCGGCAAATGGCGACAATCTGTTGTCGTTGCTCCTGTTGTTGTTTGCAGCGAGTATCGATGAAATATAGAAGCACAAACACAGTTGCAAATTAAAGCCACATTTCGTATGCATAAGGCATAAGAAACAAAAGCCAACACGCCAATGTCCTGGCTTCTGTTCCTGTTCCTGTTCCTATTCCTGCTCCTTTTGGTCGTCATCGTCTTGTCGTCTTGCGCAAAATTTAGTCATTGCAATCTACTTAATCATTTTGGTCAGACGATGACGAGGGGTCCAAGAACAAGAACAAGCACAAGTCTGTGCTATAGCACAGGGCGTGGCATTGTGTGCCATTTGTAATTGGTTGTGCTCCTCCAAGTGCCCCATTCTCTTCACTCTCTCCATTCTCCATTCCCCACATGCTGTTGCTGCCTGCACATCCAGGCAAAATTCCTTAATTGTTCCGGTTACCCGCACAATCCATTCTCTGCATTTTACATTTTAACCTCAGAATCTACGACAGGCAAAACCAAGTCCAGGTGCCACTGACACTGCTGACACAACAGCGCCTTCCGCCCCTCTCCTTCCCCTCACATTCCCCGCTCTCTCTTCCTCTCTCGCAGTTTGTCGGTTGCCATTGCCAGTTGCCATTGCAAGGGGTCCAAAGGTAAACCACAGAAATACAAATCAAATTTTGTTGTGCGGCTAAAAAGCGTTGCGGCGTTGCCCTTCGCTTCCCTTCTCTTTCTCCTACCTCCCTCCCTCTCTTTTATTGCCTGGCCGAGTCCAAGTCCTTCGCCATGTTGTCCTCGAGCTGTTTCGTCGAATAGTTTGCTCACATACTCTCTACAGCGAGTCTCAAAACTATCGCAGGCAACATTGACTAACAGTAAATTAGTGTTTTTAAGGTTGCCCATATAACTTTGTAAGCTAAGTTAAATAATTGGAGAAAAGAATAATAGTTAATAGATTATTATATAATAATGATAATTGAAAAAAATAAAGTTAATAGATAATTAAATAATATTAATCATAGATAATAATTGAAAATTAATAAAGTTCCTAGATAATTAGATAATCATAATAATAATTGCAAATAAATAAAATTGTTAAATAATTATATAATAATAAGCATAAATAATAATTGAAAATAAATAAGATTCCTAAATAACTAAATAATAATCATAAATAAAAATCATATAGTTATTAGATAATTATTTAATAACCATCATTGAATAACTCTAATTAAATAATCTGAATTATTTTCTTCTTGTTCATTTACAGATTGCATCGCACATCAGCTTGGTGAATCGCAAAAGAGAAAATGGTGAGTCAAAGTATCTTTTATTTTGTAAAATTTTGATTAGTCGTAACTATTGATGAGTAAATCCTTACTATCGATAAATATCGAAGAGGACTTAATGCAACAATCTTTATATGTGAAGCTGCAGAATTTAAAAAATGTTGACTGTATCGTTTGTTTTTGTAATTTTCGATAAGTCGTATGTATAGATGAGTAAACCCATATTATCGATAAATATCGAAGATGTTTACTGTAACAATGCAATGCAATGTTGATTGTTCAATGAATTGAATAGATTGAGTAGTTTTCCAAAAGAGAATATGATGAACTGAAGTATCTTTTATTTTTTTAAACTATCGATTAGTCGAAACTATCAATTAGTAAACTATCGATAAATATCTATGAGGCCTAATGCAATAACCTTTATATTTAAAGTAGCAGAACCTAAAATGTTGATTGTTACTTATATTTCTGTAACTATCAATGAGTCGGAAATATCGATGAGTGAACCCAAACAATCGATATATATTGAGGGTGCATAATGGAATAACTTTTATATTTAAAAAGAAGGAACTTCAAATGTTGACTGTATTTTTATTTTTGTAATAATCGATTGGTCGTTATTATCGAAGAAAACACCCACACTATCGATAAATATCGAATCAAACAATGCAATGCAATGTTGACTGTAATAAGCATTGAATGGATTGATTATATATGGTTTCATAATACTATTGTGTATTATATATATTTTCAACGTTTGAGTATTATTATATACAACTCGTTTGTTAATTATTATAATATAATATCTGCTGTATTATCTTTAGCACTTAAAGATAGTCAAGCAACTCTTTCAAGGCATTCGCTTTGCTTTACCAACTGGAAGAGTATTTCGGCAGCGTTGAAAAGTTTCGATAGTTTATCGTTTTATACAACCAACTGCAACTGCATGTGAATATGAGTGTATGTATGTGTGTGTGGTGGCTAACTAACAGTGCACTGTGGTTGCGTGTAAAATATTACACAAATATGTTTTATGTGCCCTCTGCGAATCTTCTTCTGCAATTTGCTTGTCCTTGTTGTCGTTGCTGTTGTTGTTGTTGTTGCTGTTCTGGTTGCTGCCACGCTTCGCCACCCTGCACCCTTATGGGTGGGGGGGTGTGCGGTGCACAGGTAGCAGCTAGACAGCGTTTGTCGCCTGGCAGCAGTCAGAGGTTGAGCTGTAGACATGTCCCAGAGCAGAGCACTGACAGTAACTGACTAACGCACTGACAGCTGCCACCCGCAGATCCCCCAACTCCTCTCTCTCCTCTTCCATGCGAATGGGATGTGGCATGTGGGTTCGATGGTTGCGACGCTTTCTATATACACATACATACATACGTATATATTTAGATGGAAACCTCAACCTTAATTGTGCGGCGGCGCATTCGGCGGTTAGTTTTACGCAATTCAATTTGGCTGCAAGTGCTAAAAATCCCCCCTCTCTTCATCTCAAAATTTCTCCGTTGTTTCACATCTTAAAGCAAAAGGCGCATTTAAAGCGTGGCGCATAATTAAAATCGCTTGATTCGGAGTTTTAGCTCTGCAATTTTTGCCTAATGCCCGCGAGCTGCCAACATATTTCTGATAGAGAGGCAGACAAGAAAAAGGTCAGATAACTGGAAAATATTATTAACAAGACAATAAAATTGAGTACACTGCGAGATACCCGCTAACAATTTTGAATAGCAAGCTAGCGGTCATTCACTTGCATCATATATGATAGTCTAAGGAAATTCAGTACGGCTCGGAAGGCTGACAAACGAATTTTGCAAATTGCACTTCCACTTCACACATTTAGAATACCATTCTTGTCAATTGTCGGATATAAAAGGGAGCGGTAGTTGCATCGGACTTGGCTCGACTGAACTGGCGGTAGGGTTGAGGAGGCTGGTTAGCTAAGACGCAAATTTGGGCTACAATTAAGTATTTTTTCATTTAATTTTCCTCATATATGACAGTCTAAGGAAACTCGGTACGGTTTGGGAGGCTACCGAAGTGAACAGATAGATTTTAAAAGTTTCCTTCTCCTTTACAGAATTAGATACCATTCTTAGCTGTCAATTGCCGGGTAGAAAAGGGAACGGACTTGGCTCGACTGGACTGAACTGGACTGGTGGTAGGGTTGAGGAGGCTGGTTAGCTAAGGCGCCAATTTGGGCAAAGGCTTATCCCTGAGGAGTTTTGTGCGCACAAAAGAGGCGCCGAAGCCTCACCCTCATACTCTTGCTTTGCATAAAAAAGAAGCACTCGAGGCAAAAACAGCAGCAGCAACAGCAGCAGCAGGATGGAGAATGAACGACGAGCCTTGGCCTATCCACAAATGAATTAAATTTCAGTTTTATTATTAAATTAACTTGGCATGAACACCTAAAGACACAACAGCAGCAGCAGCCAAAAATGTAACCCCTTTCTCGCCAAGGGCTGGGGAAGGTGTACCAAAAGGGGGGGCCAAGGCAGGAAGCTGGGCCAGCTGGGAAGTGCGCCCGGCCGCTCGAGCCAAATGAATTTTCCAGCCAGCCAGCCAGTCAACCAGGCAGCATCATCATTCCTTGCTTTTGCTTTGCTTTTGCTCCTTTCACATCCTTGCTTGCTGCTGTCATCCTGTTGCCGTTGCTCTCGTCGCTTTTGCTTCAGCTCAGCTCAGCTGTAAAGTGGAATGAAATGTAAATTTTTAATAAGCGTTTTCGCTAATGGCTATTTAAAACTCCGATCTGCTCTCTCTCTCTCTCTCTGCCCAAAAATTCACCATTCACATGCGCTTATACATGGCAAGCCCCACAGTTCCTCACCCACTCTTGTTATATACAATCTAAATGTATATCGAGTGATTCGACAGTTGAGACTGACTGATGAGCAGCTTGCTGCCTGTCTGTGAGAGCGTAGAACAGTAGGGACTATCTACAGGAAGGTTGAGTGCTTGCTCCTTCCTTTTTTCCAGGCACTCGAAAAATTGCTACATAAAAGCAATTTTCTTATTTTCGCTTGTCGCTTGAATTGAAAAACTATTAAAATACTTTAGGCAGCTGCGTTAAGACTGAGCCAATCAAGTGTTGGCAGCCGGTAGTAGCTAGGGGGTCGCCTTTTTTTCTTTTCATTCTCTGTGAAGCGTTATCTTTGGCTAGTGGAAAAATGGATATTTAGATGATATATGGGCAAGGTTTTTGTCTTCAAATGGTACTGCACTTCTTAGTTCTTCTTGTAGGTATACAGATGTGAACGTTGAAATAGCAGTACAGGTGTTAAAAATTGAAAAATGGTATTATAAAGGCAACTTGGAGACGCATCTGGGTAACTCAATATTTAAATAGAATAGAATATAGAATATATATAGAATAGAAGTTATAGATAATATGTCAATAATAGATACATAGGTAGATTGAGATAGATACTAGATTAAGGGAGCTTCGACTGGAATATTATTGGTAGTTTAATTTTGGGGAGTAGCATTTTATTTGTGGTTTTATAAAATTATACCCAAAATTGTAAAGCAATTATGACTTTGACAATTTAGTATATTATGTGATTTATGATATGTTTGACATGGAATTGTATATACAAAATATTTGTTTAAGTTGGCAATTTGACAAAATTTGTGCTCTATGGAATATTTGGTATGTAATAATATATACCGAAACATACAATTTTAGAGCCCTTTCTGTGACTCATCATTTGACTCTTGATATGTCAAGTACAGTACACGTCATAACGCAATCTGCATCGCTTATGCATTTTGGGAGCTTTTCTTGGTTGTCCAGTGGTTTTTATGATATATTAACTATCACACATGTAGTCCGAGCCTAATACCAACTGTTGTTCAGGAGTATTCATATATTCGTTGTTTAAAGTTCTTGAAGTCGACAGTTTCTTCCTTATCAAACATATTCATCCACATGCTTATTTGTTTCAGGATTGCAACTCAACTGTAATTTACAATAATGAAAAATTAGAGAAAATCTTCAGAAAATTGCAAACTTAACCTTTTTTTTTGTTTTTACCTTCTTTAATGTTTTTATGTTGAGAGTGTGAAATGAAATGAAATCGAGTTCGTCCTTTTATACTCTAGTTTGACAGAATTCTTAAGACAAATTAGATTCATAATTTTATTCAGGAGATTCAAAACTAAAGCCAAGGTTGCTTTGATTGAAAATTTAGTATATTTTGTGCTGCTTGGTATTTTTTGGAATTCAAGACTTGTAATATAGCTAATGAAGTTCGTTTGGTGAAAATCTAGCACACTTTTCATTAGGACGTGTTGGCTTCTAATTTAGTGCGTAGCAGAAGCACAACTAATTAATTTTATTCAAAGTGTTGACAAGTGTCGCCTCGAATGAGTTTCACATTTTGTGCATTTTTCAAGAACCTTGAAAACTGACTGAGAAAAGTGTGTGGTGTGGGGAAAGAGAAGGGGAAGGGGAATGTGAGAGGGAGATTTTGAGAGAGGTTGGAAAGTCATTTAGTTGAAATTTAGTTTTTCAATTTGGTTTCACAAATTTGTGTAGCAGGCTCAGCTGGGCTGACTGAGTGAGGGAGATAGAGAGAGATAGAAAGAGGGAGAGAATCTAGCTGTATTTCTGTATTTGCAAGCTCATTTCGTTTTCGTTTGGCGAATGGGAAGGGGGAAGGGGAAAGGCAGCGAAAGCTGATTTGATGTTGACTTTGCTCTTGGATCATTTTAAATCTTTTGCAACATTTTTCATCATTTATCATTTCATCGAGACGCAAAAACCAAAGCCAAAATGACTGACAACGAGCGGCTGGTGTCGACTAGGGGTAGGGGATGGTGCAGAGGAGGGGTAGGGGGTGGGGTGTGACTACCCCGTCAACTTGTGGTTAGTTATAAGGAAGGCGCGTGAATGAGACCGATGACTGACGATGTCAGACGCTTGACGAGCGAAAACGTTGGCGATTATATGCAAAAAAAAATAAACACAGTCTGGGAAAAAAAGATGTCGCGTGTGCTAGGCGGTGACGGGGGGTAGCATGGAGCGGGGGGCGGGAAGTTACGCTCAGAGCGCACAGCGAGAGATAAATTACCAAACACTTAAGTTGGATTTTCGAGATTTTTATCGCGGCATGGATTAAGTGACTCAACGTTGCTTTTGGCTTTTATTGTTGCCACCTTTTGTCTGTGTATGTGTGTGTGTGTGTGTTTGTGTGTGTGTTGCCAGCTGCCATTTGGCCTGCTCATTTAAGGTAGAAGTCGTCGTCGTCGTCGCGGGGGGAAAAGTGAAAAATGTGCCAATTCATTTGGTTTAAATTAGCGACCTCCGTTTTGCGGGCGACGCAACAGTTCAGTTGCAAGTTCCGGTGGCAAGTGGCAAACGGATGTGGCAGCCACAGCCACAGCCACACTGTGTTGCTTTATTTATTGTTGCGGCCCCTTCCCATCCCCCGCTCTACTCCGCTTCGATAACCGTGCGAATTTCTGGGTTTGGTTTGATTAATGCGCGCAGATAAGCGCGATAAATTTCATTAAAAATTGCACGGCAATTCATAAAAACCATCTGCAAAATGAGTTGCAAATTATTTATGGCTTTGCGAGAGACTAATTGAACTGGCAAGCGATAGGCGATAGCTTCAGCTTAAGCTTTAGCTTAATCTTTAGCTTAAGTTAAAGCTTCAGCTTGAGCTTTGGCTCCAAACACTATGCATTAAATGCTGCACTGCAAATCAAATTTAAATCAAGAGACTAATTGAACTGGCAAGCGATAGGCGATAGCTTCAGCTTTAGCTTTAGCTTAAGTTAAAGCTTCAGCTTGAGCTTTAGCTCCAAACACTATGCATTAAATGCTGCACTGCAAATCAAATTTAAATCAAGAGACTAATTGAAATGACAAGCGATAGGCGATAGCTTCAGTATAACCTTAAGCTTTAGCTTAATCTTCAGCTTAATCTTCTGCTTAAATTAAAGCTTCAGCTTGAGCTTTGGCTCAAAACAGTGTGCATTAAATGCTGCACTGCAAATCAAATTTAAAGCGCACACAACAAAACGAATTTGCAGCACGAAAAAAATAGCTTGAAAACACACAAAAAAGAAAAGACGCAAAAAAAGAGCTAGAAAAAAAGGTTTGCACACAAAAATAAACTACGTGCGCATTGCACAAGCGAGCGACAGAGAAAGAACGATAGCATGGAAGCTGCAGGCTGCAGTCACAGAGTGAGCAAAAGCGAGAGAGAGCAAGAGAACGAGAGCAAGTGCAGTTAGAGTTGGGGGAGTGCAAAGCACGAAACTCACTGAGAGAGCGCGTGTATTTACTCTCTCGCTTGTGCGACGTCGACTGCAGCTCTATGTGTGTGTGTGTGTGTGTGTGTGTGGACAACGCAGTCGTCATGCAGCGGACGCTGCGATAGGTGAAAGCCAGCAAAAGAAGGCGGGTCCATTGCCAGGGCAACGCATTGGAATGCACAAGCAACAACAACAACAACAGCAAAACGATAACAACAACAACAACACGCAGCAGACGCAGTCGCATTTGGGGGCAGCGACGTCGGCGCAGCGCTGCTGACGACAGCAGAGTCAACCGAAAAGCCGCACACAAAAGGAATACAAAAAAAAGTGACGTTGGGATAAATTTACGATGGCGTTTGCTCTGCTTCTACTTCTTCCTCTTCTGCTTTTTCCTTTGCACTTTTTTTTTTTTTTTTTTTTTTTGCTTGCTGCCATTTTGTGCGATTAGCGGCATTCGAAGCTCTCTCTCTCTCTCTCTCTCTCTCTCTCTCTCTCTCTTTCTGACTTGCACTTGCAGTGCATTTGGCGCAGACAGAAAAGAGAAGGTTGAAGCAGCAAATGTGGAGAGCGGAGAGTGAAGAGTGAAGAGCGGAGACTGTGGAGAGTGGAGACTGCGGAGACTGTGAATGGTCTGCGCTTCCATTACTCATATGCAGCTGGACAATCGATAACTCTCAGCTCTTGCCTGCTGCTGCTGCTACGAAGGCAAAGGATTATCAGATCTAATTAGTGTGCAACACACAAAAAAAATAAGCAGAGAGAAAACAAATGCAAGCAGTCAAAAAATAAACAACAATTGCTTAGAATATTGCAAAATTAATTAGTTGATGCCGCAGTTTTAGCTTTTGCTAATCATGGATAGGAAAATCTAGTTTGAGAAGACTTATTTTTAGATTTAATTCCTCAACAGACCAGGTTAAAATCAATTTTCTTATCGGGGAGACTTTCTTTCTCGGTTTAATTCTTCATAGCTTAAACTTCATTTTTTATCGGTGAGGCTTTCCTTCTAGGTTTAATTCTTTCTAAGAAATCAGCTTAAAATAAATGTTCTTCATTTGTAATTTTCTTTTTTATAGTAAGCTTCGCCACTTAATAGTTCTGCACTTCATAATACAAAAAAGCAAAGAAATGTATTTCTTATTGTTGCTCAACTTATTGTAGCATGCTTTTCAGGGCAAGCGTAGTTATTCCTTTTCTTCAAGACATTTCAGAAGATCAAAGTGCGTTCTAATGGTGTGAATAGTTTTATCATTTAAACTAAATTACATTCTTATTCGTTACAAATAATAGTTAAAAGAAGAGAAAATATTAACTGAAATGATATATTTTTATACCCGCTCCCCTTAGGGTAGAAGGGTTTTATAACTTTGTACATCCAGCAAATGTATGAAACAGGCAGAAGAAGGCATCTTCGATCCCATAAAGTATATACGTTTTTAATAAGGTTCAATTATGTCCATCTCTGTCTGCCTGTCCGTCCATATGAACACCTAGATCTCAGAGACTAAAAGAGATATAGATATAATACTTTTTCGATAGCACTTGTTGTGTTTGCATGCAGACTAAATTTATTTCAAATTTTTGCCACATCTACTGCCACCCTTGTAAATCGAGCAAGCGTAATTTTAAAGCTAAAGCTAAAAGTATTTATGATTCCTGAGAATTTGGTTGTATTAATATTATCCAAGTTATTTAAGAAAATCTTTTGTACGGCAAGTTACGGCTACTGCATTGGAGTGTAAACTGATTTGGTCGGCAATCTGGTATATTTTGCATATAGTAGTATATCGATGTACCAAATAAAGTCATCGGTATATCTTAAGTATTATTGTGGTATATTAATTTAATATAATTTAAGATTGGGATGTTTTTCAATTTTATTTTATACCAAATATTGTCATAGACATATTAATATTATTCGGTATACTTTTAGAATATGGTTTTACTATATCGTAGTAATACTATATCGATATTATTTGGTATAAATAAACTATTTGGTATAGTTTTAGTATTATTTTGGTATATCAATTTAGTATATATTTAAAGAACAATATCGCACTGTTTTGCTCTTATTCAAAATGGTTAGCGTGCATCTCAAAGTTGAACACACTGGATTGTAATTTTCTTACTTGTAATTTTTCTTTTTATTTTTCCAAAAATTCTTAAATGTATTTAAATAATTCAATTCAATTCAAATGAAACACGATGCCAATTTCATCTTTAATTTCAATGAAAATTTAACTGAAATTCCTTAAGATTTTCAAGCTTTTTATCTAGCTTGACTTGTGGCTTGCGGCTGGGGCAATTCCCCAGCGGACTTGGCAATTGCTTTATCTAAATGGCATATTTTTTTTTGTTGGGAGGGTACGACATTGGCATTAAGATGATATAATGCTGAGCGGTTATTGCTTGGGAAATAATCGAATTCGATTAAGTGAATTGCGAGAGCAGCAGCAGCAGCTCAGCTTTGTTTCGATTTTTATCGATTGATTTAGCTAATTGCCTTGGCTACTGCCCCTTTTCCCTTCTTCCCCTTCCCCCTTTCGGATAGCAATGGCATTCATAGCACCAGCCTTGAGCTGTGATTCGTAAATCGCGGCAACAATTGCGCTGAGAAGTATGTCATAAATTTGTTGAAGGAGATGGAGAAGAAAGAAGGAGAAAGAAGAGAAGCAGCTGCCGTTGTTGCGACAATTGCTGGCAATTAAAATGTGGCGCATTTGGGAATGCGCCCATTCAACAACAACAACAGCAACAACAACAACGAGAAGATGAAGAAGAAGAAGAAGAAGAACTACAACAATGAGGCAACGTTCTCGATAAGGGACGACAATGTCCAATGTCCTCAAACCGAACTCAACTGAACTGAAAGTTCTTATGCCTTTTGCTTCTGCTTTTGCTTTTGCGCCCATCGGTGGTTTTTCTTAGCCATGCTTTTCCATTTCCCTCCCCCTCTTCTCCGTCTCTCTCTCTTGCTTTGCTGTTCGCTGTCATTGCCATTGTTAATGAGAATTTCTTGTTTTAATGAAAACAAATCATTGAGTGTAAAAGACTTGGATTTTATTTTTCATTTCCGTGATTTTGTTTGTGCATTTAATTAAGAAAATGGAATTAACGCATTGCCAACCAACAACCCCCCTTCCTCTAACTTCTTCTCCTTCCTTTTCGAACATTTTCTTCTATTTTCATTTTCTTGCAGTTTTTTTCCCTCGCACTTTCGGCTTCTGTATTATTATTGTGTGTGTTTGGCTCTCTTTGTCTTATTTTTTTTTGTTATTGGCGTTAACGCGGGGCGTGTGGCATTCAATAGCAACAACAACAACAACAACAACAGCAACAACAATGTCAGCGACAATGGCGACAACAATGAGCACTTGCCTTGGCTTTCAGAGTTGTGCGGCCTGAAAACATTTTGCACTTAAGTAGCTTATGTTATTGATATTTCGATGGGAAACTGACAAAACAAAGCAATAGTGAGCAGAGGGGAGAGAGAAAGAAGTAGAGAGAAACATGAAAGAAAGTGAGAGAAAGAAGTAAAAAGAAACACAAGAGAAAGAGAAAGAGAAAATAAGTTTGCGACTACTACAACAAGTTATTCATTACTATCAATAATCACATTACGCATACGCCGCATTGGCTTTCCTAGGAGACAGGGAAAAAGGCGTGGCCCAGTCTAGTAGCTAGAAATCATTCATAAGCTGCAGCTTAAGCATATGTCATGCTTTTATTTATTGATAATGCATTTCAATACTTTTACTTGAAACTTTTAATAGAAAAAAAGTGTGGCATACATTTTGGGGCAGCGTGGAAAAGCTATTTAGAAAGTCACAGAGCAATGTTAATTGTTGAAAATTGATTTCATATGGAAATAAACTCAACTAATAATAATGTTTTATAATTTTTTTATTTGCAGATCACAGTGCACAGCAGTTTGTTGAATTAAAACAGTGATATTGGTGAGTCAACATTTTTTTTATCTTTTATTCAATTACGTTTACGTTTTATCGATAAATATCGAGAAGGTTTAGTTAAAGCATATTTAAAGTCGAATTCAAAATAGAATGGAATGTATTTTTGTTATTCAATAATGCTGTTATGATTTCAATTATTTGCGTAAAATTGTACTATCGATAAATATCGAGGCGGTTTCAATAATGCAATAAACTTTGTATTTAAAGTAGCAAAACTTCACATTATGTGTTTTAGAAATTTAGTGGAATGCATTTTTATGGTTTCATAATTATTTGTTGTAATTATGTATGAAGAAAGCTGTACTATCGATAAATATCGAGTAGGTCTAACAAATTCGTCAACAATTACTTCTAAAGTAATAAAAATATAGTCTTAACAATTGAATGGGATGTCTTCTTGTGGTTTCATGAAACAAGATTTCTATTTAAAGTAGCAGAGCTTAAAATAATGTGTTTTAGAAATTGAAAGGAATGAATTTTAGTGATTTCATAATAAATTTGTGTTTTCAATTATTTGTCAAAGTTTTACTATCGATAAATATTGGATAGGTTTAATTAATAATGAATGGATCGATCATTTTTATTGGATGTCTGAAGCTAAAATTTGATATTTCTGCAATCGGGTGCAAAGTTTTTTAATGTATCGTTGTGATGTTTGCGTTATTTCATTTTCGAAGAGTTATTTAACCGCAGAATCGGTTTGCTTTTATTTATTTGTAATAACTATCAGAATTATGTGTTTTTTTGTTTTGGGCATGTGTCAGCTTGTATGCGATAGCTTGTGTTTGAAATGCACAGACTTGCAGCTCATCGTTGGCCACTGCTTGGCTTCCCTTCGCTCTTCCCTCGCCTTCCTCTCCACACTCTACACTTTTTGGATGGCTAAGAGCCAGCTGCCTGTTGGAGGCGAATGCCAAATGGTTTTGTTGTAAAATGAAATTCGCGCATAAAATTTGAGCCGAAGCAGCTGCGACGCAAGTGAATTAATTTGAATTAATTTAAACAGCGAGTCGAGTGGCTTCCATCTCAGGGCTGCTGCTGCTGCAGCCTGTGCCTATCGCAGAAGGGGAATGAGACTGACGTGGGGGCGGGGGGGATATTTAAGTAACTGCGCCAACACTTGTGCACAACAAACACTCACACACACACACATATACAGTCACTTAGTTGGAGTTTGAGATTGAGACATTACATTACAGCTACAGATCCCGAAAGTCGAATTTAAAAATGTTTCTTTTTTTCCGTCTCTATCTTTCGCTCTCTCTCTCTCGTTCTCTGTATTGTATTTTATTCATATTGCAGCTGGCAACACACACACACACACACACAACACTGTCAACAATTAAGCAGAAAAAGTGAATAAGAATTTATGAAATCTACAAATTGTTAATTGGCAAATCACAAGAGAAACATTTATAAAGTTATTCTGGCAAACGCCTTTTAAACTTGGTATAAATTTTGTAAGACACTTTTGAGATATTTAAGAAAGTATAATTGGGTTTATATATTAAATATGTATATATATTAATGCAAGGAATGAAAAAAGAGACAAAATAAAGCAAGTTATAACTTTTAGCAACACAAAAAAAAAATTAATGGAATAAAAAGGAATAAAATGATTAAAATGACAAATAATAACAAAAATAATAAACAATATAATAATAAAATCAAAAATAAAGATAATAACATAATTTATCATATAAATTATATCATATAATTATAATTTTTAGAAAGAATTCAGGAACGTAGGAAAATTATTCAATGCAATGGGTTAGTCATTAATGAAGAATTAAAGTGAGAGATTTCATAAAAATTTGAGAAACCAATCTGGAAATATTCGAGAGTTGAGAAAAGGAAAGAAAATACATGAAAAAATGAAAAAAAATGATATAGAAGAAAAGGACGCGAAAGAAAGAAAAAGAAAAAAATGGAATGCAAAGGAAAAAAAATAAAGAAAAGGAAAGATAAAGAAATGAAAAAAATATATTATTCAAAAATTATAATAAAACTGGAAGAAAAGAAATGAACACGAATACAAAAGAAAGAGAAATAAAAACAAGAAAAGAAAGGAGTATAAAAGAAAATAAAAGGAAAGGAAAAAAACTTAGAGTAATAAACATTAATAAACTTTGATTACATTAGAAATAAATTTGATAGAAAGAATCTAGGTTTTTATTTTTCAATTCGAAAACTTAAGATTGTAAGATTTTTAATTGTCTTTAAACCACTGTGCGTGGCATAATTCAAATGTGGTAATTTGGTTTTCTTTAGCGCGTTTCTTTCTCTGCTTGCAACATGTGAAGTGCTATTGAGAAGGGAAACGGAAGGGAAGAAAGGAAGGGGCGGGGAGGGGAAAATGTAGCACCTGCCCAACGCAATAATTTCGAATTGGCAACTGTGTTTGTGTGTGTGTGTGTGTGTGTGTGTATAAATTGCATATGTATGAGATTTATGCTATTTAAAATGTTTAAACTGGCGTCGCATTAAAAACGCGTGAAAATTGTTTTGTTTTCGCTTTGGCTTTAGCCAAAAATAAAAGCACTGAGAGAGGTACGAGTAAATGGAAAAATGTTAATGAATGCGAGACGTTGAAGTGGATTTTAGATTTGCAAGCAACCAACAAAATACAAAAAAAAAAGAGAAAACGAGAAACGAGAAAAGCGAAAAGAAAACAAGCATTCAAAGTCGACATGAGGCGGATTTTCACTTTGGCTTTTTAAATGAGTGCCGCATTATAATGCACGAGATGGGGATGGAAGGGGTTTGGGGAGAGAGAGAGAGGGAGAGGGAGACACACACACAGACAGACGGAGAATGAATGGTCCTAACCTCAAACGAGGTTTTCACGCCTGAACATTTTACAACTGCAGGCGGTTTTTCAATTTTTGGTCACAACATCAGCAGAAGCAGAAGCAGCAGCAAAAAGGCTTCTCCCAAACGGGTGGAGAGGGGAGGGAAGGAGAGGCTTGACCGTTGGTCACACGCTGCGTGCGGCCCAAAATGGAATCCAAGTGCTGAATGTTGAATGTGCCCCATTCAAAGTCCCATTCCAATTCCACTTTTTTGCCCATTGACCATTTTTGCCCATTGTAAGTGTTACTTAATTTGTGTATGCGCACTTTGCCACGCCCCCTCACACACACACACACACACACACACAATGACCAACATGGATTTCGACCGCAAAACAGTGGCGCGCCAACTGAAAAAGCAGCATCCCGGGGAAGGGAAGAATTCATCGGTAGAGGGAGTTTTGCAGTTGGGGTACTTTACTTTTTGGCCTGTGCGAAAACCAAAGTTAAATGCAGCATAAATAATGTGCGTATATTTAGCAAGAAGCTAAAGCTGAATGACTGACCAAATTTTCATACTCATTTCAAATGTGTGTTGAAATGGACAATAAAAATACCGAAAAACAAATGAACAACTTTCCATGCTTTAGTTTGGATGTGAACAATGCAAAATCTCCGACAGTTGATTAGTTTCACTTGCTGTCTACAATTTGGATTGTAACAACACTTCCTAAGTAGTTTTTAAAAATTTAGTTTTTTATTATTAACGGCTATTTTTTAGGCCGTTTCTTTTGCTACTTAAATTTAGATCTAACAATTTAAACATTTGATTTGAATTTGTTGTTTAGTGAAAGAAAACAAAAAAAGAGTTTTCCAATTGAAACTGTTTCCCATTAAAACTGTATGTTAACTCTTTACTTTAACTTCCAATAGTTCCATTCTTTATTTCCAGGTTATTTTTCTTCTAATATTTCCAGTTTATGTTAAGATTTGATTCTTTTCATTACATTATGAACTTTAATTTGCTGTTGCTTTTGAATTCGTTCTTCAAACTGTAGTGAAATGTAAAGTTTCACAATTTCATTCCATACAACACTTCCAAAACGCTCTTTCAACTTTCAATTCCAGTTGATTTAAGAGCCCGACGCGTTTTTTTTTATGCTTAAAGTTTAGTTTGTCATTTCATTATACACTTCCAATACGCTCTTCCATGTTCCTATTTCAGTCGTGGAATGTAAAAGTTTATAATTTGGTTTGTCATTTTATAATACACTTCCAAGATGCTTTTCCAAGTTCCAATTCCGATTCCATTCGATTCGATGCAAAGATTTATAATTCCGTTTGCCAATCCATAAAACCTCCAAAGTTTCAAAATTTCGTTTGTTCACCATTCCAAGACGCTTTTCCAAGTTTCCATTCCAATTCCACTTAATTTCTGGATTGAAGAACGCGTCGCGTTTCTTCATGCTTAAAGTTGAGTGGGTGAAAAGCAAGTTTCATAATTTCGTTTGTTATTTCAGCATACACATCCAAGACGCTTTTCCATGTTCCAATTCCAGTCATTCCATAATACACTTCCAAGACGCTCTTCCATGTTCCAATTTCAGTCATTCCATAATACACTTCCAAGATGCTCTTCCAATTCGAGTCGTGAAATAAAATAAAAAGTTTTAAAATTTTGTTTGTCATTCCATTCCAAGAGACTCTGCCAAGTTTCTATTCCAATTCCAGTTGATTTGTGGATTTAAAAGTGTGACGCGTTTCTTCATGCTTAAAGTTAGTGAGTGAAATATAAGTTTCATTTATTTGTTTTGTCATCTCATAATGCTGTCCCAAGATGCTATTCCAAGTTCCAACTTGAATCGTGGAATACAAAGTTTCAAAATTTTGTTTGTCATTCCATTCCAAGAGGCTCTTCCCCGTTTCAATTCCAGTGGATTTCTGGCTTTAGAGAGCGACGTGTTTCTTCATGCTTAAAGTTGAGTGGGTGAAAAGTAAGTTTCATAATTTTGTTTGTTATTTCAGCATACACTTCCAAGAAGCTCTTCCATGTTCCAATTCCAGTCATTCCATAATACACTTCCAAGATGCTCTTCCAAGTTCCAATTCCAATTCCATTCGATTTCTGGATTTAAGAGCGCGTCGCGTTTCTTCATGCAAATGCAGCTTAAAGTTGAGCGTGTGAAAAAGAGGAAGCGATAGAATGGGAACGGAAAAGTGGGGGGGAAAGAGAAAAAGAGAGGGAGAGAGGCAGAGGCACAGGCATCGGCAGCCTTGTCCCTGACCTTGCCCGATTTTGGCAACTGTGGCAAAAGAAAAACGCCAAGGAATCATATGGTGAAGAGTAGAGCGCACAAAAACCCCAAAAACCTAAAACAAAGTTATACTTTACAGACGTTTAACACAGCCAAAAACTCTTTGCGTGCGTGTGTGTGTGTGAGAGTGAGCGAGACAGCATGAACGCCAAAAACTTTACTTTAAAACTTTGCCAGCCGCCGCCGTCGTCGCTGCCGTCGCACCCCTTTCAATAGCCGTCGCTTCCCCGCGTCCCCCTCCCCACGAAGAGCAGCAGCAGCGTCTATGCGCTGTCTATGTTGCTGTCCCTCTCGCACCGTCTCGGTCTGGTCGCCTTTTTAAGTTTGTGCCGAGCGCCAAAAGTTTCGTAGTTAATAATAAAAATTAAAACTTTCGCGCCGGCAAATAATAACAATGAAAAGAGACAGCGCACAGCCGCTCTCTTTCTCTCTCTCTCTCGCTCTCGCTTTGTTATTGTTTTTTTGCCCCAATTTCGCGGCAAACTTTTTTGTTTTTTTTTGCAAAAATATTCTTAAAGAGTTCTTTGCGAGTTGCTTTTCACTTGAAGTTTTTCGTGTTGTTTGTTGTGTGTGTGTGTGCGCTCGTAATTAAACGTCGACAGGCTACAAATATCCTTTTTTGCATATGCTAAAGTGCATTGCACTCCGCTTCGCTTCCCTTCTCACCCCTTTCGATACCCTCTAAGCCAGGCATTGCAATTTCCGCCCGCGCTCGCTGTCAATTCAAATGTCTCGCATGCTTGTGCACATAAATTAACGTGCAAAGCCGAAAGCGTAGCCAAGCATAAACTGCACTCGGATTGTATTAAAGGGAGGGATGGTGACTGAGGGGGAGGGAAGGGGTGTCCTTGTTGCGGAACTTGGAGCCAAAACGCGCGCTTCCTGCACCGAAAAACGACAACTTCCGCTGCAGTCGCAGCAAGTCTCCTTCCTCCATTAAAATAATAAACACTCCTTCTTCAACCCCTCACACACCTGACAGACGACGACGACAACGACGACTGACTGAGTGACTTTGCTTGCAACGCGGATTCATCTTAGCTGCTGTTGCTGCTGCAGATCCGTCTGCACCCATTTGCCAAAAATAACAGCAAGGAACTAACGCAACAAACGAGCGTGCTCAACAGCTAAGCATGCTTTAGATTTATTTGTAATGCAGGTTAATAAGGTAAGCTTAGTTCTATGTTTTATTTATAAAGTCATGATTCTTGTAAATTTTGATCCTAAGACTGTCTTAGTTAATGTTTGATAAATAAGAATTTGGTTGGTTACTTCGAGATATGGAGACATAAAGAAGCGGACAGTCAGAAAGATTAAGCAGCTTCTAAGTTTTCGAAACAGTTTCAAGCTTCTGTTTGTTTCAGCTGATTGCTATAAATAAGAATTTCTATGTTTCTATTAAATTTGGCTGCTCTTGCTTAACTCTACTTTGAGATATAGCACTTTAAAGCGATGGACAGACAGAAAATCGGAACTGATTCTAAGTCGTTCGAAGCAGCTTCGACCTTCAGACTGCTGTATTAGAAATAAGAATTTCCATGTTTCTAGTTGTTCTATTTTAGTTGTTCTATCTCAACTCTACGTCGAGTTATAGCAATTCAAAGTGATGGACAGTCAGAAAGACCGAGTAGATTTTAAGTTGATGGGAGAAGTTTCGATCTTTAAACTACTTTTATGCGTTACATATAAAAATATCTTTACTGTCAATAAATTACGTTGCTGTAGCTTAACCATAATTTGAGATATAGCGCTTCAAGGCGATGGACAGACAGAAAAACGGAACTGATTTTAAGTCTTTAGAAGCAGTATCGACCTTATGAACGTTTTAATTTATATTTTACAAATAAGAATTTGTTTCCAACAAATTTCGTTGTTTTATCTCCACTCTACGTCGAGTTATAGCAATTCAAAGTGATGGACAGACAGAAAGACGAAGCAGATTCAATGGTCTAACGCACGCGTTAGCACTAACTGATTATGCTCTTCAGAGTTGCAACACTGAAAGCAACGCGACAACAGTTGTACAATTTTTTGGAGGTTTGCATAAGGAGAAGAAGGCGGTGGAGAAGAGCAAGGGAAAGGAAGAGAAAGGAAGTTAGTTGGCGCACTATGTATGCGCATAATTACCCAATTAAACTAAAATTACGTTGCGTGCTCAGACATGTTAAAAGCCTTTTGGCAGACACACACACACACCGAGTCATAGGAAATGCTTGTGTGCCACCTGAACACGATTTTCCTCTTTTTAGCGCGATTTCTTGAGATTAGCGACGAACGCATTGAAAATCGTGGGATTCAAGTTCAGTTCAGTTGCAGTTCAGGGTTCACACAAAGAGAGTTCAGCCGGGGTAAAGAGAGGTGAAAGATGAAGATAGCTATTGTAAGTGCGGACTCTAATAGGTAACATAAATGTAAATAATTGGCACCAGCAATCGCAATATCGAAGAGGCAGGAAAATAGTGAAGGAGGAGAAGTGGCCCCCTTATCCTTGTTATCCTGCTTTTGTCTAATTGTTTATTTATGAGTGCTTGAGTGCGTAATAAAATTACAAATATTTGCACACGCAAGCTATCTATATATGTGTCTACATATGTGTGTGTGTGTGTGTGTGTGTGTGTGTGTGTGAGTTAGGGGGGAAAACACGAGCTGTAATAAAAAAAAATCACTGGACATGTTTTCGTTTCCCGACAACAAAAAAAAAATAAATAAGAAGTTGAGTGCGTAACGCTACATAAAGCACGATTAGAGGCGGGCAAAACAACAACAATAACAAGCAGAAGAATGGCACAAGCAGAAGAAGAAGAAGTTGGAGTAGAAGAAGAAGAAGCAGAAGCAGAACAACTACTCGAAGCACATGTAACAGGCACATCAAAGCGCATTTGCTTCAATTTACTAAAACACCAAAACAACCAACAAAAAAAAGCACTAAAAAAGTGAACGAGATTTGCTTACGTTGTAATAGACGACGGAACAATACCCTGTACTGGGAATATTATGAATACCTTTAAATTAATTTTAAGTTTCTCCTTAACAAACTTCTGAAAATTAGGATTTATAAGGAATATTATTGAGGACTTTAGTAAAGTTTACAGTTTCCTATTTGGCGATAGCATTTGAGGAAGATTGATGAATATTATTAATAAATTTAGTTAAATTTAACTAAATTTTAGCGGTTTAGTTTTATCTTAATCAATATCAATTTTTAATTTAAAAATTTTTATTGAACAAAAAAAAAAATTTAAGAGCTCTTCACACTATGTTTGTTTTATAAGTAAATGCTCTATAAACAGGGTTTTTAGTATCTTAAATTGAAAGTAGTATATTTTATAATCCTCTTCGGAAGTTCTTAGATGTAATCCTCTATGTTCCATTTTACCAAAAACAATGTGCCAGCAATCAAGTAACATAAAGAAATATGCAAAAAAAAAAAAACGTTATATTCTGTTTTCTCTCGCACTGCTGTTTTAATGAACACATTTGTAGAATAGATTGTTATCATTTTCGTCTTTTGGATGAAATTAAGGAATTTCACATTGATAATTTGCATTTGTATTTTAGACTTTCACATTTATTTTGATTTATAAGTGGAGGCTCTATAAACAGGGGTTTTCATATAGAATAAATGTTTTCATTTTCGTGTTTGAAATGTAGTTGAGGAGTTTTACAAAAGCAGGTGAAAAATAAATATACTTTTGATTGATTTTTAGTGCTTAACTTGAAATGAAATGAAACCAAGCTTCAGCTATACAATTATTTTTCTTTTCCTCACTTCCTCACTTCCATAATAGCTGCAACTCAGTTAGTTGTGACCAGCCCACATTCACATTCCCAGGGTATTCGAACTAAGCGTTGCATACTTGGGAGCGAATGTGTCTGGCCTCTGTTATCTGTGAGTGATTCAGGATAAACAATAATAGAGTGAGTGAATCACTGCGTGGTCAACGCAGTGCAGGGGAAGAGAAAGAATGGAGGAAGGAAAAAAAAAAACGGCTTATAAATAAATTTGCCTCACTTAAAGTGACCAAATTGTTATCATGATGATATGTGTTAAGATTAAAAGGACTTTCTTGTCTTGCTGCGGCCCCGCGGGCCAAAGGACCCAGCAGAGAACACACACACACACACACACTGATGCATGAGGGGTGTACCATACTTGGCTGACAGTTTAGTTCTCCTTCCCCTTGGGTCAGTTGCCCACCAACCGCAGCATTGAGTTGCTTCTCTATTTTCTTCTTTTTTTTTTGCCTTCATTCTTTTTCACATGCTGATTTCATCTTGGCGAGGATGGGGAGACAGAGACGAAGACGAAGACAGAGAGTGAGTGGAAGCATAAACAAGGATGTAGTCCTTGAGCATTGTGCAGAGTTTTACGCTGATTTTTATTTCGCAGCAATAAATTTTTATGCGCCAGCCACTTCATAATTCGCTTAAGCGTAAGACATCGACCAACCACCGACCGACTCTCCACTCCTCTCTCTTCTACTCCAATCTCTCCTCCTCCATGTGTCTGTTCTGTCATTGATATCTGTCCTTGTTTTTCGGCCCCCAACAACTCATGCTTAAAACGCTGCCCGCAGGCTGCAAGTGAAAGTGGCTCTGGAACTGGAAGTTGACACACTTTATCTTGTAAATATGCTGGTTTGAGCTGTGGCTCTCTCTTAATGTACTTTGCTTGCTCAGGACAGTGATTAGTTTTGGAAGTGCATTGGAAATAGAAGCAGGGAAGCAGACTGGAAAGTATAACTTATGATTTGAAATATGTTTGAGAACTTCTTTGGAATAATAGCAAATTAAATGTGAACTTATTGATATCTTTTTGAGCTGTGGCTCTGTCTTAATGTAAATTGTTTGCTCGGGACAGTTATTAGATTTGGTAGTGCACTAGAAATAGAACTGGAAAACAGACTGGAAAGTTAACCTTTCGATTTGCTACAAATTTGAGCACTTTACAAGTGAACTTACTGATATAAATTTTAGCTGTGCTCTGTGTTTTTGTACTTTGCTTGCTATGGAAAGTGATTAGTTCTGGAAGCAGAAGTGGAAAGCAGACTGGAAAGTACAACTTCAGACTTTTACTTTATTGGAATAATGGGTATTGAAATGTTTACAAGTGAACTTTCTGATATCTATGTATATAAGCTGGAAGACAAGAGTCAAGTGCTATATTCTTGATTTTTAGTGCTACTTCCCTGCTTTTCCAGTCTGACTTCAACACTTTCTCAGCTTATAATTCCACTGGAAGAAAAGAGTCCAGTGTCATTTTCCTGTTCTTCCAATCTAAAAAGATGGAGTGTGGAAATGAAGTGAACATCAGTAGACATGAAAAATAGGTAGCGGACGAGTTCTTTCCTTTACGCAAACTGGAAGTTCCAAAAGAAACTTCCACTGGAAGGAAATAGTAACTGTAAGAAGCAGACTGGAAATTATTGGTTTGAAGTTTTTACACTCTTTTGAACTGTTGAGTATTAAACTTTCTGATTAACTAGAGAATTGTTTTTGTCCAGGCTAGAAGTTCCAGCCGAAATTGGAAGTGTTATATTTCATATAGCGAGTAAATGGAGATTTGGGGCTTGGAACTAAAAATAAATTGTTGCTGTTTTAATGTGGCATCGTAGATAGTAGTGTAGAACAGAGAGGTAAGGGGATTTTTTCAGGGGGGGATAGTCTGACATTGTGGCAGTTTGTACATTTCAACTTTGATTGCTGTAAAAGCTTTTTAATTGCCCAGCGACGGAGAGGAAGGCGGGGCGGGACAACTAGAGAAAGGCAGCTGCAAATGTGTGCAAATTTAATTAATTTTCGAAAAAGCAAGATAAACGACACAAAAACACGCACACATGGTGTGTGTGTGTGTGTGTGTGTGTGTGTGTGTGTGTGTGTGTTGTAAATCCTTTTTTACTCAGCATAATTAAAAAATATGAGTAGAGCACAAAATTAAAAATCCTAAATCAAATTTCGCAGCGCACAGAATGACATATGTGTTTGTGTGTGTGTGTGTGTCTATGTGTTGGTGTGAGTGTTGTGCGTGTGTGTGTTGATCTCAAGGGCACAATGTCGTCGGGGTTAAAAATAATTCAAATGCTTTTGCAGCTCATTACGTGAAAAACCCGTAGGTTCGTTTATGCAAACACACACACACACACACACACACACTAGAGACTGCTCTGTGTGTGTGTGTGTTTTGTTTGCTTGGCCCTGCCCCCGCCTCCGCCCCCCGCAAAAAAGTAGCAGGCCGCATTTGAACATTTTCCAATTTTCCAAACCCTTATCATAAATTAAGAAGTGCTCGTCAAAAACTGTCTGCCCCCGAGGGTGTGGGTGAGGCAATGGGTTAAAGCGTGGGGGCTGTCAAGGGGTTAAGAGCGTGAGAAGAGGAGGAGCGGAGTATGTGCGTTGTGTTTGCACTGCCAAAGCACAAAATGAAGATGCGGGCGATGATGATGAATGCCTGCCTGCCTGCCAGCTTTCCTTCCTTTCCTGCTTTCCAGCTTTCCTTTTCTGCGTTGCGTGTAGAAAAATTCGTAAATTCAAAAACCAAAATCAGGCAACAGAAATCAGACCAGCGTCTTGTGAGATGCAAAATAGCAAGGACAAGAAGGGGAAGCGGGCAATGGGTGTCGGGGGCGGAGGTAGAGGCGGAGTTAACGGGTTTAGCAGACAGGACACTCACGAGTCGAGCCCAAAAACCTTCTGCTGCTTGTCGCTTATCAAACGTCGCGTCACAAGAGCAGCGCTAATGTAGCTGCGGGTAAGCAAGGCAGCAAGGGGAAGGAGGGAAAGGGGAAGGAGAAGGAGACTGTTGCTTCAGCGGTCTAATCAGCAGGCAAGCAAACAGCCACAGTGCCTGAGATAAAGCAACGCACGCACCAAAAGCAACAACGACGACGAGAGTACCACAAAGTAAATCCTTTTGTCTTTAAAAGACGAAGCTCTACACCAAAAAAGGGTTAAGAGGGTGGGGTGGGCTTTAAAGCAAAGCAGAGGGGTTGGGGTAGGGTAAGGCACACGCACGCAATCTGGCAATCTCTCACCCTTTAACCCTAGCTGGTCCCGCACTTCTCTGTTCTGTCCTGTGTCCCATTCCCGGATACTCCAACTCAAGCTGAAAGCTTGAGCCTGCTGATAGAGTAGTCATTGCTTGGTGGTAGGGGCAGGGAGGCTGAGTGGAATTGGGAGAGGTGGGAGGCTGTGTGTGTATTATTTATGAAAATCGTCGACGTTATCGGGCACTCTCAAATATTTACAACCAAAAGCTTACGGTTGCCATAATTAAAATTGTATCCGAAATGTGCCTCAGCCTCCCGCTTTTTACAGCACAGGGCTGAGCTGCTACCCCCATTGAACCCTTTAAGTGTGCGGCGCTGGGGAGCAGAGAAGTAGCGGGAGACGAGAAAGGGCAGAGGGAGAGCAAGAGGGAGAGTACACGCTATCAGGACCCCGGGGCGCATTTGGTAAGAGGACTGTGAGGCGGAAGTAAAAATAAGATTTTATGGCTTACTTTTCATAATTTAAATGCCGTTCGCCTGTTTTCTTGTTAAATGCAAAACGTTTTAACCATTGTCGCAGGACCGAACGCAGTTGTTAATCGCCCCGATTCGAGAGCGAGTTAAAGCGCGCGCTTCTTAAGCTCAAATCCATCAATTCAATTAGCAAAAGTGTGGAGGGAAAGGTTTTCGTCTTATCTTTTGGAGATTTGCCACTTAAAAGCGAAAATGCAAATTTCACTGTGCGGGTAGCTAATTTAAATGCTTGCCTCAAAAGTCGACTATGGAAATTCATTATGCAGGTGTAGTCCGGAGTGACTAACCGACTTCCCCTCGCTCCTCCGGCTCCGAGAAAGGATGTGACTATGTGGCTATGTGGCCATGTCCTGGCGCAGACTTGACAAGGGTTTTTAATGACAGAATGAAAACGACAACTAAAACGGGACAACAACAAAAATAATGACGACAACAAAAGTGCTGCTCAGTCGAGTCCTTGTGGTACTTTGAAGTTTTGCCAGGATGTGTGCTGACCAGGATATGCCATTGGTGTCAACTGTCCAGCCTCTGTCTGCCTGGCCTAAAACATCTTGTTCACACTTGTCGGCCTGGCCTTCAAGACTTCTCTTGTTGTTGTTGCTCTTGTTGCTGTTTTACCTGCTCGAGGACTTGATGAACTGTAGAGCTGTGAATCTCTCAGTCTCTCTCTCTCTCTTCTCTCTGTCTGCTTATCAGTCTTAGTCTCAGTCTCAGTTGAAAGTAGTCTCCAGCTGCTCCGCCTCTGTCTCTGTCTCTGTCTCGGTCTCGGTCTGTGTCTCTGTGTCTGTGGCTGGCTGGCTAAATTATTTCAGCAGGATGTGACACTACAAGCAAAACAAGATGCTTCTATCCTTCCTTCTCTGCTGCTGCTGCGTGTCCAAGTGTCCTGTCCAAGCCAAGGCCTGAAAAGTGTCAAACATTCAAAATAGTAAAATCAAGTAACCTTTTGTTTTTCCACTTTAGACAAGAAGAGATGAGAAGTGTGGTGAGGTGAGTGAGGAATGCAAAGCTGTTCTTGTTCGTCCTCGGGATATCCTGTGTGTGTTTCAGTGTGTGTGTATGTGTGTGTGTTTGTGTGGAGAACTCTCTCGTTGTCTACGGTCTGAGTGTTTAGACACTTAAGGTAAACTTTTGAGCTAATTGGTTGTTTTGTGGAAATTAATTGCTTTAACTTTATTTTTCGGGGGCAACGACACACACACAAACACACACTCACATGTGGCTTAAACCCTTTGTTGGCAACCCTATGAGTGTTGTTTAAGCGGTAAACGCAGCAGCAGCAACAACAGCAGCCCAGAGCATAACCCATATTGCACTTTATGATGCATGTCGTCCACATGAGCAACAAAATATTGGTATTTACTTAGTGCTCCAGCCGCAGACAGTGGACAGAGCTCCAAAAAAAAAATACCCAAAATAAAACAAGTAAGAAAGATACAGTCGAGTATGCTCGACTTTGAGATATCCGCTACCGATTTTGATTAAATGCAAACAAGTTTGGAATTATTCTTAAAATATACCAAATTAATATTCCGCAAAAGAATTTATACAGCGTGGTATTAATTTTAAAATTGTATATTTGGTATATTGAAAAAGTGCGATATTAACTATTAAATATATCTAAATAATATATCGCAAACACACTAAATATACCAATGATAAAGTTCGACAATAATTTTAAAATATACCAAATTAATATACCGCAAAAATACTAAAAAACATATTGAATGTTATATTTGGTATATTGATACAGTGCAGTATTAATTTTAAAGTCTACCAAAAAGTAATATACCATAAAAATACTGAGAGTATACCAAAGGCTATATGTTGTATATTGATGCAGTGTGGTATTAATTACATTACATTAAAAATACCATTGAGTGATCAATATACCATATTACTTTTTTTTGATAATAAGGAATCTATTGTTATTGATTGTGACAGCAGATTTCATTGTCTTGTAGCCAAGTTTCTAATGCATGTTCGGTCAAACTCTGTTGATCATTTTGTACCGATATTTAACCTAAGTATGTTAGCTACATTTTCGAATCTATGTACATAATCGATAGTTTATCATATCGTTTATAGATAGGCTCTATTAAAAGTCAGTTGAATCTTGAATTCTCAAATATGGAGTATTCGTTGCCTTTTCTCCATATCAGTATAGACTACATTAATGAATTTTAGCTTGAATTCATCAGAATTTAAATGCTTATCCGCATTCTGTAAACCCAAAGCTGTCAGTTAACATATCCTTCCCTGTCTTGCTTTCACTACCGGGTATAAAAAATACACCGAAGCCCATCAAAAAATCGAGAGCAGCGGCTTTCATTTCTTGCCAATTTGCAGTTGGTCTTTTTTTTGTGTATTTCTGGCAATGGATATATATGTATACATTTGTATATAGGATAGGGATTGGTTGGGCAGCAGACGCTACTTGCAAGTTATTATATTTGCTTTGTACTTCTCCGGGGTGCTGGGCCGCAGCTTATTAAAAAAAGGAGCTGTCCAGCCAATCTCTCTATGTGTGTGTGTGTTTGAGTGTGTCCAAAAAATAAAACCGAAAAATCCAAGAAGCACAAAACTGCCTGCCAAAGTGGAGATGGAGTGGCAGCTGGCCATAAAACAACGGCCACAAAATTGAACAGGAAAAACGTAGTCGAAGCCGACGCCGAGCGCAGGGCTGAAACACAGGCCCCGTTGCCATCGTCATCGTCATCGTCGACGTCGACGTCGTCGTCGCCGGCTGTCAATATGGAAATTCATATCAGTTGCATGGAAAATTATGACGGTGGAAGTCAGAGAGAGAGAGAGAGAGAGTTGGGGGAGAAAGTTGCCCAAACTCAAGTTAGCTGTGGCAACTTTTTGACGTCGCGACGTCGTCCACTTTATATCGAGCCAGTCTCAGTGCTTGCTTTCTACCTGCACTTGTTCTTTAAGTCTTGAATTTGTCTGGCATCTTTTTGTGGGTATTTTAGAAGACATTGGCTAATTGAATTTGTCCTACAACAATAACTGAATCTATATGTATAGTTATAGTAAACTGACTCGCTGTAAACTAGATTACGAGAACTAAATGCAAACGAACGAGCAAAAGCCAATGACAAAATACATAAGACAAAGCGCTCTCAATGCCCAAATATCACGTACTGTCTGAAAATGTGTGTGTGTATCAGTATGTGTGTGTATCAGAATGTGTGTGGGTGCAAACATATTTGCATTGCACATTAGAGTTGACAGTCTGCGAACTAGTTTCAATAACGCTCCTAACCCAAAGCTGACTTTAAATTGAAATTTGGTAGATTTACAAATTGTATAAGTAAGAAGTGAGATAATCCATTTAAAAAAAAACTTAAAAATATACCAACACAAAACAAAAATATACCGAAAGCTAGTTTTGGTATATCAGTAGTGAGTCTCAAAATTATTATACAAAATATTCTTATATATACCGAAGGTTTCAAGTCTACTTATGAAAATCCATGCAAATATCCAAAATATACTTTAAATCAAAATTTGTACATTTAATTTTTGCTAGATTTACAAATTTTATGTGCAAAAAGTAAGAAAGCTACTGTCGAAAGTCAATTTTTTATAAAAAAAAACATATAATATTATATACCAAACAAATGCTAAAATATAATGAAGGCTATTTTTAATATATCAGTTTTGAGCGGACATAAATATTTATTAAATTTATTCAATTACAATTTTAGATACAATATAAATGTAAACAGTATTCAATAATATATGGAATATACATATAACATAAAATGCAACGTAATCTTCAATTCTAGTTATGAAAATCAATAATAAATATTTTCTCATATTATTTCGTTTTATTTTTGTGTATCTCTTTAATGTCACATTTATTTGTGATAGAGACTTTAGCTGTTCAGCTCAATTTTATTTACATTTTTGTATAATATTTAAATAACTAAGGATTATATTCCAAATATAGCCTTCAGTATTTTTTGTAATTTTTCCGTTAATAGAAAAGTGAAAAGTGAAACAAATAAAAGATCTTTCCGTACTTTTTTATAGCAACTTTTACTTGCATCCCATTTTTAATAAAACCATATTCTTAAAATATACCAAATTCTTTATTTGGTATATAATCCTAGCACTAAAAACAATGAGCACAACACAATTTTAAACTGAAGAAATTCAATGACAAGTTAAATTTAAAGTACACAACGAATGAAGAATAAATTTGTGTCAATTTTAAAGTGAAGCGTTTATCTACAGTTGTTCTTTATTCAAAAACAAAACTAAAGTTCGCCTTGAGAGCGTCTTAAGTGTTTTATAAACGAACTAGTTCATTTGAAGGAAACAAAGTACTTCAGAGTTTGACTTTATTTGCGTTGCCTTAATAGACAAACACACACACATTGGCACACTCAACTAAGGCACTCATACGGCGAGTGGCGAGTCGTAAAATTAAAGTGCATTAATTGAGTAATCTTAAGCAAAAGGTTGAATGTAGACATTTTACCTTTTAGTTTAGCTGCGTTGTCCCAAAATGTCTTGGGGCGCATTCGACGCGTCGCGTCGAGAGGACATCTTGGGTATAGACTTGAGCTGAAGCTGGAGCTGGATTTGTATTTGGAGCTTGCAGCTCGTCGACTTTGCGGTCAGAAGGGAGAGAAGGAGTGGGAGTGGAGGGTGTGAGGTATCCTTTAAGCCAAAATCCGCTGTCATCTTGGCCACCACAATCATAACCATTAGCCTTGGCGTGTCTCTAATCAGACAGCGAAAGTTGTTGTATAGCTTTCTCCCTCTCTCTGTTGGTATCTCGTTCACTCCCTGCCTCGGTTATCGTGCTGGGTCTGTATTGATTTTTGCTTTGGTTTTTAAACTGCCAGCCACATGAACACATTGCACAACAAATGACTTTTGGGGCTGGTCGCTCTTTCACTGAACGGGGTGCGGTTAATTTGCTTTAATGTTGGCGTAAAGCGGAGTTGGAGTCAGAGTCGAAGTCGCACTCACAACAGCCACAGCCATTAGCTTGGCATAACTCCTTTACTGCCAATGTCGAGAACAACAACATTTGTCGCTGTCGTCAGAGTGAGAGACAGAGCGAGAGAGCGCCAAAATTCAAGATGTTTACGCAAAGGAAATCCCACGTAATGACCGTAATAATCGCAGTTAATTAGTCGACGATGGCGACGGCCGTTAGTCCATCCTCCAGTCATCGTTGTCCCCCTACCTTTTTAACAGCCTGAGCGCCTGACTTGTCTCTCTATGCAAAATAGCATAGCTAACTGAATACAAGAACACAACACAAGGCAGTCGTCGACAGACAGCGGCGCCGTCTCCATCTCCATCGTTTTGCTAGAGTCTAGAGTCCCGGAAATGGCAACAAACGCACTACAAAACGTTTACCAGTCTCTTCTCCCTCTGCCTCCCATTATTATTATTATGCTGTGTCTGTGCCTGCTGCTTATGACTAACTGGAAGCGCTGCCTTCGTGCTCATACCTCGTTCCCTCTCTCTGCCTCTCCCATAGAGCCTTGCCCAACCGATGCCCCTTTTTTGACGCTTGAGCGCACAAAACACGCGGAACGCGCAAATCGCGCCGATGGCAACTTTCAGGTTCCAAATAGAGCTGAGCATAACTCGTGCTTGCCTAGCAAACATGTTTACAAGAAAACCTTACACGAACCTAGATCGTTTTAAAGAGTCTCCGATATATATTTAAAGGACTTACACGAACCTAAATGGTTTCAAAAAATGACATCAGTAAGCTTGCAAGACCAAATTAAATGCTATTTGCAGAAATCAAGCCTCAGCCTCCCGACTTTACCCTTAGGTTGATAACATTAAGTGCCAAGATTACAAAGGCATGTTAAGCTTGACTACTTACTAATTTAATGTATGATTTTAAATAGCATATTCATTTTGGTATACTTCGTCGAACAATGTTGTGTAATAATTGCAGTCTCCTTGCTCTTACCTGCGCTCATAGTTTTCTCTGTCAGTCAGTCAGCACTAACACACTGAGGTATGTTATACAGATTATACGGCTAAAAACTATCAGCTTCGCACATCATTTTAGTAGTCTCTCGCTTTGTAAGTTCCACATTATAAAATATGGCCATACCACACTTATCCAGTCCACTTATCTGATTAAACTTCTACATTTAGTAAAGCTTCAAGTGATGCTGAACTCCACTTCTCTGATTTGTTTCTAACAAAATTTTGTTATCTATTGACTGAATTAACCTGCACATAGATCAAATGTTGAACATGAGAACCTGTCACAAGTGACTTTATCCACAGTGATTCAATTTAGGCGTTTATCGCTGCCCCCTTGGGAAATCTCCGTAGGTACACAACTGAAGAGGCAACTGTTTCTTTTGTGTAGGAAGCGAGGTTTACCTAAAACGTGTCTGCTGATCTCTGGTTTCACGACTACCGGTTGTATGACGGCTCTCCACGTGTAGACCACAACCACCACAATACTCTCTAAAAGGCCTCGAGCACTTGGTTCCCGTGGTACTAGAAAACTTCCGGTCGGGTTTCGTACCACAAGAGGATACTACCAATTTAACTCCATAGTATTGGTGACGCTCTCGATAATCGCTTTCGATGAAGTAAAACTTAAACTAATTAACCTACAGTCGATACTCTACCAAACTATGCGACCTTCCAAGGTGCTACCACTCATTTAGCCGTAGAAGGTTGTCCTAAAAACAAACAAAGGTTGCTCTCTCCCTAACTTTGCCCCCATTCAATTGTTTAAAGTCGTGTCGCAAGCTAAACACGCGCTCATCTCTAGGAGAAACTATTTTCGGCATTCCTTGGACATGGCAATGGGGGTAAAAAGTAGATTGTGGGTGAGAGTTAGGGTTAAGGCTGGGGTTAGGGTTGGGGTTGAGGTTGGGAAGACTGTGGACCTAGGTCGCCTGTTTGATGGTGGCTCAACCCATTCGCAGTTTGCCGTCATTTTTGGTCGTGTGAGGAGTTTTGGCAAATTTTTCGGGTTGCGTTTATTGCGTTCATTATGTGGGCAGCCGAAAAAGTCGAACCCGATTGAATGGGCGCAGGGTTGCAAGGTTGCAGGGTTGCCTTGCCTTGCCTCGACTCAATGACTGTGCCTGGCTGTAATCGTTGGCGTTATCTGGGCGAGAATGAAAAGTCATTACCGCCATTCGTTCCAACTGGAGAGTGGAGAGAGGAGGTGGAGGGTGCACAGTCAAACGCTTGGCTGCTTGAGTCGCATGGTCATTGAAGCGGAAACGGAAATGCGTCGTGCGAGGCGGCAGCCCTCTGCTGCTTCTTCTTCTTCATCTCCTTCTTCGATGCTGGTGCTCTTCAGCTCAAGTTCTTCGACATCGTTTCAGGCTCAGGGTTTCCTGCATTAATAGATTAATGGACAGCGCATAAGAAGTTCTGAGTGGGGAAAAAGGGAGAGATGGGGGCGTGAACAGGCAACGCGCAAAGCTTTGTAATTAATTTGAGACGCTCAAGGGTTAAGGTAAGAAGAAGAAGAGCGGATTTTCATGTGCACAAAACCGAAGTTAATAATAAGATGCAGCACATTTAATAACAGCGAGCGCAGCCATTAAAACAAAGTGCTGGTCACAAAAGCACGCCCACCGCCTTCCGCCCTCCGCTTTAACCCCTTGAAGCCCCCGCCCCGCCCGCATTCGCATACAGCGCCTAAATGCAAATGTAAACATCTGCATCTGTATGTGTGTGTGTGTGTTTGGTGAGTACATTAATTGCGTTGTTGTTGTGCATGAATTACACGTATAGGTTTCAGTTTCAGTGGCCCTTGCTTTAGGCCTGGTCAAAACGGACAGCGGCCCACGAGCCACGGGCCACAATACTTTACTTACATGGTAATTACGACTTCCGGGCAGCACAACACACAGACACACACACACACATACATTAACATGCGAAGAACTTGAAGTTCAACTTGCAAATGGACAGCGAGCAGCGACCAGCGAACATTTCCGTTCAACGCTCTGCACTGTGGTTGCTAGGTAAAATTTTTGAGGTTTAAATTGAGCAAGTTTCTAATATGCTGAGCTGAATTTTCTAACCTAATAAAGGCTAGACTTCTTTGTACTCATTGTCTTAGAAAAGAAAATATTATAATATGCCGAACTTTCTTTTCTTTATAAAGAGAAGGTATATTTTGTACTATATGTAATATAAATTAATACCAAATATGCACTCTCTATTTAGAATCTTGAATTCTTTGCTAAATGTTAGCAATTATTGTCAGAAGAGTTTTGTGAACTTTACAAACTGCTCTTTGGGTGGTGTTTCTTGAAATACTTTAGTAAAGCCTTGGAACTATTTGTTGGTGTGGATAGATCAGAGAGCTGTTACTTAAATCTTATTAATAAAAGCTTTGAATGTAAATTCGAAACATCAAGTTAAAGTTTAGTAGTACATTTATATGATAGAGCTTATAGTAAAAAGCTGTATGTGAAAGCTCTCCGATCTAGCTTATATTAATAAGCTTTAACTAAAAGCTTTATGGTTTGATGATCTAGAACAGATATAGTCACTAGATCCCTTGATCAAAGAGCTTTTTCATAAAGCTTATCAATTGATGCTTAATCTTAAAGCTTTCTAATATAGTGATCACTGCTGCTTTACGTTAAGAAGCTTTGTGCTCTTAATCAATAAAAGAAAAAGTTTTTAAGCAACTTTTGTCCCACTGTGTGGCATTTTGAAGATGCCCCTCAAGCGCTGCGCTCCGCTGTTGCGATGTTATATTCAGCATGTCCGATACCTGGACACACACACGCACACATACATGGATAGACAATGCTGCCCAGCGGCTGTGAAACGTATTGTTGCATTTATGCATATCCTGTGTGTTGGTGTGTGTGTGTGTGTTGATGTGTGTGTGTGTGTGCGGTCATTGTGTTGTATTACACATTGAAATGTTAATTGTTTTAAGCAATAATTAGGATTGCAATCAAAATGGTTCTCGGCACCGTCACGCTTTGCCTGCCCCCGAAAACTTCTTCTTTAGCTGCTTCTCTTCTTTCTTCCCCTCTCTTCTCTTTCTTGTTGTGTTTGCTTAGTTACCGTTAAGTAGCCTCGCACACACAAACACACACACACACACACACACAACCACACATGCACATTAATTGTATTTGTATCAATTAACAAAAGGGTTAATTTATGGCGCTCAAGGGCTACTGCTCGACCTGCCTCCACCTCTTCCCCCTCCCGCCACTTCTCCCTCGCTCGCTGACCCCCAAAAGTGAACCCTGTTAAATGAAAAGGACCTCTGGCTGCATTGTTTGCCTGCTGCCTCCTTGTTGCCTCGTTTGTTGTCTCGTGTCGTGTTGTGTCGTAGCTGCCATTAACCCTTTTGCCCTCGAGATGGGGAGGCGCAGTGGGGAGCAGAGCTCCATGTGTGTGCCCCAAAAGAAGGCGGAGGAGGGAAGAGGAAGAGGCGCATGTTGATGCACGCTGTGACCTGCAGTTACACTTAATTCAGTCTGATGATGATGACGATGATGATGATAACAATAATAATAATAATATGCCTTTATTATTGATACCAACACTTGTAACAAGTAACGGTAAATGCGTGTATGTGTGTGTGTGTGTGTGTATTTTGTGGGGTTATTAATGTTATTTGCTTGTTTACATGCACGTGAACCAAGCACATCAATAAGGGGCAATCAAGTCGCGCCGACAAACTTCCGACCAGCAAAAGACACAACAACAACAACAACTGTCACAATGTGCTTCTTCTTTGTCCTTCCCCCTTCCCCGCTTCCTCCTCGAGGACATTTGTAACCCTTTGGAAGAGCATAAAGCGCAAGCAAAAGGGAATAAATAAATATACAATAAATGCAAACAGATCATAAAAAATCTATTAAGCAACCACATGTAACGCTGACGAAAGCCCAACACACACACACTCACACACACACACACACACATGCTCACCCCATTCGATGGCAAGTCACAAGACGATAAAATATCAATCGTTGGAAAACAAGAAATCAAACAGCCATCAAAGCGACGTTATGCCTATGACTACAAAAAAATAAGAAAAAAACAAAGAAATGTGCATGGCAAGGGGTTAAAGCACAAAACAAAAGCGTCGACCAAGAGATACCCTGTAATTAGCAAAATATATAGTGCTGACCACATGTGGACACATGTTTCTCACTTCTGAATTCAAAGAGATGTAAAAGAGAATAAATAAATATACAAAAAATTCAAACAGATCATAAAAAATCAATTAAGCAAAAATATGTTAATCGCCTTAAGTTTTTCAATAATCTTTTTTATTTTCATCAGTATAAAAAGTAGTTAGAATTTCCAATTATTTTTTATTTAAAAAAAGTCTAAGTATCCACTTTTGCACATAATATTTTTAATTACACCTTAATAACACTTTTAATGCGTATAAGATTATTATCGATTAAATTCTGCATAATATCTTTTGGAATATTTTTCCGCTCAGCAGTGAAAAAACATGTATCCACATACTTATGCTTGGCACTGTGTATGAACTATGCTAAGGAACTTTCTCTTAATAGATTTCCCATAATTTATGCTCATTTAGAAAAGACCTTAGGAGTATTCCGCATAGCAAAGCAACTTTGACTTTTGCGTCTGATAATTGTGCCAAAATTATAAATTAGATTATTCACATGAATTTTCAATGGATTACTTAATTTTAAATGTGTTTGTGAAGACGTGCAACGGCTAACAATTGTGTCTAAAATATATATTAAATAATTGAACTTAGTCTTTAAGAGAGGAGTTACAATTTGCAATATAATTGTGAAGATTTGTGAAGAGTTCGCCTAGGAATTGTGATCAAATTTGTGAAATAGAAAATATCAATATCAAATGGAATATTTTTGCCTCTTTATTCTTTTCGAAGTAATATTATTGAATATGAATGGCTATTGATTTACTTAGTATTTTTGGTAACTTTTAGTATTTTCTTTATTAATTTCGTTACTAATTTATTCTTTCCTTTCCTTGCTTTTTTACAGGGTATGCCCAGCGATACCCACAAGCGGAAAAAAAAAGCAAAACCGTAACTGGCAAAACAACACGAGTTCAACCCGTTCCCTGTTCCAGTTCTCGTTCTCCATCCAGAGTGAGTAGCTTCTTCCCTAACCAATAATACACCCCATCGGCCACATGTGTGTATATTTGTATGTGTGTGTGTGTGTGTGTGTGTGTGTGTATGATTGAGTGCCAGTTGATGTTGTTGTTGTTGTTTACCCCTTTTTGGCTTCGATTTGTGCTCGACTCATCTATCAATGTCAAATTATGAAGTGATCATATTTGGATTTATGCGTATCACACACAGTATGTGGGCGATTGCCACAGATATCCTTGGCTAGATGATGAGGCACGCGGCTTAAAGTTAACTGTGCCACACACAAACACACATACGACAAAAGCAAACTTAACCCAGCCACTTAAAGGTGTGCGACCGACTAAAGTTCGCACAATGGGAATGTTTAGTTGAATACGTGGGAAGTTGAATGGGGGAAAGTAGGAGAAAGAAAAGGGTTTTGAAGGATAAAGTTTTATTTTACTATTATTAGAAATTTACAAGTTTATTTGAGGACTAAGCTTGATCTTAGGTCACAGTTTGAGGAAATATACTTAGTACATACTAACCAAATATGGGACGGAGCGATTGAATTTAATGTTGAAAGAAATTTTCAATTTTTTAGTATATAAATTAATTGGTATATTGTTTAGTATTTCTCATTCGAACATTTTGTAGTATTTCCATGGTATTATTGATTAGTATTTTCACTTTCGAAATTCTCACACATTAAATTATAAAATCTATAGTATTTCCATGCAGTTTTAGTATATTGTTTTGTATTTTACATTAGAAACACACAAATTTTAAATTGTGAAGCTTGTTGTATTTAAATGAAGTTGGTATATTTTTTAGTATTTTTCATTCGAAATTTTTGTAGTATTTCCGTGCAGTTGGTGTATTGTTTAGTATTAAACTTTCGAAAGTCTCGCATTTTAAATTGATACTTTTTTAGTATTTTTGCGGTTTCGGTGTATCGCTTAGTATTTTGCTTTCGGATGCAATGCTCAATTTTTAGTATTTCCAAGCAGTTTTAGTATATTAATTAGTATTTAAATTTGACAAATTTTTTAGTATTTCTATGGAGTTTTGGTATATTGTTTAGTATTTTACATTCGACCAGTTTTTTAGTATTTCCATGCAATATTGATATATTTATGAGTATTTTACATTCAGCTAATTTTTGATATTTCTATGCAGTCTGCATATTGTTTAGTATTTACTATTTGAATGCTCACACTTCAAAATAGAGGATTTTTAGTATTTTCATGGAGTTTTGGTATATTGACTAGTATTTTACACTTTAAATTGAGAAATCTGGCAATGCATAAGCTCAGCATTTAATCGCTTTCTGTCCCATTGTGGTTGCCACACGAATGTTGCATGTCAAAGGGGCAAAAACAAATGGCAATATGAAAAGGTGCAGAGAGAAAGAGAAAGAGAGGGAGGCATTGAAATAAAGAAGGCAAAGCGAAGAGGAAAAAAAAACCAGAATAGTGGAAGGAAAATATGAAGCCCCGGCTAAGCCCATAAGCGAACGTGTTCATAATATTTACAGTTATTGATATTTGAAAAGGCGGAAAATTTATAACGAGCGACATGTGTGTGACAACATGCCGCCGAAGCCGATTTCGATGCCGAGTTGTGTGGCACGGCACAGCAGAGCACAGGAAAGCAGAAGAAGGGTGCAACACTAAGCGCAATATTCAATCAAAAATCGATTACAAGGACCAAAGGACCAAACAGTGAATGAGCATGTGGTCGTTGCTGTTGCCGTTGCCTTTGCCTTTGCGATTGAACGTGCCACACAGTTGACTAGATGACTGAGGCGGAGATGGGAGATGGAGGTGGAAAGTGAAGTAGAAAGAGGGCTGGTGTAATGCGACGTTGAAGAAGGTTTTGCGGGGACCTTCGAGCTAGCTGACGATGAGGCTGTGGCAGGTTAATCTTTGCCACACACACACACACACACAAACTCCTGCTCCCTCTCCCTCTCTCGCTCTCTCTCTCTTTCTCTGCTACATATGCGACACAAACAGTTGGCGCCACTTGGCGGCCGCATGGGCATGACAATGAATTATTTGCCTGTCCGAGGACTGGCGACTCGCAGCCTCAGCGTCAACAACATCTTTGGCTATACCCTGTTATTTCATGTGCCAGCTAAATGGTTGTTTGTTGTCTTCACTATCATTACTCAAAAGTATTTTAAACTTATGTTTCATTTACTTCTCACAAGTTAGAGGTCCATTTAAAGCTCAATACTTTTGGCAAGAAAACAACCAGTTCTTGGTGATGGATAAAAGATCTGTTTTACTATTATATCAAATTCACATTCACTGAATTTCTTTTAAATTCTAATTGCTTCAAGTTTAGTGCTTAAATTAGCTTTTAAAGAAAACATCATATTCGATGCATATGTATATGTACTATTTGGTGATGAAAAATATCATAAACATTCTAAACAACATATTGCGTGATGACCATTTGAAAACTTCCTATTGCATATCGTTCATGATGAGTATTTGGCAGATATCTCTTATTATTTATTTTTTTTAATTTCTTGAATTTCTTTAGATTAATTACAAATTTAAAAGTAGTCCAAGTATCAATTGGTATAATCTTTTGTTATAAAATAAATAGGAAATAACCTTGTTATACTATATCATAATAAAAGATCTTTATTAATGGATCATCACCAAATTTACAGAACAAGAAAATCATTTTGTGGCAATAGAGTATAAAGTATAAAGAACCTTGAAACACTTTTAAATTTGAACGTAATCTAAAGAAATACTTTATATGATTTCCTGCATGAAATAAGCACATGTAATTTTGAATGCCTGTGATTATTTAAGGCAGAAAACAAGTTTGTTATACTTGAATGCAATATTCTCAACATTTGATGTCGATGTGTTGCCAGTTCTTTATTTATATTTATAAGGTATTTGACTAGTCAACCTCTGCTTATTCTTCAGCTACGTTTTTTTCGAATGCGTGTGCGTTTTTGTCAAACAATTTTAAAACCTTAATTCACATGTGTAAATTGAAAGCAGCACCTGTGCTGACTCTGGACAAAACCGACACTGAGGGGTAGAAGGAGTTTTGACTGGGGGAGGGACTGAGGAAGGTTTGGGTGTTCTTGAGTGGGGAAGGGGGGCGGAGGGCATGGGTATTGAGAGCATCAACGCTTGAATTATGGAGCAGCCTGCGTCTGTCTATGCTTGATTTATGGGCCAACACTCACTCCACTCTCCACGCTCTCTTCGCTCCTTTTCCTCTTGCCTCTTTCCATCAACCTTTTTTCGTCCCACGTGTCGCATAATTCTTCATATTTTTGTGGACGCTTTTTGAGAGGCTTCAACCTGGCTCCAATGTGGAGCAGCCAGCTTCACAATATGCCCAGTTTCATTCGCTACTCGCTGTTCGCTGCCTCGTGTGGCAGCTGCCGTGGATAATTTGTAATTTAACCACTTTTCAGGTTCAGTAGCCGCAGTTTTTGTCCCCGTCCGTCTCCCCCTCAGTCGTAGTCTTTGTCAGCGTTGTGGATGTTGTTCCGCTTCCGTTGGGCGTTGGGCAACTTCCGCTGTGCACCTTTTGTCTGCCAGCCAATTTTGGGAGCATATAAAATAAATACCCTTCGTTAGGGTATTACCAATTTTGACAGGCAACGCTTTATAAAGATGTGGTCTCCATATAAGTCAATATGTTGTTTAAAGTGGGCTTCTCTTTAAGACGTAAACGAATACAAGAAATGAGAAGCACAATCGAAACAGTTGTTATGAGTGAGTAGAACGTTCGAAAAGTAACGAGTAGTAAAGAAAGTTTTTAACTTTGGCTAATAAAAGGTGCTGAAGTAAGAAGAGATCTAATGTAACGAGTGATAAATACAGCGAGACTTTTAAGCCCTGTCAATGCTGAAGTAACGAGAGATGAAACGATAAGGTGTTTAGAAGTAACGAGTATTAAACACAGCAAGAAGTTTAAGCTAAAAAGAAAGTAGTAATGTTATAACGAAGGCGAAGTTAGGTAGCAAGGTAATAATTGAAACCAACGAGTAATAAATATACAACGGGTTAGATGAATAATAGTTCATACCCAATTGCCACAAAGATTTATATGAATAATAGTTTATATCTAATTGCTAAAACTTTTACAAAGAATACGAAGTGATGAAGTAACGAGTTGAAGCTTGTCGAAAGTATCGATTAAAGCTAGCGAGTTCCAATAGAAAAGAGTAAAGGAGCTAGTGCTAAAGTAACGAGTAATAGTTGATTGCTACCCTAAAAACTGTTACAACTATTGCAAATTGAGTGATAAAGTGACGAGTGGAAGCTGGACAAAAGTAACGATTTAAACTAACGAGTCCCAATAATAAAAATACAAAGATTTATATGAATAATAGTTTATATTTAATTGCTAAATTGAAAACTTTTACAACGAATACGAAGTGATAAAGTATCGAGTGAAAACTGGACGAAAGTATCGATTAAAGCTAGCGAGTGTCCATAGCAAAGATTAAAGAAGCTAGTGCTAAAGTAACGAGTAAAAGCTAAGCAACATAAAGAGTATTAAGCAATCACCAAACAGCTTTTTTCAATTGTGCTCGCTCGTGTTCTCATATTTTTTGCATTCCTTTTTTTGGGGGTCCTTTTGCTGGAGCTCCGCGGGCTGTCGTCAACGCTAAGCAAATTAAATGAAATTTCTGCAGTGACACAAACTTGTTTATTTTGACAGACAACCATCTACACCCACAACACACAAACACACTCTCTCATGTATTTTTTTGTTGTTGTAGAGAAAAGGGCACGCGAAATCGTTAACCGCGATTTTTTTTGCGCTTCGTTTGGATTTTAATTCGCTTACAAAAAAATAAGCATAAAAAATGAATGTGTGGAGGCATAAAAAAATTGGCAAAATTTAATAAGGGCAAACAAAAGGGCGAATAGAGCAGAAGCCGGTGGGCAGGGCAGGGGCAGGAGAACCTGTTCCGTTGATGAGGGCGGCGGATCAACAACAACAACAAACGAACCAACGAGCGAGCGAGCAAATTATGCGATTTGCGCGTGCAAATCGAATCCGGGTCACATATGCGTGAAATCAGTCAACACACACACACACACAGAGTTATACACACCCACACACACACATACAGACATACCCAAAGTCCAACGAGAAGTTGGAAGGCAGAAAAAAAAACTCGCGAGTTGAAAATTTTTAATTTGCAATTTTGCGATAATCAGTTTTATTGAGTTGTTGTGGGAGACGGACGCCACGGAGGCGGGGGCGTGGCATGTGCTGCTGTCTTTGAAGGCATGCAAATGAGTGAAGCAATTTACCTGCGATTCGTCTCGTTTCGTTTTGTTGCCCCTGCAACTGACAGACGACGAGTGAGTTGCAAGAGCCAAAAGAAGAGAAGAGAAAAAGGGAGCAACGCAATCAAATTAAGCAAACGCAGGCAACGAATCGCAAAATGCAAAAACAAAATTCGCTTAATACGATTTGTTATATTGATTTTGATTTGCAGTTTGCAAATTTCGCAGTTCGCATTTCGCATTTGAAAATTTCGCCTCGTTCTGTTCGTTATTCGTTGCTTGCCGCAAAGTGGCAGCAGACTGTGGCAGCCACTGTGAGAGGGATGGATTAATAAAAGTTAATGCTGTTCTTTAGGATACATTTAAAAACTCTTCCCTGTAGCTCTTATTTTTCTAAATTTACATAACTCTATTAAGGTTTAATATTTTATGTACAGCTAAAAGTTCTTGCTGATTACAAAATTTCTTTTACTCTAAAACTGACTGATTTTTTTTATTAAAGTAATACTTTTTCTATATTTATAACCGTTAGTCTATAAAATGACAGTTCAAAATGTTTGCAATTCTCAAAGTCTTTATCAAAAATATGCCGAAAAATATATAAAACATAAAAATACTATATACAAAAATGTATTATAAAATATAATATGGTTACCAAAACAATAAAGATGGATTTTATAGCTCTTGATTAGGACTTTAACACAAATGGCAAATCAATTTGCGATTATTTTTCTGTTTTAAGATAAAGTGAATAAATTCGTGCGGAAACCAAAAAATTAACGAACTTATATATTTATCGTAAAACCGAAAAAGTTTTTAAAATCAATCTTAGCTCTAAATATAGTTTTAATCCAAATCTATACTTTCACTTAACTTATTTTTAAAATTGGTTCTGTATATGTTTTTTTCGCACCCGAAAAATTTCGTTAGAGAAATACCCATATATAATATAAATTCTATTAGAGCACTTCTTATAAATACATATGTATGTAAATTCAAAGTTAGGAATTTAAAAACGAGAAGAATTTATGTAAAATATTATCATGCTGAAATTACTTTTAAGTTCGATAATAGTTTAAATAGCTTATGCTATTTATGCAGAAGATTATTTCAATTTAAAACTATAGGAATTTGAAAACCATTTATGTGAAAACTATTATTTGAAAAATACTAGAAGTAAATAACTTTAATTTGCGAAAGTAAATTAAATTATTATGAAAATTAGTGAGAAACAGAATTAAGTGAATTGAAAGATGATAAGAGAAAGTAACTAAAGTCAGTAAAAGTAATGGCAGCAGTCACCCAAAAATCCATTCAATACTCGCACTCGCACTCAGATTAAAGATATATGAGTTTTGTGTGTGCTTTACACTGCTGACCACTTGCTCTCTGGGGTTAGGGTTATGATCCTGGTCCACGCCAAAGAGGAGGCGGAGTTGGGGGCGTAACAATTTGGGAAATTGAAATGAAATTTAAGCCTTGCAATTTGCACGGGAAAATCTCAGCGCCGCATCGACCGCACGAATGGCCTTAAAAATGTCTTTAGACTTAAGGCAACAAAACCCCAAAGTACACACACATGTGTGTGTTTGTGTGTGTGTGTGTGTGGTGTCGTAATAGACGATGAAAGCAAACACAGCCGCAGAAAGAGAGAGCGGAAGAGAGAGAAGGAGAGGGAATGAAAAAAAAAACAAAAATGAAGCTAGGGAAATGCATAGAGAACGAGTATTTGAAATGTCAGATTGGAGTAAATGAAAGGACCTTTCGAGTGGGGGAGGGGCGAAGAGGGGCGTGGCACACATATATATATATATATACGTTTATATATTCGTTTTTGGGGTTTTGTTGGGTTTGCGTTTCCATTTGGCCGTTTGCGTCTTTGCATCTTTTTGGCGTCTTTAGTGTGGTTTTGGATTTCTTGGCTCAAAACTTGCCAGTCCAAAAAGGAGTCCGAAACGTGTGTGTGTGTGTGAGTGTGTGTGCGGACAAGTTGCAGTTGGTCGTTGGCTTTGCTTTGGCTGCACGTCTTACAAAATTCTTTAAGATCTTCGACTGCGGTCGCTTTGACAACGACAACGACATTTTGGCCAAGAGTTCAAAAGCGTTAGCGAGAGAGGGCAGGGAGTGAGAGAGGGGGACAAGGCAGTATGGGAGGGAGGGGAGGGGAAAGCAGTCTGGGTGCTGACCAGTCAAATGCAAATAGAAGCAAATTAAATGCTCTTGGAGTCGCATGCAATATTTAAAAGCCGTCAAAGACAAACAAGAACAGACAGAAACGGACAGGCAGCGACAGGAGCATACATGTCGATGGTAGGGTGAAGGGGTCGAGGCGAACCTGGTCAGTTGTCAATTAGAGGACGCGTTGTCGATATCAATTTTTGTTATTCACATCACGTGACTTCATTCAATTAACCGATGCGCGCTGCGAGCAACTTAATTGGGGGAAGTGAAACCCATCTTTAACTCCACTCTCTTCATTCCCTTTCCCCCTACCCCTACTCATCGCGAGTGTGTTACCCCTTTTGCCACGCTTGCCCCACTCATTCGTAGCCGCAAACGCGACTCACATGCCAAAAGGGCGTTCAAGCCACTTAAGCACCAGTCGCAAGTCCGATTGTGACTCCCCTTTCATGACCATGGCCCTGACCGTGTCCTCTGCTACCTGTCCTCCTTCTCAAGCTCATATGCTGGTCAGTCGCGTGTCCCTCACACACAGACACACATCGAGGGCTATTCACACGGCCGCTAAAAAGGGTTATTAACTCGTCAGCTCGGCTAAATGTCAGCTCAGGTGGACCGTGGGTTTTCAGGTTGGGGTTGCAGCTCACTTGCGTTTGGGTAGGGTTAAGCTTCGGGGGAGTTGGGGGGTCCAGTGTGTGTGGAATCCCTGACAAAATCGTTGCTGATGCGTGGTCACGCACCATTATCGCCACGGCGGCAAATGTTCAGCTTGCCACATGGGGGCAAGCGTACATTACCCCCGGCAAACGGCATCCTGCTGTTGCCTGCCCCTAGCTGACCACCTCACACCTCATTTGTTAGCCCTTTGGCTGGCCGCCTATCAATGAAGTTGTTAATTTTATACTTTCAGCGCTCTTAAGTCGCTTCCCCCAGGCCGCTTTTCATTGCCCCTGTGCTCCCTTTGTTGTGCTCGCTCTGGTCTCCTTGACCGATTGTATTGTGGCAGCCTGTAATTTCAGTTGAACCGAAAGGCTTAATTATATTTGTGATATGCTTTAGCTGGTCAACGATTGCATTAACTTTTCCGTTTCCCATTTTCTCTGTGTGTGAGGTTTTTAATGAGACAGCACTTTAAGTGACCGTGGAGGACGATCAAGGTGGCTAAGCACGCGCGCTGCTGACAACGCTCTGATAGAGCCATAGGGGGAGGAGGAGAGAGGAAGGAGGTAGACAGTGAGGTAGAAAGCGAGGAAGTAAGGAGGAAGAATGTAAGGTAGGGACCGAGGTAGAGTTAAAGATAGAACCATGGAGGGGAAAAAGATTGAGGAAAAATGGATCAAGAGCGAAAAGGGAGGGAGGAAGTAAGGAGGGAGGAAGTAAGGAGGGAGGAAGTAAGGAGGGATGGAATAAGAGAGAAAGTAAAGTTAAATTTAGAGTTATGATTGAAAAATTTGATTTGTTAGGGTTGGCGTTTAAATAAAAGCAAGAGTTAGGATTAATGTTAGAAAGGAAGTTAAAGTAAGAGTTAAAATTAAAGATAAAGTTAGCTTAAACTTTAGAGTTTGCGTGAGGACTAAAGCTAGAGATAGACTCAGAATTTCTCATAGGGACTCCAATTAAAAGCTGTGATACTATTTAATATTAAAAAAAAAGAGAACTACAATGAGCAATTAAACTTGAACTTGAAAAAAAAAACCAGTCGTTAGGTCTGTAGCTAAAGATAAAACATAACTAAAATCTCGAAATGTGCATAAACTGAACAGGTTAAATAGAATGCGATCGCAAAGTGTCGACAAAATTTAAAGAAAAGCATCTAGAGCAAAGTTCATACATAAGCAAAGGTCTTTCAGGGTCCAACGCAAATGTTCTTTACACAGGGAAATTAAAAGAAAGGATTAAAATAACCGAGTTGAGCACAGAAATCTTGGTAATGCCAATTGCCTGAGTGCAAACACTTGGCTGTCTATTGACTTAAAGTGTTGCTGCCCCCCAGCAATGAACTAAGCATAGCTGCAGTCGTTACCTGAGTGAGAAAGGAAGAAAGAGTGAAAGAGAGGGAGACAGAGATGAAAAGGGAGCTTGCTGAGGTGCAAGGGTTCGCTTATAATCAGGAACTATAACAACTTTGCGCATAATCACGAATCATTTGACTGCAGCCGCAGCAGAAACCGAAACCGTAACGTGAAATGCAAATTACCCAAAAAAGCATAAAGCAGTCGGCTCATCCTCGACACACACACACATAGACACACGGACACACACTAAAAAAGGATAGGAAAGGAAAGGACACTGCTCACATGCTCGCAATAAAGTTGCGGCAACGTCGTATGGGAGCAATAATAAATTGAAGTAACAAAATCTTAACAATTACAACCAGCGCCAGCAACCAAAAGACGACCTACTATACTTACTACAGCTACGGCTACGGCTACGGCAACGACACGGACATCGACACGGATACGGACACGGACACACATGGCTGGCCGGATGCCAGGGAGGTGTGGAGGAGGCTGAGCATTTAGAGCGCTTCAGAAAACCCAATAAGTCTACGGTAATAATCGAGCATAAAGCACAATTTATTTTCATAAAACCTCAGCCGTAAGCTGGGCCGCTGATCAGGACACGAGTCCTGCGAGACGGTACGGCAGGGAAGGCTTCTACGGCTCGCTCGTAAGTAAAACAACGGGGGCAACTCGAAGCGAAAAGGCGCGCCAAGCAGCCTTCCAAATGTCTGCTGCTGCTGCTGTGTGAACCCGTTCCGACTTTTGATTTTAAAACAGTGACGGCCATAAGTAGTTGTAATGGCAGTTGCCAGTGGCGCCCAAAAGGACAAAGGAAGGGATAGGAGGGGGAAGGACTAAATCTGGCTAACACTCTCGCTGAGATGCTGGGCAAGTTGTCGCTTTTGTCTGACTCGCAAAACTGTACGAAAAACCGCATAAACGCGACCGTCTACCAAGAGAGGCAGTCAGGATGGCAGTCGTCCTTGTCGTCGCACATTTTATGGCAACAGACGCCCCCGTTTCCATTCCCATTCCCTCTCCCATTCCCTGTCCCTTTGTTGTTGTAGTAGTTGCTAACGTAGTTGCCGTGCCAGAAGCTTAACGAACATTTTACTATGCCCATGATGCATTAATATCCGAGACCGGCACCGGCTAGCCACCCGCCATTCTCCCTTCCCCCTCAGCCCCCCTCAGCACTATTTCCCCCACACACTATAGAAGGCTGTCTCGCTCGCACTCAGTCTGGGTTTTAGATAACAACGCAAAAGTGCAAAATGTGTAGCATACATTTTGGGGCAACTAAAAACTGTAGCAAACTCGAAGGCGAATTCGAGGCTAAAGAAGTTGGGGTTAGTGTCGTGCAGCAGCAGCAGCTTATCGCATGAAATTAGCTACCCTTGTCGCACACACACACACACACATAGTTTGTGTATGTGTATTTATTATATTGTCTTTTTTTATTCGTTTTTGGCGGCTTGCAGACTCGAATTTTCGTTGTCTGATCCCACTATTTATAAAATTTCAATAAATAATTTTGTGCAAAAAAAGGGTTGCCCCCTGCTGCGTGTGTATGAGTGTGTGTGAGTGTCGATGTGTTTGTGTCTGTGTTGAGTTGAGTTCAAGTTTTTGCTGATTTCGATTATTTGGCAGGCGCAAATGACTGCATCAATGTGTGCATTGATTGCCATTTGGCAACTCCCTTCCTCCCTTTCCTGAACAACGTGCCACACTAACTAACCGTCTAACATTTTGAGACTCCACTTTCTCCCACTCTTCTCTGCTGCAGAGGCGCGGCAAAGCAACCGCAAACAAATCAACAAAGCAATCAACGTCTATTTGTATTTTCACACACATGCACACATCGCAGACATGTGTGTGTGTGTGTGTGTGTGTGTGCTGCCAAAAAGTGCAAATCAAATTTTGTGGTGTTTGCCACAATTTCGACCAAAATAACGCGGCTACACGCAGAGCCCAATCGCCAGATAGACAGTTAGAAACACAGTGAGAGAGAGAGAGATATACGATTCATGAATGCCAACTGTCTGAATGTGTGAGTGAGCGAGTGAGTGTGAGTGTGAGCACTCAGCAGGTACCAGGTGCTTGGGGCCACCGACTTCTCAGCCCCTGCTCCCCCTTTCCCGATAACGCTTAATTAGCCACATCAGAAATACGCACACGCGCATTTTGCAGGCCTCGTTTATTCGATTATCTGCTTTGCAACCTTTTTATGCGCACATCATTATGCACTTTGGTCACGCCCCTACGCCTACTTTGCCTGCTCTGATTGCTTATGATGAGAAGTACTAAAAGTACTATAGAAGTAGTCATCCTAATAGTATGTTCATATTGAAATTCTCTTGTTTTGACCTTATTAATTATTCATTTTGGTATATTTCGGTGTACTAAAAGTCCTTTAAATACTTTCCCCCATATTTAGTATATTGAGATTCAGTTGTTCTTAACTTAAAAATATACCAATTATTCAGTATGGTATGTTTTTAGTATACTTAAATAATAGACTTTTATTGAAATTCAGTTGCTTTGTAATTATGAATATACCGATTATTCAATTTAGTATAGTTTGGTATACTAAAAGTACTATGCAGTTCAGCTGTTTTGAACTTGTTATACCTAATTTCCAATTTGATATATTTTAGTATTTTTTAGTATATCAATTCGGAATATTTTCACAAAAGGGTCGACTGTAGATTTCTTCTTTGTTTGTTCTATTGTCAGCTTCAAAATGTATTAACTATCATATGTGTCAATTCATTTTGTGAAATCAATTTTCAATACAGTATATTTGTCCTACATAATAATATACTCATATTGAAAATCAGTTGTCTTGAACTCATCAATATACTAAATTTTAGTTTTGCTATATTCAAGTATTTTTACGGTATATATTTAAATTTGCCAAATTTCAACAAATTCGCTAATCACATAACTAAGATCTATCAAAACTGTTTAGATTTTTCTTTCCGTGATCAATGTTTGCAGGTTGCCCAAGTTAATTCAATACGAATGTGTAAGGAAATTGGAGAAATTGATAAGCTAAGAGAAAAATGTAGATAGGAATTTCCTGGTTGTGCGTTACAGGAAATGCCAATTTCTTAGGTTTGGTTTGGTTTCGGGGGGAAATCGATGCTTATAGCGATTTGACGTCAGTTAATGATGCAAATTAGTCAACAATTTGTGCTGCATTCCGCATTAAACTGGTCAGGGATTGCCCGATGTGTTGTTTACACTTCAGCAGCAGCAACACCAAGCACACAAACACACACACACATAGCAAAAAAAAGGGGGAAAAAATGAACGACAACAACACAAATTATTTCCGTCTTATTACACAGCAATGCCATATAAGCCAGGCCATAAGAATAAGTACTCAAGAGGGTTAGAGCTTCAGCTTCTTGGGTTTGTTTGGGGGCTGGGTTCACGGTTTCGGGTTCAGGTTCACTTCAATGTGTCAGTGAGCAACAAAAGAATGGCAAACCTAGGGAAAGAAAAAAATAAAAATAACAAAATGCCATCATAATTCTTTTGCTCGGTTTGGCAATTTGGCAAGCGCGTAGAAAATTATGAAATACATTAAAGTTAAGACTAAGACATGCCCTAACAAAACTATGAATTTTAATGTTCTTATCTTTCCTTCTAATTCTTACCTTTATAATTTAACTGTATTTGCTTGAATCGTGCTGAAATGTTCAGAATAGAAACTGTAGAGAATATAATATGAGAATATTTAAGAAGAATGATATTATTTCAAGAAATGTTGCATATAGAGAAGTTATAATTTGTTAAGATGTTGGGGAAATAATGATAGTTTTGATATGATTTCATAAAACTGAAATACAGACAATAACTGCTCCTTTTTTTGCTTTATAATTCAATTTTGTAAACCTTAAAGTAGCCGAGTTCAAATAGTTGGTAAATGGTTAAGTGAATATCATATCAAAATAAAATTACAGGGTATCCTTGACTCAATGGAGCAGATTTGTCGAATTGCCGCTAGTGTTTTGTCCATCGAATGGAAATGTGCTGTTATTCCGATACTTACGATATGTCCTTATGTCCATAACACTGAGCACTCAATGAAGTTCGGGACCATCAAATGGTCAGCGCTGAGTTGCGACTTACAAAAGATACCAGATATGCGATGCCAGATTACGTAAGCGACGCCTCATAAGCTCAGACATAGCCTCGCACTCTCTTTTGCTTCGTATTGTGTTGGTTATCCTGGACACACTCAACTCGACATTTGACAAAAGCGTCAAGGCCAAACAAAGGCAGCGCTAGCTTCCTACTCGCTCTCTCTTTCTCTTCCTTGCTTTTTGCTCGTAAACACAATGAAGTGAAAAATATGATATCAGGGGGAAAAATTCCCTCTGTGTGTGTTGTTGCTGTCCGTTCATTGGTATATTTTTTTTTAATATTTATTGTGATTTACAGTTGAATGCTTGATTTGATTTTCAAGTGGTTCCCACGCCAGTCGCCCACAAGAATCCCTCTTCAGCTACTGACAAACATAAGCTCTTCCTCTTGCTCTCTCAATTTCAATTTCCACTTCTCTTTCTCTTTGCCTCTTGCTCGGACCACGCTGGGTTAATTAGTGGCCATCAGTCAATTGAGCTCTGCTGCCGCTCCTGCTATTTATTTATTTTTCTTTACTTTTCCTTGTTCTTTTTTTTTTTTGCGTGTGCTTGGGGCACATTTCGATAACGATTGCAAGCACTCGATACACGTGCGTTTAGAACAAAAGCATTAGCATTGAACCTGCATTTTGCATGACAGCACCAGACAGCTGAGAGGTAGAGAGCTGCATAATGGAATTAGCGTACATAGAAACTCTGACTGAGACGGAGACAGAGACTGAGGGACATCCTTATCGATGGGGCCCTGGGGACGCATACGTTAACGCCAAAATGCGTCGCCTGCTGCGTTTCCTTTCCGCTTTCCGCCTTGCCCCCGTCGCGTCGTCGCAAATCATCGATTGCCATTTGCAGTGTCCGTTTCAATAGTCTCTCTCTACTGCTTTATGCCACTTTGATTGTCTCACGTGTGGACAATTTGTTTGCCAGCAACAGCAACATAAAGAACAGAGCACAACCAGAGTAAGCAACAACAACTTCTTCGCTCTCCATAAATCCAAACAGCATTAACCCATAATTTTTTAATAGATTTTCTGTGCCTTCGACTGCTGCTGTCGGTTTTTTCCTTTGTCATACAGCTAACACTGAGAGAAAAAAGGAATATAGGAATAGGATTCGAGGAATAGGAATAGGAATAGGAATAGGAATAGGAATAGGAATAGGAATAGGAATAGGAATAGGAATAGGAATAGGAATAGGAATAGGAATAGGAATAGGAATAGGAATAGGAATAGGAATAGGAATAGGAATAGGAATAGGAATAGGAATAGGAATAGGAATAGGAATAGGAATAGGAATACGAATACGAATAGGAATATGAATAGGAATCGAGGAATAGGAATCGAGGAATAGGAATCGAGGAATAGGAATCGAGGAATAGGAATCGAGGAATAGGAATCGAGGAATAGGAATCGAGGAATAGGAATCGAGTAATAGGAATCGAGTAATAGGAATCGAGTAATAGGAATCGAGGAATAGGAATCGAGGAATAGGAATCGAGGAATAGGAATCGAGGAATAGGAATCGAGGAATAGGAGTCGAGGAATAGAAATCGAGGAATACGACTATTTAAATTTGAATTTTCGAAAAGTGAAGTGTCGGAAAGGAATAGCATATGAGGCAAAAGGGTAAAAGACAGAGAGAGAAGAGAAGAGTAACAAAACAGAACAGAGTAAAGTTGTTTGTCCGTTGTTTCTCTGAGTGCAGCAGAAGCAGAGGCAAAGGCAGCGCTGTAAGTCCAGTGAGCTCAAGTGCTGCTGGAAAGTGAAGTGGACGGAGTACAGGGAAACAGTCATATGAGGCGGGAGAGGCAGGGGTTGTGAAGGGTGGAGGACGCGCGTGGAGAGTTGTCGAGTTAAGAGCGTAACAAAAATGCGCATCACGTAGCGTCGTTCAAAGTGAATATGTCCAAGTGAATGTTGCGTGATAAGCGGCCAGAGTTATTGCGTCTGCCAAGTGGCCAAAAACACACATACAATCTATCTCCCATTCCCTCTCTTGCTCTCTCTCTTCCCTCTTTCCCTTTCCCATACTCAAACACACGCGACGTCATGCAATAAATGTTGCCTACTTTTTGGGGGGTCTGAGGCTGAGGCTGTGCAAATATTTATTGAACATTTTAATTCGTTTGTTGTTGCAAATAAATTCTGATTTATTGGCAATAAAGCGCACAAATAGACAATATGTTGGCGCACAAAACTAGCCAAAAACCAACTGATAAACCCCCCCTCCCCACCGCTATTGATACAACCTCCTTCCCCCGCTCTTTCCACTTTGAACTGGACAAATGGACACAAAACGTTGAGTGGCACATGTGCTGAATTTTGAGTTGATTTCTCTTTCTCATTTTTTTTTTGCGTTGCCAAACATTAACTGTCTTTTTTAAAGTTTTTTTTTGTATCGATGTGTCATAGGGGAAAGTTTACTTTAAAGATCTACTGAAGCACTAGTAGAAATAAAGCTTGAGTTTAATGAGAGCGCTAGATTTATGCGAGAGATCTTATATAACTAAATATAAATAGCGTTCAACTGGAATGCTTAAGTTAAGATAGAAGATCTCTCTTTAATTTTAATGTTATACAGTAATTTCAAGACAACTTTTTTACTTTTGTAATAGTCATTAATGAAAATACTTGTTTGGTATACACAATAATAACCAAAGCCTTTCTAAGTACTATAAACTTTGGGTGCGATTTGAGAAATACTTTTGTATGGCAAAAAAGTCTACTGCAATCGGGTCTTAGTGGCTTTGGCTGATAGTCTGATATATAATATTTTGTTCTCTGTACTATATATATAGAAGTACATATATGGATTCACCAAATATTGACATCAGTACATTTTAGTATTTTTTGGTATATTATTTCTAAAATATGGCTTTTATTGAAATTGAATGTTCTAGTATATAGATGTACCAAATAGTCTTCGGTATATTTCAGTATATTTATCGGTATATGGTTTCATTAAAATTTAATATCCGATGTCTCACACTTCACTGTAACTTTCATACTTGTTTGATTTTTATATTATACAAAAACTACAAGAATATTTTTTTTTTGTTTTCTGTGTTACTTTTATATTGTTAATTAATTAGTCCCTTTTCTATTTATTTTTTTCTTTATTTTCGAATATTCAAACATTAATATTTCATATTTTTTATACTAATGTAATAATTATTTATTAATATTCCGTACTTAAATATATATTATTTCTTTATCTATTTTTTTTCCTTTTATTCTTTGCGCTACTTTTCACGCTCTTGGTTTTAATTTCTTTTTTATTTGCATTCAGCTGCAACAGTTGCTCTTCGATTTACGGTCAATCAAAGTCCAGCGATTGCTGTTGTTGTTGTCGTTGTTGTGGATGATGATGAAGTTGTTGTTGTTTTTCTGGCTGCTGCTGTGCGTCATTGTCGTTGTCATTGTCTGGCATACAATATTGTTGCTCTTGTTGTTGTTGTTGTTGATAACAACACCCTCATGGGCAATAGAGCGAGAGTGGCAAGTTGTAGGGCAGCTAGGTGGCAAGTGCGTTGAGGCATGTGGCATGCGGCATGGCTATGCTTGCTATGTTGCTACTGCTGCCACATGTCGCTCATCAGTCATCGCACACATACACACACACACACACACTCGACTGTCGCGTCTGGCATTGTGAATGCGGAACGTTGATTGTTGTTGCTACCTTTTTTGCATAAGTGCCGCATGCGAGAGTCTCTCTGTATGTATGTGTGTGTGTGTGAAACGTTCGTCAGGTGTGCTTTGGTTGTTGCTTCCTCATTTTCATTTCTTTTTATACCCGGTACGTATAGGAAAAAGGTTGCTCGTGATGGGTATATTTTGTACTCTATGGTTTAATTTAATTGTAATGGTATATTAATATACCATAAATATCATTTGGTAAATAAATATCCATTAACATATTTTAGTATTTTTTGGTATATTTAAAGAATAACAAAAATATCCTTCGGTATATTTCAGTATTTTTCTAGTGTATTTTAAGAGTATACTATATTACTATTATACCACAAATATCCTTCGGTATATTTTAGTATATTTCGGTATATTTTAAGAATAATACTGCACATACAAGAATTATCCATAAACACATTTTAGTATTTTTGGTATATTTAAAGAATACCAAAAATATTCCTTGTCATATCTTAGTATTTTTTGTTTATTTTAAGAATAATTCCGCATTGTTGGTATCGGGTATATTTCGGTATATTTTAGTATGTTTGGTTATTAAGTTGGTATATTTTACGAGTAATACCGCAATGTTGTTGGCGGATATCTCACAATTACATTTTGTTTTCTTTTAGTAAATTTTGGTATGTTGAGTTAGTATATTTTAAGAATAATACTGCTCTGATCGGGTATCTCGAAGTCGAGCACACTCGACTGTAGCTTTGCTACTTGTCTCTTTTCTTTTTTTTTTTTGGTCTTGTTGCCGATGTCTGTGACAGCAGCAGTAGCAACAGCAGCAACTGTTGTTGTCGCCGTTGTAGTTGTTGTTGTTGGCTTTGTTTTGGCTGCTTGATTTTTTGCTCTTTGCAACGTATTTTAAGGTTGTTGACGCCAAAGCTGCTGTTGCTGTTGCTGCTGCTGATGACGATGCTGATGATGATGATGATGATGATGATGATGCTGATGACAACTGCTGCTGCTGTTGTTGCTGCTGTTTACCTTAATGATAAGGCGCTTGTCAGTCAGCGAGGTGGCACTGTAACATAGGTGAGGGGGAAGGGGAAGGAGGTTGAGGCAGAGGCAGGGGGAAGGGGGAGGAAGCATGTGGTAGACAGTCGTCAAATGTTGCGGCGCCTGTGGTTGTTTTATGCCATTTGCCACGACGATGAGAACGATGAGGACAACCGACGAGCAACGAGCACGACGGCAACATGTGCTCCTGTGTTTTGTCAAAAAACATATTTGCCTTGTCTTCGCAGCTGTACGTGTGTGTGTGTGTGTGTGTGTGTGTGTGTGAATGTGTGTGTGTGTGTTTGTGGCAACACAAAAAGCACATTCACCAAATATAATTATTAAACATGTTGCCAATTTTTCGAGCGCTTTTTAATCCTGTTGTCTGCACAATCCCCACGGCAGCCACGCCCACTTGCCCACACACACACATAGTCAAGTGTACACACTCAAGCACACACACACACACTCGCTTTCGCATACGAATAAAACTCTATTATGCGGTTGTGGCTTATTTTGTGATCGCTTCAAAAATTTCGGAATTTCTGAATTGCCAAAATGCGTGCAACTTCTCTCCGGGTGGCAACAATGGAAGGGCTGTCGGGAAGGGAAGAGGGAGAGGGAGGGAAGCAGGGTTGCCACGCTGCTTTTTCGCGTACTTTTTGACTGGCTTTTGTGAGCAGCCACTTGAAACATACAGTTAGTTTCGCAACTGCAGCCAGTTAACCAAATTGCCGGATTACCAAATGCTCCACAACTTGTATTTTTATTTTATTTCATTTTTTTTTGGTGGACCAATGGAAAACCAATCTAGAGTTGGAGTTGCAACAAAGTTCGCTCACATTGTTGCAATTAAATTTATAAAAATTCGGCAAAACATTCGAATAATTTAAACTAACTTAGATGTAGAAATATTCATTTAAAGAATGTGATGAATAATTTTTCATTTTATATTCTAAAATTTAATATGAGTATTCTATAGTAGTATAAACTAGTTGGGCACGTTTTAGTTATACTGCTTTGCTATTTGTATTTTAGAATAATCTTTAATCTTAAGAAGAATATATGTATTAACTGTTTTCCTTTACTATTGTCTACTTAATACAGACTTGACTCTGGCGCAGCCAACTTAACAAGGCAGTTGAATAAAGAATCAGGGGTAGCCAATTTAAGAAAGCAATAGCTTACTGCAGCTAACTTAACAAAGCTCTTGCCGAACGAATCAATCGCAGCAAACTTAACAAGACCGTTGCATATAGAGTCAGGCGCAGCCAACTTAACAAAGCAACAATGTAATGCAGCCAACTTAACAAGTGCAACGCAAGTGAAATATGTGCAAATCGTATATAAAATAAACAAGTGCAAATCAAGTGAAATAAGTGTAAATCGACTAAAATCGCGACTGAAGAGCATCAGGAATTTAGAGTGGGTAAGTCAAAGCATCTTTTACTTTTTCGGCACTGCAAAACTTTAGCTGATTATGATCTTTAATGTGGCATAAGACTAGGGATAACTGCCCCCAATGAGGAGCAGACCAACAGTTAATCCCACTGGGATTGTGCCCTAAGAAAATGGCAAACTATTTCGATTTTCAAGTCAAGTGAAATAGAAACAAACACAGAGAGGCAAAAAAAAAAAAGAAACCAAAAATTGGAAAACAAAAACAGCAAGAAAAAGCATTAATTTTAATTTCTACCCAATTCTCGTTTGTAACGATGTGAAAATCTCTTAAGTACTCTTGTCATTGACACTCAAACCTCGCACAAAAAACACAACATACCCCCCACTGTGTGGGTGTGTATGTGTGTGAATAGATGTGTGTGTGTGTGGGGGAGGGCTTAACCTTAGTTAAGCTGTTGGCCGTCGTTGTCTGGCCTGACTCGGTAGCTCTGTTGACGGGCGGCTGTGACACAATCTCATCAACAGATCAGAGATTTGCAGCTCGTCGTCGTCGTCGTCCTCGTCGCGCACTGATGACATCTGTGGTATTTTCAACGTGCGACGTGACCGGCATAACCGGTGAGAGCCAGGCAGGCATGGCTACCAATCTCTATAGCCTCTCTATATAGGGTAGTTTGGGGACAGAAGGTCAGAAGGGGGGCGAGCTGACTGGATGACATTTGACACGCGCCGTTTTGGCAGCCGTCAGACTGCAGACTTGAGACTGTGGCACAGGACATACGGTCATTGTGACAGCGCCCCGCTTGTTATTTCTATATTTGTGTACCCTGTAAATCGCCCATTCAATGACAGTGGTAATTGCGGTGTAGTCGAGTTGTAGGGTATGTTCGAGCCAAGGAGATAGAATGGCCTTTAAATTATTAATTCGCTTCTATTACATATATTACAGGGTATTTCTCAGTCAATATATACTAGAATGATTAATGTTCCACATTAACATCACAGGGTATGTGCTGTAGTCGGTGTGGTCGATTAATAGGTTATGCTAGGAATGCTCTGCAAAATATCTTACAACAAAACATTACAATATTATTTTACTTCATTCACTTATGTTCCACTATTTACAGGGTATTTCTCTGTCAATCTGTATTCAGATATGTATTAAGCATTACAGGGTATGTGATATAGTCGGTGTAGTCTAGTTTTAGGTAGCTGTCTGTTCAAACCGAGGACTTTAAATGGTCTTTAAAATATTTAGAATTTTTAACTTACTATTTTACTTATATTCCACTTTCTACAGGGTATTCCTCAGTCATGATGTATTACAATATGTCCTCAAATAACTTGTGTCAAACATTAGCATTACAGGGTATGTTCTAGCGTGATTGCTTGTCTACTATTGTTGTTCATTTATCACTTGCCTTCAAGTTGTAACCATTTTATGCCCAAGTATAGGATAACTACTAGTTGCGTACTGTGTACTCAAATATTTTGTATTTTAAAGGGTATATGCCAGTCCTGCTGTATTACTTAATGCGTTAAATTGTAGCTGTGGCATTTGCTAAGCTCAAAAAGTATTATCTGTGTGGTTTACAGAGCATCTTGCAGTCGTGTTTGCTTGTCGCGTCATAGAAGCTGTAATCTAAAGGGTAACAATTAGTCGTGCTTTATAGTATATCTCATTTAAATGTTTTAGTTCGCCTAATGATTAAAATTTGCATTTTATGGGGTATCAATCAGTTGTTGGTATGAAAGTTGTTTTGGTACAACTAGAAATTAAATTAGTTAGGGTATCTATTAGTCGTTCACCGATATGTTTTGCCTAGAGTCTCGCATAGTTGTAAGTTGAGCTAGGATCTGAGTTGCTTTGGTCGGCAATTTGGTATATTTTGTACTATGTGGTATATTTTAAACGCACTAGTATATCCAATTACCAAATATGACATTTGGTATATTTTAGTTTTTTTTTCAAATTGTTAATTGTGTAAATTTGAAGAAAATGGGTAGTGGGTATTTTACAGTCGAGTACACTCGACTAGTATTTAGTATTATTCAGTACAGTACACTGTCGAGCATACTCGACTACTATATTCAGTATATTTGTTTGGTATATTTTAAGAAAATGGGTCTTGACTGTAGCTTTTTTACTTGAAATATTTTTCCCCTTTTACAGAGTATGCGTTAGTCGCGTTTATTCACCGTTCAAGCATCCACTTGCTTATCTTTTATTATATTTCGGTTTTTTTTTATTTGGTTGCTTTGGGACAACTTAATATGGAGGTCAGCGCTTCCGCTTCCGCTTGCTGGACGTTGCCTCAATTCTGTTGCAATATTAATTTTTTTTTTGTTTTTTGTGTTGGCAAAAGGCACGTCACACATGTGTGGCAGGCTGGACGTTGGATAGTGTGGTGTGTGTGTAGTGGGCGGGGGGCGTGGTGGAGGGCGAGTGTTAGCCTTCATTTGATTCGTGGAAAATTGGCCCAATTAACGCAAAAAAAGGCAAAAAAAAAACGAAACAGAAAAACGGAAAACTAAACGAACAACTCAATTTATCACGCACAACTAAAGTGATTTGTTGCCAATGCCAACCAAATGCGGCAATGTGCCCCCCTCATCCCTCCCCTCACCTCACGCTACCCCTCTGTCATCCACACTCTCCTCTTGCTGAAGTCAAGGCCCAAAAAGTCAGCGAGTCGCATGCAAAAAACGCAGGGTAGGAAATTGTTTAATCAATTCATCAGACGTGCATGTTGCATACATGTGGCAAGGCTCAAAATGTGCGAGTGTGCGACTGTGTGTGTGTGTGTGTGTGTGTGTGTGGCAGGCAATAACAGACAGGATATTAACTTACAATTTCAACTCTCTCTCTCTCACTCTTTTTTGCTTTCGGTAACTCGCAACTCGCGCAACGTTAAACGACCAAAAATTTGTTTGAATAATTACCGAGACAACACGCCCCACATACATACATGCCCCCAAAGTGTGAGTGTGTGTGTGTGTGTGTGTGTGTGTGTGAGGTGCTGCTGCATGTTTATTGCCCCTGCTTCCCTCTGGCCTCCCCCCACTTCATTGACTTTACAAGCAAACAATTTGTCAAATGCAAATACAAATAACCCTATTCGAGACCGCCTGTCGTCCTTCTTCCTTCTGTTCTGTTCTGTTCTCTGCTTGGCAATTGAAAAACGATTCGAAATCAATCACAGCCCCAGAGCCCAGGCGCGCGCGACCACAACAACCAAATGCTGTGGTCAAATGGAGAGAGAGGGAGAGAGTGAAGAGCTGATGCTGATTTGGCAGCTGGAGGTCCATTAATAATTCTTGTGGCATGTTTTATGGCGCAACAAGAGAGAACCCTTCCACTTCTTCCTCCACTTCCACATGCAAACGTGACTTTCAACTGTTGACCGCGTGCCAAACACAACACAAAGAGAAGGAGACTGAGAGGCAGAGAGTTGACCATTTTATTGGCATGTTCTCGCTCACTCCCAAGGTCATGAGGCATGTGGCAGGCAGCAGGCAGCAAGCGGCAGGGTTATCGCGCTCTCGACATCGCCAGCCAAATTGATGGGCAGTCATCAATTTCACTTGTTGGCCATCAGCCAGTCGACTAACTTCGCTGCTGCTGGCTCGCGCACCATTTGTCAAACGATTTGACTGCCAACTCTGATTCCAAAGCGGATGCGGATGCGGTGGCGGTGGGTGTGACTCTGTGCACTCAATTAAACAGCCGCCCTCCTGCCTTTTGCCACACAAACCTCAATCCTCTCAGTGTGTTTTGCACATGTGTGAGAGCCGAGTTTGAGGCTCAATACTCTTGAGTGTTTGTGTCAACATGTGTCGCCTGCCTGCGTTGCACTTGACACTCAACACTTGCCACTCGCCACTTGCCACTCGATTGCAGTTGCAGGGGTCAAGCAAGCAGCCAATCGGAAGGTGTCAAGCAACAGGCTGAGTTCATAGAGTTAAAGGGCACAAATTAAGGGAGACGAAACATTTGAGCAAACAAACCAAATGCAGCTGCAATTAGTTGAGGTATAAATTAAAAGAGATAAACGCTTTAAGCAGTTAATAGCAGTAATTCTTTAGTAGCAGTAGTATATTAATATACTGAATATACATTTTGGTATATTAATTTGATAAAAAGTTAACAGCAGTTAATGCTTGAGGTATGCTAAGCTGACTAAATGCATCTAGTTACTCATTTATTTGGTATTTATTATGTAGTAGTATATAAATATACTGAATATATATTTTGGTATATTAATTTGGTAAAAAGCTAAAAGCTGACAATGATTAAGGTATAATCAGCGGCATTTATTTACTCTATTTGTTATACTACATAGTATATTTTGAATATAGAATTATATTAAAATATTAAATGTACGTTTTGGTATATTAATTTAGTATAAAGCTGAAGCCGTTAATGCTTGAGATATAATAAGCTGACTTGAATGCATCTAGTTACACATTTATTATTATGTAGCTTAAGAGAATTGACAAAAAATTACTGGCTGCAACTAACGCTTCAGGTATTTTTATTTATTTTTTAGCCTTTGTCTCTAATGATTGAGATTTAGTTAACTAATTGAACGTATTTCCTTAGTCTATATCTTGTACTCCATGGTATATTTTGAATGTAGTAGTATATTGATATACTAAATATACATTTTGCTATATACATTTTAGTATGTACATTTCGTATAATCCACTGCTTGTGTAGTAGTATGACATTCAAAATATACTCAAATATACCAGAATCAATACTAAATATATACCGATATACCATATATGCATACATTTTAATATAATTATATACTTGGTATATTTAAGTTTGTTAAATATGTATGTTATCTATATGCTCTATGGCATATTTTCAATATAGTAGTACTAAATATACATTTTGTTATATAAATTTGGTATATTTCACTGCTTGACGCTGGTATATTTAAGCTTGTTATCTTTGTTGCTATCTACAATATATACTCGATGATATCTTTTGAATGTAGTAGTATATCAATATACTAAATATACATTTCGGTATATAAATATGTACATTTGGTTTGTTATATATGCTAACTAAACCCAAATTTGCTTGTATCTATCGCTTCGAACCAACAAAAGTATCTTCGAGATGCAAAAGTATCTTTGCAACACACAACTGTCTCTAGCAGCTGGATAGCGAAAACTTAACCCTTTTTCGCACTGAGCCTGAACTTGTTTGCCACTTAAATGGCAGCAATCTCAACTGTGGTCTGGCGGGGCAACTTTAAGTTTCGCTAGTTTGAACTTCTCCAAGGAAGTTCAGTCCGCTCAACGCGAAGAGTTGAAGTCAGTCCTCCTTTAGTGGCTGAATCGATAGCGGGAACTGCGAGCTGCGAGCTGTGTGAGATCTGTGAGAGCACAGTGAGCGCATTAACTTGTCAAGCCGCGGAATGCAAACATATTTTGGGCATTTGCTTGCCACACACACAGAGGAGGGAGAGGGAGAGAAGAGAAGAAGAAGGAGGAAGGCATGCACATAGCATGTACATAATTTTTGTAATACTTTGCGCGATTTGCGCGCGATTATAAAAGCTTTTCGCGGTACGACCCCCATAATTCATATGATGTCGACTGGAAAATGTTTACAACACCCGACCAAAGATTGCAGGCAGACGCAGTCACAGAGGGGAAGGGGAAAAGACGCAGAGAGAGAAAGACAACTCGGCATCAGAGCTAGCGCCATTATCGTTTTGGCGTCCTTGCCCCCAAGACTCGACTCCTCGTCTAATGCAACGGCAAAGGCAACAGAGACGAGCCCATTTATACGTCTATCGGCAAGGAGTAAAACATCAGCAAGGAGCTGAGCAACGCAAAAGGAGGACAGCGGGAGGGGGGCGTGGCAGCGATTTTCGCAAGACAGCAAAATATTCAAATGAAAATTTATGTTTGCATTATGAATTTTTATATAGTGTTGCTTTTCGTAGGCATTTTTATGTGTCTGTGTCTGTGTCGGTTTTCCGCTTTCCAAATGTGTGCAAGTGTGTGTGTGTGTGTGTGTGTGCGTGCATTCCACCCCGTCTAACCAAACTCTGCTCATCACTCGACGCAAAGTTACGAGTCGGCGTGTGGAAAATTATTAAAATGTCGTATATAATGGCGTTTGCCGTTTTTCGCTTTTCGCCGTTCGCCGTTCACCGAAAAAGTGAACAAAATTTATGCGTTTATAGCTTTCATAATTTTCAAATTATTATTGTTATTCTTTCCGCTGCCATCAGCAAGCAGCATCATCATCAGGCCTAAGTGCGTCGTGTCCCCGAAACAAACAAAAAACAACGTTGATGGGCTTCACTTAGCGCCAAACGCTTTGATTACACTCGAAGCAAGTCGCTTTCTCCCTTGCACTTTCTCCGCCCAACATCATTGACCAATTTTTCGCTCGCACTTCCATTACCCCGCTCATAGAAAAAGAAGGAAGACTGCTTCGACATGCTCATAAAACGTCTACTTAGTCTCCAGTCTCAATCCCAGTCTCAGTCTCAGTTCCAATATCTGTCTGAATTACTCCGCAGTGAGCAGCGACTCAAACAGTTACTTTACAGCTAGCACTTCAAACTCCATCCTTCAAGCTCGTCGCGAAACTTCATTAAGCGCATTACACTGTGCAAAAAGCGGAGTCAGTTGAGAACAGTATTAGGTTTGAGAATGTTGAATATTACAGTGACAGCAATAGTAAAAGAATTTTAGTACCTTATTAAATGAGGTATTATAAGATGTAAATACTAAATACTAAATACTAAATACTAAATACTAAATACTAAATACTAAATACTAAATACTAAATACTAAATACTAAATACTAAATACTAAATACTAAATACTAAATACTAAATACTAAATACTAAATACTAAATACTAAATACTAAATACTAAATACTAAATACTAAATACTAAATACTAAATACTAAATACTAAATACTAAATACTAAATACTAAATACTAAATACTAAATACTAAATACTAAATACTAAATACTAAATAGTAAAAAGTAAATAGTAAATACTAAATGCTAAATACTAGATAATAGGAGCTGAAATCGAAAATACCAAAATACTAAATACCAAAATATTAAATAACGAAATATTAAATATCAAAGTACTAAAATACCAAACTGCTAAACGCTTAAATACTTAATACCAAATACTAAATATCTAATATTAAATACCAAAGTACTAAAATACCAAACTACTAAAATATTAGATACTAAAATACCAATTGTTTTTTTTTATAGTCAACAATTGCATTTCGATATTAAAACACTTCGCATAGAAATTCGTTAAAACTTTGATCAAACAATGAAACAAAAATAATGAAATTCAACGTTCTCTGCAGGTAATCTAAGATCTTCGATTTTTCTTTGTAATTTCTAATTTTTATAATTTTTCGACTTTTTGAAGCATTCAATTTGATTTGCAAAATCGCTAGGCAGCTTCCATAACATAGTCGATAACTCCACATTTGACCCATGTGTAAACTGGCGTCTTAATGGGCTCGTAATGAAGATACAATGTTGTGCTTAGACATCAACTGTTTTGTTTTAGCCAAATGGTGAAGGGAATGGGGCAAGGCGAGAGTGAAAGAGGAAGTGAAAGTGGCGTTGAGAACCTTTTGCAGTCGATAGATAAATCTTGTTGCAAACGGCCCAAGCAATTTATTTGTAAATGGAATCGATTAAAAAGCAATCGCTGCATGCGACTGGCTTCAATTTCAGGCCATCTCTCAGCCTCAGCTCAGCTTCTCACAATTCGTATCAATTCGCTGGCTGAATGGAATTCCCTCCTTAGGCCGCACAGACGACACCTTTGTGGCGCCGTTAGTCACGTTAGAACTCTCCGAAGCAATTCAACGAGTGACAACAGCCATCTCTTCTCTCTGTGTGCGTGTGGAAGCCCAAAACAGCAGGTGGCCCCCGCACACACACACACACACACACAAACAAAAATAGAGAACTCCAATCCCATCTCCAACTCCAACTCACATCCCTTCTCCTACTCATGTCCTCGTCGTCGTCGTCGTCGTCGTCGTCTTAGTCTCCAGCAATCAGTGCTGCGAGACCCTTTGCCACCCCCGGTTGCCGAATCGATGATTACATCATCTTGTATTACAAATTTCTTATCGAATATATTTCGTCGATTACCCCCTTGGGTAAAATTTATTTGCTGTCATTGCAAGCGCGCGACAGTTAAAGGATTTATACATAAAACAGGCAAACAACACAACACCATACAAAGGAACACCAAATGGCAATCACGGCCACCAGAGTTGCCAAGCCACATCGAAAGTGCAATTCTTGCTGAGTTTAGGAGAGTTTGTGTAGAAACATTGTCGATAATAGAGACATTTTTAACAGACTTCCTTTTAAATAAATGATATGGTTTAGTAATTAGTATGAATATTTTTGGGTACAATGAATTATCAATTTAAGAAGAAATATAGATATTGACTGTGGGTCACTGACTTAGTTATCAGTCATCTTAGTATACAGTAATTACTATATATAACTAATGGTTTTTTATTGATCACTTATGTTCTTCAATTATCTATTTAAAACCTGCGAATTATGAATATTATTTATGAAAACGAGAGACATTAAATGTGGGTGTGAACTAAGAGTAAAGTTCATCGATCGTACTTAAATGAAAAGGTAGTATTATGCTTTACTATAATTCAAGTTTTTATTGATCAATATTTTCATTTATTTTCCAATAAACCAACTGTATATTCAAGAAAATATGTGAAAACTGATTTGAGTTATGATTACTCAAAAGTATCGACCGATAGTAAAGATATTTTAGATTTACTCGTGTAAATTTAAAATAAAGTTTCAAGAGAAGAGCCTATAAAGTAGTATATCGCAAAAATACTAAAAATATATCAACAATATAAACTATTTTACCAAATAATCAACCGCAAAAATACCAAAAATATAAAGTTTTGCATAAAAACTAATGAGTGCGAATTTATTCCTAAAATATACCACATTAATATACCGCATTAGTACTAAAAATATACCAAAGTATGCATTTGGTATATTGATATAGTACTCTATTGAAAATATACCATAGAGTGCCAAATATACTAGATTGTCTGCCAAAAAAAAACTAAGACTAAGTGGAAAGTATTTGTTTTCCCCCATACAACAGTTATTTCTTAAATACCTTTTGCTGACTACTAACTAGATCGCTTTATTGATGCCTTCTTCACTGAAGCATTTGCTGATTAAGTGCTTAACATAATATTCACGTCTCGAGCAACTGTCGTCATGTTTTTCCCCCCTTCCCCTTTCAAAGTTCCGAGTTGTGTTTTTGAGCAAACGCTGCAATTAACCGTTTTGTTTGTGCAAATTTATTAAAAATAAACGCCTTAGCCCAAAAAGATAAAGCAAAAGGAGTTGGGATGGGAGTGGAGAGTATAGAGATGACTTGGGCCAACTTGTGGCTGCCCCATTTCCCATTTCTTGAATTTGCTCTTTTCCGTTTTGCATTTCCCGGGCGGGTTTTTTTTTTCTTTTTGTCCTCCCGGTTGTTGCCGGTCGCACTTCTCCGCTCAGCCGGAACATCTTGTAAACATACTTAGCTGCAGCTCAGGTGTAATAAGTACGCCTTGAAGTGTGCCCCGTGCTGTGGCGCGTGCGTCTTGCAGGTCAGGTTGCTGCCCCTCCCTTCCCCCGTTTCCCCTTTTCTCTGATGCTGTGTTCTTTTTTTTCGGCCACGCTGCTAATTTCTTTCATGTTTCGCTGTAGTTAAAGATGAGGTAAGCAAGCTCAAGCGGAAGTTTCGAGGCGAAGGCGGGGCAATAGATTTCTGCCTCATTCTCAGCTTTAGCGTCACTTTTGTCGTGTATCTCTCACGTTAATTGCAAAGTGCGCGGGCAGCAGCTGCCAAAGGGGTGGGGTGGTGGGAGAGGAGGAAAGGGGGACCGGAAACTGCGGCAGAGCGCAACTCGCCTCTCAAGCAGCCACTCTAGAGGCTAAGCTGAGGCTGCTTTGGTACTTCTACACTAACTTTAAAGGTCGCTTCGTTTTTTGCTTGGAATTGAGAAGAGAACAAAATCTATATTAAAAAGTAGATTACAAATCTTGATTTTAAGAACTTTTCAATCTGAAAGATTTGAGACATTAAATCAGGGTTATAATCGTAAGTTGAAAGCTTGCGTTATCTAGAATTTGTTTAGAATATTTCTCTTGATTTAAGACCTACACTTCTTGGTTAAATTTTGACATTATACAATTATCTTGATGATCTAACTGATTATATATTTTACTTTGCTTTTTTTGGTTTACTATAAAGATTTCTTTAAATGAAATTTATTTTAAATTAGATTTCAAAGTTGTAGAAATTTATGAAATATATCTTTTACATTTATTGGAAACTTTTTAATTTTTTATATACACATATATTTCTTTGTTTTCCATAAATCCCTTTTTGTTTACTCTAAAAATTTGAACTATAAATTGTTATGAAATATTGCTTATATGCATGTTTTTAAGATTAGTTCCTTATATAAATTCATGAATTTATAGAAATTTTGATTAGTTAGCATTAGTTTCTATGTTTTCTCTCAAAAAACTTTCATTTCGTGACTACTCGAAGTGTATTTGATCGTCTTGCTAGTTGCTGTGCTGTTTTTTCAACGATATTTGCTGCGTTTTTTGCGCTTTCCTCTAGTCTTTTTAATTTTTTTTAATTAACTGTGTACATGGAAAAGTTGTGTTTGCGCCAGCCAAATGGGCTGCGCGTCTTTGACTCTCGGCTGACATCCTGACTGGCCGCAGTGGCAACTGAGGCAACTGAGGCGGCAGCAACTGGAGTCGCATCGCATCGTTCGTTCTGCGGCTGCTGCTTCGGTTGCTACTGCAACAACACTCTCAGGTGGGCAGCTGAGCCAGTTTTCCTTGCTCTTTGAGTTGGCTTTTTTGGTTCCTGGTTTTTGCTTCTGCTTCAGGTTCAGCTTCAGTTCGGTTCGGTTTGCATTGCTCAACAGCGCGTGAGCGCAAGTGGCGCTAAGTGAACAGAGTAGGTAATTAAACCCTTTGCCAAGCTAATGAACTCCTTTTGCCGCCGCCTCCTCCTCCGCCTGGCTCTGCGTGTGTCCTTTCTCTATGTGTGTGTGTGTCGTGGGGTGCGCCCAAAGCAAAGGAGTCAAAGTTTGTTTTATGGGTTGATGATGGGAAGGGGGTGGGAAGCGAGGGGAGTCAGCGGACAGCACGCGCACTTTTATCTCTTAACTGCAGGTAGTACAAGCTGTAACCGTAAATATTTAAGTGTTGTCTATGCACACACACTCACACACACACACAAATGAGGGCAACGGAATGCGAATGCGAGCAGCACGAAAAATGTGTTGCCTACTTATCGGCGCAAGTTGCGAAGCGCACAGACAACGAACCAAAAAAATACTGTTGCATACTCTTGGGCGCGCTCATTATTTCCATTATTACTTAATTGCCTGAATTGCAACCTAATGCAACCAAATGTTTATGGAAACAATTAATAATTCACTTCAAAATGAACTCGTGATGAATCGAAATTATATACAATTTTATTTGATTCTCATTCACATTTAAAATGTAAAAATGTTATACATATATTAATGCCTCTAGGAAATGTATGTAACAAGCAGAAGAATGGGAGATGCCTTCTTCTTCATAAAGTATATATGTATATTCTTGATCAGCGAGACGAAATAACCACATCCAACTTTCCGTCTGCTATTACGGGTCTTGGTTAGCTGATAATCTGGTATATTTAGCACTCTGTTATATTTTGAGTAGTATGTCAATATACCATAAACAACCATTGGTATATTTTTAGTATTTTTGTTATATAACAAATTAATAATAGTGCCGCTCTAATTTGCTTTTATTCAAAATAGGTAGCAGCGAGTATTCCATATTTAATCTCACTTGATCGTAGCTTTCTTGTTTATTTGATAATTTTGGCATTGGAATTAATTTGAATGCATTACGTGAAGCAAGATTTGCGAATTAAACAAAATTTAAATTCACATTGACTATGAATGAAATGAAATTTATAATAATTTAAAAAAGCTGCTAAAATTGAATTTTAAATTTTAAATGTTTAAAGCTCAATTTAAAATGTCTTTGTCCACTCTTTAACCAACTCCTTTGGCAATAAGTTACTTATGAGGGTCACATACAGAAACTTGAGGCACGTTGCAGCTTTAAGCGCTTAAAATGCAGCAGCCAAAATCGAGTTTGTAGCTGGCGAAACAGTTGGATAGAGATAGCAAGTTGTGGAAGAAGAAGAGATGGCGAGGGCAGAAGGTGGAGGTGGAGGTTAGAGAAAGTCATTTGTTTCCCTAAAAATTAGTTGTGAGCCGGTTTCATATCGGGCAATTGTTGCTGTTGTTGCCGCTCGTGTCTGCTGGGCCTCGTCATTCTCCCTCTCTCTTTCTCTCTTTCTCTCACTCACTCGCTCCCTCTCTCTCTGGGTCTCTGTGAACTCGGTATCTAGCTGTCTTTTGGCGCTTCCTGTGACCCAACGGCCACTTGCTGTATTCCATTTTGGGACGTCAGGCGACGTAATGAATGTGAGCATGTGTGTGTGTGTGTGTGTTCGAGTGTGTGTGTGTGTGTGTGTGCGGTTAGCTACCAGCTATAGCTACAATGTGGGCAACGCTTCGCCTCGCCTCGCTCCCTTCTTTGGCCACCACTCGCATATGAATATGAATTTTATCGAGATTCATGGCAGATGATAATTTTCCCTTGATAACTGTAAACTCGTCTATAGCTCGAAGCGAGGTTGTTGCCAGAGTTGCCACAGCCACACACACACACGCTTTTGCCTGTCTGCGTTTGGGACGCACACACACAGCGGGGAGTGCGGATGAAGATGGAACTCTGCGAGTTATAGCTGGTTACATGGTGTTGAATTTTTTGAGCGGGGGAGGTTAGGTCAACCCAGTCGACGGGAAGGGGTAGGAAGGGGAAGGGGAGGAGGAGGCGGAGGAGACGGGCGCTCATTTCATTCATTTGGCTCGTTCATTTCCTTGTGCATTCATTTGCCTTCATAAAATATAAACAGCGTATTAAAATGTATGAATATCCCAAACACAAACCTTCCTCCTCCTCTTCCTCTCTCTCTTTCCCGAGCAGCAGCAGCAGCTAATGTTGATAAGTGAAGTTATGACTTTGCCCGCCAGACAAGAGAGAGCGAGAGAGAGAGAGAGAACGAGTCTGTCGAATGCTTGGCACTATTCACACACACTCACGCTCACACACATGTCGCTTGTCTATTGCCATTTTTGGTTATTTTTTGGCAAAGAAGAAGCCAATCTGTGAGCATTTCATTAAAATTATGCATCCGCTTTATGCTGCCGCTTGTCTTCAGTTTTCTATATCTGTTCTATTTCCTCCTCTCTGCCTCAACTCTCCACTCTTTTTATACCCGTTACCCATTAGGTAGAAGGGTATTGTAACTTTGTGGTTCGGGACTACGGGTCTCAGTTGCAATGGCTGATAATCTAGTATATTTTGCAATCTATGGCAAATTTTCAATAACCTTTGGCATATTTTTGGTATTTTGTGGTATGTAATTCCGTATATTTTAAAATCAATATTGATCTATATCGATATACCAAATATATCATTCGGTAGGTATATTTTAAAATTAATACCTTACTGTATCAATACACCAAATATAATCCTCGGTATATTTTTGGTATTTTTGTGGTATATTTATTCTGTATATTTTAATATCAATATACCAAATAAAACCAAATATACCAAGCATAACCTTCGGTATATTTTAAGTATTTTTCGGTATATTAATTCGGTATATTTTAAAATGAATATCGCATATATAACACTAAGTATATTTTAAGTATCATTGTTGTATATTAATTCGGTATATTTTGATACCTCACTGTGTCAATATACCAAATATAACCTTCAGTATATTTTGAGTATTTTTGTGGTATATCAGTTTAGTATATTTTAAAATAATACCTCACTGTATATATATACAAAATATAACCTTTGGTATATTTTAAGTATTTTAAAGGTATATTAATTAGGTTTGTTTTAAAATGAATACCACACTGTTTTGCTTTTATTATTTTATTCAAAATGGGTAGCGGGTATCTCCGCAGTCGAGCACACTCAACTGTAGCTTTCTTACTCGTTCTTGGCTGCCTTTTGCTATTAGCATAACAAGCTCAATTTTGATAAATTAAGTGTTTATCCATGCCAGAAGAGTCGCTGGCGCAATTTCAAGTGTGTGTGTGCTGCTGCTGCTGCAACTAATTTGAATCAGTCCACATTTTCCATTTCCATTTCCATGCGGAGCCAGAGAGGTGTTGACAGCTCCATCCCCGCCCGTTGCTTGCCCAGAGGCAGTGTTGACCTTTCGTCTCCCCCCTGAAATACAAAAAAAAAGGTGAAATGAGGACCGCATATGCAAATCAGCTCTTGCGGCCAGCTCTTGTTCAAGTGCATGCGGTTAGAGCGTGTGCTTTGAAGTTCCAACTCAATTACGCAAAATTCTCACACGTTGGCGCCCAACGACCGGCAACGGGGGCAGTCAAAAAACAAAAAAAAAATACATTTGAGGGAGTTTGAACGAAAGAACCGCGACCACATTTGATGTGGGTGCAACACCAATTGCTTGTTGACTCTCAACTCTCGACTGTTGACTGTTCTTCACTGTTGACGGTGCTCAGCTGTAGCATCAAATTGCAACCGTTTTGGCCATCAAGCATCAGGCAAACATCTGCTCTCGCGCACTGTCCATAAAAAACCATTTAGTTAATTGCTTCGTCTCTTTTTTTTCCGTTTCTATTTTTTTTGGTCAGCAACGCGCAACGCGATCTGTAAACGCGGCAAGAGGTGGCAACACCTGGCCTTACCTCTCTGCCCCTGCCACCATTCAAATGAGTTTCCATTTCACGGCTGTTTTCCTCCTTTTTTTTTGTGTTTTAGCGGCTTTAGCATATTTTACTGATTAGCGCTTAAGCAGCTGTAAAAGGCACAGCTTAACGGCTCGCTATAATATTTTAATGCCACAACAAAATTATATGCTTTAAAGTGAATTTTAGAGGATTTCAGTGCATACTTTAATGAAATTGAAAACAATTTGATTTACACACTAGAGCACTTCAGTTAAAAAATTGGAATATGTAGAACTAAATTAAAATTACAAATTTGAAATTTGAAATTATGGAAAATGTACAATATCCATGGGTTAAATATATAAACGTTATTAAACTAATTGTTCAAAGTTAGTGTTTAATCTTTACATCTATTTATAAAGCCATGTAAAAGTTTAACGTAAAACTTTTTCTTCTCTCTTTCTTTTTCTATTTCAGATTGCTGATTAAAAAAGGAATCAATGCATTGAACAAAGACAATAAAAGGCATCTAATGTAAGTACAGAAAACTCAAAGTACCTAATGAATGATCATGACTGCAAAATTTTACGCTAGATGAGCTTAAGGAAAATAATACAGAAGAAAATCGTTAGATACATTGGACTATATTTTTGAAATTCGGTGACTTTCTTATTTGTTGAAATATAATTCAGTCAAAGTAACTATTGCGTTAATAGTTTATATTTGTTGTGCTATTTTTTATACGTTCGCTGTTTCCCCTTCAAGTTTGGACGTAATTTCTATTTAGTTCTTCAACAACTGCAGGCAAATGGTATATTTATCATAGTGTTATACTACTATAATATGCTAAATATAGGATTTGGTATATTTTTTTAGTATTTAGTATTTGGCTTAACAATGTTTTGCTGTTATTGAAGTTGATTTCTTGCTTATTTAAATATGATTCAGTTACTCCATGATTTGATAAAGATTATATATATTATATATTATTATATTTAGTCCGCTCACAGTTTCCTTCATAACTTGGAACTAATTGCTATTGAGTTGTACAACAATTGCAATACAATCTAGAGAGCTGCAGTTGAAAGACATTCATCAAAGTTGGGGAATTCAGTTTATAAGCTCTAATCGGCATTGTAAATACTATTTGCTGGTAGATTTGCTGGCCTATTGAAAGGCGAATCATTGAGCTGATTGGCTTTTGTTTGGGAGCTGGACACGCTTTGGGCTTTTCGACTTGGGCATTATGTATTCCAATGCCATGCCAACGCTCGCCAGGATTAGCTCTGAAAATGAAGTCGAGTTGAGTTGAGGCGAAGAATGAAAGAAATCGCATATCTAAAAAGGCGTGAAAATAATTTGCATAAATTTATGCCCTTTGATCGCTTCAATTGCTGCACAGGCGATGGAATTGGAGCTGAGCTTCACGAGTGTAAAATGTGAGTGAGAGGGAGGAGCGGAGCGGGGGAAGGGGGAGGGGGAGCAGCATCTAATCGACGGCCGTCATGGGAACGAAGAGTTGTTGTTGTTGTTTTGGGGGGACTCCACAAAAGTGAAGGCGTTGGCAACGTTTTAGGGATGCGCTCTGCGTGTGAAGTGTTTACGTTGCTCTGCCACGCCCCCAAATTGAGTACGCCTCCCCCTCTGGGCGGGTTGCAGTCGAGTCGAGTCGAGTCGAAGCAGAAGGCATTCTAATTTGTCGCCATCGTCTCGATGCTCTGAGCTTCTCGTTGCTTTGTTTGCTCGTTGCTGCTGTTGCTGCTGCTTGGGGCACGTTGGATGGATGAGGCACTGAATGGACTGCAACTTTGAAGTGCTCTGTGGGGCACTCCCCTGTTGTTGTCCTCGTTCTCGTTGCTGTTGTTGTTGTTGTTGTTGGGCTCCACTTGAGCCGCCTAAAATGGCACTTTAGTGCCTTTTGGGGCGTGTGAAAACAAAGGCGCCAAGTGTCGTGTAGCGCATTGAGTGGCGACACTTTGCCACCAGGCATTGCTCTCTCACTCTCTCTCTCTGTACTCCCCTCCCCTCCTTTCCCCACTCAATCTCCACTTTTGTCCAGTGTGCGGCGGAGCAATTTTGAGCGTTAAGCATCTTGAAAATTGTGTCAATTTGTTGGAAAATGTCGCTAGAGAATTTTGTGGTATGATTTTCGTTTATATTTGGCTTTGTTGCCCCTCAACGCTGGCTTTGCTTTTGCTTTTGTTATTGCCAACAAGTGGCAAACTTTGTCAGCAAAGGGGATAGAAGGGAAGGGGGGCGGGTGCAATGCAAGCGATGTCAGTTTAGCAGAGATCGGGGCCCAAAAAAGTATGCTACATAAAAAGTAAATATCAATCTAGTCGCCAGCAGGAGAAGGGGCAAGCCGAGGAGGAGGAAGGGGAGTGTGTGTGTGAGGGGGGAAAGGTACTGGCACTGGCAATGGAAAATGAGTTTTTCGTTTGCGCGCAAACGGAACCGCAACTTATGCTTTAAAGTGGATGTTACGAGCCATGTTGAGAGTGGACCGAGCCGGGGGCGTTTTTCCATTTCGAGTCCAGAGTCCTGAGAGTCCTGTGAGTCCGGCAGCCGCAGCCGGACCCGGCCTGAACCGGAAGCCCACACACACACACACACATACATGTGTGTGTGGCTGTCGAAAGGGGCAAATGAGACAACAAACGAGCGAATGAATGAAACAGCTGTGACCATTTCCTTTCGACGACTTTGGCGTTGGCTTTGACTCCCTTGTCGTCCTGCCATCCTGTTGTTGTCTGCTCCCTTGCCTTGCTTTGCCTTGAATTGAGCTGTAACTGGACGCACATTAACACACATTGTGCGTTGTCCTTGTGGCAGTTTCTCTCTCGTACACAGAAAAAATTAAAACAAGCTTGCCAACAACAGCAACAGCAAAAAAAAAACAGAGCACAAAAAAAGGCTGCTGCACAAATTCTTATTTTGAAATGCATGTGTGTGTGTGTTGGTGTGTGTATGTGTGTGTGCAAGGGTTGTGCTTGTCCTTTTTACGAAAATCTGATTAAAATATTTGAGTTTGCCTTTTAATGTGATTTTTGAGCATAATAAAAAGCCAAGTTTCGCCAAGCCAAGCCAGGCCAGGCCAAAAAGCAAAAAGTTCAACAAATCCAAACTCGTCGTCGCCTCTTCACTTCCCCTTTCCCTTTCCCCCCTTCTCACCCCTTCTTCTAGTTGCTGCTGTTGTCGCCGTGTCCGTGTCCATTTGGTCAAGCTGGATATATCTTTGCCCGATTTGGGGTTGCTTGCCTAATGTAACTGCTGTTTGACTTGCTTCTTTGTTGTGCTTTTTGCATACCCTAACTGTCAATTGAAGTGGGAGAGTATAAGACAACGTTTAGAATTGTTACTTTCGCTAATCTAAAGAGTATACTTCGATGCCAGCATTATCTTTGATCTCTATACACTACAGCATGGAAAAGTAGTCAGGAAAACAACGAGGAAAGGGTGAGGAAAAGTACAGAGCTATGGAAAAGTAGGCAAGAAGACATCGAGGAAGGGGTGAGGAAAAGTATAGAGCTCTACAATTGAATGCAAATTAAAGCGCAAATAAAATTTGTAAATGTAATGAGTGAAAATCGCTCAAACAAAAGGACCAAATTAATCGATAGATCGCAGGCTGTTAATGTTTTTTGTGACCCAACCACCACCCGCACCACTTCACCACGAGCCACTTCAAACCACTGTAAACCCACATCGACCCACCAGCTGCCTCTCTGCTCATGTGAACTTAATTAATTAAAGCCCACGGCCGACAGCTGCTTGGACCCAAAAAGCCAAAAAAAAACATAGCAAAAAAAAAAATTAAAATAAAAATAAAAATGAGAAATCACTCAAGTGTTCATTAATGCAAATCAGTGCCCATGTCTCTAGTGGGCTGTGTGTGTGTGTGTGAAGGGGACAAGTGGAGTGAGTGTATCTGTCTCACATTTAAATGTGGGCAACTTGATGCTATAAATACCCTCTCATCAAGTCGTCATAATTAATGAGGGAGGCAAGTCCGAGAAGTTGTTGCGTTGTTGCGATCGTCGCAATATGCTTTGATTTTTAGCTGATGGATTACTATCCATGTCAGTAAATCCTAAGCTAGTTGTCAACTTAGATGTTTTGAGGTATATATTACTTGTATAAGAGTTCTTATACGTGCACTTATTAATTTATGCAGCTTTAATTCCTCTTTTAATGCCCCATTGCATCGTTCTTATACTTTGTATAATATATTTCTTTTATGCGATATACAATTCAACTTTTATGCGATCCTTATCTTAACTCTTGATCCTCACTTTTGTACTCTCTTATACTACACACTTCTGCTTACAATATCCTATACTTTCACAACAAGCTTTATTTGTTACCCACACTTATAATCATACTTTTACCTTGACTTCTATACTTATTGTTTTTTCCCCTTACACTCTACTACTTTAATATTAACTTCAACTATACTAAAAGTACACCCATTGCTGCATACACCTTAACTATTGAATTTTTACTTATACTTAATTACACTTATTTTTTGTTACCTTCACATTTCGTTCACTCTTATATTCATACTTCTTCTACCCACACTTATTTATATATTCTTCATTTTCTTATACTTAAACCTGCACTTATATTTTCAATGTTCCACACTTATACTGACACTTATACAAGTACTTCTAATCACATGTAATGCACAATTACCAATACATAAGTAATCTCACTTATGTTGTTACTTATACATTCATCAGCAATACTTCCATTGCACTTATACTCACACTTATATTCATACTTATACTTATAATCTTTGCTTTACTTTTGGTCCACTTTTATAATTAGAATCTCAATTATACGCACTCTTATACTCTCACTCACACTTATATTGCCACTTAAATTTATACTTACAGTATGACTATGCCCTTGAAAATTTTTTTTTCCATACTTCTATCTTCACCAGTATTCATTGTGATTTTATAACTACAATCTTAATTAAACACACACTTATACATTCACAATCACAGTCACACTTATACTTAAACTTATAAACTCACTTATATTCATACTTATACTTGTACGTACACTCAAACTTTACTTCACTTTTACAATCTCAATTGCATACTCACGTATACTTTCGCTGACACTTATATTCCAACTTTTACGAACACCAATTGTCACTTTCATTTGAAAACTATAATTATGTTTATACTCACAATTTCAATCACACTTATACATTATCACATTTAATGTATGATCACAATTTTGAATATATATTCTTTCTCTTATATTTATACTTATACTTTCACCTTTATACTGGCAATTATACTCTTATACACATATATTCTCTTTTTTTTAACACTTTCACCAATAATCATTTTTATTTTATTCAATTTTGTTTATACCCACTCTTATACTTTGACTCCCAATCACAGTCACACTTATACTTAAACTTATAAACTTTTCTTTTACAAGTACATTCTTAATTAACCAATAATAATTTTGTTTGTACCCACTCTTGTACTTTCATTCCCAATCGCAGTCATACTTATACTCACAGTTTCTCAGTTCCCTAGATGAACTCCAGGGTATCTGCTAGTCTTATATTAATTGGCCTTGCTTCCTGTCTGTCCCATCATAATTTCTTGCTCTGTGCGTTTACGTTTTCTTTGCTGCCTTTTGCGACTTGACGTTTGTTTGTTAATTTGTGAAAATGTACCCCGCACTCTCCACTCCTCTTCCTCCTCACACTCAGTTGTAGATGGGAGTGGGGAAAGGAGGGAACGCGGGGGAGGCATTTTGTCGGATGCTGCAGCAGCTCAGCTCAGCTGTGTGGCCATGTGGCTATAATTTGTTGACGTTTGACTTTGTGCGTCTAATTGTGGGCTACGTGGCAACAGCGGAGGACACTCTTCATCCTTGCTCCCCTCGGAATGCAGTGCGTGTGTAGAGGGAGAGGCGAAGGGGGAGGTGGGAGGTGGAGGGTGACCGTTGGTCACTTTGATGTGGTGCCGCTGTGGGAAACGCGTAATTTACTTTTTATTTATTTTTTGTGATTTCAACTTGGTTGCTTTTCTTTTTGCTGGTTTTGATTTATAAATAGAAAAAAATGGTGGTTTCTTTTCTTTTGCCCAGGCGACACGCTAATGAACTGATTATGCAGCAAAGCACAGTGGAGGAGGGGGATGGGTGGGGAGAGGGAGGAAGGAAGGAAACTAAGCGAAGCAATAGTGCGGTATAAGACAAGTAGAGAACACACAAGTTGCTCAGCTTTCAAATGCAAATCTGTTGTAAACACACAAAGCGAACAGAAGAGAGAGAGAAAGAGAGAGAGAGAGGGAGAGGGAGATAGAGACAGAGATTACACTTGCCCTTAGGCATTTACGGAGCGTAAGTAAGTGCCAGAAGTGGAATATTAATTTCCTTGGACCGCATCTTTTGGGCAAACTCCTTGCGAGACGCATCTTGCGTGTCCACTCATGCGTGCCACCACTGTACGTGTGTGTGTGTGTGTGTGTGGGACAGCACTGTAGCAGACCCCGCTGGCCAACTGGGAATGTTGATAGTTGAAAATTCGTTAATGGTCACTGCGCAAGCAACAACAACAATTTCAAACTACAAATTCGAAATTCAAGCCAAAAGCGAACTTGGACTCTGTGCAAATGACTCGCTCTCTCCCGCTGTTGCCATCTCACTCGCACACTCACACACACACACATACATATGTGCACATATTTTGGGCAAGTTAAAGTTCTTAGAAATCCTTGAGTGCACGCAAAAACAAATAAACAACGAAATAGACAAACAAAATGCTCGTCTCCTTCTCCTCCACCTGAAGGGATGAGAGGAGACAGAGAGAGAGTGGGAAGGGGGAGTGCAGGGGTCACTCTATGGTGGGGTTATGACCGCTTGGGCGCTCGGCCATCTACTGTGGTTAATTTGTGTGCTTAAAAGCGCTTTACAACTTGCCTCGCAGTTGTTGCAAGGCATCAGCAAGAGGATGAAGAGGAGGAAAAGAAGTTGCAAGAGTTGAGGGAGTGGAACGAAGATGGGAAGTTGTAGTTGGAATCGGTCAACAGCAGCGCTCCAAATTTATGTGCATTGCAAGTGTCAAAACTATTGCCACACACACATGTATGTATATATGTGAGTGTGTGTGTGTGTGTTTGGCTGCAACTAATGCTAAGGAATTTTCAATTTTCTTAAGCTACGCAAAGCGCTGCACAGTGGAGCAAAATTGCAACTTCAAAAAAATAACTATGAGATGTGATAGATGGATGTGAAAAAAACAAAGGAGTTAGAATGAAAGAGGAAGCGAGTAAGAGTGAGAGAGAGAAAGAAAGAGTGATATATATATATATATAGAGAGAGAGAGAGAGAGAGAGAGGGAAATAAACAAAGAAAACGAAAGAGAAAGAAAAAGAAAAAGGGGAGAGCAACTGAGAGAGAATTGAGACTTGAAGTAGAGAAAGAGATAGAAAGAGAGATAGAGAGACAGAGAGATCAAGATAGAGATAGAGAAAGAAAGAGAGAGATAGAGAAAGAGAGAGCAAATAAGAGAGATTTAAGAATTAAAATAGACATGGAGGAAGAAATACAGATAGAGATAGTGATAGAGATAGAGTGAGAGAGAGAGAGAGAGATGATGGAATGATGGAAAAATGGAAAGATGGAAAGATAGATAGATTGAGAAAGAGAGAGAGAGAGAGAAAGAGAGAAAGAGAGAGAGAGAGAGAGAGAGAGAGAATTGAGATAGAGACAGAGACCGATATAGATATATAGTGGGGAGATAAAGAGACACAGAGAGAAAGAGAGAGAGGCACACCGAAATAGAGAAACAGACACAGGCATAGAGAAAGAGAGATAATAAGATAGATAAAAGAAAAAAAATTAGTAATTTAGATATAAGTCAATGGATCACTTGAGAACAGTTTTATTTTACAAATATGTATATTTTTTTCTCGAACCATATTAATTTATTTTTATGCAATACAAATTCACTTTTGAAAAATCAGTAAGATAAAAAATGACTCAAGACTACAGATAACTTAAAAGTTCATATAAAATGGCAGGCAGGAATATAACATACGTTTAATAGTTTAACACATTTGTCAGGTAGGAAAATACATGAGGAAATAAAAGAATGTACAAATATATAGTTTAAATTGGAAAAGTTGTTTTTAAGAAACTCTTTCATAATAAGTATTGCAAATAAATAAGACGATGATTTTTTATTAGTTATTGTAGTAGATTTATTGCTTTGCAATAAAAATGAACAGCAAACCACTGTGCAAAGAGGCATCACATATGTGCACCCTGAAAGCGACACATGAACAAGGCAGAAACAACAGATAAGCCATTTGTCTCTGGCTGGGAACGTGGAGAGGGAGAGAAGAGGAGAGAAGAGAAGAGGCAGACTAGAGTGTAAGTTAGTGTAGGACAGACAACAAACTATCTTGGTTGCACTGTAGGCAAATGGATGACTTTAAATTGAAATGCGATTACATGACCAGGACACGCATTTAGAGGCGGCTTAGGCCACCAGACAACAACAACAACAACAACAACAACAGCAACAACTTCAGGTCAACTGCAGACGAAGGACTTGAGCAAGTCGAAGTCGAAGTCGAAGTTGAAGTCGAAGTGGAAGTCGAAGACAAAGTCAAAGTCCAAGACGATTGCTGGAGCTGGAGCCTTTGCTGGCTGGCTGATTCGCTGGCATTTCCTCCGCTCGCATCGAATCGAAACTTTACTCCCAGCTGCGAGTGTCCTGCGAATGTCCTGTGTGTGTCTTTGTGAGTGTGTGTTTGTGTCTCATGTCTCGGCCTGCTCTTAAATTTCATTAGTTTTTAGTTTAGTTTTATTGCACACGCAAATTGTGTGTCGTCCCTTGTGTCAAAGGCCGAATTTATTCCGACTTCGACTTTACTTTAAGCACGACAACTTTAAGACGAACAGCAAAAATACCAAAAAAAAAAAAGAAAGAAAACAAAATGAAAAGAATGGAAAATAAGAAGAGCAATGTCTTTACATAAATTGAGGGCGCTAGCGCGTCATGATTAAGGGTTTCGCCGTTGTCGCTACCAATTTTTATTTTTATTTTCATTTTCATTATTTTTCTCGCCATTTTTTGCGCTCTCCAATGCTCTGTTGTTGTTGGCTGGTATCCCGCGGATACTTCCGCTTAACGGTTACATTTATAATTACATTTTAATTAGATTCATTCGGCTGTAAAGTGTCCCTTTGTGTGATTTCGCCGTCGCCGTCGCCGTTGGTCGCCTGGCTGCTTAATGAACGAATCCTTGAATCGCGTGCGCGCCTCAAATCTCCAATCTCTAGCTTAGTATCTCAGTCTCAGCCGTCGCCTTTCGGTCTCTCTCTTTCTACCTCTATCTCTATCTCCTTCATCGTCTCAAGCTCGACCCCAGCTCTCGATTTCAGCCACAGCTTGGAGGCAGCGTTCCCGCGCCTTTTCATTCGATTTCCAATTTGTTTTTATTTTTTTCTACTCTTCCCTGTGCAGGTTATTAATGCTCTGCCATTCAGATTGTAATGCATTAATTGATTCGCATTACTATAGAAGCTGATTGATCAGAGACTAGCTTAGAATCTAACTAATTTGTTTGGTATATTCTATTTTGTATAGTATATATTGAATGAAAGAAAGAAATGAAAACAGTGCGGTATTATTCTTGGAATAAACCAAATTAATATATACAAAATTACCAAAATGTGTTGAATATAGCAAAAACACCAAAAATACCGAATACCGGTATATACTGAAAAAATAATGAAAATACTGATATAATACACAAAAAAAAATACTAAAATGCGCCAATTTAATATTCCAAATAAATACTAAAATGTACCATTTTAATATACTAAACGAATACTTAAATATACCACCGGCAATAGTTCGAGTATATTAATATACCACTTAATTTGCACAACATATAGCCTTTCGTATATTTTAGTATTTTTCGGTATATTAATTTTTGAATATACACAATATACACAAAATATAGCAATCAACATATTTTAGTATTCGGTTGGCATATTAATTTGGTATATTTTATGAATAATACCGTTCTCTTTTATATTCTTTTTCTCATTTCACTAATTTTCATATAATATTATTTCCATTACTTCTTCCTTTGTAGTATTCTATGTTCTATATTGTTGACCTATATTTTAATCGGTTTAAGTAGATTAGAATGCACTCTTTTTCAGTTGTAAAATTTCTTTACTTACTATGTTAAATTATTATTATTGATTACTCTGTGGCTAGACTTTCTAAACTACTCTTTCTCACGCTTTTTCCTTCCCTCGTTCTCTGACCTTTAGGAATTTGTTTTCCATTTAGTTGGCTGTTTTATTAACTGCTTTAACCTATAGAAATCTTATTCTAATTAGAGCATTCAGCTGTCGTCCAATTTCTGTTCAGTTTCATGAGCTTGTTTTCTATGTTTTTTTTTTCTGTTCATCTGCTCATTTGGTTCGTTGCCTTTTTTATTCGTTTCGTGGGCAGCTGCATTTTTAATGACTCTGATTTATTAATGGCGGGCGGCTGATTAAAGCCTATCCGCTGCTGAGCAATGTGTTTGCTCCCCCTTCACTCAATACGTTAGTATCTAAATTGGAGCATGGCATCTTCTGCTGCGACCTGGCAACAGCAGAAACAGAAAAAGAAACAGACCGAGGGGGAGAGGAAGAGAGACAACTCTTTAGCCAGTGCAAAGTAGACGCGTCATGGGGCGATCTAAATACGGTTTATAACCCTATAAATTTGTGGGTTGGGTTCAGCTTAGCTCAGCGCAGCTCAGCAAGTCAGCCAGTCAGGCAGTCAGGAGGGGAGGCAGGCAGTGAAGCAGCCAGAAACAGGACCAGGAACAGGACCAAATCTCAGCCAGGCATTCGGCTGGGCGCCCAAAAACGCGACGACGTGCGACGCCGCTTAACTGTTTAATAACTTTGGCTGCCATCTGTCCGTCGCTTTGTCTGCCAGCCTTTGGCGTTCGATGTGCCTCTAGCTTCGATATCTACTAGAGATGGCAACACGACATGTCGCAACATGTTACGAATTGTCTATGCAAGCTTAAATTAAGATAAAGCATGTTTCATCAGGATTAAACTGATACAAACAACTTTAATTGCTCACAATTGCTTCAATTACTCCCAAATCTATTAAAAGCATTTTAAATTATCATTAAGAAGTTCGAAATACGCGAAATCGACAAACATGGACAAGCAACAACATGCACAAATCGCGTATATTAGTCTCAATAGTTCGAGTAACACAATTTTCTAGGCGCAAATGAAGGCAGCTTTCAAGATTATATGAAATATATTGAAATTGTGAAAAAATAGAGGAAATGAACATGCACAAACTTGCATAAAAACGCACAAATTGTGCAGAGTCGTGTTTCGAAGCCTCAATCATTCGATTTACAGTATTAAAACGCGCATAAATAAAGTAGTTAATAATTGCATATGCAATTCGTGCAAATAACGAAAATGGACATAAACAAACGTGCACAGTCATGCACAAAATCGAACTGCTTCGTGTCACGTGTCTGCAAATAAGTCACACTCACAACCCTAACAGCAAATGCATGTAGAGTAGAGATGCTACTAGAGAGAAGGGAGGGGAAAGAAGCGGGAGACAGGACAACGACGTCGACGACGGCGACGGCGAGGACGACTCATTGTCTCTGGTGCGCCGGTTTCTGGTCTATGGGAACGGCTTGGAAGTTCCACGTCGTTGATTTTATTAGTCTCCAGCGAACAATTCGAAAAATTTGTACGCTTTGCCCGAGAAAAATTCGCTTCTTTCTCTCTCAATTTCTCTGTTTGGTTTCTTTTTTTGCCCTGCTGCTGTTTCCTTTGCTTTTTGGCGTCTCCGTTTACCATTGTTATTGTTGTTGCTGATGTGGAACAGGAGATTCTAACGGCGTAACTGGAATCCAATGCCAGTCGATTTTCTTCGGAATTCCACATCAGTTGTTGTTGTTGTTGTTCTTGTTGTTGTTAGTCCTTTGGTGTCCCCGGCGAAAGGATTGCGAATTACGTATTGCCAACTGTATTTAGAGAATGGGGAATGGGAATGAGGAATGGGGGAAAGGGGATTAGGGCACTAAAGGATTGAGAACTAACGACGCAGCTTCACTGCATGGTTTTGGCCATGTTATATAGGCGCTGCCTAGCCCATCTTTCACTCCACCTTCCCCACCTCTGATTTATCCCTCCCCCTCGCCTGTCTAATGGCAACTTGTTAAATTGTAAAATTGGAAAACAAGTTGTTTTCGTTCCTTTTATTAGGTTGCCGCCTCAATGCGCGCGCGCCCCCCTTTAAAACATTTGCCACGCCCACCGCCCCCGTACCGTTTGCAACAAACATCAATTGCATTAGAGCCCAGGCCATATTCGCATCCTTTTTAGCATTCCTCGACATCCTTAGACTTATTGCCTTGGTCTTAGACACAATCAGCATTCGACTACTTTACGTACATCCAACATTCAACATTCATCTTCAATATCCAATGTCTGTCTGCCATGGGTCATTTAGCTTTAACTTTCTTCTTTTTTGATACGGAAGATTATTGGTGGGGGTGTGGCGTGGGCGGGGAATTGCAGCTGATGCGTCTCTAAACGCATTTTAAGCTAACTCATTTGGGTGACAAAAGCATTTTCTAGTTTACTTAATATACAAATGCTACGATTACTTTTGCTTCGGTATATATTGTACTGTATGGTAAATATATTTCAGTATTTTTTGGTATATTTCTACTTCAGTTTTTAATTACTTTGGTTAACAGTCTGGCATGTGGTATTTACGACATATATGCCAGCCTGTTGTATATTTTAGTATTTTTTCGGTATACTTTTACTTTGTATTTTAATTGTTTAGGTTAGCATTCTGGTATATACCAAATGTACCCTTTTGTATGTCTTAGTATTTTTTGGTTTTTTTTTTCATTTACAATCTGGTATATGTTGCACTGTATGGTTAATATACCAAAGGTATTTTTGGGTATATTTTTACTTTACTTTTTAATTGCTTTTGCTACTGTATGGTTAATATACCTAATATAGTTTGCTACATATTCTAGTATTTTTTGGTATAATTCACCTTTGTATAGCTTTGGTAAACAATCTGGTATATTTTGTATTGTATGGTGAATATTCCAAAGGTATATTTTTATTTTATTTATAATTGATTTGGCTAACAATCTGGCATATTCTGTTCTGTATAGTAAATATACTAAATATAGTATATTTCTACTATAATTTTGAACTGTTTTGCTTTGATTGAAAATAAGCACATTTTTAATTGAATGTCTACTAATTTAGTATAGAATACTTATAGAGTGATACTTATTATTTAATTGCTTTTACTCTTTATTTTATTAGAATTATTGCTGAACTGAACCACAAACTTTCTTATAATTATAACTTAATTATTTTTCTCTCTCGTTTTCATATTAATTTTCGACTGCGCTCCTCTCGCTCTGATTATAGAAGGGTAAGTGGAAATTCTTAAGGTAACAATTAGTAATAGACTTGAGCACTTTTGGGCAACACCTCAACAAGCTGGTGTAGATTAACGTATTGAGCCTTAAAGTTGTCGCTGGCGATGTGTTGTTGCTGTTGCTGTTGCTGTGGCAACTGCAGCAGCAGTGACAATTACGCAAGGAACTTCAAAAGGCGAATCGAGTCGAGTCGGCGAGTTGCTTTTTAATTTCAACACCCAACATCTTGGCTGATGATGATAACGATGATGATGATGAGTAGAGATGACAGATGAGAGAAGAGATGTTGTGAAAGATGTGGACGAATGTCAGTTAGGTCGCTGCTCATTTACGACGGCAACTGAGTCGAGTCCTTTAACATCCTTGACGCCCGTCTTTGATTTCAAAGTATCATCGGAACCCCTTTTTTGAAGTACGCTCCATTCAGTGGGACAGTGGCTACAAAAGTCTTTTGCCTTGACTTTAACTGGATTTGCTGTAATGAGTAAACGAAGACACAGAGTGAAAGTAAAGTAGAATGAGTAAGAGCACGGAGTGTTGTTGTCATAAAACGTCAGTGTCCTGTAACTGTGTGTGTGTTGAGTGCAACACTGTTGTGGCAAATACTGCTGTGGCACGTAATTAGCTGCCACTTTTCAGGCAGCAAATAGACAAACAAAAACCAAACTGAAAAGTGCAAGACACTAAAAATGCTCAAAGTGGAAAATGGAAGGAATACGGTGGGGGGGGGGGATAAAGTTGAGGGAGGGAATTTGTGGCTGCTGGTGTGCGTGCAACGAACTTTTTGCCTTCGTTTTCATTAATTTGGGATAAATGAAAAGCAAAGCCACATGCGTGTCTGCCTGCCTTCTCTTTTCCCCTCTCTCTCTCTCTCTCTCTCTCTCTTTCGCTCTTTGGGTTTGTGTGAAAAGGTTTTTAGCTGCTCCCTCTCAGCATTGATTAAGTCTCAATAATAAAACAAACGAAACGAAATAAAATACAATAAAATAAAATAAAAGCCTCGAGCCCAAAGGCGAAATAAATACAGAACAGGCGAAGCAAGCAACAACAAAAAAATTCCAATTTCGAGCACTTTAAGCACAGGTCGAATGCCATATGTGTGCATGTGTATGTGTGAGTGTGTGTTCCTTAGAGAGAATTGTGTAGTTGGGTGTAATGCTGTCTGTGTTTCTGGCCAGCTTTAAGTGACTGTTTATGAGGCGTGTAATGGAAAAACTAACTGAGATTTTCAGCCACATCATAAAGTGGACTCCACAAGAAACAGCAAACGAAACAGTTCCTATTTTCTATCTTCTGCTAGTATAGAGGGATAAACCCTCTCTATTTTTGCTGTCTTCTGATCTGATGGAATAATTTGCTTAAAGAATGCTGATCCAGCAAGTGGTGACAACTTAACGTCTGTTTTTGGTCGATTATAGAAACTAATGTCAAATGCTAGATTTTCTTAGCCCAACAAAATGATGAAATATTGATAGATCACTTTAAGGTTAGGTAATGAAGATTTGCTTTTTAATTACGCTACCTATCACTCTCTTTATCTCTCTCTCTCTCGCTCTTCCTCTCTATCTCCCTTGCTCTATCTCTCTCTCTTCCTTGCTCTCTCTCACCCACTCTATTTTTCGTTATCTTTCTTTTTTTCAGTAACTCCCTCTCTCTTTCTCTCTCTCTCTCTCTCTGTTCGTTTGTTACTCGCTACTGATTCGTATGAAATTTCATTGTTATATCTCGTTTGGCTGGCCACTAAATTCATTGTTGGATAAATCAATTTGCTGCAATAACTTTTCTCGTTGACCGTCTACTCGTTGCTCTTGTTACTCGCCACATTTTATTATTTGTATTAATTGTTAATACTTTCTATTCGCTGCTAAGAACTTATTGTGTTAGCTTTTAAACTTAGTCAAATACTTGAATTACTCGCTGATCTTCTACTCGTTGCTTTTCATTACTCGCCAAATTTAATTATTTTTATTAATTCTTAATACTCTCTCTTAGCTGTTAATACCTCACTGTGTATTACCTTTAAAACGTTGTAGAATACATGAATTACTCGCTGATTATCAATTCGTTACTCGTCACATTTTATTATTTGTATTAATTCTTAATACTCTAACTCTGTGTTAGCTTTGAAAAGTTGTCAAATACTTGCATTAATCGCTGATCCTCTACTCGTTGTAACTCGTTACTCGCTACTCGTCACACTTCACAATGTCCTTTCTTCTTGTGACTCATTTCGGTCAACTAGTCAACTAAATGTTTTGCATTGAATTGCGCCTGTTCTTTAATTGAATTACATGCAAAATGTGTGAGAACACATTCGCTTGAAAGCCAATAAAATATCTCGATAAAGAAGAGAAAGTTGAGAGGAAGGAGAAGACTGACTTTAAGCTGAAGTTTATGAGTTATTTCGTTTGACTTTAGCCAAGCTTAAGTTTGGCAAGCGCTACCAAAGGGGTGAGGTGTTAAGGCATTGTGTGTGTAAAGGTGTGTGTGTGTGTGTATATGTGTGTATGTATGTGTGTGTGTGGCGTACATCACTTGAAAATTCGATTAAATGCTGCAATTTAATGCCACAACCAAACACACACAAACACAGAGCAGACATTTGAGATAAGAACACGCTGCTTTTCTTGGGCTGCTGTAGAAGGAGGTTGAGAAGGCACTAGCGAGAGGGGGCGTGGCTGTTCGGGGGGGCTGGCAAAGTGAACGCATAATTAAATTACGCAGCGAACGAACGAAAGAGTTAGACAAATAAGCTCAGGTATTAACCTCTGGCACGCCAACACACACACACACATCGGAATATGTATATATACGATATATATATAGCTGATGCTAAGACAGCGAGCAGACAAGGAGCAGAGCAGCTTTTGGGGCGCCTCCATTGTGCGCCACAGCGTTCATTAATTCGATTTCCATAACAATTTATTCATAAGACAATGTCTGGCACGGTTATTTTATCTCTCTGGCGATGTGCGGTAACGGTAACGCCACTTAGCTACAGTCCCCCTTTCCTCCTGCCCCTACCTCCTATGTGTGTGTGTCTGCAATCCTTTCTCGCCTCGCCATAAAATATTTTTATGTGCGAACACTCTATAAATGCGTTGAACGAACAGCAGCCAAAGCTGAAGCTGAAGCTGAGGCTGAAGCAACTGCGGTTGCCTTGCACTCGAGTGTCTCAGTGTGTGTATGTGTGGGTGTGTGTGAAGCTCAGTGTGTGTTTGTGTGTGTGCCAAATGACGACGGTGGCAAGTGGTGCAAAAATTATCTTCAACACCTTCGAACTTTAAAATTAAATGAGGATTAGCGCCGACAACGCACAGGAGGCAGCTTCAGCTTCAGGTGTGTCTACCTCTCTCTCTCTTTCTCTTACACTCCCCCTCTGTCTCTGTCTCTCTCTCTCCTTAGTTACTCCTTGTCTGTTGCTTTTCATTAAGGCACTTGCGGGATCTTTGCTCTGTGTCTGTGCTTTTGGCTGCTGTCGCCTTTTGCCTTTTATGCCGCCTCATTTGCATTTTTTGCTTGCAACTCTCTTCCTCTTGTTCTCTCTCTCTCTCTCTCTCTCTCTGTGTGTGGCAAGCAGCTGCGCTTGCCGCTGATTTATAGACAGCGACACTGTCTCTTCCTCCCTCTTTCTATTTTTGTGGCTGCCGCTTGCACTTTCTTAAAGCACGTCACTTGGCAACGCCACCAAAAAAAAGGCTAAAAAAAAGGCAACAACAACAAAAAAATATACAGAAATAGGAGGCGAAAGCAATTACGTGGGGCATATCAGCAGCAGCGCAACTGCCACGCCCACAACAAATTAAGAATATGCAGCCCGCAAGTGCCAGGCACCGGTTGTGACCTCTTCCCACTGACGATTGCGCCTGTCGATTGCACCATACAGAAGTCGTTCTTTTTTTTGTCGGGCTGCAGACGAAAGAAACACTTTGCCAAATTGGCCAAGAAATGCCGAGGCAAGTCAATAATAACAGCAACAGCAACAACAACAGCGAGTGCAAAACGAACGAGTAGAAGGAGAAGAGTAACGAGTACGAGCAAAAATCAGACATCGTCCTCTATCATTTTTTTTGCAGTTTGTAGTCGTGTGTCCTGCTTCCTGTGTGTCCTGTGTGTGTGTGTGTTGCCTTGCCTTGCGCTTTGCTGCTTAAGGCTGTGGCATTTGATTTGTTTGCCTTTTGCTTTTGGCTCGGGCTTGTTTTGAAATTAAATTAAATTAAATTAAAATAAACGAAACCGAAATGCAAAAAGAAAACAAATCAAACCCAACTACACTAACTTGTCACTGACATCGTCATCATCAGCCAGCCAACTTGCTTTCCCTTTCCCCGACACACAACTTGTGCTGTCATCGTTCCCACTCTCTCTTTCTCTCTTTTTACTTTTTGTATGATTCGTGGAATGTTCTGCATAGAGTAGCAAATTAAATGCAGCTTATACTCGCCACTCAATGTAAGGCTTTCAGCTTACTCATTACTACTTCCTACTTGTCTAATGATGTTCAGCACACATTACTCGCCACTTTTCACTCACTCGCTAGAAATCATAAACTACTGCACACAGTTTCCATACGCTGATTTTATGACTAGATATGCTTACTTTCTCTTAAGCTCTTACTTCCTATTCGTTATTATGCTTTTACAAATGCCTTCGATCACTTTTAATAAAATGCAGTTTATATAAATTTTTTTGCGCCAATTTTTCTTACTCTTATTTGCCACTTTAACAATTGTCAGCTATCCATACGTTAATTCACTTTACCTATTTGCTAACAATTAAAAAATCGAATAAATTGTCCGTTTATAATTACTTCACTCGTTGTTTGTAAGTTACTTGTTAATAATTCGTATGAAACTAAATTTTTATATGTCGCTTTGGCTGGCCTTTGAACTTGTTGTTGAATAAACCATCTGGCTGCCATAAATTCTCTCGCTGACCTTTTACTCGTTGCTTCTCTCGTTACTCGCCCCATTGCATTATTTACATTTATTGCTATTACATTCTATTCGCTATTAACAACTCATTTTGTGTTAGTTTGAAACGTTGTCAAATACTGATTTTCAATTGAATTACTCGCTGATATTCCACTTTTTGTTACTCGTTACTCACTACATTTCATTTTTTGTATTAATTCGTAATACTCTCACTTGTGTTGGCTTTGAAACGTATTCAAATACTTGCTGATCTTCCACATATTGTTACTCGTTACTCGCTACTCGTCACACTTCACAATGAAACCCCTTTATCTACCGTCGTGCTATTGTTCGAGCTTGCCAGTTAATACAATTACATGCATCGCACATCGGTTGTATATGTCTGATACGACAAACGACAACATGTCGATCTGGATCTGGGTCTGGGTCGAGGTTTGAATTCGGGATTGTGTTTGGGTTTGTGCTTGTGTTTGGGTTCATCTGGCGGCGCCAGTAACAGCAGTGTGAATGTGAATGTGAATAAAGCGTCACAGAGAAACCGAAACTGAAACCGAAACAGAATCAGAAACACAGTGGCCAACGCGACATCCGCTTCCTGTTCCTGCTACTGTGGCTGTTGCTCCTGGCCTGCTCTATGCTTTATGCTGTATTCTTTTTGGGCAGAGAGAGCTTTGAAGCCTTTTCACAGCATTGCACAAAAGAAATGCTGACAATGTCTGCCTGTCCAGGTTTGTGTTTCGCTATTTTTCTTTTCACTTTCTTTTTTTCCCTTGCCTGCTCTTTTTTTCTTTTTTTTTTTGTGTCGCTTTGTTTTGCTTTGCACGCTTTTGTTGTGTGCGACTCCAGCGACGCTTTTATGTGGCCCATTGGCCAGCCAGACGTTGAATGATGTTGTTCCCAACTGCAACCCACTCAAACACACACACACACACACACACACATACCCACACAACAAGTATTACAAATTTCAATTAGCGACATGTGTGTTGTTCATGTGTGTTTTCTGCTGTTGTTGATGGGTTCTTAAAGTCAGCTTCAAGTCACTTTGAATTTATTTGTATTTTTATTTTCATTTTCATTTGGATTTTTATTGTTATTGCTATATGGAGCATAAGGCCGCACGCTTATCTCTCGTTGCCCATCAGTCAGCATTTCCCACTCGTTGTTATTCACTTAATATCTGTGTAATAAAAGCTAATCGCAGTTTATCTCTGGCTCGTTTACTCTTTATTCGACTTTATTGACGTCATAATTTGCCTGCTTGTTTGTAGTGTTTTTTCTTTTGTGCTTACATAGTTAGCACTCGTTAGACTCGCTGAATTATCACTCGTCGAACTATCTGTTATTGAAATAGTATTCGTGCATTTACTGGATTCTCTTCTTCATCACTCCCCAGATATCTAAAAGACGCCCTTGCTCATAATTTACTCGCTTATCATTTACTCGTTCGATTTGCAATTTGTATTGAAGAATCGCTAATTATCTATTCCTTTGTCTTCGCCTACTCGCTGCTTATTCATTGATTTCCTCTTATTCAGCTTATTATTCACTCATTTCTCTTTATTTACTCATGAATTTTTCCTCGCTTACTCGATAATTATTGACTTTGTTTCGCACTCGCTAATTATTTAGTCGTCTCTAAATATTTTCTCGTTTAGAAGTGTTAAATATTATAGGGGCTTTCTTGCTTATAACTAACTCGTTAAGTATTGTTTACAAACTAATTGGTCACTATTTTCTCTTCTCCTTCTTTACTCTCTTATCATAATTGTTTCGCTATTTATTCGTTTCTTTATGTTGACTTACGAATTAACTAGTTATTCACCCTCACTTACGTGATTACTATTCTCTCGCTTCGCTTTTCATACTAAGTATTCTTGATAACTAACTAATAACTCATTATTTTCTTTTACTCGGTACTGATTCACTCGCTATTAACATGAAGCTTTGTGTTTTCTCGTGAATTATTCACTCCTTGCTTCTCACTGACTTGCTATTTAGTCTCTCGTTTTTCTTTTCATACTTGCTAAGTATTAATTATTAACTTTCTCGTTTCTTTTACTCACTCTCTTAATATTGTTTAGTTACTAGCGTTTGTTGCTGCTTACTCGCTATTAACTCCTCGTGGAGTATTGTTTACTGACTAACTAGTCATATATTTTTCTTTTCTCTTACTGGCCATTTAATTATTTAATATCTTATCATAATATGTTCGCTTGTTATTAACTCGTTGTTTTGTGTTTACTCTTGAATTATTCACTCGTTGCTCCTCGTTTCTTTTACTCGTTTATAACTCACTCGCTGAGTATTGTTTACTAGTTCATTGAATTAATTTCATGTGCTTCCTTCATATTTATGCATATTTTTATGATTATTTTTATGGTATTCGAAAGAAGTGCCACGAAATGTTTAATTTATATTTGGACAACTTGGTCGACTTACTCGTTGGTTACTCGTTGTTGACCACAACATTTTAATGCAGTTCGCAGCACGCAGCGCGTGGCACGTGGCGACCGCGCTTCCTTCCTGCCACGCAGCTTCAGCTTCCAGCTCCATCTACAGCTTATGCTGCTGCTGCTTGCCCAGCGGGGCATCAACAAAAAAAGAGAAAGAGAAAAAAAGAAAGCGAGGCTAAAGGGGAAAAACAAAAACGTATTTACCTCAAATTAAACATTATTATGCCGAGGTCGCTAAAGGGAATGGGGAATGGGGGAACTCCAAAGAAGCTGCTGTTGTTGTTGCTGGTCGCGCTGGTCATTTGAGGGCAGCCGTAGGTGGCGACCACACACAATACACACACACACACATACAAGACACACACATACACTTTCTCTCTCATACTCATATGTTGACCGCAGTAAATCACGCCGTTAAATGGCGGCGACCGCTGGGCAAGTTGCCTTCTTCCCTCGCTCTCGTCTACCTTGGCTCTCTCCCTCCTCCGCCCTCCGCCCCCCTCGCAATTTGCTGCTCCGCTGACTCTGGCAAGGACATATGTGAAGCGAAGCTGTTCACTCTGGGTCCTTCTACTCGCTGCCTGGCTGCATTTGTCGAGGCACTTCCCGTTTCATTTCGTTTTGTTGTCGGCTGGTCAGCGAGTGTCGACGCAAATGTGTGCTTTGGGCGGGTCATTCGCAGCCTTAATGACATTGCCAGTGTTGCCTCCTCCTCCACCTCCTTCTCCTCCTCATTCCTCTCATTATGCCTACCCCTTGGCTGCACATGAGAGTTTATTTTGTAATTAACGCCTGCTGACTGCTGCTGCCTTGGCTTTGGCTTTGGCTTTGCCTTCAGCTTCAGCTTCGACTGCCTGTTGCGCCTCAGCACCTAAGCACAAAAAAGGCAGAAGAGAGGTGGCAACCCTGGTGCTCCCCTGCTTCACTTCCTGACTTCCTGACTGGCTTTGGGGTGCTCATTCTTTTCTCTTGTTAATGACGTTGACAGGCATTAAAGTGCGAGTGTTGTGGCGACTCTTTGTGTGCATGTGTGTGTGTGGGTGTTAGTGCAAAGGTGTGAATGCGAATGTGCTAGGAACACAAACACACACGACTAGAGATGAATGTGCTGCTGTTGTGCGGAAGTTAACAAGCAAGAAATATGTGAGAAGTACAGTGGAAAAAAAGAGAAGTCCCGAGAAGTAAGAAGTGCAATGACAATAAAGCGACGCATAGAGAAAAGAAGAAGACATATTACTAAATGCTGTGAAAATTACAAGAAAATGCCAAAACTAGAAATGTATACAAAGATAAGAAGCGAGATATACAGTGAAAGAGTTCAAGATAAGAAATAGAGAAGTATAGAGAAAGATTTTAATAGTAATAGAAAAATAGATTGGAAAATAAGCTACCGACAGAAGTACAGTGAAAGAAAGAGAAGCATTAGAAAAGAGAAGAAAACATACAAATTTGAATGCTGTAAAAATTACAAGAATAAAAGAGAAAGAGAAGTGAAATAAGAGTTCAAAAAGCGATAGGAATGTGAAGCAAATCGAAAGAGTAAGGTAAAATAACTAAGAGTAAGAGTTATGAAAAAAGAGAAGTAAAAATTAAATAAATATGAATAGAAAATAATAATAAAATAAATGAAAAGCACAGTAAAAGAATTCAAAAAGCGAGAGCGAAAAGAAAAAAAGTTAAGGAACACGTTGAAAAAAGATAGGTGCAGAAAAAATTTTAAGAGTATAAAGAAAAGCATAGGAAAATAGCTCAAAAAGTGTAAGCGAAACGAAAAAATAAGGAAAAACGAAAAATGAGATGAATAATATTTCAAAAGTCAAAAATAGCGATCTATAGTAGTATCGTAACAGAGTTAAAAGTTAAACAAAATGGGAAGAAGCAATGCCAAAAATTTAAAATAAAAATTAATTCAAAATTCGAAATTGCAGAAGAATTGAAGAAAATTCCAACTAGAAGTCAACATAAATTGCAATTAAATATGCTCGCAATAAATATGTGATAAAAAAGCACAAATTTCACTTTGCCATATGGTGAGAGAAAACCAACAAATGAAAAACGGCAAAAGTCAAATATGAGGAAAGCAACGCACATCAGAAAAAACACAGAAATGGAAAAAATTAAATTTAATAATTGAAATTCATAAGGCTTTTCGATTTACTAAGTATTCATATGGCATGCAAATTAAATCTGTGCCATAATAAAGCAAATATGAGTTCAACGTTTTAGCCTAGAGAGTGTGGAGGTAGAAAGAAGAAGCACGGGATAATGCAGGGTTGTCACAAGGGGATAAACTAGGAATTTAATTTTAAGAAATACAGAATATTGATGACTGAGAAAAGTATAATGTGAGGATAGACTATATAATTCCATTTTTAACAGCATAATTGGCAACCCTAGTGAAGAGTGCTAGATTAGAAAAGAGACGGAAATAGTTCAATGTTTGACAGCAGAGTTGGCAACCCTGATCGAGAGTGTTAGGTTAAGAGAGAGACTGGGAATTGTTCAGTTTTTAAAAGCATAGATGGCAACCCTAGTGAGGTGTTTCAGGTTAGGAGAGAGAAAGACGGGGAATAATTTAATTTTTAACAGCATAGCTGGCAACCCTAGTGAAGAGTATTAGTTTAGGCGAGAGACTGGGAAATAATTGTAATCTTAACAGTATAGTTGGCAACCCTAGTGAAAATTTGTAGGGGGAAAGAGATGGGGAATAGTTTTTCTGTCTGTTCTAATTGTTTGTTGTGTCCATTTTTTTCGCTGTTGCTGTCAACACACTGCGCTGCCACACCCACACACACAGCCTAAGGGCTTTGGCACGCCTACCACCCACTCACACACACTCACGCTCTCGCACACATTAACGCTCTCGCACACATTAACGCCTGCAGGTCTGGTGGCTTGTCCTTGTGTGTGTCTCAGTCTCAGTTCTCGTTATTGTCGCTGCTTTTGAGTTAATTTGCGGCATATGAACTGTACGCGCTTGAAATGAATTCAATGGAGCTCTAAAGCGACGTTAACGAAGGAGGGAGAGAGAGAGGGGGAGTGTGTGTAGAGAGTAGAGTAGAGAAACTTAACTGGGCGTCGTTGCTGTTGCTGTTGTCTTCAGTGGCGTCGCCAACAGGTGTAAATGTGAATTAATTAACCGCAAACACTATAAACAACGCCTCGACTCGACTCGACTTGGCTTGGCTGCTGTGTTTACAAATTGGCCTGACGTTTGTGCTAAATTGAAATGAAATTCATTACGCGCAGACAAATTTTGCAAACTGTTGCCACATAAGTTTCGAATTGGAATTGGAAGCAACAAACACACAAAACGAACAATATGTCTCAAAAACTTGAACGAACACAAAAAGAAATCAAGTGGATATTATGATGGCACAGCATATGGAGAGAGGGGGAGAGGGGGAGGGGGCCACACACAGGTTGTGTTGTTGTGTTGTGTTTGCCGTGGGTCGCTTCGATTTCAAGTCAATTCAAATCAAATCATTTGGAAGCAAATCATTTGATATGTTGCGGCAATTGACAAACTCCAGCAGCAGGAGGGGGCGAAGGAGAGGAGTGAGGAGGAGGGGTCTGTGCACACATTTACAATTGCTCAATTCAATTTCCGTTCGAGTGCGTCGGAAGAAGTCGGTTCAATGGCAACTTGATCTCTTGTTGATGATGACGGCGCCAAACTGTCGCTCAGCCGGCAAATGGCAAATGGCAAACGCCAAACGCCAAATGGCAAATGGCTAAAACGGCAATCGGTGAATTGGCATCACACACACACACACACACATACGTACAGGTAAATGGCGATAAAATCGAGAGGGGGAGAAAGGGCAGATCTCTCTCTCTCTCTCTTTTGGATACTTTGTCGCGCTTTAGCTTCGTCTCAGGTGAATGGCTTTAATGTTCGCTCGTTACAACGCGGCGGATGCGATGTGGATTACCTCCCTTTTACCTCTTACCTCTCTTATCTGCCCCTCCTCTCGCCTTTCTCTTCTCTAGCCTGAACTGTGGCCTCAAGCAAATCTGTCTAGGCTTCCGTCACGCTGTTGCCTCAATTGCCATGCACTTGATTTGCTACTTATTGAAATCAAATAGGCATTGAAATTGCCTCGCCCAATACTCTTCACCTACAAGAGTTGCTCGCTAGTTGAGTTGAACCAAAAAAAGTATGCTACGTTTTTTCTGCTTTCATTTCGATTTCATTGAAATAATGCCGTTAATGTATTATGTATTAATAGTATTTGCAAATAGTACCATTTATTATTATTAGTGATTAGTTGATCAGTTATTATATTTATCAATAAGTGTTATATTCATTGCAAATTCACAGCTATCTACAGCTGTGAACTTTGAAATGCGTTTAACGAAGTTTTTATTTGTTTCTTATCTCTTTTTACAAAAACAATATGCAATTGATCAACTAACAGAAAGGAATATGCAAAGCCGCACAGCTATAATATAATATTTATTTTATTTTCTTTTATTTTAATTGAGTCGAATAATATTTTGAACTACCGGCAGATAAGTTGACAAGTAAAAAATAAATATATGAATTTAATTTTGACTAATTTTAAACTAGTTTTACACACATTTTTTTTAATTAAGCTTAATAACAATAAGTTTTTTTGATCACTTAGGTGTCTAAAAGTAAGAATGAGGCTCTATTGCTGAGTGCTTACACTTTTGTGCAACATTGTGAACATTAAATTAAATTAAACTCGAACTCGCTTAGCGGCCACAACGCGTATGCAAAATATGCCGTTAAGCGGAATATACGTTAAGTGATAAAAAGCGCATTTTTCTGTGAATTCATCTCTATTTCATCTTTTTTATTTACAGCTTATTATAAGCATATAAATGCTGCTATTGCGAACTGTGGCCATTAAGTGAGTAAAGTCGATATGATATTCATTATTATTATTAAAAGAGGATTGCCTTGATATATTATTATTGTAATTTATTTAGAAGTTGTTTTGAAAACTTTTTTCTTAAGCTAGTTTGTTGCATTTTCATTTAAAGGGACAGTTAAAGCATTAGACCAAAGACGAAAGCTTTGTTTCATATTGAACATTTCATCATAATCTACATTCATATTTTGAACGTCACTTTATTCTTATGTTTGCAGAGTTAAGAATTAAACTATCATATAATTTGCAATTCCTTAAGAGACCAACCTTAACTTTTGCTTTAGCTTTAGGCTTTAATGCATACATAAAAATTATGGCAAAGGTTGTCTAGATAGTAATTCCTTATTGTTTACTGTAGAGCAACTGGAATTCGTGAAGGTGCCGCTGAGGTGTATTTACTATTTAGCTATTAGGCTGTTGTTTTATTGTCGTCCCCGCAACGCGCTGTTATTTTTATTATTGGATAACATTGCCCGATTACGCGCACTTGAATCGATTTATTGTTATTGAGGAGGCCGCGATTCAAGTCGATTCAAGTCGATTCGAGTCGAGTTGAGTCGAGTAAGCAAACATTTTGCTAGCCATAATTACAAGTGCGTCTCTGGCATTTGTCTTAATAGAATTAAAGTGGAATGGAGTTGGGCGGAAGACAGGTAGAGAATCCCATCCCAAAAGGGGGCAGGCAAAACAACGTTTCACTTAGCCAAGAAAGCAATTGCGAATCACTTGGCCAGTTGCCATTGCCAGGCGAATGATTTGGATTTTGGCTTTTCCCCTGTCTCCTTCTCTTTGCTTTCATAATTTCTCTGCTCATTCTATTTTTATTTGTATTTGTATTTTCTCTTTTTTTTTCTTGGGTTGCCTTGCTTAGGCTTTCGCTTATTATTTAATTATTTGCTCATGGCAATTCCTGGCGGATTCTATTTGCTTTAATTTCATTTCGTTGCTGCTGCCAACCGCAGCCTTAGCTGCTGCCACTTTGCTCTCCCCTTACCCCCTTTCCCTGCATTGCGGCAATCACATTTCAGTTCATCATTAGCGCAGACATTGACAGCGAGCAGAGAAGTTAAGAGTTGGAGAGGGGAAAACGTGTGGTTTTTGGGCCTCCCTCATCATAGTTTCGCAATTATGAGTTGAGCCTGTAAATGAAAGCGGCGAGGAAGGAGGGAGGAGGAAGGAGGGAGGAGATGGCTCAACCATCTCGCAACTCTCGCATCTCGCATCTAGCATCTCAATCAATCATAATTAGTGTGAATTGCAATTATTGTTGCATAGTTTTTGCGCCAAATTGCAACTGACATGCGGCCTAATAATAATGAAATTCTTCACTCGCCTCTCATCCCAACTAACATACTAAAAGCAGAGCAAATTGATAGACAGCGAAGTGTTTGCCAACCTATATCGAAGCTAGGCTAAAGATTACATTCTATATTCTCAACTTCTTCGATTAATCAAGAGTCTACTCAAAGCAGTTGACTTTTATATAGTTAAATATGTAATTTACAATATAAATTTGGTATATTACGTGATCAATGGTATATTTTGAATGTAGTTGAATATCAATATAGCAAATGTTGCCATTAGTATATTCTAGTTTTTTTTGTTGGTATGTGAAATTCAACTTTTAGTATATAAAATATAGCTTTTGGAATGTTATAGTATTATGTGGTATATTTAATTTACCGTTTGGTATATTTTAGTATTCTTCTGAAGGTTTAATTTAGAATATAAACATTTATTACATTATCCATTAGTTGTAAATCATGTTTTCTGAATATGTTTTTGGTGGATAAGTTTTGGATATTACGTGATCTATGGTATATTTTGAATATAGTAGTATAACAATTTACAAAATGTTACTTTTGGTATATTCTAGTTTTTTTTTTTGGGTATGTGAAATGCAAGTTTTGTTATAGAAAATATAGGTTTTGGAGTGTTTTAGTATTATTTGATATACGTAATTTACCTTTTGGTATATTTAAGTATTTTGTTTGCATGTGAAATGCAACTCTATGTATATTTTATTATTTTAGGTATACGAAATATAGAGATTAGTATGTTTTAGTATTTATTAGGTATACGAAATGTAGTTTTTGGAATGGTACATTACTATCGGTATAATTTAGTATTTTCTGAAGAAGCTATTTACACTTTTTTTACTTTATCCAATACTCTCAAAGTTGTAAACTATGTTTTCTGAATATGTTTTGGTGGATAAATTTGGTATATTACATAATCTATGGTATAATTTGAATATTATACGAAAAGTAGCTTTTGGTATATTTTAGTATTTGCTCGCTATAAAAAATAAAGCTTGTTCGAAGTTTTAGTATTTTAAGTGTGTGGAATTTAGAATTTGATATATTAAACATGAAAACAATTCTGGGATATTTTAGTATTTTTTTTGGTATTCAATATGTAGCTTTTGATATATTTTGGTATATGAAATGCATCATTTGGAATGTTCTAGTATTTTTAAATAGACGAAATGTAGCTTTCGGTATATTTTAGTATTTGTCTGTAATACTGCTTTGGTATATTTTTATTAAAATGTCGCGCTGTTATGGTTTTATTCAATAAAGGTGTAGCTTTCTTAATTGTTATTCGCATTAATTAGTCGCATTGTTCTCATTGCTCTACACTTTGTTAATTTAACAGCATTCAATTGTAGTCCACATATTCTGTGACATTTGCCATTGTCAATCTCTGCTTGATTTCCGTCAATTGCAACACTTTTCAATTTGCGCAGCTCGACAAATGATTTGCCTAAATAGCTGTGCGTATTTATTTAAGAGGCAGTGTAGAATAAAGCGCACAGCTGGTAAGCTGGTATCAGGTCAGGAGTCGACTTAGGACTTGTGATACTGATAATACTTGGTATGCAAATTTGATTTGTTGCCCCGTACGTGAGAGCGTCCATTGCCCCCGAGGAGCAGTCAAACAAAAAAAAAGGACCAAAGACTAAAGATGCCGGCCGGGTGGCTTGTGCACTTTGTAACTGGTTGTGTAAACACTGCAAAAGAAAGCAGAAGCTCCTCTGCTCAAGAGCTGAAGCCACGCTGAGGTCCGTGACAGAAAAAAAACAACTAAGAACGCTACAGTCGAGTGTACTCGACTGTGAGATACCCGTATATTTGGTATATCGATATAGTACCACATTCAAAATATACCATATACCAAATTTCGACTCTAGCTTTAAAATTACGCTTGTTATTAGATTTTTGTTGATTTGTGGGTGCGGAAGTGGGCGTGGCAAAAATTTAAAACAAACTTGATCTGCGTGCAAACATAACAAATGCTGTCGAAAACAGTTTAGAGCTCTATCTTTTATAGTTTCCGAGATCCAGTGTTTCATACGGACAGACAGACAGACGGACATGGTTAGATCGTCTCGGTTGTTGACGCTGATCAGGAATATATATACTTTATAGGCTCGGAAATGCCTCCTTCTACCTGTTACATACATTTCCCGCCAGCACAAAGTTATAATACCCTTCTACCCTATGGGTAGCTGGTATAAAAACACAACACACACCAAAAGAAAAAAAAAAAGGAAAAACGACAACGACGAAAGGGTCAGGACTGTCAGTCATAGTCAGAGAAAGGAGAGGAGAGCGGGATGATATCCAAAGTGGGGGAGGAGGAGAAGCAAAGGGAAGTAGCATCACATGACGCGACATCGGCATCGGCGTCTGCCTTGGCATTCAACTTGTCGTGGTAATTGCGTAGCATTTCCATAGATTAAGGGATTTACTCAACTGCTTTCACTTGGACGTCACCGATACCAGAACAGAACGGAACTGAACCCAAAGACAAAGCCCGGTCAGCCCGAACACAACTGAAACCAGAGTAAAGAAATTTTCGGCACGCACCAAAAACACGGAGCAAAAAAAAAAGAACAAGGAAAAAAAAAGAAAGAAAGAAAAAATGCTTGAAGAGTGTAGTAAAACGCTTGTGTTAAATACTTTTATTGAGATGGTAAGCCTTTTTATTAGCTCAGACCTAAATAAACAAGCTAAGGTCTCGTTTCTCGTTTTCCCCTTTTCCCCCTTCTTGTTGGCTACGTGTGCCGGGGATTTTTATCTGTCCAAGGGGAGCCGCACGGTTAAAGGGGTTGTGAAGGGGCAACAGCCGTCGTTTAACATACTTTAAACATGTTTTGCCAGCTCAAAAAAAAAAAAAAAAAATAAAAACAACAAAAAAGGCTAAACAAATGCGATAAATTCGCTGAAATTAAGCGACAAAAAGTCTCTAAATTCATACAAATGAAATGCACTCATAAAGATGAAATTGACACTCTTCTTGGCTTATAAAGCGATTCCAAAACGATTAACAGGTAATGCCAGAGCATTGTGAAAAATAAAAACGAAAACAACTAATTGAATCGGAGAGCTTAAAAGCAACTCTTAAAGTAGCTCTCTTAAATGGGTTTAAACAGTATAACCCAGCTATGTTTTTTTTTTCTTTTTTAATTAGACTTATTCCCTTCTACTCCTTTTATGTATGCAAATCGAAATGGGGAAAAGTCTGAAAAAGGTTTATTAAAGTTAGGTTATTTAGGGCAAGTGTTGAAATTTGTGTATCAAAACATTCTTAAAGCAATTGCGTTAAAGAAGGATTAGAAAAAAATTAAAATACATTACATTATCTTTAAATAACAAATTAATAAACAAATAATCTATGATTCAATTGGTCTATGAAAATACATATATATAAAATATCCATAACAAAAAATAATCATAATAATAATAGTTGACAAGAAATTAACAAAAGTACCTGTAATCTTATATAACAAATTCATTAGAATTTTATTAGTTTGTTAGTATTAATATTAATTTTAAAAAAAATTAGAAAGCTACTAAATATTTGATTTTACAAGTTCTTCAGTATTTTAGTATTTTTTAATATTTATAATTTCAATTTTTGCTTATTAAGAAAATTACTTAGAATTAGATTAGAACAATATATAATATTTATAGTATATGCTTTAAGAATAATACTTGAAATCTTTTATACCAAATACTTCAATAGTTTTGTTTTTTTTTTAGTATTAATAATAATGTACAAGAGAACAAAAATACTTGAAATTTAATATTACAGTATATTCAGTGTTTAATATTCAGTATTTTTTAGTATTAATAAACAATTACACTTCTGCTTCTGTTTTCTAGGTTGAAGAAAGCTGCGCATGAAATCTGAAAATGAAAAATCAAAAGTTAAATGGAGTTTACAAGAAATTGAATTTAAAGCAGTTTTGAGCGGGTAAGTGTGATTATAAATTTGAATACTATGGAAATAAAGTCGATAATTACGCCTCAAAAAAAAAAGTATTTTAATGTAGATTTAAATAACATCTTTTTGCAAACTATTTTTGTTGATACTTCCATCAGTACAAATTATGTTACAAATTTGTAGTAGCAATTATCGACTTTAATATAATTCTAAGTGCCGGGTATAGCTAAGTTGAGCATGCTCCACTTGCCAAACTGCCTTTTTAAGACGTCTCAGATTTTAAATTTTGTGTAGCAATTGTCCCAGCTCTCCCATCTCATCCTACTCTCCGCGTCGTTATTCATTTGTGGCGTCTGCCCGATCGGTTAATGTTTATGGAGTGTGGAGTGTGGAGGAGGCAGAGTGAGAGCTTTTAAGTCGAAGAGATTTTGAACGAAGCCAGTGCGAACAAGAAGAAGAACAACAACAACAAGAACAAGAACAGCGCAGCACGCACGCATTTAAATCAAATCTGTGTGTGTATGTGTGTGTGTGTGAGAGAGAGAAAGTCATAAAGTGTTGTTTAATGGCATTTTTCATCCATTACTTACCGTTATTATGCTAATGAGGTCGTTACGCGTATTTGTGTGTATATTTTATTTATATTGGATTGTGCGTGAGGCGAGCACACATGACGGCACAACGAGATAGAGGAGGGAGGTAGAGGGAGACTGACTGTATAATATAAAGACATCATCAGCAACACAAATCTGCATACGGCGCAACAACAAAGTCGAAAATGTGTTGCGTCTGCCCTGTGGGCGACTTTCTCTTTCTATGTGTGTGTATGTGTGTGTGACAAAAAGTGTGTGTGTATTGTTGTTGCTAATTGAGAGGCTCGCTGTCAGCTTGTTGTGTAATTTTCTATAGCATACTTTTGCGCTGCGCCGCTTTAATTGCAGAGCGCCTCCTCATTTCGTCGTTTTGTGTAGCATACTTTTGGGCTGCGCCTCGCTTTAAATACCGCAAAGCTCTTGAACCGCGTTGCCAATCGCATTGTGCGCGTTGCCAGAACGCTGCCCATTGTGTTGTGTCGCTTGTTGTTTATATTTAGTTTGTTGCTGCTCTTGTTTACCATATGAAGTTGATATGAACTGAGGCCCAGCGGCAAATGAAGACAACAAGCAGTCGAAGAAGAAGAAGAAGCAGCAGAGCAAAATGCGAAATGCAAACAGCGCTAACTGGGAGTGGTGAGGAGGTGGTGAGGAGGGGGGGACAGTGGTTACTAGTCGTCGCATTGGCAGGCCAATCAAGGCGTAGAAGGGGAACAGGGGGGAGCTGCGACAGCGTCGCAAACTTTTGCTTCTGAATACGTAAAATGTTTTGGTAAATGTGTCCCAAATGTCGTTGACGGAACGCAGTGGCCGGGAGGATGGGAGGGGGAAGAGAGGGCGCACCGCAAACGATTTGCACGCAGCAGCGGAGCAGAAGAAGAGGGGGGAAGGAGCAAGGGGAGGAGGACGGACAAGATGGTACGACAACGATTCTCGCGACATTTCATTCGATTCGTGGCTAAATAACTTGGTTTTCCAAAACGCCAACGGGCGCAGCAAGCACGGGAAGCAGAAGGGGGGAAAGTGAGGAGGGCAAGTAACAGGCACACACAGGACTCAGGACTCAGCACTAGACCAGCGACTAAGACTGAGACTGGGACGAAGAAGACTTTTGCTCAGTCTCTAGACTTTAGTGTTGTCTGCAGTCTGAAGACAGCGTCGCGGTTTTTGCGGTGGTCGCTGCGGTGCGGTGCGGTGCGGTGTGATTCTCCCTCCACTTTTTACCTCCTGTTGTTGTCTATTGCAGCTGCTTGAATTGTTGCGCCTTATTTGGCCGTGGTTCTTTCTCTCTCTCCCCATTCTCTCCTCATTCTCAGTGCTGTGGCACTTCTTAAGCGCTTTCTTGTCCTGCGGTGCTCGTTTGTTTGTCGTGCACATAAATCCTAGCGCTAGTTGTCCCAAAGGCACTGCCACTGGCAGCCCTCTCACCCCTCCCACCCCTTAGCCCACAACCCACGGTGACAGCTGTCCCCACTCCTCTCTCTCTCACTCTCTCTTCCACCTGCCCTTGGCCAGCCAGAGTGTCACAGCTCAGTGGTTGCTTCCGCATCTCGACCGCATACTTAATTATGAAGTCGCCGACGCTTTCAGCTGCTCTCCAGCAACAGCTTTAGCTTCGACTTCGACTTCAGCTACAGCTACAGCTACAGCTTCAGCTTCAGCTTCCAACTGCTGTTCCCAGCTCACTGTCCACCTGGTGTTGGCAACAGCTGTGCTGCGAACCAGCCGCAAGTCTTAAAGCCACTTTCAATATCTTAAGAGCGCAATAATTGTAAACTCGAATTCGAATTAAGCGTTTACCCTGCGACACTTAAAGGCAAATTAACTACTTTTGCAATTCTAAAATATTCAAATTCGTTATCAAATTAGCTACTTTATTTTCTTATTCTTACTTATTTTAATTAGTAATTCGTTTAACTTGAATTAAAGATTGAAGGTTATCTTAAAGTTCTTTAAGTCATAATTCAAATATGTTTTATTCTATATTATTAATTGAACTAGAACTAAACTATTCAAATTCGTTATCAAATTAGCTACTTTATTTTCTTATTTTTACTTATTTTAATTAGTAATTCGTTTAACTTGAATTAGAGATTGGAGATAAAAGTTCTTAAAGTTGTTTAAATCATAATTCAGAAATGTTTTCTTCAATTTTATTAATTGAACTAGAACTAAACTATTCAAATTCGTTATCAAATTAGCTAGATTACTTTCTTTCTTATTCTTACTTTGCTGATTAGTAATACATTTAACTAGAAATAAAGATTAAAATTAGCTACTTTACTTTCTTATTCTTACTTTTTTCGTTTAACTTGATTAAAGATTGAAGGTAATCTTAAAGTTCTTTAAATCATAATTCATAAATGTTTTCTTCTATTTTCATTTAATTAGTATTAAAGACTGCAGCTTATCTTGTAATTTGAAGCACTTTAAATTATAATTCATCAAAGTTTTCTTCTATTCATGAGTTAAAGCTAAATTTAATTGAGGTGTTTATAGAAGTTTATAGAACTTTTGTTTATGCAATTTTTCTTTAATTTATTATGTACATACAAAAAACAAAAAGTATGTTATAAAATCAAGATTTTCGTCTTAATACTAAGAATTTTGGTTTGCAAAGTGCGTCAAGAAAATGTTAATGTTAGAAATTACATTTTGATTCCAAGAATATTTAACATACGAACCAAGTTCTTATTAAGAAGAAGAAAGATTCATTTTAGATTCGTGATGGATTAAGAATAATACATATAATCTTAACTTAAATGAATCTTGGCATCAATATGCAAAAGTATGATTTATCCATTCTATAATTTATAAACTAAATTCTCAGATAATTCTTTTCGTTGTTCTTTTTATTGTAATAATTTAAAAAGTAAAGTATAATTACTATTCATTTATTTCACTTTTTTATATTATAATTGAAATTTTAAAGTACAATCATTCAATTCAATTTCTATTCATTATTGTTATTAAATATTATTCCCAATCTCACTTAAAGTCTGATAAATTCTGCTGCCATTTGCCTCGCGATTGCCTTTAAAGTTCATCGGAAACTTCTCAACTTTAAAATTTGGCTTAATTTCAAAAGTTTTGCTAGAAGTTTGCTGCAAAGAGTTTTCGCAGTTGTTTATCTACCAAAAGATTTTGCAGGGTATCTTTAAGTTGAGCAAGTCAGGCATTAAACAACGCCTGTTGCTGAAAGTTCAAAATCGTTGTTCGCTCTCTTTCCCTCCTTCTTCTCTTTCTCTTTCTCGCATGGCGTCAGCTGCTTATGCTGAGTATTTTTGTTAATCTGACGTCGTTCTAATGAATGTCATAAATTTATTGTTCCGAGTGTTCCGAGTGTTTTGTGCTTCACCCTCAAGGCAGCGATTGGCTTCGTTTTAGTTGTCGCTGTGATTTCCAATTGTGTTCTTCTTCTGCATTTTTTGACTGCTGCTGCTGCTGTCTAGCCAACCCTCTAACGAAAGAGGAACGAAAAAAAAAACAAGTAAGAATGCAACAGTCGAGTGTGCTCGCCTGTGAGATACCCGCTACCAAACAAAATTCGTGACTCTAGCTTTAAAATTAAGCTTGTTATTCGATTTTTGTCGATTTGTGGGGGCGGATGTGGGCGTGGCAAAAATTTGAAACAAACTTGATCTGCGTGCAAACATAACAAATGCTGCCGAAAAAGAATTAAAGCTCTATCTCTTAAAATCTCTGAGATCTAGGTGTTCATATAGACGGACGGACAGATGGACAGACGGACAGACAGACATAGCTAGATCGTCTCGGCTGTTGACGCTGATCAAGAATATATATACTTTAAATGGTCGGAGATGCCTTCTTCTACCTGTTACATACATTTCCTGCCGGCACAAAGTTATAATACCCTTCTACCCATTGGGTAGCGAGTATAAAAATAATGTATAGAAGCCGCTGCTGTGTCCCGTTTTGTGCCCTCGAGTGAAGTGGTCAAGTGAAAAGTTGAGTTCTGTTCTGTTCAGTTTTAGCACTTGTCCCTGGTCCTTTCTACCTCCAAAAGACTCTTCTCGATTGTTTTGCTGTCGATGCCGATGCCGATGCCGATGCCTCTGCTCTGACATCATCATTTTAATCATCGCTAGACGCTTTTCGGGTGCCACACAACCACCAAGGGAATCTATCCAATGTCCAACTGTCCGATGTCCTGTCTCATGTGCGTGCCTAGTGTGCTGTCAATTCTTTTGCTGTTACTTTGCCGATAAGAGAAGCCAAGAGTCCACTTGAGTCCAGCATTCAGCATTGCTAAATTCGACATGCGACATGCACGCTACAAGATAATCACATTAAAAATAGTCGCCCCAAGTTTTCTTTTTTTTTTTGACCACCCACATCAATATCAATCGAGTGACTGACCCCCAGATAAAGTCACCCAACTTCTGGCTTTATCTCTCGCTCTCTCTTGGAGAATATATCTGCCACAAATATAAAGAATAATAATAATAATATTTGTGAATCAAAAACACACGCCCCCCTTTGCAGCTCATTATTTCATTTAGGGCTTTTATTGTTTTTCGCATGCCATTAGTCAGTTTTGATTTACATGCGGAGAAAACGAAGCAGAGAGCGGCGGCAAACAATAAAAATAATAAAAACAACTGTCGCTCAACTTAATAAGAAAACAAGACACACAAATGAAAAACGAGAGAAAAAAAAATAGAATGAAAAAAAAGAAAAGAAAAGGAAATGGAATGAAATGAAATGAACAAGTGTCCTTGTTCTTGTCCCTGTCCTCGCTTAGCTCCCCTTGAGTCCTGTCAAAAGTGAGCAAGAAAATCATTCGAAATGACTGTAAAAACAATGAAATTAGGCCGACGACTGAGAAATCTAATTATTCATCCCCCTTGTTTTTGTTTTTTTTTTCTCTGCTTTCTGTTCTGTTTCGAAAACTCGCTCTGACGACCTGCTGCATTATTATTTGCTGTGTTTGACCAAAAATTTGACAGAGCCCCCGAAGGTATTCCATATATTATATATATGTATATGGTATATAAAAAATACTGTATATACTATATATAAAATACTGTATATGTGTAAGCTAGCTTTGTTTTATTCTGGCTGCAATTCAATTTATTGCTTTGACGACTTGCTGCAATTTCATTTGCTATGTTCAACCAAAGGCAGTATATAAAAAATACTATATATTATATAGAATTGAGTGGCATCTAATGAGTGCCCTATAAGCTAGCTTCAATCTAAGTTCGATTAGTGCTGCAATTGATTTTTTGTTATATATTTCATATATACAAAATACTAAATAATATTCTATTGAAAGTTTTGTAAATTAGCCTCAAATTAAGCTAAATTCATGCTGCATTACAATTTGATTGCAATTCTTTTTTTCTGTCGACCTGCCGCAATTTCATTTTTATGTGTTTGACCAAAGGCAGCTCGTATATTATTTATTATTGAGTGCTTTATAAGCTTGTCTTCAGCTAAGCCTGACTCTTGTTGCATTTTTTTATGTAGTATATAGTAGTAGCTTCAACTTGTGTTCTATTGTGGCTACAATTCAATTTATTTCCAATTATTTTTTGTCGGTTTGACGACCTGCTGCAATATTTTTTGCTATGCTTAACCAAAGGCTGATCATATATGTTACATATATGGTATATAAAAAGTACTATTTGTTATATATAATATTAAGTGCCTTATAAGCTAGCTTCGGGCTAAGTTCGATTCTTACTGCAGTTGAATACGTTTGTATATATTTGGTATATAAAAAATACTATATATTATATATATTTAATAGTATTGTGTGCTTTATGAGCTAACTTTAAGCTGCGTTCTATTCTGACTGCAATTTCACTTGTTTCAATATTATTGTAGTTTAAAACCTGCTTTAATTTCAGTTGCTGTGTTTAAAGAAAATCAGTTCATATACAAATATAATATATTCAAAATACTATATATTATGTATAATATATAAACTAGCTTCAAGCTGAACTTCTTGCTGCAATTTGTATTTGGTATATATAAAATACTGTATAAAGTATTGAGTGCTTTATAAGCAAGATTGAAGCTGATTGCGATTCTTGACGCAATTTTTAGTTGTTTTTATGTATTTAGTATATATAATATACTATTAAGTGCTTTATAAGCTAGCTTTAAAGCCTGAGCTCGATTCTTACTTATGGTATACATATATAAAATACTATATATTACTAAGCGCTTTATAAGCAACCTTCAAGCTGACTAATATATTTTGTATATATAAAATACTATATATTATTAAGTGATTTATAAGCTAGTTTCAAGCAGATTTATATACTTGCTGCAATTTTCGTTTTTTTTTTATATATATATAATATACTATTGAGTCCTTTTCAACCTGAGCTTGATTTTTACTTTATAATCTCGCTTTCAGGTTGATTTCTCTTCTCTTCTTTTTTTTTTTGTTTTTGAAGTGCAGCTTGTTTACTTGTCAGCAGTTGAAACAGAATCAGAAATAGAAACAGAAAAGTCGAGCGTCCGTGCCCCATTTGCCTTTGCCGTGCTGTTTGCCACTGAGCCGCGCATTCCGAAAGCGCCACATTAAGTAGCATGCCGCATGTGGCATGTGGCACAGAGCAGAGTAGTAGCACAGTGGGGAGCTCGCTGCTCACAGGTTTTTCGGACTTGCAACTTCGAACGTCGCGCCGCCCCCCAAACCGAAACCGAAACCGAAACTGAAACCGAAAGAAGAGCAGACGAGGTGCCGACGCCTTTTGATGCGACGCATGCGCTGGCTGCAAGTGCCCCCGCATGTGGCAAGTGTGCCGCAAAGGACTTCCCACTTTTGTCGGTGTGTGTGTGTGTCGGTTTTTGGTGCCCGCCTTTTTCATTTCCATTGGGAGGCGGCAACGTCGCTGTTGCTGCTGCTTGTGGCACCAACGCTTGCGCCTCTCGAGCGCCGCCGCATTCATTTGCCACGCCACACACAGAGCAGTCTATCTCTCTCGCTCTCGCTGGCTGTGCGGCAGCAACGAAGGTGCCTCTCTCTCTGTCTCTATTTCTTTCTCTCTCTCTCTCTCTCTTGCGCTATCTTGCTTGCACTCGATGTGTGTGTGAGGCACATAGAGGCAGCTCTTGTTGTACATAACGGCATGTGCACATATATGCACCTCTTGCCCGCCTCCTTCCCCCTCTTCTACTCTCTCTCCCTTCTCTTTCTCTCTTTCTCTCTCTCTCCCTCTCTCTCCCGCTCTCTCTCGGTAGAGCATTACATAAAATACCTTTTTGCAATCCATCAAAGACGGCAAGCGCAACCACTGACCTCTGCCACCTCCCTTCCCTTGCCCCTCGCCCCCTCCCTGTTGAGTGCTGCACAAATTGGAGGCGCCTCCTTCGCCTCCTCCTCCTTCTTAACCTCCGTCTCCTCTCCTGCTTCCATTGATATTGGCGCCTGCTTTTCAATAGCAATTAATTAATCTGCAATTTGGCAGCAGGATCGAGCTTAAAGCGCAGCTTAAAGCAGTCCCAAAAAGAATTCTCGTTGACCAGACACTGAAGAAGAAGAAGAAGACGTTGAAGATGAAGAAGAAGAAGCAGAAGTGTGGCAGCCGCATTCGATGAAAAACAATTTTCAATTATGGCCTCAAGTTTTCAACCCGGCGAAAGTTCTCGCTGCCGAAAAACTTTTTTGCGCGCGCGACTTTTACTTTAATTTCTCGCCAAAAAGCTTTCACTGTATGTGTGTGTGTTGTTGTTTGTTGTTTAGAGGATGAAGAGGAGGAGGGGCCTCTTAAAGTTTTTGGCTGGCGAGTTCATTGTCGTAGGGCAGGTGCAACGGCCTAAAACACACGGCGACTGGCAACAAAATTCGAAGTCAGTTGAAGGGGAAGGGTTAGAGGGTTAAAGTAAGGGAGAGGGGGCTAACATAAATTCAATCTATATCAAATTAATCGATTATACTACATACATAAAGTATGTAAACGAGGCGCATGTAACGCTGTCGGCATTGCGTTTCCGTTTCCGCAACAGGAAACCATTTCAACGCTCCGCTCGGGACAGCAAAGGGTTAAAGATTTATTAATAACCTGCACCCTTAACCTGGGCTGGGGACGGGGACCAATAAAATAAGGGAACGGAGCTCGCGACCTGGAGGATCAACAATCCAACAAACCCGTCGACGTCGACGATTCGGGTGCTGCTGGTAACGAGCGGAACAAAACGTTCTTCCCCAAATCGTTAAGGGTGCAAAAAAAATCGTGAGGTTAGGGGCTTAAAGGGAGGCCTTCGCTTTTCGGCGTGGATCACTGATTTTTATAACGTGACAACACGCAAAGTCACAATAGACAGTTCGCTCGCTCTCTCTCTCGCTCTCTTTCTGTGTTTATACCCGCTACCCAAAGGGTAGAAGGGTATTATAATTGCGTCGGCAGCAAATGTATGTAACAGGTAAAAGGAGGCATCTCCGAACCTATAAAGTATATATATTCTGATCAGCGTCAACAGCCGAAACGATCTAGCCATGTCCGTCTGTTTATCTGTTTTTCTGCCTGTCTGTCTGTCTGTCCGTCTGTTCGTATGAACAGCTAGATCTCAGAGACTATAAGAGATAGAGCTATAATTCGTTCGACAGCATTTGTTATGTTTGTACGCAGATCAAGTTTGTTTCAAATTTTTGCCACGCCCACTTCCGCCCCCGCAAATCGACAAAAATCTAATAACAAGCGTCATTTTAAAGGTAAAGTCACGAATTTTGTTACATACAATAATAATTATAGTAGTTGTGATTCCTGAAAAGTTGGTTGCGATCAGATAAAAATTGTCGAAGTTATTAAAGAAATACTTTTTTATGGGCAAAAACGTCCACTTACTAGAGGTCTTAGTTGCTTTGGCTGACAATCTGGTATATTGCGCAGTATATGATATATATATGGTACATCAATATACCAAATATGCAATTTGGTATATTTTTAGTATTTTGGAGTATATTTTTGGTATATTTTGAGAACAATACCGCAATATTTTGGGTGGCGGGTATCTCACAGTCGAGCACACTCGACTGTAGTTTTCTTACTTGTTTTCCTTTCGAATTGATTTGGTCGACAGTCGACAGGCAACCGTCAACAACCCGAACCCTTTGCTTTGTTTTCACCCCTCCCCTGCCTCCCTTGCCTACGTATGAAGCTAACCTTCATGCGACTAACACAGAAATCAATGTATTTCATTAATGGCTAAATGTGTGCCGGCTCTAATAGGCTTTATTGCCCATTGTTATTATTAATATTGGCATGCAACAAGGTCGTCGTCGTCGTTGTCTCTTCCTCCCTCTCTTAAACCCTCCCCCTTACTATATATGTATATATAGATAGTCAACCGTTTAGTCAGCTAGTCACGCTAATGCCAACAGCAGCAGCTGCAATTACAACCCAAAAAGAAATCAGCGAAAACAACAAAAAAAAAAAGGGCAACCGACAAAACATTCGCTGCTAATTCTGATGTGACAACATTTATTGAGCATGATTTACCGAGGCGACTGACTATATTGAAAATGTTGTTTTACAATCTCAGCAATTTTATTTCCCTTTTTCCTTGTTCTTTGTAGACTTCAATTAAATGCAGTTGAGTGATAAAGATTGAATGAGGTCTGGATTAAGCCTTATTCAAATTGTTTATATTTATAATACTTTTCTTTCTCCGTCAATTAATGCAGTTAAATTATATAGAGATTAAGAGTTTTATTGATGTAATACAAATTATATAAAGTGCAGTGCAGTTCATTTGCATGTTGTGTTTAGTTCAGAACACAAAAAAACGGACTACATAAAAGAAATATCATTTTAAAGTAGCAAGATACATTTCTAACAAGAAATTAAACGAATTTTCATGAAATACTTTTCATTTTCTATAATTTTTATTTGTTTCTATATACATTCCACATTATTCTTAGTTCAGTTCTGAGCTGACTTACCTTAAACTTTCCACATTTCAAAACATACACAGAAAGCAAAAGCAAGTTCTTGCTCCCACTTAGTGTTTGTAAAATATTTTAAATAAGTTTTTAAAGCAGAATAATATTTTTCAAACTTAATCGCCTCAAATAAATCTAATGCATCAGTTTCAGAATCTGTTTCAAATTTAATTTCATATTTTGCAGAGTTTAAATTTAGCTCGAATATTATTTCATAGTTTTCAGTAATCATTTGCAAAACTGAAAATTCAATTGACATTGTAGCAGAGCTAAGAAAAACATAGCTAAGCAGTTAAATATATTTATATTATGTAATAGAAAATTGCAATAGTTTAATGTATATTTTATATCGGAATAAATATTACTCAGTCAAGCACTAAAGCGATAAATGTCTATAGAAATCATAAAGAAAGTAGTGAACATAATTTACTATTTTAATATAATATTTATTAGCTTACTCTTTGAAGAAGTCAAAATTCATTAGAAATTCGCAGCTTAAATATCATAGTTTTAAATAGTTTGATTTTAAAAATCTCGTTTTGATGATTATATAATGATTTTCATTTTTATTAATGTAGAAATTTACATTGATGAACTCTGATTTTTCATCTGAAATTATAATGTTTTGTAATATATTGTTTGATATGAAATAGAAAATAATAACTTACAAAAAAAAACTTCATGTTATTGTGACTGAACTGATTTTTATGAGTTCTCAAGAGATCAAAATAAGTAAATATCAAATCATATAAAAGAATCACAAACTATTCAAAATCAATATTTGATTATTATTCATATGAATAGGTGAATAAAGGAATAGAGGAATAAAGAAACAGAGGAATAAAGGGACAGAGGAAAATATATATTTAATATTTAAAATACATAAAATTCTATCATTTTTATTTGTTTCTTATATATTCTACATTATTCTTAGTTCAGTTCTGAGCTAACTTAACTTAACTTTGTGAATTCTTAAGAGATTAAAATTCCTAAATATCAAAAATCATTTATAGTTTTGAGTGAATGCAAACATTAGAAGTGAATTTTACATTTATTAGTGATGCGAATTGAGTAGAAGTGATAATAATTGTGATATAAAAGAATCACAAACTATATTCGTAGGCATAGTTTTCTTCAATGTTGTAAATCTGTAATCAATATTCGATTATTATTCATTAATATTAGGAATAGGAATATGAATAGGTGAATAAAGGAATACAGAAATAAAGAAACAGAGGAAAATATATATTTAATATTTAAAATACATAAAATTTTATCATTTTTATTTGTTTCTTATATATTCTACATTATTCTTGTTCAGTTCTGAGCTAACTTAACTTAACTTTGTGAATTTTTAAGAGATTAAAATTCCAAAATATCAAAAATCATTTGTAATTTTGAGTGAATGCAATCATTAGAAGAAAGTTGTTTATTTATTAGTGATGCAAATTCGTTTGAAGTGATAATAATTGTGATATAAAAGAATCACAAACTATATTCGTAGGCATAGTTTTCTTCAATGCTGTAAATCTGTAATCAATATTCGATTATTATTCACAATTGTTATGCTTCGGAATCCATTTGGATTCACAAAGCAGCCAACAACAAATTGTTGTGTTGCGGCCTGAGAGACTCAATGGAGCGTGGAGTGTAAAAGCTGAAGAAGGGGGAGGAGGAGGTGGAAGGGAGAAGGGGAAGGGGGAGCGGGAGTGTGTTGTGTGCTGTCCAGGACTCGATTCGCTGCTCAGCGGGTGGCCCTGAAGAAGAAGCAGAAGAAGAAGAATGTGTGCGCACTTAACAAACTCGTAAATAACCAGAACAATGCGAATGGCCAGCAGAGAAGAAGAAGAAAGCGACAGCGGGTCAACTACAAGCGGAGAGGGGAAGGGGAAGAGGCAACAACGGATGCTCAAAAAATTGAATAAAATGCAAATTTTATTTTATTCTCGTTTCAGTTTTTTGTCGGCATTTTTTTTGTGTATTTTTATTTTCATTTTAGAAAAGCAAACAAAATAATTCAATGCGTGACAATTTGGCGAGTGAGTGTGTGTGCATGTGTGTGTGTGCGTGTGTGTGACATTTTTTCTTGTGCTATTTTTATGGCCGGCTGACATTACGCCCGGAAATATTAACGCATGTGCGACGTCTCTCTCCCTCTTCCCCTCACTCTCACTCTCACTCTCTCCCTCTCTCTCTCTCTCCCATTCACTCTCCCCTTCTCTCTCTTTCTCTCTCTCTCTCTCTGTGAACATTTGAATGTTTGAATACAAATTCAGTTTGCCATTTTGACACACATGAATGACCAGCAAGTGGACGTGGACATAAAAGGGGGGCGAGGCAGGGGGGGGGGAGAGGCTTTGTTGTCCACAGTCTGTTTGGAGTCAGGGTTGGGGGGAGACGGGTGAAAAACTTGGCCAACATGACGCCCGCAAAACGCAAAATTCCATTTCACAATCAGCTTTTTTTTTGGCAATACCCTTTAAACGAATGTGAAATAATCTGAGTACTATATTTTAAGGCAGCGAAAGAAAGCGAACTTAAGTCAAATATCAATTTTCATAATGCATAACTTCTGACTTTTTTATTTGTAATTTCCAATATTATTAATTCGCGTTGTGATCAGACTTCAAGCAAAAGCTTTGGGTACATTTTAGGTAGTTTTTTTTAATTTGGTAAATTTGACAATTAATTTCGCAATGTTTTGTTTTTATTCAAACTGTGGAGCTCACTCGACTGTAGCTTTCTTATTTGATTTACAATTGCTATAACTTCAAGAATGATTGACATTTCAATAGAAATAATATGAAAATAATACGAATATTAAACGCATTTTGTAAATTAGAGATACAAACTTATGAAATAATGTGCAAAGTAAAAATAAAAGAAAAAACTAGGCTGAAAATTTCGTAAAAAAACATATTACCAAAAATTAAAAATATTATGAATATTATTCTATTCTATTAAACTATGTCACTCATTATGATGAATGATGACGTCAAGCTATACTTTTGTTTTGCAATCTTAACAATGAATGCCTACAACTTTTACGTATACTTTAATCACTTTTAATGTTTATTTATCTGCAAAAGTTAGATATAAATTAAAATTGACACTAATTTCTAATGGCTCCCCAAAATATATTTTATTTATTCCAGCTCTGATCTAGACTTTTGGCTTATGGAGGAAATTGGAAAGAGGATTGAAATTGGAATGTTTTAACCAACAGAAGCTTTGTCGGATGTATGTGTAAGTAATGAATTTCTTTTTTTATAAAAATTTTTTTGTTTTTTTTTTTTATAATTAGCTTCGTTATTTAAGTATCGAACAAGTACAGCAAGAACAAAATAGTACTATAACAACACAGGTAAAAAAATGTTTATATTTGGGCTAAACCTCATATTAGTTTAAGGAGTTTCTATAAAGTAAATTTTACCTGTCTCTACAGCGTAACTCTTAGTCGTGCATGCCTCATTCGTTTGGCTTTTTTGCATATTCTTTTTTTTTTTTTTTGTTGATTGGCAAATGCTTTATGCGCGTATGAATAAAAATTCAGTGAACACACTTCGCATGTGTGTGTGTGTGTGTGTATGTATGTGTGTGTGTGTGTCCTGCGAGACAAAGCGTCGACTTCAAGTTGAAGTCCGAGTTGGAGTCCGAGTCCGTTTCAGAGTCGAGTCCGTGTGTCCTATGAAAATCAATCGCTTCGTTTTAGCGAACACATTTATTTTCATTTCGCTGAGATTCGTTGAAGGGAAGAGTTCAGGAGAGGGGAGGAAGGGAAAGCTGTATTCGCTACTTGATTTCAATATATTTATATATGTATTATTATTTGGATTGTGGCAGCCAAGTGGCAAGTGGGGAAGGGGCAAGTGGGGGGGGGGACACGCTGCGGGCGTGCGGACTTTTGTACCTTTTCATATTTGGCAAATTTGAGCATATTTTATCACCATTACCGAGCATCGTGACCCGCAGGCAAACACACACACACACACACATAAAGTGAGAGGTCCTTTAGATGGCCCCAGATATTGGCACCCAAGTAACCCGCATACATGCATATGTATGTGTGTGCTGAATGGAAAGGGGAGGAGGGGAAAGGGAGTTGGGCACTTGGGAACGAGGTCGTTGTTTTGTTTTGCATCGCAACCCTTTTTTACGTCAACGTCGTCATCACACAGAAGCCAGGGACCCGCATCCAAGTAACACTCACACACACACACTTACACACTTACACACACACTCTCGCACACACAGCAGCCACATCCAATCAAGCAACGAACTTTCAACTTGCCCCCGCATCCAAAAAAAGCACGCCACTCGACTCTTTGCTGTGTGCCACTTAGGCAAATAAATAATAACGGACGGCCAAAAAATTTGTTTAAACAAACTGCAAAATTTATGAATATGTTGAAGTTTTTGGCAATACCAAAAAAAAGAAAAACCAGGAAAACGCAAATCAAAAGACGACGCGTTGCAAATGCAAAAGCAACACAACGAGACTTGAATACGCTAACTAGAAATTGGGGATTTAATTGAAATAGAGTTTAGGAATTTATGAAATATAGAGAAATATTAAATTTATCATAGGAATAGGAATAGGAATAGGAATAGGAATAGGAATAGGAATAGGAATAGGAATAGGAATAGGAATAGGAATAGGAATAGGAATAGGAATAGGAATAGGAATAGGAATAGGAATAGGAATAGGAATAGGAATAGGAATAGGAATAGGAATAGGAATAGGAATAGGAATAGGAATAGGAATAGGAATAGGAATAGGAATAGGAATAGGAATAGGAATAGGAATAGGAATAGGAATAGGAATAGGAATAGGAATAGGAATAGGAATAGGAATAGGAATAGGAATAGGAATAGGAATAGGAATAGGAATAGGAATAGGAATAGGAATAGGAATAGGAATAGGAATAGGAATAGGAATAGGAATAAGAATAGGAATAGGAATAGGAATAGGAATAGGAATAGGAATAGGAATAGGAATAGGAATAGGAATAGGAATAGGAATAGGAATAGGAATAGGAATAGGAATAGGAATAGGAATAGGAATAGGAATAGGAATAGGAATAGGAATAGGAATAGGAATAGGAATAGGAATAGAGGAATAGGAATAAAGGAATATGAATAGAGGAATATGATTAGAGGAATATGAATAGAGGAATATGAATATAGGAACAGGAATAGAGCACAGGTAAATTCTTGACAGCCTCCGACTTGGGCACATAAATATTGAAACTAAAGAAGGAAAGCAACAAAAAATCCCTTATCAAAATTTTTAGTTGCTAAAGCTATTTAAAAAACAGTGAAATTATGTTGCCATCGCCATAGCTTTAAATTTTTTTCGATTTTAATTAGATATTTTCTAATAAACATTTTAAAATTAATACGTAATAATCTATATATTGAAGTTAAGGCTCATCAGTGAAATGGAAAAAATACAAAAAGACAACTTAAGTAGAGCAAAGTTATTCAAATATTAAATAACTTAAAAATTCTACTTAATATTTTTGAATAGCTAATCCAATTAAGGAGCAAAATGAACAAGTGAATTCTGTTGCCCCGAACAGGTGAGAGAACTATTCGTACATGTTGCTTGAAGACAAAACGAAAGGGAAAAGCAAGAGGGTGAGCGAGAGGAAGAGGAAGAGGGAAGGGAAGCAGGAAAAGGAAAAGGCAGCTCATTGATATTTATGACGTTCTGCGTTGGTCTGCGGTGTGACCAGGCAGCCGAAAAAAGTGCAGAAGAGAGGAAGGAGAATGCGAAGCAGTGAAAAATGCTGTGCAAAAAGGTAAAGAAAACGGAGGCGAGGCGAGGCGCTGATTGGGCAGCGGCATGTTGCAAGTTGCAGGTTGATTGATTGAGTGCCGCATGCCAGTTGACAAAAGGGGGCAACACACACACTCTCATACACACACACAGACACTCTCAGAGATTCAAATTGCAACCCCCACTCGGAATATTAAAGTGCCGCCTTGAGGTGAAACAATGTCCAAGACAATCTGCCAGCTGAGCCAGCGAACCAAACGAGTGCTTAGAGCCAAAGCACAACACAAGAAAAAAATAAACATAATAATCATAAAGAGGAAAAAATGAAATGCAAAGTATGAAGTGAAATGAAATAAAATAAAAGAAATGTGATTTCATAATGCAAATTGTGCAGGCCTGGGTATTAATGTCGAATGTCAAGCGAAATGAAGAGCGAGAGACGTCCAATTGTCGGTCGAACCCCTCGGCACAAGAATATGGAATATGGAAATATGCCGTAAAGTAAAAATAAGAAAAATGCGGTATTTAATGTGAATTACACCACTGTGACCACAATGTGGCTCTGGACTCTCGTCTCTCGTTGACTCGAGTCTCGATCATCGCACAAATGTAAATTTTCAATTTAAATGCAAATATCAATTTGTCAATGCTCTCACACTCAACACTCAACACTCGACTCGACTCTGATGCCCCACAAAATGTGAATGGAGAGTGAATGGAATCAGAGTGAAACTGAATGAATGAAGAACGAACCCGACGAGCTCGAGATGTGTCCAGCACATTTACAAAATCCTTGCATTTTAACTAGTCAGCCGTAGCCTTGGGCCAGTCTCAATCTCAATCCCAATCCCAATGCCAATTCCTCCCTCTCCTCTCTATGTCAAGCAGAGACAGAGAAAGAGGCTGAGGCAGAGGCGGCTGCTTATTCCGATTCCCATGTGGCCATGACAGTCGTGGCATTTAGCCATCATCATAACGCCAGCTCAAGAACCACTCACTCTCTCTCTCTCACTCTGTCTCTTTCTCTCATTTGGTTTTCCTTTTCCAGCGTGTATACGCTTTTGTGTGACGAGCATTTTAGCTGTGACTTTGACTCGTTGCAATGCACTGTGAAGTGCAGCAATATATGTATAAGCGAATACATCGTAATAAGAGAATTAAGTACTCGATAGCGAGTGTAGCAATTAACGAGTAGATTGGATCTAGTAAACTGTAACGAGAAAAAGTCTAACGAGTAAAGTGTAACAAGTAAAGTATATCAAGTAAAGTAGAAGCGAGTAACTAAAGACACAATTAACAAAAGTAACTCGTTAATGAATGGATTGAGCAACAGTATTAAAGATTAGCAAGTGTAAAAATTAACGAGTAATATGTAGCGAGTAGAGCGCATCAAGTAGAAGCGAGTAGCTAAAGATGCAATTAGCAAAAGCAACTTGTGAGCGGTATTAACATCAATATGTATTAATGGTTGGAAGGTGAAACAATTGACGAATAAAATGCAACGAGTAGAGCGCATCATATAATAAAAGCAAGTAACAAAAGTAATAATTAAAGTTTGTTATAAATTAATTTTCCAATTAACGAGTAACAAACATAAACGAGTAACTTAATTAACAAAAGTAATTCGTTGATGAGAGTACGAAAAGGTAGTAATGAGTAACCCCAGCAGTAGTAAAAAAGTAACAATTAAAACTAAATTAAGTTACAATTAACAAGAGTAATTTTATGATGAGGTTAGAATGTGAAACAATTGACAATTTAAATGTAACGAGTAGGGCGCAGAACTATTTTCTTTAATAACACAGGTAACAATTAGAAAAGGGAATTTTCTATCAATGACAGTTTCCATAAACGAGAAGAACGTAACGAGTAGAGTGTCAAATTAACAACGAGCAATAATAACAAGTATTAACGTAAAACAACGAATAATAGTAATTTGCGAGTATTGAATATAGACACAGCATATTAGTATTAAGCAACGAATAACGAATGCAAAGAGTAACTGTAAAAACAAGTGTTAACAAATGTAAGCCAATGTGTATGAAATTAACAAAAGTGTCGAAAAAGAAAAAATATTCTACTTAAAATTCAACAAAGAGACCAAAAAGTGAATAGGAAAAGTAACGAGTATAAAATACATCGAATTGCAGTTAATGTTAAGAATGTCAACCTTCAAAAGTCGAACTGTATTTAAGCAATTTGAATTTCTCTACGCATCTGCAACTTGTTGCTGACTCCTGGAAAGAGTATTAAGCTGTCGTTGTGTTCGAGACACGCTCGTTTATCTTATTTGTTTGCTGAACAAACGGCGCTGATTTTATGCGTTTTCCTGTTGATGTAGCGTTCGTCGCTGCCGCTGCTGCTGCTGCTGTCGCTCGAGTTGTTGTGCCTAATTAGGAATTCACATCATTTTTTATTTGGGTTAAAATTATTCAAAAGTGGCAAAGCATTTCAAGGACCGTTCCCAGCTGCGTCTTCAAGACTTGGCTTTTTTTATATCATTTTTTTATACACGAAATTTCTTCATTTTCTACTTGTTTTTCTTTCATTTTATGTACTTTTTTTTGAGGTGGTTCAGTGGGTTAGAAGTGGAAACGTGTTGTAACTAAATCTGCGTGCGGTTGAAACAGTTACGGGAGCTGCAGTAGCTGACCAGAAGAGGAGAGCAGAGAAGGGAAGTGAACAGCTCGTTAAATGAATGTGGGAAGAGGGAGAAAAAAGCGAGAAAATAGGTGGAAAATTAAACATATTAAAAGTTTTTACACCTTTGATGATGAATTTTTGTGAGGCGGTTGCGCGCTGCAGCAGCAACCCTTTTTCGATGGGTTGCCACCCACCCATCATCCACTCGCACTTAACAAACTGTCGCGGTTGCCCGGGTTGCCTGAAAGTAATAAAAATGCAATTACACGACTCGCTCTCGTCCTTAAGGATACGGATGCGGATGTGGCGTTGTCTCCCGTCTCCCGTCTTCATCTCCTTCTCCTTCTCCTTCTCCTGACTGTGGCTGGCCGGAGAGTGGCCTCCAATTTGATTCACTTCATCAGCAAGTAAACCGACGCATTAAAAAAATATTCACGTTCAACTTCAGCTGCATGCAAAATGAGGCGAAGTAATAAAAAAATAAAAACGCCAAGTCCTTAAACAACAACAACAAAAAGGTGCACACACACAACTTGGACTCTATCCAAAAAAGCAGCAGCAACAAAAAACAAAAAAAACAGCGAGAGAGAAACGAGAAAGAGTTGCCGTTAATGAAATGCGCTAAAAGGGTTTAGCCTGACCTCAAAGTCAGCTCCAACCTCAACTTTAACTTCCACTGGCAACCAAAAAGGACATGTGAGACGACGGCAGCAGCTTGAACCAAGCTGTGTTGAGCTGCTGAGCTGTTGAGCTGTCAACAGGTTAAACAACTGCCACTGCAATGACCAGTCAGCCAGCCACTTGGCCGAGGAGCCAACGACAACATTTGCATTTCAAACAACGATTAAAAGCAACGACAAGCAAGAGTGAGAAGCGACACACAGAAAAAGAGACTCTGGTTTACTATGCGTATACTCTATATCGCGTGTCAACCGAAGAGTAGCAAATGAAATGTAAAAAGACTAAAAACAAACAGACAAAAAACTGACAACAAGTATTTATAAGCAAATACAAAATCACATACAAAAAATAGCAAAATAAAAGCAATAGAAATTTAATTGCAATTTGAATATATTTTCATTTTATTAAAACATATAACTAGTTAACTATTTACATAATATTATATTTATTATTTATTTCAAACATTTATTAATTTATTTCAAACATTTCCCATTCCAGATTAACAACAGTTCATCATTCCCGATTCGTCAGGCAACAATCACATTACAATATTCAATGGCTCAATTGAATTCCTATTTGTATTTATATTTGTATTTGTATTATACATTATATTTCATAAAATAAATAAACTATAAAAAAAATTGAATTTTAATGGATTTACTTATCTGTCAGCTACTCAAATTCTAAATTTGAAATTGGCGCCGTAAGTTCGCTAAAGTTTGAAAAATGTGTAGCATACTTTGAGGATGCAATTAGCAAATTTCAAAGATTGGCGCGCTGCAGCCGGCTGCAAAAAATGATCAATTTTTATTGCATACTTTGGGGGTGATCCAATTCAAAGCGACATTGTGAAAACGATCAATAGATGGCGCCACTCCACGTGCTGTGCATCTGCTTGCTGCTCATTTCTGTTCGCCTGGTATTTCAGCTGCTGACTTGATACTTTTTGACGGACGACGGTGGCATCGAGAGGCCAACAACAACATCCTCAATAGTTGTTGTAGTTGTTGCTATAATTACTTATGCTGTAGTTGTTGTTGTACGGATTACATTTTTGGTCGGTAACATTCAAATTTAAAATTTAAAATTTGCGCTCAATTAAAAAAAAATTGTTGCCTACTTTGAGGGTGCAAAGAGGACATTTTTTAGAAAACATGCTATATCTCAGCCATATCCTGTCACATTTTCAAAGGACACATATTTTCAGGATCACAAGGATCAACTCTATCGATTGGCATTTAACACTTTTGATTTTTCCCCTCCGTTGGCAAAATGTAAAATGCGTAAATTAGAAATTCAAGGATAACTCGGGAACTACAAGGACGATCGGGATCAAAGTTGGCAGGATAATAGTCCTGTCGAATACCCTTCGATTGACACAGGACTCGCCAGGATCAAAAATGATATGGCCGATATATACGCTATTTTCAGTAAACATTTTATCTAAGGTCCTGCAAGGACATTCGTCCTTACCAATCAGTTTGTCTTTATGAAAGCAATCCTTACGTCAAAGGACATCACGATCGTCCTTTAAATTGTTGAAATACTATAGCTTTTGCAATTTTTGCCTGTGTTTGTGTCTGTGTGTGTGTATGTTGTGTGCGCTGCGAGCTCCAATTTTGGATATCCAGCCATCTAAAGTACCAGGCGAACAGAATCAGCAGCAAGCAGACGGTGATCAAAGCGACCGGTAAAATTTGAATTTGCAAATTTAAATTTGGAATTTTAGCGGCAGATGGTAAAAGTTGAATTGCTTTGGGGTCCGTTCACCGATTTGGATGATCGATAGCTCGTTGAAGTCGCAATGATCTGGTCTATTGATTTCGATAGATCGATATCGATTAGCATATATCGATAAGTTCGATAAACGGTAAGTTTCTTAAATTTTGAATCTGAGCGTAAAAATTAAGAATCTGGTGACTAAGTGTAACGATCTGAAGTCCCAAAAATCGATAAGGATTAACAGTTATCGATAAGTTCGATAAACGCTTTTAAATTCGAGCATAAAAGTGGAATAGGAGACGGCTAAGTCTACCGATCTGAAGTACCAACAGCTTTGTTATCGATTACATGATGTCGATAAACGATAAATTTACAAAGTATAAACTTGTGACTCAATTGCCTGATCGCTGACATTTGCAACTTAATTTAATTCAAAAACATGTTTTGTTGTTTAATATCGATAACTACATGCTTAATAGTTACATACTTAAAGTAAAGTTAAAATAAAACATTAAAATGATTAATAACTAATTTTATCATGTTCCTCGGTCCTTTATAAACGGTCTTCAGTCGCATTGTGTTTCTTCTGTGTTTGAAGAGAGATAATGTGATGCATCATCTCAAATTATTCCAGTAACTGAAAAGAAAGAACATCGAAAGAAATGTATTTATTTATTTTATTTAAAAAGGTTAGATGTAATTTATCACTTGATGCAAAGGTCTTCAGCTTTGAAAGAAATGGAATAATGACAGTTCTTAATTTAAAAATAGGAAAAGAAATTGCCGCCCCCTAATGAGCGGACACGTATCACTCGCTATAGGCAACATGCTTGCCGCTGTCACTCAGCGAGTTTTTGAGACTGACGTGAAATGGAAATAATTACACAAATGTTATGCAACAGCTTTCGCTTTTCACATTTGGACAAATTAACACACAATTTTTTTTTTCTGCCCCGCAGATTGAGAATAAGAGGTGGACGGAGGTGCTCTTGCACCCCTCGTCACCCCTTGTCACACATCCTGGCCCATATCCTGGCTCATATCCTGGCCGCTTCGTTATATCCTTCGCGCTATTCGCGGTCGCGTTTCACGTTCATGTCGCCAGCGTTTGACTTCCGCTTGACATTGTTTGATTGTCGTTTAATTGAATTTAATTAGCATGAGGCGCGGCAAGGACGAATTTTTCTCTTTTTTTTGCTGTTTCTTTTTGTCATTACGTGTTTTTTTTTCTGTATTTTTTTTTGTGCGTTGTCGATTGTTATATGACTTTTTGGAGCGGGGTCTGGTCAGTTGCTGCTTAGTTATTAATGGCGTTTTAACTTTTATGACTGTGTTTTTTCATTCACTGACAACAACTGCGTTGTGACCGCGATACGCCGAGCATAATTTGAAGCTCACGAGTAAGCGACGATACCCTGTAAAGTCACCTACGTAACACCTACGTAATGTGATTGTTTACATCATTTGATAATGCAATTCTTTCCATTATTTTATTTCAACTGAATGTTCTTGTCAATCAATATTTTCTCTATCGGTAGCGATCTCCACCTATTTCTTTTTTTCCTCTATAGTCACTCTTAACTCTGTACATTTTTCCTCTTTTCCCCCCTTTTGCTGTTTCTAATCTTTATCTTAATCACAGTGTTTATAATTATAATGGTTCTTATTAACATAAATATAAATTAAATTTCTCAATATTTCTTTTTTTCCTATTTACTTTTGTTTCTATATATAATATTTTCTTTTCTTTCATCTATTCCTGATACTCTCTTGGTTGGTGTTTATACTTATGTAATTGAATATTAGTATATTAGCATATTTGTATATTAGTATATTGGTATATTAGCATATCGGTATATTAGTATATTGGTATATTGGTATATTAGCATATCGGTATATTAGTATATTGGTATATTAGTATATTGGTATTTTGGTATATTAGCATATCTATATATTAGTATATCGGCATATTGGTATATTAGCATATCGGTATATTAGTATATTGGTATATTAGTATATAAGTATATCAGCATATTGGTATATTAGTATATTACTGTATAATTATCTTATTATAGTATTATTATTTGAGTATTCTATTATATTATATAATACAAACATTTTCAATTTGAATACTAAAAATATCTATAGGGTATGCTGACGTCGAGCACAGTTTGCAGCTCTCCTATATTTTTCCTATTTGTGGCTTTTTTTCACATTTCTGTGATAACTTTTTTGTTCCCTCCCGTTGCATAAGTGGACGCTTAGTAAACCTACAATTTACATTTGTTTCGTCGCTGGGAAAGCGCTGCGGTTTGTTGCTGCCTCTGACTCTGTTGCCACAACCAAGCTGCAACCCCCCACCTCCCGTTTCCATTCCCCCTTTCCCCTCTTCACCCATGAACCAACTCATGATGAGTCCACTTAATGCTGAAGTGCAATCGAGGCTTCAATCGAGCCTCAGCAAATGCAATCTCTGACTCCAACTTCAACTCCAACTCTGACTCCAACTCTGACTCTGACTCTATAGATGCCTCAATTTATATGCTTGCAACTTGTGGCAGGTGCGTGAGTTGTGTTTGCATTGCATATTTACAGCGATTAGCGATTTAAGTTTGCATTTAAATGCAGCAACTTGAGTCGCAAGTTCGATTTGTGCCTCGATTTACGCTTGCCACGCAATTTTCTTGTTAGCCAACTCTTCGAGTGTGTGTGTGTGTGTGTGTGTGTGTGTGTGTGTGAGTGTGTGTGCCACTCCTCGGGCAGTTGCCACTTGCCACTTGCTGTTGTAGTTGCCACTTGGCACCTTGGTGACTTAACCGCACAGCGAACGCACTAAATGAAGCTTGGCACGCACCAACAACAACTACAAATGTGTGTATGTGTGTGTATGTGCGTGTGTGTGAGTGTGTGTGTGTGTGAGTGTGTGTGTGTGTGAGTGCGCGAACGGTGTTTAAGTTTTAATTGCTGGCAATTAAAAGTACATAGATTCACGCAGATATGCATACGCCACGCACACAGCGAGAGAGAGAGGGAGAGGGAGAGTGGGAGAAAGAGGAAGAGGAAGACAGACAGCGAGTGTGGCTGATAGATTAATAAACAGACCTCGAGAGCTGCAAGTGGGTAAAGATGCGATACAAGCAAAGAGTGCATTAGTTAAGCACAGACCAAGAGACAAATGAGAGTGAGGGATAGGGAAAAAGAAAAAGGGAAAGGGAAAGAAAGAGAGAGAGGGACAGAAAAGATGTAAGAGAAAGCAAAAACATTGAAGCGAAAATATATTTACTGCAGATCCTCACCACCTCAACACTATGTTTTTCACATTTAATTATTATCGCATTATTAAAAAAAAAAAAAATGTTTCATTAAGAAATATCGATGTATGTATGTGTCTGGTATATACCAAATATTCCATATATTTGGTATATCCAATACATCATTAATACAATATATGAATCTGGTATCCCAAATTAACCAAATATCTGGTATACTAAATCTCCAAATATCAAACATACTGTATATACAACCAATCTGGTATAAGCCACATATCTGGTATATAACAAATATACCATATATCTAATATACTTGAAAAATAAAATATTACCATATATTTGGTATATAAAATATACCATATATACCATAAGTCTGGTATATCAAATATACCATAAATACCATAATTCTGGTATATACCATATCTCTATAATGGTATATTTGGTATATAAAATATACCATATGTACCATAAGTCTGGTATATCAAATACACCATAAATACTATACTTCTGGTATATACCGTATCTCTATTATGGTATATTTGGTATATAAAATATACCGTATATACCATAAGTCTGGTATATCAAATACACCATAATTACCATACTTCTGGTATATACCATATCTCTATAGTGGAATATTTGGTATATTTGGTTTATAAAATATACCATAAAATATACCACATATATCAAATACGACATAAATACCATACTTCTGGTATATACTATATCTCTATAATGGTATATTTGGTATATAAAATATACCATAAAATATACCACATATATCAAAAACACCATAATTACCATACTTCTGGTATATACCATATCTCTATAATTGTATGGAATCCTATTCACAAATCTCCATTTTCTCAGCATTTTCATTTATAAGCATATGCATATTATTATGAGCCACATTTAAGATTATTCAAATAAAACATTTTAAATTGGAAATTAAATTACGCTCATATTTGATAATATAACAATGGTTGCTATGCTTTATGTTATACTCAATCTAGACGCATAAAGCTAAGTTTGCCTCAAAATGAGAGAAAAGCTAAGAAAAAGGCAATGAAAATGAATTTAGAAGTTTAGCGATTAAAGTGTTGTTAAATTAATGATAAGTAAATGCATATGAATGATGGCTATGACAGAAGAAAGTGAGGAAGAACTAACTGGGAGAGAGCAAGAGAGAATGAGAAAGAGACAGAGATAAAGATAGAGAGAAAGAGCAAGAGATAGAGACTTTGTGTCGCGTTAATCGAATGCGAATGTTTTTTGGGCACATGAAGTGTTGTGTTAATGTGTTTGTCGTCCGTTGTGTAATTAAAGCACAGCCTTGAACTAAATATTGAAGATGCTCCCCAAAGGGAAGCTCAGCAGTGAGACAGAGAGAGAGGGGCGTGGGGAAAAGCGGAAGGGGAAGTTGCGAGTTGAGAGTTGAGAGAGTTCAGAGAGCTTGCCACAAGTTGTATTAAAAATTGTGTGTTGCATAAAGTGCGGCGGCAACTTTGGCTACAACACTTTCACACTTTTGAGGCTGATTAAAACGCTGGCGAGACCGAAAGAGACAACGAGAGTGTGGGAGAGAGAGAGAGCGAGAGAGGGGGAAGCAAAGTTTTTGGGCAAAAAGCAAAAGGCTTTAACACACAGCGAGAAAGAGAACGCATTGCAAAAGCCAAACAAAGTTTTTGTCCTTGAAAAACTGAGCAACTGAGTAGGAGTAGGGAGAGGGGCAGAAGTATTAAGGGGGAAGTAGAAAGAAGCAAGACGAAAGAAGAAGAAGAAGCAGAAGCAGCCTATGGTAAAGTCTAGTGTCTAGTCTGGCAAAAAGTATTTTTGTGCCTTTTGCATTTCGCATAAAAATGCGTTTGCTAATTTCATAAAGTGTGTGGCTGGGAGGGGAAGGGGGTTGAGAGGTGGCAAACTAATTGCAAAGCAAGAAGAGAGAGAGAGAGAAAGGGGGGGAGATAGAGATAGAGACAGAAAGAAAGAAAGAGACAGGAACAGAGTCTCATTAGCTTTGCTTCAGTTAATGCCAAAAGTGAACGCCAGCTGCCGGAATGCTGCTGCTGACTGCACTCTGCAATCCCCCCCGCTTTCCCAACCCCCCTCTTCCCTCTCACCACTCCTAACCCTTCCCTTTGTGTGTCTGGCATCGCAACAGTCGCAATCGCAGTCGCAGTCTCGCTGCGTGCGCGTTAATCATCATCGTATACGCGTAATTACAGAGTCAGCACTGAATTCACTCACCCCTTTGTAACCACTCGGTGACTCTGACTCTGGCTGTAAGCCTCGACGAATGGCAACAGGAATATTAAAAAGACTTTGCTCGCCACCGTCGACGACGACGTCGAAGGAGTTGAGACGCTGAAAGTCGCGACAACTTCTGCCTAAGAACGAGAAAGTCAGGCAGAGGGAGAGAGAGAGGGGGATAGAGAGGAAAAGGGAGAGGGGAAGGTAGTGCAGTGGCAGCTTTCTGTGCTGTGCAGCAACCACAAATGCCGCTTTTGTGGCCTGACTTTTGAATGAACTCCTTTTCTGACGCTTTTCTCCATCTCTCTCTCTTTCTCTTTCTTTCCCTCTCTCTATCACTCTGTCTCTTTTTAACTCTCCTCTCTTAATGTTGTCCTGACCACGCACATTCTTATTATTAACACCAACAATCACAACACGATTTTAGTTCGCTTTTCTTTCGCTTTTCTTTCCGGCTTCACACACAATTTTACTCAGCTCTTCTCTAGCTCTTCCTCTTGCTCTTCCTCTTGCTCTTCTTCTTTCTCTTTGCACTGAGACAACTTTATTTACAGCGCCGTAAAATACACACAAATTCATTTATGTTTTCTTTTTAAATTTGTGAACAAAGCAAAGCGACCGCAAAGACAACAACGACAAATTTAAAAAGGCAAAAGATAAGTCGTCAAATTTATGCAAAATTCATTTTATAATTTAAGACTGTGAATATTTGCGGAATATTTGCCACTAAATTCTAGCTCAATTTAAATGATTTAACAGCCAATCCCTAGGAAGCTAATTAAACTATTATTTTAATACTTTATGACATATTTTTAATGACATGTATTTAATAACAAAGTTAATTTATTCACACTTGTACACAGAATGAAAAAAACGTGCTAAAATCAATAATAAAATCTTGAATCAAGATTAATTATATGTCAAAACTCAACCTAAAAAGTCTATTCTTAAATCAAGATTTGCAATCTACTTTTCAATCTAGAATGAAACATTCTTCAATCAAGATTTTCAACTCAAAAACACATGTAGCATACAAATCTTGATTTAAGATTGTTTCAACCTAGAAATCTTATTTAATAGATTTTTCTTTTTAAGATCGAATAAATCTTAAATCGAGATTTATTCTATCTAGACATTTTGCTCTCTGTATAATTTAGTGAAATTTATCAATTTAATTTCAATTATTACTGACAAGCATACAAATAATAAAACTTATTTTATTATTATTGTTTACAGCGGGTGAAAGTTTAATAATAAAAATAACAAAAGCTATAAGACATTTATAAACGGGAAGCAAATATTGACAAACACAAACACTAAAGTAGATTTTCAGTCACTTTTTTGTCATTGTTAATACAAATTGCAGGTGACCAAAGAAATTAGCATAATTTCATCACTTCCATTTAATTAATCATAGCATACTTTTAAGCGCTAATATTCTGTGAACCTGTTTTGGGCAGAATACTTCAGAGTATAAAGCCAAATATACTGAAATATACCAAAGGCTATGTTTTGGTATATCAAATACAAAGTGAATATAAAAAAAAATAAAATAAAAAAAAAATATTCCGGATATATCGATATAACAAATTAATATATCAAAAAGAACCAAATTATACCAAAAAATCATATTCGGTATATCGATATACCAAAATAATACTAAAACATACCAAAGATTATATTGAATATATAGATATATATATATTATATTGATATATACATACATATAGATATACCAAATTAATAAACCAAAAGGGTATTTGATATATTAATATACCAAAAAGCCCCAAATTACACCGAATGCTATATTTGATATATTGATATACCAAATTAATATACCAACAAAAGCACTCAATTATACCAAATGCTATATTTTATGTATCGATATACCAAATTAATATACTAAAAGAATACTAAAATATGCTAAAGGCTATAATTGGTATATCGATGTACTATAACGTTTCAAATATACCATTTACAATTATTTCTTATATAACTTCTATGTGCAATATTCTGTGCTCATAATCAAATTTTAAGAATGATCTAAAAACTAGCAATGGAAATGTAGCTAGAGCTCAGAATATACCAGATGGTTAAACCAAAGAGAAAACTGAGACACTCCAATCAATTTATGAGGTGTGTCTGCTGCATACATTTCAGTTGGAGACAGAAAGTTATAATAGGGTAGAACCCAATAATATAAAAAGTGTTTTAAATACTCATTTAAGCCCTGTAGTTATTTTTGTGTGTTAGTTGTTGCAGCTATTGTGCTGCACTTGGATTGAATAATGGCGCAGTAGTCGAATGCTAATCTCTTGGCACATTCAACAATTCAATGAAGCCTGAAAGTGTCAAGCGACGGAGAGAGATAGAGAGAGAGAGAGAGCAGGAGTTGATGAAGTCGAATGGAGTGGGAGAGAGTGAAGCAAAGAAATTGCAAAGCAACAGCAAACGCGACAACAAATTCAGTATTTTCCAAAGGCACAAATCCGCCACAGAAAGGAGAGAAGGTAAGGGAGTGGAGAGGGGAGAGGGGAGAGGGAAGAGTGGCGAGTACAAGAGTGAAAGAGAAAAGCACTTAACTCTTAAAGGCGAAATGCTTGTAAAATTTAAGCCCTACTTAATTTGCGATACACTCGTAAACAATTGCCCAAGGCAACTCGGTTTCCACTTGTCACCGAGAACGGAGAGTAACGGGTGGCATGCCACAACTCATTCCCCTTCTCCCGACGTCTCACCCTTTCACAATTTTTACTAATTTTAATAAAGCGCCGCAGACAAAAAAGCCGCGACTTCAGCAGCAGCAGCAACAGCAGCAGCTGAAATTGAAGTTGTGCCTGCTGAGCAACTCGATATCCTGGCTAAGACAAAGGCTCACATCAACAGGAAACCGCAAGGCGAACGCACGGACAAACTCCCTCCCCTTTCGCCCCTTTCCCCCACTTGCCCCCTTCCCATAGACTCGCGCTCTTCAGTCCTTCTTTTTTCGGTTCAACCCAAAAAATGTGACGCGCAGGCGACATTTGCATGGCGTTCGCATACAGCTAGCTTTCCTGACTTGGGGGAGGGGTATAGGAGGAGAGGGGGCTGGGGGTAAGAAGGGGTTTCGCTTTTCTTATTTCTCATTATGCAGTGGCAACAACAACGAGAACAACTTCGGGAGTCTGTGTCTCTATGTTTTCCTGCGTTCCTTGAGCTGCCGTTTTTAAAATGGGGAAAATGGAAAATGGAAAAGCGAAGCAACCGCCGTTTGTGGCACGCATCAGCGGTGTCTGCCAGTGTGTGTGTGTGTGTGTGTGTTGTGTGCACTGCTGGGAATTTAACCCATTCAGTTCCATTCTCCCCTCCCGTCCCTCACCTCTTTGTGAGCTGCCCCGTGGATTACTCAATTAATTTAATTATGCGCTGTCAATCATTTCGTTGCCTTCGTTGCCGCCGCTGTTGCTGTTGCTGTTGCTGTTCCTGTCTGTGCTCCCCTCTCCCCCCTCTTCTACCCCCCTACCATACCCCTTGTGTTCTACAGCCAGTGCTTTCTTTTTGGTAGGCCAAAAGAAGTGAGTGATTCGCTCTTGTTGCCACTTAATTTCTGCTGTTCCTTCTTCTTGCCAGACAGCGCCCAGTCTTCCACTTCGCTCTCCTCTGTTGCTGTCTGCGATTGTGTGCTGTGTGCTGTGTGCTAACCCTTTAAGGACACCACAAGCCAGCCTAGTTGCTCACTCCTCACTCCCCACTTCCCCTCCTCACTCCTCACTCCTTAGCTCATCCATCATAGAGCAAACGCAACCGCGTCGAAATAAGAGAAATCATTTGGCGTTTTTGCATTTTACGCAAAACTTTCCCTCCCTTCCCTTTCCCTTCCCTTTCCCTTCTCCACTCTAAGCTGATGCGTTTCGCATGCTGATCCTGTTCTGTCCTCTATCCTCTGTCCTCTGTCCTCCCCCCCTCAGTACTCATCGTCTTTGCTCGTCATGTTGACTTTTCCATTTGCCTTGGCAATTTTCTTGCAACTGGCGTTTTTTCTTCTTCGTCTTCTTCTGCTTCTTCTTCTGCTTTTGAACCCGTTTCTCTTGCTGCGTATCCTGCGGGCTTTGTTTGTCCTTCTATTTGTTTAAGCTCTATGCATGTGCCACTCTCTCTGTCTCTGTCTCACTCTATATCCCCCTCTCCTTCTCTCTTTCTGTGTGTGTGGTGTTTGCTTACATGTGTAAATTACTTTTCAATCTTGTGATTACCTTTTTTCACATTTAATTATTTTAATTACGAACCAACGCACACGGCAACTGTCTCCCTCTTCCTCTTCCTCTTCTTCCCTCCTCCCCTCTAGAACTAGTTCAAATGAACTGTGCAAACTTTTCTGTGAACTAGTCGACAAACTGAAATTGAACCGTTGCTCAAAACAAAGACACAACTCAATTGAAATTGCCATGAAATAAGGTGAAAAGCATTCTCATCGCATTCTATTCCATTCTATTCTATTCTATTCAATTTATCCATTTGGATACACAAATCCAGAGGACTGACCTCATTGAACTCGAGTCCGGAAATTTGCTCTGCGCGCTACTTTTCGACTAAACATACAACAACAAACTTTGTGGAAAGTTTCAAAAATAAAATCGAAGAAAATCAAAACAAGGTTTCAAAAAAAAAAACGACCAGGAAAATTTTCAAAAATTTAATGTGAAATGACTCAATAACAAGTATTGTAATAATATACAATAAATGATGAAACAGTGTGGTATTATCATGGAAATATACCAGATTGAAATACCGAAAAACGTACTGAAATATACCGAAATGTATATTTGGTATATACCAAATGTATGGAACACAAAAGGTGCTGAGTACCGAAATGTATATTTGGTACTGAAATACTGAAAATACTGAAATATACCGACATGTATATTTGGTATATTGTGTTTTTAGTTACTAAGCTCTGAAAGCTATAGCTAACATCAAACTAGCATTGAAATTATAAATATTTCTAGTATTAATATACATAATACTGGAATATACTGAAATACATATTTGGTACAGTTGGTATATACAAAATTGATATACTGAAAAAATATTGACATATACTGACATTATATTTGGTATATTCCAATTTAATGTGCCGAAAATAAATGAGGTACACCAAAATGTATATTTGGTATATACCAAGTTGATATTTTGAAAAAATACTGACATATACCGACATTGAATTTGGTATATACCAAATTTGTGTACCGAAAAAGTTCTAAAGTATACCGAAATCTATATTTGGTATATAAGAAATTCATATACCGAAAAAGTACTAAAATATACCAACATGTATATATGGTATATTGTGCTAAGTATTCAGTTGTTTTCAGTTACTAAGATGTGAAAGCAAATTGACATTAGCCCAGCTAATAGTAATATACCGAAAAAGTACTGAGATATACCGAAATGTATACTTGATACTGAAATACTTAAAGAACTGAAATATACCAACATGAATATTTGGTATATTGTGCTAAGTATTCAGTTGTTTTTAGTTACTAAGATGTAAAACTACTAAACGTCAAATCGGCATTAAGCTAATATAAATATACCAAAAATTTATTGAAATATACCATAGTATATATTTGGTATATTTTCCTAAGTTTTAAGTTCTTAAATAGCTTCTAACCTCAAATTCGCCTTGAATTTAGAAATATTTATAATTCCCACACTTTCCTACAATTATTTCTTCAAACGAATCCAAAAAATTCAGGTGAGAAAACTTCATTGTTTAGCTGCGACTCTTCAGAACTCGGTCAGTCGATGAACTAAGCGTGCATTAGACTTAATAATTATGATAGCCAACATCCAGCACACATTTAATATTGTATACTATATATAGAGAACACCAGCGAGTACATAGGCGCATATTTCCCATGTTATTAAAACTTTGCTGCCACCAATGACAGACTTTCAAAACTTTCCCAACCATTCCATTCGCATTCTCATTCCCATTTCCGTTCTCATTCTCATTCTCATTCTTGTTCTTGTTCTAGGCAATGTCAAGGATGACTCGCTGTAGCACCTATACCAAAAAAAAAGTTATTTTTGTAACTGACTCTAGAATTTAGTTGGGAATTCTTTCAACTTAAATAATTCAAGCATTTTTCCTGCATACAAAATTTGATTGAAAGCTCAGCTCATTTAAAGTTTCCCATTTTTGACGGCTCTTCACTGATGTGTTTAACCAAAAATGAAATTCAATTAAAACGCAGTACTTTAAATTATTTAAAGTGAAACTTAAGGGATTTAAAAATAAAATACAATTTAAATTTAAGAATGAAAACCTTTCGAACCTTTTCAACTTTCAGTGCAAAATATTTATACATATTTATTAATTTAAGGTGTCTGTGTTTAAATTTCACTTGCTTTAATAATTTAGAGCAAAGAAGTTCAATTTAATTATTTCAGTTTTTACATTGGGGAATACATTAGGAAATTTCAAAAATTCAATTACTAATAACGAATTCAGCAAGAAAATATATTAAAGCGATAGCAAAATGAATAAAATTTAAATTATTATTTTATAAATTTGGAATGAATTTAATGTAATAATAACACTTTTCCAGGCTGTTGTATAACAACAAAACTTGCGGAGAAAAAGTTTCAAGTTGTTTTCAACATTCTTAAAGCGTATTTTCGATGAGAACATAATAAAACGAAACTGATTTGTATGTTACGTTAAAGGAATATCTTAAGAAATTCAAATCATTTGTGAACTAGTTAAATGAACAAATTCAAAATGGAGCAAAATACCTTTTGCAGGTTGAGAAAAACATCCCAGAAAATGCAAAAAATGTGTAGGGTAAATTGAAAAATTTTTTGAAAATAAATAATTACAACGCAACTTAAACACTCATCAAAGAAGCCAACAAAAAAAATATTTGTATATATAACGAAAATATTGAAATTTTACTCTAATTGAATGGAAAAATTATGTATTTTTTGCACTTGGAACTTGTTCATTCAACAAACTTAAAAAAAGGAAAGAAAACAATGGAACAGCTTTATCATCAGATTAAATGTACATATATGCAAACTAACACATAAAAGAAGGTAAACATGATAAACATTGCATAAAAATTGATAAAATGAACTGTGCTTTTTTTTTGGTCACTTGCGAACTCGGAACTGGTTCATAACATCAAATCGAATAACAAAAATGACAATGTTCTTAGTTCTCCTCTTTCGAACTGCTCAAGTTGCTTTTGTTTTAACTAAGTTAAGAAAAAATATAAAAAAAAATGCAATTCAAAATTTCTTTCTTTAGAAGTTATGCAATTGAATCACTTGTGAACTCGGAACTGGTTCATTGAGAGAACCAAAAAGAACGTTAATAAACTGAATTGCATTCAGATGAGACTCAATTCCATAAAAGAAACTAATAAACTAATTAGACGTGTTTTTTTCGCACTTGCGATCTCGGAACTGGTTCATTGAGCATACTAACAAAAAAAAAACGTAAATAAACAGAATGGCTTTTAAATTAGATTGAATGTCAACTAAGGAATTCATAAAATAATTAACTGGTTCATAAATATTTTCAACAAAAAATACAATACAAAATTGATTTGTTTAGAAGTTGTGTCTTTGGGCTACTAAATCACTTGCGAACACGGAACTAGTTCATTGAACAAACTAAAAATAAAATATAAAATGAATGCCATTAAATAATGAAATGTTCATTATTTTTGTTGTCACTTGCGAACTCGGAACTGGTTCATAAAACAATCAAAACAAAAGAAAAGCAAAAATAGTAGCAAAATAAAAGAACAGTTGTTGATCGTGGCTCGTTGCACTTTGGACCGCGTGAATCAGAGAGAACACGCGATTGTCGCTGCTGCGTCAGCGACAAATGAGTTGCAGCAGCGAGTGACGTCAGCAGCAGCAGCAGCAGCAGGTGATAAGGAGCGTCGCCCACTTTAGTCAAGCTGAGTGCTGAGTGATCGACAACACAGCAGAAACAAAACCAAAACCAAAGCGAAAAGACAAAAAAAAAGCAAGCAAGTCAAAAAGGAAAGCAGCTGCGACGGCAGCCGAAGAGAGACGCCAAACGAACGCCAGCCGACGGCCGAATAACGGGATAAGCGACTGCTGCTGCTTCTATTTCTGTTGCTGCTGCTGCTGCTGGAATTTACAATTAGCGGGCGAGAGATAAAAGGCCAAATCAGTGACGAGGGCGGCTGCAGGAATGCGAGCAGCGAGCAGCGACATCGACAGCGCTGCCTTTTCGGACAACAACGAAACGAAACAAAACGAAACGAAACGAAGCTAAAGCGCTGCCAGCACAGCGACGCTGACGGCGACTGCGACGCTGCTGGCGCAATGCGCCGACGCTGTAGCTGGCATACAAGAGCTGCGTATAACAGCAGCGGCAAAACTGTGCTAACCCCAAACACACAGGGGAAACGACAGCGAAACGAACGAAACGAAACGAAGCGAACAAAACGAAAGCAAGCTTCGTGTTTTTACTCCGAAAAACGGACGAAGGCAGCGACGTAGCGACGTAGCGACGTTGACGCCAGCAGCGACGCGCTGCTGCTGTTGCTGCTGCTGTTGGGTAGCAAACATTTTTGGGCTGCAATTTTGTGCCGTTGCGTTCGAAAGTTCGACAACTTTGGAAAACTGTCAGTTAGCAGCGAACTTAGAACAGGTAGAGACGCACGTTTCGTCGTCGGGCTTCCTCCAACAAGGAGCACACAACAAGAAGAAGAAGAAGAAGAAGAAGAAGAAGAGCGAGCAGCAGCAGCAGAAGAAGAAGCAGAGCGAGCACAAGCAGCAAAAGTAAAAGAGGAAGCAGCAACAACAACAACAACAACTGCGTCGTAAGATTTACGAACGTTTTCGTCGCGTCGTCGTGTGTTCAACCCACCCTTCGCTCTCCGCTCTCCGCTCCCCTCCCCCCCCTTTCCTTCTCTCTCTACCTTGCACATTGCATACGCCCCAAACCCGAAAAAAGCGTGCGCGTGTGTTTGTGTGTGTGTGTGTGTGTGTGTGTGTTGTCGATGCGTTCGCTGCGTCGACGCCGACTGCGACCGCGACGGCGACTGCGACTGCGGCTGTCGACGCTGCTGCTGCCGATGTAAAATTTTATTACCCCAAACGCATCGAGCAGTCGGTTTTTGGACGTCCGGACTTCACGCCGCCAAAAGAATTTGCGGCGCAAGAGTTTATTGCAATTCTCGCGCTACGCAAAGACAACAACAATAACAACAACAACTACGAAAAACGACGACAACAAATATCATAAAACAAAAAAACAAAAACAAAAAAGAAACAACAACAGAAAACTTTACGCGGCATCAAAAGTTAAAAACAAACTTTTGCCAAACTACGCGACGCGCGGCAAAACTAAATAAAGTTCAACTGCAGCCGTCGTCGTCGCTTTCTCCCCGCCCCGCTCTCGTCCTCCTGCTGCTGCATTGCCAAAAAAAAATAACGAAGAAGAGAAGGCAAAATAAAAGAAAAAAAAAAAAAAAGAATTTAAAGCGTCGCAGCAGCAACAAACTTTGTTGTTGTGCTCGGCCTAAAAACAAAGTCAAAGTCGAAATCGAACTCGAAGTCGAAGTTGAAGTTGATTCGAAGTCGAACTCGAGGCAAAGTCCAAGTCGATGTTGAGTGCGCGTGTTAATTGATATTGCGTATACGTCGCGATCAAATTCAAAAAAAAATTGTTGTTTTTTTGACCAACACAAAACAAAATAACTTTTTCCGGACCCCTCAACTAACAACAACAACAAAGTTTCGAAAGTGCGTGCAAAATATTCACAAAATTTTTTTCACTATTTTTGTTGTTTAGTTTTGTCACCAAAGTTTTTTGTGAGTGTGTGTGTTTGTGTGTGTGTGAGTGCAAGTGCAGCATGTTGCCCAAGTTTACAGCAAACTTGCAACAGCAACAACAACAGCAGCAACCACAGCTTCAACAACAGCAGCAGCAGCAGCATCAACAACAACAGCAACAAGCAAATCAAATGCAATTCAACTAAAAAGTGCAGTGAAAATTCTCAATAAACAAAAAAAAAAGGACAATCTAACAAAATACCGAATTAAATCAAATATCTAAAAGTGCAAAAAACAAAACGTAAAACGCAAAAATCTCGCAATTCTCAAATAGGTAAAGTTCAATTTTCTAAATCTAAATCTAAATGTAACTGTAAAGCTAAAGAAACTCTTGACTCAGACCCTCAAAAAAAAAAAAAAAAATACAAAACAAAAAAAAAAAGAAACAAGAAAAACTTTAAGGCATATCAGTTTCTCAGTATTCTCGTCCATTGTCTATATATATATATTGTCTATATACTACGCACAGTTTACAACTTTCAACTTGAACCAAAAATGAACGAAGAAAAAGAAAAAACAAACAAATCGAAAGAAAAACTAAAACCTACTAACAACAAAATGAACAAATAGAAATTCAATGCAACAAGAATAATCACATTGAAATTTTTGCTATGTTCCTTCTACTTTTTTTTTGGTTGGCCCCCATTTTCAATTCGAAAGAAATAAACGAAACAAATATTTTACTATTATAATATTAAATATATATATAGAGATATATAGAAATTTATGCTCACAAATATTAATCAAATATTTCAACATACAACAAACAAGAAGTTCTATCAATGCTCCAATTATTCAGCATTTTTCAGGGGAGGGCGTGAAACACACATTCACACACACACACACACATCTTAACAATTTAGCTGCTCAAACATAAAACACAAGGTTTTAAACCCCGCACATACATCATCAAAAAATCTTCAACTTATTTTTGATCAATTTGCTAATTCGCAGTGCTAGCTCAAACTAAGTTTCAAACCACACAAATAATCCTTTCGACTTGACATTTTTGCATTGCATACTTTTAGATGTCAAATTTGCAAATTCGCGCTTCTAGCTCAAACAAGGTTTTAAACCGCATATCATCAACAAATCTTCAACTTCCTTTCGATCAATTTGACAATTCACAGTGATTGCTTCAATAAGGCTTTGAAACATACAAATCCTCAAATAATCGTTGACTTCCTTTCGATCAATTTGTTAATTCACAGTGCTAGCTCAAACAAGGTTTTCAACCTTACATTATCAACCAATTAATTTCGTTTAGAGTTGCAGTGCTAGCTCAAGCAAGGTTTCAAGCCACACCCCACATCAACGATTTCCTTTCGAGTTTACATTTTCTATTGTATACTTTTAGGTTTCAAGCCACACACATCATCAACCAATAAACTTCCTCTAGAGTTTGCAGCAAGGTCCTCAACCACACATCATCAACCAGTAAATTTCCTTCAGATTTGCAAGGCTAGCTTAAACAAGGTTTCAAGCCACACACATCATCAACCAATAAATTTCCTTTAGAGTTGCAAGGCTAGCTTAAACAAGGTTTCAAACCACGCAGATCACCCAATTCCCAGTGCTTGACAATTCCCAGTGGTAGCTCAAACAAAGCTTACAAGGTTTCAAACCACAAACCACACAAAAAACTTCCTTTAGAGCTTGCACTTTTGCATTGCATACTTTTAGGCAGCTGCGTCAACTTGCTGCAACTTCGCAAACGGAAATCAGTGCATCAAGTTTGAAGTGTAATTACGAAAATTGCTGTACGAATAAATCAAATAATCTTAAGCACAACAGTGAACACGACATCCCATTAAGTGCTCAATATCAGTACTCTGCTCAATGCAAAATTATGTTGTGACCACTTTCAAGTGAAGTTGTTAGTAGTGAAAATGTGTCACATTTTTGAGGAAACTTCCAGTTTTACGATTACATATTTCAAAAGTTGTGAAAATGGTCTAAAAAAAATTAAGCGAAAACTGGCAAATTTTGAAAGTGGCAAGGGCCAAAAGGAAGTGCAGTTAATATGAAAAAAAAGTATAGCATACCTTTTGGGGCAATGTGTTGAGGCGCGTTTTTTGATTTGATTTCTGCGAATGAAATAGAGATTAAGCAAAGTTAGTTAAAAGACATGATGAAATTGACATATTTGATAAATTATTTTATTAGGGGAATATCTCAACTCAAGAAACTTGTGCTGACTTCAAATGAATTTCAATAAATTTGTAGCTACAAATCTGTTTACCAAATATTTATACTGAGGTTTAGAGAGCCAAACTGGCAGCTGCAAGTTGCACGTTGCAAGTTCTGTTCCATGCTGCATGCGCATTATTCCCCTCGTCTCTTCCCCCACTTAACCCAACAATAACAGCAACTAACCAAAATTAGTTTGTAAGCAATGTTTTACTAACAACAACAAGCCAATAATAATCTAAGCAATCGAAAAAAAAAGCAAAAAAAAACTTGAGCTCACATCCAAATTTGTTGTTAAGGCATTTTTTTGTGTGACATTGGCGACTGGCAACTGACTGGCAACAAACAAAAAATGGCGCTGTCTAAGCGTCCGCTTAGCAAGGAGACGCCCTTGGTTGATAGCAGCAGCAGCAACAACAGCAACAACAGCAACAGCAGCAACAACAACACTGAGCATGAGACGGCGATCAAGCGACGCAAACGCTGCAGTCGCGACGATGAATTCGCTGTCAGCAACAACAACAACAATAACAACAATAGTGTTAACAACAACAACAACAACAACAACAACATGTTGCCACAGAAGAAGCGACAATTGTGTAAAGCAACAATCGGCGACAGTCCAGCAAAGACAACAGCAACCACAACGGTTGCTGGCGTGCAACAGCAACCACAACAGCAGCAACAACTACAAATGGATGCCGCCGAGCAGGACGATGAGACGCTGATACGTGAGACGCAGGCGGCGTTGAAAAGTTTATCGGGCAGTTGGCCAGATGCACGAACGAATTTGTATCGATTGCAGGATCAGGAAGATGAAAATCCGCCGCCGTTTCAGAATCTGTTCGAGGAGAAGCAAAAGTACGAATCAAACAACAACAACAACATGAATACGAACATGAACAACAATCACGAACACGAACACAACAACAACCACAATAACAGCAACAACAATGACTATTTCGATGAAAACAATTCAACAACACACACAACACTTTTGCTACGTTTCCACAGGCAAAAGGAGAACGATCAGGCGCGTCTCAATGCATATCCACCTCCACCTCCTCCACCCCCCCACCATCATCATCATCACCATCATCTGCATCCGTATGCTCAGCAGCAGCAGCAGCAACCACTCCAACAGCAACAGCAACCACTCCAACAGCAACAGCAACCACTCAAAAAGGATTCACTCGATGTTGCTGCTGCTGTTTACGCTGCTCAAGCGACGTCCGCTTTCAAGCCGCCCATCGACATCATCAAACGCAACGGACAATTGGCTGCTCACGCTCAAGCTCAAGCTCAGGTTCAAGCTCAGGTTCAGGCTCAAGCTCAAGCTTATGCTCAGTACACATCGAGTGCTTACAATGCTGCTGAAGCGTATTATGGCTATGCGGCAGCAGCAGCTGCGAGCAACAACAGTAGCAACAACAACTTTGAGCTCGCCTCGCCCACAGATAAAAAGGGCACGGCCACGCCCACCAAAGAGGAGCTGTTGCTCGATGCCAAACAGTATACGATATTGCAGCCAGCGGGCGTCGGGAGTCGAGCTGCCTCCGTCATGCAGGACATTGCTCGCGAGGGCGTTGTGGGCGTGCCCCTGGTGGCAACGCCGCCAAGCACAGCAGCAACAGCGACAGCAGCAGCAGCAACCACGACAGCCACAACAGCAGCAACCACCAGCACACCAACAGATGCAGCAGCAACAGCAGCAACCACAACACCGACAGCAGCAACAGTTGCAGCCACGCCTACGCCGAGTTATTCGCCGAGCAGTCAGCATCGCGGTAAGTTGTTGTCGTTGTTGTTACAAAAAACAAAACAAAACCAAAAAAAAATAAAAACTGAAAAAAATACTGAAACAATAAACTGAAAAATATACTGAAAAAATAGTGAAAAAACTAACTAAAAATGAAAAAAAAAACTGACAAAAACTGAAAAATACTGAAAACTTAAAAATACTGAAAACTAAAAAATACTAAAAACTGAACAAAAAATACTTTTAAAAGTACTGAAAACTAAAAATACTGAAAATACTAAGAACTGAGAGGTACTAAAAATACAAAAAACTGAGAGATACTAAAAATACTAAAAACTGAAAAAATACTTAAAATACTGATAACTGAAAAAAAATACTGAAAACTGAAAAGAAAAAGATCTTTTCCCCCTCTTCTTAACACACACCACACCACACTTGGAAACTTTGCCCCCGTTGATCTGGCAACGCTGCTGCTGTGGTTTCATCTCTTGTCTTCTTTTTTTTCAACTCCCCCCCTTCGACTCCAATTTTCGGTGTTTCGTTTCGTTCGTTGTTCAACTCGATCGATCGGCTGCGCGCATGTGCGAAACTTCTTGTTGCATTGAGTTTTAAGTCTTCAAAAACAAATTGGCTAAACTACAAATATATATCTCACATATATCACAGAGAAACATAGAGAGAAAGAGAGAGAGAGAGAAGGAGAGAAGGAGAGAGAGAGAGGGAGCTTAGTTAGAGAAAAATACACACACACAAAACACATGCAAATGTTTTTGAAATATTCTTGTGTCATCATCTTTAGAGTATTATTATTAGCTTTATTCTTATTATAATTATTATTATTATTGTTATTATTATTTGCACATTTAGCTCAAGTGCTGCGACTTCTCGCTTCTCGCTTCCCGTTCCAAGTTTTCCTCCGTCTCCATCTCCACAGCTTAAAAGACATTAAGCAATTTTGTCGTTATAAACGTGACGTGGGGAGGAGCTGAGGCAGGGGGGCGGGGCACACAACTAATGGCTTGTAAAACCCCTTTTATGAAACCACACCAAAACACTCACACACACACACACATACACTAGTTCACACACATGTGTAGCTTAGAGATGACAAAACAACAAAGGGAAAAAGTTCATTTAAATGAAGGAAACAAGAAATGTGAAATATACGAAAAAGCGTTCTGACTGATGTTTAAATATGTTCTGATTACATTATCATTACAGTTCAATCAATTCTAAAACTTTACTCTAATTCAATGCTATTATTCGTATTAGTAACGAAGATTATACAATTTAATTTTTAATTACCAATCTGCAAAATATTGTGAAATTTTAACATTTAGAATTTTTAATCCGCAAATTATTATTTGATTAATTAAATTTTAAATCTACAAAACATTATTCAATTTCTAATATAAAAATTTCGGAATTCTTATTTTTTTCAAAATCTGAAAAATTTTAAATTTCTAGGATGAAATTTAGAAATTAAAATTTCTAATCACGCAAAATATTATTTAATTTCTAATATATATTTCGAATTTCTTATCTACAAAATTTTCTTAAATTTCTGATTGAAATGAAAAGTTTGAAATATTAGAAATTTAATAATATTTTCCCGATTATAAATGAAAAATTTTATTCAAGAAATTTCATATTAGAAATTGTATACTATTCTGTTGATTTAAAATTCGAAATTCTATATTACAAATTGTATAATAATTTGAGAAAATATTATATATTAAAAATTTGAATTTCGAAATCCCATATTATTAGAAATTCAAATCTCGAAATTCTATAACTTTTCATTTCTAATCAATCTACAAAATATTATTAAATTTCTAATATATCGATTTTAATGTGCAAACTATTCTTAAATTTCTAATATAGTATTTCGAAACTCAGATAATTATTTAAAATCGATGTATTCTTCTTCACTTCAGTATTTTCTAACATCAACTAATTTGAATTCACTTTATTTTGACTTTTTCATTGTTTTGGAACAAAAGTAGAACTTTAAGTTTAAGTTTAAGTTTTTTAAAATATCTACAAAGGTTTTGATTTTCTCATTGTTTTTTTTAAATAAAAGCTGAAAGCTTCAAAATATTCGTAAAAGTTTATAAAAAAAAATAAATTAGCGAGTGCAAGAAGAATGTGTAAATACAGTGCAATAAATAGTAAATATTAATTACTTTGTTTTCTAAAAGTGCAAATTAATCAAGTGAACAAGTGGAGCACAAAAAAATGCCAAAGAGAAGATCACTTGAAGTTTACACTGATAATTTAGTTGAAATGGCGAAAAAAGACCAAAAATCAATGCAGTGATCAATTATCGATAGCTAGTTATCGAAAAATACCAGCTGTGAATTTGCATACCACAAAAATACCAGCTTTGCTCACTCACACATCACTAGCAGAAAAGCGCAAAAGAAAGAGCGAGACAAAAAGAGCATCTTAATTCGAGTGTCTCTTTTGTTGTGTGTTTTCCTTTTTGCACTGTACAAAATTGAACTCGTTGTCGAAAAACTAAGCACACACACATGTAAGGAAACACACACAGAGAAAGAAGCAATGTGAAGTGATTAGATGGAAAGCAATATGTAAACCACTTTTGCATATTTATTTTGTCATTATGTAGGCATTAATATGCTGTGAGCTCAACATGGCCACAAAACTTCAAGTGCCTTTAAGCCATACACACACACAAGCACACACACACACTATGGTATTCATATAATTTGAATGACTTTTTAAATAGTTGCGCGTAGAAAGAACAAGAGAGGGAGAGAGAGAGAGAGAGAAGCAAGTTACATGCACGTAATAAGTCATTAGCCTTGTCCTTGTTGTTGTTTTTAGCTAATGTAGCTTATTAGGCTTAACCTCTTGCTGGGCGGGGGGCGGTCTGGGTCGTAGTGGGCGTGGCAAGCAGCGATTGCAGTCGACTGCAGCAACCTGCTTTTATTTTAATTAAATTCTAATTAGACTCAGCTCGACTCGACTCGACTCGTTGTTGTGCTTGCAGTTTGACATTTTGAACGGCCACGTAATAGACACACACACACATGCACACTCTGAGACACACACACACACTCACACATGTACCCAATACACACATGCTAAAATATTTCGAAAAATATTTCATTAAACCCCTTTTTGCCCGTCGTTCGTCGTCGTCGTCGTCGTCTGTCTTTTACAGCACTCCACTTGGGGGTGAGTGTATGCGTGTGTGTGTGTGTGCGTACTTATGTCTACCGTTATCTTTGGAGAATTTGTGCTTAGAAGGCCAAGTTTAGACGTGGTCTGGCTGATTTTTCAACTCTGTTCTTGTTGCTGTTGTTGTTGTTGTTGTTGTTGCTCTGTCTCATTTTTGCCATCGCTCTTTTTTGTCATCCACCATGCCAAACCAAACATGTCTCAACATGTGCGTGTGCGTGTGCGTGTGTGTTCGCTTTTTAAAGTAAATAATGCAAAGCTGTTTTCCATCAAATTTTAATTAATTATTTAGGCAAAAGAATTCGTTGCGCGTTTCGTTATCGTTGTTGTTGTTGTTGTTCTTGTTGCTGTTCATTTTTCTATTTTGTAGTTGTTGCTGCTGTTGCTTCTTCTTCTTCTTGCCGTGTGCGTTGTCAGCTGTAAATTTTGTTCAAATTTTTCGCTTTTTCGGCTGTCAAGTTGTCGTCCCATCTCTCTTTTCCTCTCCCTCTCACTGTCTCTCTCGCTCTCTCTCTCTCTCTCTCACTCTCTCGACTCCTTGACGCATTCACATAATTAATTAGAAATCCTTGCCCCCAACTTTAACTGCTGTCACCATTTTTTTGCTAGGCACTGTCGAGTATGCTTCTCTCTGCGTGTGTGTGTGTGTGCGTGTGTGTAGTTGAAGCTGAAGTTGATTTGATTTCATTCTGTTACTGTTGGTTACTTGTAGATGGCGCCAAATGCCCAACTCCGCATTGCACTGGCCAAGGACATGTCACAGGATTATATTCGCATCATCGCAGGTACCACACACACACACACACATACACACCTACTTCTTCACACACATTCTCTCTCACACTCTGCGATCTGTGTTCTCTTTCTATTTCTCTCCGCGTCGCCTTTTAGTCTGTCGGGTTGTCCCAAGCGCGATAAAGTCACCACGGAATGTAAGTGCCAAAAAAACAAACGTATCCTTCATTTGTTGTAGCTCATACGTAGATCTCTCTCTCTCTCTCTCTCTTTCTCTCTCTCTCTTTCTCTCTCTCTATCTGTCTGTCTATCACTTTCTATCTCTTTCTCTCTGTGTCGTAATCTTTTCATATCGATCATCGACTTTTTCAGAGGTTTCTTCTTTCATTTGAAACATGAATTTTTCTCTACTTCTCACTCTCTCTTGCTCTTTCTCTCTCTAAACACATCTCGCTCTCTGTGTCATAATCTTTCCACTTCAGAGATTTTTCCACTTTCACTTGAATTACGATATTTCTCATCTTCTCGCTCTTTTCCACTCTCTCTAAAAATATTTCTCTCTACCTCTCCGAATATCCCTTTCTCTCTATCTCTTTCTTGCAGTCTCTTTATCTGTATCGATCATCGATTCTTTCATTTCTAAATCTCTCTGTCAAGTCTCTCTCTTTCTCTCTCTCTCTCCCTAAAATTCTGCTGTATACTATTTGCATTAATATTCAACAACTTTTCACTCTACAACTTTCTCTATTTCAACTTGTTCTCTCTCTCTCTTCTAGCGCATGTTGTGATTGAGTGTATGTGTGTGTGTGTGTGTGTGTGTATGTGCTCGTATGTAGGTGTGTGTATTTATATATATTTTAGGTAGTAGTTGCAGCTTTCTCTCTCTCTCTCTCTCTCTTTCTCTCTCCTCTCTCTCTATATATATATATTTCTCACATTCTCATTCTACTGCTCTGCATGTGTTCTCTAAGCACTGCATTTATGCATAGTCTACAACGATATTTCGATATTTTCGATATCAGAACCATCTCGAATTAGTTCATCTTTAATTAGTCCATCTCAAAATAATCTATCTGTAGCTAGAGATGGACTTCTAACTACTCCATCAGCTAGTTTATCTCCAACTAGTCCATCTCTAAGCCATCTTTTCAAGTCCATCTCTAAGCTCTTTCATCTCTGGGTAACCCATCTCTAATTAATTCTTGCCTTGTCTTCAACGATATTTTCGCTATCAGATCCATTTCTAGCCCATCTCTAATAATTTGACTTTAAGTTATTTCTTTTGAAAATTACACATATCTTTTCACTCGACTATTATTTCTTTTGGTCAGCTGAACAATTTATCTAAGAGAGAATTGTTACTGCAGTCTGGTTATACTTTCTCTATCACTTATTCCTCTTTCTCTTTCTCTCTCTCTCTTTAATGCTATTGTCTTCTTCTATATTATCTCTTCTCTATTTAATGACTTTATACTATAAACATTCGTCACACTTTGGCTGATTCTCTGGCTATCTTCTATCTATGACTCTCTCGATCTCTGTTTCAATCATTTCGCTCTTTCCTCTCTTCCTTTCTCTCTCTCTCTCTCTCTCTTTCTTTAGGCTATTAATCTCTTCTCTACTAGATGACTGATTCTCTTGCTATCTTCACATGTTTCTCTCCGTGCTTAACAGTGTCTCTAAATCTATCTGTCGACCTGTGTTTCCCTCACTCTCTTCCCTTCTCTCTCTTCCTATCTGTCTCTCTGCGCTGTGACTCTGATCGTAGTGTGATTTATCGACTGCTTGTGTTAGTTGTGTCTAGTCTACTCGTAGTGCATTTGTCTTGTGACTTGTGTCTTGTGTCTCGTAGCCGATCTCGATAACTCGATAGCGATAACTATCGATGGCAATTAATTGACTTATCACCCTCCCCCTCAGTGCTGGCGTTGCACGAACAGATCCTGAAATGCCCCACGCCCGGCTGCAACGGACGAGGCCACGTCCAGCCGCATCGCAGTGTGCACCGCAGTTTGTCCGGCTGCCCGAGGGCGATCAGACGCCACACGGCGAGTCGTCGGCAGTCGACACAGCAGCAGCACTCAGCGCGCCGTTATCAGGTGGCCGATAGATCGATGTCCATGCCGATACCGTCGATTCCGATACCGATACCGATACCAATACCGATATCGATACCACTACCGATAGCTCTGCCATTGAATCACGCCCATGTTATCGATAGCGATAACGAGCACGATAACGATAACGATACCGATCACGATAACGATAACCATAGCGATAACGATAACGTTAGCACAATCACAACCACAGCAGGTGCGTTCCAATCGCCGCCTGTCTGCCTCTCAATTACAGCAGCAACAACAACAACAACAACTGCAATTTATCGATAACCAATTGCGAAGCAATAAACACATTTAACGCTTCTCTTTATTTCTCTCTCTCTCTCTTTCTTTCATTCTCTGCTGCTTCACGTTGATCTTGATCTTGTTCTCTATTCTTCTACTCCCCACCTTTCTCTCTCTCTCTCTCTCTCTATCTTCTCTTCTATTTTTCTTCCACTCTGTCTCTATGCTATTTCTCTGCATATTTTGTGAACGCGCAGCTGGAGAACTGGAGAAGCATGAAAAGGAGCTGCATCCGCTGGACAAACTCAAGCTCACCTCAACTCACTATCTAAACAACAACAACAATAACAATAACAACAGCAGCAGTTGTATTAACAACAACAACAACAACAGCAACATCAAGACGATGCCCATTATTAAATCGGAATACAGTCCGGTGGCCAGCATCAAATCGGAGTATAACAAAAGTCCCATGCACTCGTATTTGGCTAACGATGCTGCCTCGGCGGCAGCATCAGCGATACCCAACAGCGCCAACAGTGCACGCGGCAGCAACAACAACAACACCAGCAACAACAACGGCAACAACAGCAATGTTGCTGCCAGCAATGGAGTTGCCAGCGAACCGCATTTGAGTCGCTACGTTGGCCTCCACAGTCCACAGCCACAGCATCCACATGCCCACCACCAACAACAACAGCAACAGCAGCAACAACAGCAGCAACAGCAACAGCAGCAGCAACATACGCTGCATCAGCAACGCGGACCTTTCATCGAAGGCAACGCCAGTCAAATCGATCCCACAGATGCAGCCAGCTATCACAGCGAACATCAGCAACAACAGCAACAGCAGCAACAAGCAGATGAACGACAGCAACAGTATGAACAGATGCGATATGCACAAAGTGTTGGCCATGGCTTAGCAACCAGCGATGCCTCAGCCGAACAGCAGCAGCAGCAGCAGCAACAGTTGCTGGCAAGCAATGCCAGCAGCAGCGAATTGTCGCCACGCAGCCACGCTTACGATCCTCACACAACGCATCCGCACTCGCATCCACATCCGCATCCACATCCACATCCGCATCCGCCCACTTCGAGTGTGGCGCCCGTGTTCGTTGGTCTTGGCATCGGGGATTCGGTCTCGACCGGCGGGAGTTCGACTGGCTTCGAGCGTTACGATCCCAATTGCGGACAGCAGCGACAGGCGAATGCAACAGCAGCAGCAGCGGCTGCTGCCGCGGCGGCAGCAACAGCGGCGTCGGCCACGCCCACGAATATGTATCACTATTTGCCACAGAGTGCGGACGATTTGCAGGTGCAGCAGCAAAAGTATCTGCAGGAGCAACAGTTGCTGATGGCCAAGGCCGAGCACGAGGAGGTCGCCAATGGAGGAGGTGGTCCAATTTATCCCCGTCCCATGTATCACTATGATCCGACGATGGGTCCATTGCCGCCGGGCTTCTCCGCCATCAATTTGTCCGTCAAAATGGCCGCTGCTCAGGCGGCAGCTGCAGCGGCTGCCTATCAAAATCAGCAGCAGCAACAACAGCAGCAGCAACAGCAGCAGCAGCAACAACAACAGCAGCAGCAGCAACAACATCACCAGCAACAACAGCAGCAACAGCAACATAGCAAACAGAGCAGTTCGCCTACGCCGAATGTGGGCGTGGCAGCGCCAGCTGTCGACCTGTCGGGCGCCACATCGGTGACGTCATCGAGCCCACACGGTTTCAACTCGCCCGCATCGCACAACCAATACAACAACCAGCGAATGGGCAATGGAAGTCCACAACCTGGAGCCAGTCCCAACATTGCCAGCCCCCAAGTGCCCAGTCCGCAGGGTCAAACGCTGGACTTGAGCGTCACCCGTTTGCCGCACAGGTGAGCTAGACACACACACACACACACACACACACACACGGACACCTACACACCTACACACGGACACACTCTGAAACGATCCCAAAAACTTCCTTCCCAGCTCCAATCTCATCTCCATGCCATACACTTCCACAGCGCGCAGCGAGTTAGTTTTTTCGTTTTGGGTTTAAGTTTAGTATTCAATCAAAAGTTAAGCAACTCTTAACTCTACAATCTGCTCGCTGACCTCAACGAACTGAGCAACTGCAGCAGCTGAGGTCTTGAAATTTGGTATGCTGATATCTAGATATGCATTAAACCTAATTCCAGTTATAGTTTTCGACTATCTTAAGTTTTATACCAGCCAATCTTATTGAACTCAGCACATATAGAAGATATAGTAACGAAATTTGGTATGCTAACACCTAGGTATGTGTTATGCTTAATTCTAGTTAAAGTTCTCGAATATCTTGAGTTTTATACCAGCCAATCTTATTGAACTCAGTACTTACAACAGCTACGGTCATGAAATTTGGTATACTGATATCTAGTTAAGCGTTATATCAAATTCTAGCTAAAATTCTCGAAAATCTTAAGTTTTACGCAAACTCGACTATTTGAACTCAGCAATTATAGCAGCTACAGTCATGAAATTTGGCATGCGGTCTATTGGATATACATTATACCTAATTCTAGTTAAAGTTCTCGACAATCACAACTCTAACGTAAACCAATCTAATTGAACTTAGCAACTGCAGCAGTTACCGTTATGAAATTTGGTATGCTCGCACCTAGAAATGCTTTATAACTAATTCTAGTTATAGTTCTCGAATATCTTAAGTTTTACACAAATTCGTCTAATTGAACTCAGCAATCACAGCAGGTATAGTCATGAAATTTGATATGACAACACTGTAACTTGTATTACACCTAATTTAAGTTAAAATTCTCGACTAAATTAAGTTTTACGAAAGCTAGCCCAATTGAACTCGGAACATATAGCAGCTACGGTTACGAAATTTGGTATACAGATACTTGTTAATGCCATAAAAAAAAATTTACAAAGTGCGCTATTTGCAACAGTAATAAACAAAATAAACTACGCTATACTCATCGAACTCAGTGAATATAAAAAGTGTAGTTATGAGATTTTGTGAATGCATTTTAAACATAATTCTGTGAGAAATTCTTGACTCTCAAAAGATTTGGGTAAAGAAATTACATCATAAAGGGTTTTTTTGGGAATATTCCCGAAATAAAATCAACCGTTGAACTTAGAGTAACAAAAATTTGGTATGCCTAATAATAAATCTTATACTGAAGCATAAACAACAAGCTTACCCGCTTTTGTGAACAGCTTTTAATTGTTTCCCATGCAATTTGCGTATTTTTCTTTCTCGTTCAGCATCATCACGAGTCCACAGTACGGAGCCGACGGCCTTGTCGTGGGTCACGGCCAGGGCTTTGGCAGTGCTGCCCCCGGTTCAATTGGACCAAACGGACCGCCGCGATCACCGCAAATGGAGCCAGTGGACTTCAGTGGACCCCCGCGTCCCCTTGGCTTCGGCCTAGTGGGTCACATAAGCGGACCACGCCCCTACAGTCGCGAATCGACGCCCGACAGCGGCGGATCCCACTACATCGAAACGTATCGGGATCCCAGTGGTAAGAGCATCTTACGATTGCCTCATTTTCTTTGCAATACGAATTGGGATTTTCTTTGCTTACAGGTTATTCGCCTCATCCCGGCTATGGGATGGTTGTGCAATCAGATTATCCACCAGCCGGCTATCATGGCTACGGACCGGCGGCCTATCAATGCAGCAATCCGTATGCGACAGCCGTCGGACCCGGCGGCTATCCGACTCCCGTCTCCGGCGGCTATTCGCCCAGTCCGGCCACCTGCTACTCCATGCCACCGCCACAGCACATACCGCAGCACGACAAGACCAAAGATGGGTAAGTACAGCAGCATCTCCTCCATCATCCGTTTACACACCTCATCATCAGCTTGATGAAATATGCAATTATCGTAAATGAAATGCTGCTAAGGTAGCAGACACTATAGTTCACACTCTAGCTCATCCGTCATGGTCACAGCCTTTGTCCGGCACGTGGCACAGTGGTTACAGCTCAGCTGAAATGCAAATTAAATTACTTGCTTAATTTAATTACAAAAAAGACAAGTTTCACATATGGGTTCATTAATCATTTTACAAAAAGAAACATATTTCTTAACTATAATAAAACAAAATAAAATATATATATAAATATAATACATATATAAATTAATACATACAAAAATTAAAAAAAATGTGGTATAATAAAATATTATTCTGTATCATAATTTTAATCCCTATTAAAAAAAAACTAGCATCGAGATACTTAACTAAACATCTTGTTTATTGCTTGATTTTTCATATTCATGAATTTAGATTCCATAACATAAATTACAAAAAGGATCCTTATAATAATATATTAACTTTCTGTACCATAATCACAATCTCTCTTAACTAACTAACATCGCGATACTTGAGCAGAAATCTAGTTTTTCATTCACCATTATACATCAGAAAACAGCAAATAAATGCAGTTACTCATTTTCGGATGAAAGAAATCCTTTAACTTTCTTTAACCTCATATTTATTTATTCCTTATTCCTTTCCTTTCCTCATATCTCAAATATATGGATAATTATGTGGCGAAAAATATCGCGTGCGACATTATTTACAGTGAAAATAAAAAACATAAGTTGAAACAATTTCTAAAATACATTTTTGCCAAAGAATTGTCCATGTTTTGTCCGTGAAACTAAAGCTCTCAATTTCCATAATATTTCACAACTTAAAGTGCAAACTTTTGTCGAACTTTGAAATCATGTTTAGCTCACGCTTTAATAAGCTTGGGCAATTTAATGGGGGCAACATCGTGACAACTAATTGCGAACCACTGTGCGGTCGTGCGTGTGGACAAGTGGCTTTAATATTTATGATTACGGCTCTGCGGACGCAGAGCGCTCATAAAAGTCGACCCATCACAAGAATATGTGAAACCCCCGAAGGACGAACTTCTTTGTCTTTTTCCCTGTAAATTTAATGCAACTTTAAAACGTGAAAGTTTTTGAAAGTTTTGTGGCCATGTTTACGTTATGCTTATCTGGCCAAGAACAGCTTCGATTTAAGCCCCAAAGACTAATGGCAAGGCATTTAAAGAACAGCTTCGACTTAAACCCTAAACTAATGCCAATGCATTCGATTTGAATTGCAGTTTGACCGGTTGCTCGCGTTCGGATCGCAATCATCTGCAATCGCACTCGCAGGAGCTGAAGTGCCCGACACCCGGCTGCGATGGCTCTGGCCATGTGACTGGGAACTATTCCTCACATCGCAGCCTCTCCGGCTGTCCGCGAGCCAACAAACCGAAGAGCAAGCCTCGCGATGGCCAGGACTCTGAGCCGTTGCGTTGCCCCATCCCAGGCTGCGATGGCTCCGGACATTCCACCGGCAAATTCCTCTCACACCGAAGGTAAGTCTACCTACATACAGCTGTGAACTTTGAAATAGCAGTGCAACAGAGAGTAAAACTAAACGGATTTTTATACCCGCTACCCATAGGGTAGAAGGGTATTATAACTTTGTGCCGGCAGGAAATGTATGTAACAGGTAGAAGGAGGCATCTCCGACCCTATAAAGTATATATATTCTTGATCAGCGTCAACAGCCGAGACGATATAGCCATGTCCGTCTGTCCGTCTGTCCGTCTGTCCGTCTGTGTGTCTGTCCGTCCGTCCGTATGAACACCTAGATCTCAGAGACTATAAGAGATAGAGCTATAATTTTTTTTCGACAACATTTGTTATGTTTGCACGCAGATCAAGTTTGTTTCAAATTTTTGCCACGCCCACTTCCGCCCCCGCAAAACAAAAAAATCGAATAACAAGCGTAATTTTAAAGCTAGAGTTCCGAATTTTGGTATATATAATAACTACTATAGTAGTTATGATTTCTGAAAATTTGGTTGCGATCAGATAAAAATTGTCGAAGTTATAAAAGAAATATTTTTGTATGGGCAAAAACGCCTACTTACTAGGGGTCTTAGTTGCTTTGGCTGACAATCTGGTATATTGTGCCGTCTATGGTATATTTTGAATGCGGTACTATGTCGATATACCAAATATACCATTTGGTATATTTTTAGTATTTTTGCAGTATATTCGGTATATTTTGAGAAAATACCGCAAATTATATTTATTTTATTCAAAATGGGTAGCGGGTATCTCACAGTCGAGTACACTCGACTGTAGCTTTCTTACTTGTTTTTCATATTCCTTTTTGTTAGTTGATACCTGCACATTATTTTTGTAAAATTTAACATAGAGATAAGAAACAACTAAAAATCCCTTTAGATTTGTTCAATTTTTCTGTTGTTTTGTACTGCTATTTCAATGTTCACAGCTGTATGTGTGTCCCATATTCTAATCCCTGTTTATTTCCATCGTTTAGTGCATCTGGCTGTCCCATTGCCAATCGCAACAAGATGCGCGTCCTCGAAGCCGGCGGCACAGTGGAACAACACAAGGCAGCGGTGGCAGCGGCAACAGCCATGAAATTCGATGGTGAGTTTGATGAATGAACTCAATTATTTCATTTAATGGTGATATCATAAAATATAATTTGTAATTTTGAAATTTTCTAATCAAATTTAAAGAATTACCTCATTTTTTTACTCAGTTAAATTATGAGGAATTAATTAAATTATTTAACTAGGTAAATTGTGTCCCATTCTTTTGAGCTCTTAGTTTTAAATGAAATTAATGCCATTTGTAGTTTCTAGTTGGCTTTTTTAATCAAAATTGATGAAGTAACTAAATTATTTACTTGATTAAATTATGTAACATATTTTGGAACTTTCAGTTCTATAAGAAATTAATTTAATTTGTAGTCTCTGATCAAAATTCAACATTCAAAATTTTAATCTGTTTGCCATTATTGAAATAAGAAATGGTGAACAATCTGACAATTGGCTGACAATTTGGTATAATTTGTACTTGATATACCAAATGTAGTCAGTGGTATATTTTAGTATTTATTTTTTGGCATTAATTTGATATTATTTGTATTCGATATACCAAGCATTGTCTTCAGTATATTTTAGTATTTATTGATATTAATTTAAAACACTGTATTCATTACATTTTAGTATTTTTTCGGCATTTATTTTGTATATTTTGTTTTTGATATACCAAAAATCGAGTGTGGCATGTTTTAGTATTTGTGGTATCAATTTGGTACATCTAGTACTCAATATACCCAATATATACTTTGGTATATTTTGGTATTTTTAGAAATCAATTTGGTATATTTTTAAATATGGTATCTCACAACCCAGCACACTCGATTTTAGCTTTCTTCTTTGTTTTCATTTAAAATTACAATTTATAAACAAACATATTTCTTAAATGTTGTGCATAATTTTTTAATTTATATTACAAATTTTTAAATTTACTCCCAAAATTCGATTTATTTAATTCATGATGCAAATCTAAAACCTCCTTAAAATGTATACTATATCCAACTATTTCGCTATTTCCTTCTCTGTTGTCTCTTTCTCGCGCTCTAGCTTGCACTACAGTGGGCAGTCAGGGCATCAAGAAACCCAAGTTCGATGAGGTGACCATGGTTTATCCCAAAGGCTATACAGGTAAGTTATCGCACTCCATATCGATCAACAAACACTTTTTCCTCTCTCTGTCTCTATCTTTCTGTCCAACTCATTTTGTTTTACTATCGACTAAAATCTGTCTTGCGTGCTTTCTGTTATGAACTGGGCTTGTTGTTATTATGCCCTGCCGCAAAAAAAAAAAATGAAGAGAAATTGGGAAAGGGGCATCATAACATGCGTCATAAAGTTTGCAACATGCCGAATGTTCTAAGCGATCGATAAGTTATCGAAATTTAGCATTTGGCATCGCTCTGTCTCTCTCTCTCTCTCTCTATATTTCTCTTACTCTCGCTCACTTGCTCTTCTGGCCTGTTGTTGCTCTCTCTTTGCTCTCTCTCTCTCTCTCTCGTATTGTACATTTTCGGTTGGAATTTTGTGTGCGTGTGCTAACGTCTAACAAAAACAATTAAACAAAAAAAAAGTACATAAGAAAAATACAAAAAAAGAAATATGAAACAAAGAAATACTCTACTTTTGGCTTACGTTTTTCATTTCAATTTCGGTTCACCTTTTTCGGAATGTGCAAGGCAAAGAAAAATAAAGAAAATACTTTTGAAATTTTGCGCAAATGTTTTTGATTTGCCGTCATAGCCTTGCGTATACAAAATACTAAAAATACCGCATTTGCATACCATACGACAGACGACGACGGGCCTCGAGAAAGAAACAGAAACAAAACCCGGTACATAACATGAACCCGACGCCTGATTCTCGATAATATACTAACTACACTTCATACACACACATACACACACACATTCTACTACAAACGTGTGCGTGTGTGTGTGTGTATTTATTCCAAGTTTCAAATTTTCTAATTTGTAATTGCGTTTTCCTTCTTTTTGTTTCGTTTCATGGTTTTTCGTTGGCGTTTCTTTTAGATTACGCGACGTTTTGTATCGGTGCTGAGTATCTACTGTAAATAGGCAATAGGAAAAATACCGATCACAGATTGTAAATACCAAATACCACAAAAAAAAAATCATAAATTCCAAATACAATAATAATGAACTAAAGAATATACTAAACGAGAAATAAATACCGAAAGACAAGAACAACAACAACAACAACAACAAGAACAAAAAATGTCACACAAGCAAATGATAACAAAAGCAAACGATCAAAGGTAAGCCGTGTTATTTGCTATCTCACTCACACACGCACACACATACAGTTACACACTCACTCACTCTCTCTCACTCAGTCACTCACCACAATTCCTAATCGTACTCCACCTTAAAAGCTCCAATTGAGTTGCTAGCACACGCGCACATATCGACAACCGGTGGAGAGCTTTTTTCTTTTCAAAAAAGACTAAACAAAAGAAACAATTCAAGAGCAAGCTTTTACGTCAAAGAGAACCAACAACAACGCGACAATAAAAAAAAACAACAACAATAACAAACTCTTATGTATATGATGCAATTATACAAGGTAGTCTCGTTGGCAAACAATGAGTGCGAGTGAAAGGGGCTCAGCGTAGTAGTGCATTAACCCTTAGACGATGCAATTAATATTTACATATTTGGAAGCTAATATTTATGTCTTCTTGACATTTAATAAAATGTAAATTGTTGATGAACATTACTGAAAAATATATGTTATAATTCTGCATTCAAAATGTAATTTTGCATTAGGGTTAATTCTGCAAAAAATTCGTCTGCAGACAACGTTCAACTGACGAAAGCTTTTGCCGTCGAGACTACCTTCTATAATTGTATCATGCTTATGTATATGCGCAAATGCAAGTCAAAAAGCTTCGATCACTAACTCTGCTCTCTCGCTCTCTTGTTTCTTTGCTCTCTGGTTTCTTAGGTGGCGCTGGACTCGACATTGTTATGGGTGGCGTTGGCGTCGGCGTTCCGCTGCCGCCAGGCATTAACAACAGCAGTGTTGGCGTTGGCGTCGGCGTCGGCGTTGGCAGCGTGCAAGGCGATAAGACAACTGTGAGTGTGAGCGGCGGCAGCGATGATCTGAATACGCTGGAAGCGGAAATATCGGAACTGCAGCGTGAGAATGCACGCGTTGAATCGCAAATGATGCGATTAAAGTCGGACATCAATGCGATGGAATCGCAGCTGAGCACCAGCGATCGGGTACGTAGACTCAGGTTCGTTGATGGCAACAAATTTTGAGTATTTTTTTTATAATACATAGCACATAGTACATAGTAATTTAATGTAAGCGAGACATAGACACAGACACACACACACATAACCTCAAAGTAGGCTAAAGCAAAGGCGAAAGTTTGGCGAAGAAGTTTTTGGCACCTGAGCGAAGTCGAAGTCGAAGTCGCGCCTAAGTTGCGGCCACGTTGTTTTCAAGGACGTCTCTAAAACTCTCGCAAAAAAAGAAAACCCAAAAGCAATAATAAAGCGAAGCGAGTGTAAAACCGCCAGTAAAACGGAACAACAACAACAACACACACTTAGACACTTGGTGAAAAGTCGGCGCAAAAGTCGCCAACAACAAAAGTTTGCCGTCGTCGTCGTCGTTAACTTTGCTACTTGGCAAATGTACTTTTTAACCCAAAACATGGCAAAAGAAAGTTAGACGACGACGATGTCTGTTGTCCGTCCCCGTCCCCGCCCCGCCCTCTCCGACATCGCCTCCCCATCTAAGCAAAAACTTTTATTATATATTTAAATTATCGCGCAAAAGTTATGCATCAATTTTTCGTCGTTCGTTTTCACTTTTGATCTGTTGCAGCGCCCTCTATTGTCGCATTGCATGCACACACACGACTCACATTTTTCAAAATGGCGTCTCAGCAGCCAACCAATCGTATTGCCTTGCAGCCACGACTGCAGTCGCCGTCGACTGCATCGAGCAACGAATCAGCGCACACCACCCCTAAGAAAAAAAAAACGTACCTAGAACGTGTTTTGCTTGCTCTACGCATGCCATGTCCCTAAACATGTGTGTGTGTGTCTGTGTGTGTGTGTGTGCGTGGTCATGCGCAGGCAGCTGCAACTTTGCCCAGTCCCCCAAAAAATACCCCAAACACACACAAAAGCCTCGCAGTCGCTGTCGACGTCGCTGTCGCAGTCGCAGTCGGCACCGAGCAGCGCACGAATCGCAGCACGCGCCTAAACTGTGCTACGGCAGCAACAACAACAACAACAGTAACAGCGACTGCGACGCTCCTAAGGGAAAAGAAGAAACGAAAAAAAAAAGCGCAGGCAAGCATGCTGCGTGCTCGCTCTAACACAAACACACAGACACTTTGGCGCTCGTGTGTTCGTGTTGCTTTCGTGTCTCGGGTTATATTTTTTTTGTTGTTTCGTTTCTTCTTTGCTGCCTTGCGCATTCTTATTGGAATTTCAATTTGCACATGTGTGTGAGTGTGTGTTTGATATATAACGACGGCAGCAAATACAATTGGCATCGGCAAACGAATGAATCAATGAATCAATATGAATGACCACACCCCGCAGCCAATGGCCAAACTTTAGCTAATACAACTGCATTGCGCTGTCTCTCTCTTTCTCTCTTTCTCTCTTATAGGAGGCTTCTCCACTGAGTGCCCATCAGCAACAGCAGCAGCAACAACAACAACAGCAGCAACAACAACAGCAACGTGCAGCTTCGTTGGCCTCGCCCAGCGGCCAGTCACCCTTTGCCGGCGTCTCCTCCACCACCTCCTCGAATGCCAATGCCAATCCCAATCCATCCAACAACAGCAACAACAACAACAACAATAACGAGAACAACAACAACTCGGATCTGGTGCATGTGGCAAGTGCTGATGCAGCTGCTGCATCGACTGCGCCCAATGCGAATCTCAACAATTATTACGAGAGTCTGCGCAACAATGTCATCACGTTGCTGGAGCATGTGCGTCTGCCACCGCCACCGCAGCCGCCACCGCCGAGCATCACAGCAGCAGCAGCAACCACAGCATCATCGGCATCCACCGACAATGGCTGTGGAGGAGGGATGGGAGTTGTCGGAGTTGTCTCGGCCACCGATCATCATCAGCATCATCATGCTGCCGCTGCGGCAGCTTATTCGACGCTCTTGCCACCGCCACCGCCGCCACCACCGCATTCCGTATCGGTCTCGGTCTCAACGTCAGCTGTGTCAACCACGCCCATGTATGGAGGCGGAGGCGGTGGTCAGCAGGGAGCGGGAACGGGTCAACCACCAGCAACAACAACAACAGCGGCGCCACCGCCACCGCATCATGCGTATACGGTGCATCATCCACATGGCGGCTATCCGCATCCACATGGCGCACATCCGCATCCACATGCGCATCCACATACGCATCCGCATCCACATCATCCGCATCCACATCCGCATCCGCATCCCCACGAACACTTCGATTCGTACATCTCCAAACTGCAGTCGCTCTGCGTTCCGCCCGATGTCTATGCGCTGCCCGAGGATGCGGGACGCACAGTCTACAACTCCGTGAAGCCGAGCATGCATCAGGATTACGGCAAGCTGATGCCCACGCCCATTTAAAGCGGGTGCCTTCTATGGTATTTTAAGCAAATTATGGTATTTTATTCATATGTTGGTATTTCTTTCAAATTCAATGATTTTATGCAATCAAGAGTTGGTATTTCTTTCAAATGTGGGTATTTTATTCACGTTTTGGTATTTTACACCAATTTTGGTATATTATTTCAATGTTGGCATTTTCTTCAAGTTGTGCTATTTAAATCAAATGTTGGTATTTTATTCCAATGGTGGTGTTTTAATCAAATTTTTCCAAATTATGGTATTTAATTCAAATGTTGGTATTTTTAGTATACGAAGAAAAAGGCCAACATTTTTCTTTCACACTCGCAACACAAAATCAAAATCAATTGTTAAATATGTAGTACTTGGAAAACTTCTTCGCAACTTCTTCAAAATTCCTTGAATATTTTCTACACTTTATTTGAAATATAGAAAACTTCACTTTTTTCTTACTTGTATAAAGCAATTTACTAATTTCACAATGACTGCGTAGTCATAAATCTATGATTAAATCAATAATTAATGCAAAAAAAAATGCAACTCGAAACATTTTCAAAATATTTAGAAAACATTTAAGAAAAAATCCATTATCAAAATTTAGAAAATGCAAGTGTCAATTAAAATTGACTCAAAAACTAGTCAAGATTTTTAAGATTTTCTTTGAAAGATTTCGAATATTTCCCAAAAATGTTGAATAAACAAATAAGAATTTAAAAAAAACTCGATACTCGATGCATTCAATTGAATGGAAAGTAAAATAAATCAGAGAAATACGGAGCGGAAGAAAGAGAGCGATGAGAAAAGTTTAGCAAGTAGATTGAGATGTTCGACGTTTTAGGTCCTAGGCGCTTTGTCGTGTTGATAAACAAATTGTATGATATAACATAATGATATTTAGAAGTTAGAATTACGGATTAAATGTGTGCTTTCAGTTATTGTTCCAATCACGACATTATTACAAAAAAAGAAGAAAAAAACAATGTGTATTATGATTTTTCAATGTTTGTTCCTTACGTAAGTACATACACAAGTATATATATATATATAAATTGACATAGCGTATATTTGTATCTGTAACTGTAACTGTATCTGTATCTAATACTACCTAGCGGTTAAAAGTACTTATATGTAGGACATTTGTTTGGTGTTAATGTCTGGTCAATTTTGTATAACAAGTCGCAAAGAACTTGAAAGAACTCTGAAGGAAAAAAATCAGAAACTATTAAAAAAAATATATATATATACGAATACGAAATACGATAATGAGGAAATAGTAGTAGATGAAGACGAAGCTGATAAGTTTAGTTAGTGGTACACGACGAAGAAGAAGAAGAAGATAAAGATGATGATGATAAAGATGAAGGTCTAACACCAGATAATTATGCAAATATAATCAACAATAAACTAAAGATGTTTTTTTTGTAATCTTAAATAGAACGTAAATAACTATGGGCTGCACACTGAGGCTCATATCAAATTATAATCAACTACTATAAATGCTAAGTACAGTTATCACAAAACACACACACACACGCACACACACATACACAGAAGTTGAAGAGAAGAAGAAGAAGAATAAATTCACACGCACAACACACGAAACACTTCCACAAAGCATTAAACCTAGAAACTAAGTTTTAATGTTAACAAACAAAAAATCGAAATATCGATAAACGTAGAATGCAAAACACGATATTAAACAAAATAAAAAAAATACAAAATTTAGAGAGCTCGATAAATACGAATAACAAAGTTCAGTGCAATACATTTAATGAAAATGAAAATGAAATGTAAAACTTAAGTAAACATAAAAAGTAGATGAACGATTTTTTTTTGTATTGTATTACATACTTATAAATATTTATAAATAACTAAATATAACTATAAACTAAACTAAACCAAATGAATGCGAGAGAAACTCCAAAAAGAAATCCCAAAAAAAAAAAAAAAAAAACCGAAAGGTAATTTAGACGAATTTTAAAACCCAAATGAAAAACAAAAAATAACGAAAAAAAAACAAAATAGCAGGCTTAACAATTATTGTATTAAATAAAATTAAAATAAAAAACAAGAAAACCAAAAAAAAAAACCAAAGAAATAATAATAAAATGGAAACTATAAATATAAATATATATATATTATGATAAATATAAATATAATAATAATTATACATATATGTAATATGTATTGTATAACAACAAGAATTCTGTAATTTACAAAATATTTTATGTGATCATTGTCTTTTTTTTTAATAATATTACAAGAAATAAATAATTCAAATACAAATAAAGGATATACACAATATCGCAGTTTATATTACAACTTTTGGGGAAATGCAAAGAACTAAATATCCAAATTTTCTTTCATGTTTTTATGAATCAAATTTTCTTCTTTAGGTATTACATATTTTAACAAAAAATAGTTAGCAAAATATAAAGAACAAAAGAACAATTAATACCAATTTATAATATACGAAATATTCCAAATGTATATACCAAAAATAACAAATTGCTTAAAATTTGCAGCAGTCGATCGATTTTAAGAATATACCTTAAAATGGTTGATAATCTGGTATATTTTCAATGCTGCAGTATATTGATATAACAAATATACTTTTTGACATATTTCATAATTTTTCGGTATATCAATTTGGTATATTCAAATGGTAATGCTTTGGTGGACAATCGGGTATATTTTGTACATTATGGCATATTTTTAATGCTATGGTATATCGATATACCGAATATTCGTTTTGATATATTTTTACATTACTTTATGGTATATTTTCAATGCAATAGTATATAGAAATACCAAACATACATTTCGGTATATTTTCTAATATATGATATATCATTTTTGCAGTAGTATACCGATATACCAAGTATTGCACTTTTTGCTATATTCTCAATTCAGTAGTATATGAACCAAATATACAAGTTGGTATATTTTGTACTTTATAGTATATTTTCAATGCAGTAGTACATCGATATACATAACATACATTTTGTATATTTTGTGCTTTTTTCGATATATTAATATGGTATGTTCAAATAATCAAACGAGTAGCAAGTAATATGATAAAATGCTTTGGTTGACAATCTGGTATATTTTATGCTTGATATACCAAACATATGTACATTTTGATATATTTCAGTAGTTTTTCCCTTCATTCAAATGATAATACCGAGTAGCAAGTAATATGAGAAGTAAAAGCGCGCAAATCAAAGAAAGAGTTGACTCAGAAGAGCAAAGGTTAATGATGACAAAAGAAAGACAAAGAGAAAGAGAGAGAGAGAGATGGAGAGAGAGGATTGTGATAGATGAACGCGGCAATTAAATGAAAAGTGCGCCGTTTTCCATTTTTTTTTTGCTCCAACATTTTTTTGGCAGCGTTTTTAATTTCAATTAGCGCGGCGACAACAAAGCTGCCAACTAGATGAAAGCAACTACAATGAGGAAATGAGCTGCAAGGATGGAGGAGAAGTAGAAAGAGGGTCAGGGGTAGAGGGGGAATTGGTCAAAAAGGGGGGGTTGGTCAGACAGTTGTGAGATGGTTGCAATGCCTTTTGCTATTGCTTTTGCCTTTGGCTTTGTTGGTTTTGCAGCCACTTGATTTATGTGGCTTCATTAGACATTCCGCACATAGCCAAAAAGTGCGAGTGTGCAAGTGTGTGTGTGTGTGTGTGTGTGTGTGTGTGTGTGTGTGTGTGTGTGTGTGTGTGTGTGTGTGTGTGTGTGTGTTTGTAGAACAAAATAAGCTAAGTGATTGCCAAAAAACTAAAAGCGAACGAAAACGAAACGCAATTAGAACAAGCTACAAAACCGGTTACATTGTCATCACTGAAAACCCAGTGGAAAAGGGAAGGGAGCCAGGCATGTGTCCGCTTCTGCCACTGATTTAAATTCAAATTCGGATTGGACAACCTCGTTTTTTGGGGTCGCTCTTCTTTGTGTCGAGTAGTTTTCGTAGGCTATTGACCAGGCATGGAATATTTTTGGTTAAACGCGCTCAAAGGCTCAAATGTCCAACTGCACTCCACTGACCCATCCACACCCCTTACCCTTCCCACCCCCTTCCCACTGCTTTGCAACCATCCAAAAGGTTCGATGTTTGTTCGTGTGAGCCGCAAAAATATTTGCATAGTTACCTTTAATGTGGTTCGACAGCGTTTTACGGCGAGGCCAAAAGCGAGTCTTCAATGGAGTGAAGGGGCAAGGGGGCAGGGGTTGTGCCACAGCAGTGAGAGGGGGGCGTGTACTGTGTGTGTGTGTGTGTGGCCTGGCAAGTGGGCGCTGCCCCCCCTCCTCTTCCCCTTCATCTCCCTCTGCTGTAGACGATGACGATGACGACGTCGAGCAAAAGTTCTTCAACAACGTAAACGAACAAAAGTTTTCTTTATGCACACACACACACACACACACACACTCACACACACATACAGTGGCACTGCCGGCATGTAATTTAAAATGAAAAATTCTATTCTTTTGACACACACACAAACACACATACAACCACATACTCACACACACACACACACACACTTGGCGTATACACATCAACAAGCATTGATTTCATTTGCATAAATAAGTCTAAAAAATACATGAATGCCAAGCTGAGAAACCTGCAAACCGACTACAAAATGCACTTTCTTACTTGCATTTAAAATTTATATCTATTCTACATTAATTTATATATATTTTTAAAGAATACTTTACTTAAAATACATTTTAATAGTGCACAAACCTTTCTGAATTCATAGATTATTATTATTGTTACGATTGTTAAGATTGTTACTTCTCTTACCTTGAGGAAACTATAAATATAAAGAAAATATGTGTGATTTTACTTCGTCAATTTGCGGGAGGGAAAACCAAATGATTTCTATTTTACTTTTAGTTAAAAATGTGTAAGGTATATGTAGGAAAAATATGTTGAACTAAATAAAAAAAAGCATCAACAAATTACAAAACCCAAAAGACTCTTCTGAAACATGCTTTGAAAAGAAAACGCAAAGCTAAAAGTTGAGTAAGTAAATATAAATATTTTAAACTAAACATAAAATATGAAAACTCTTTGAGGAAGCCATACAAATTAGTTTTTAAGACAAATGCTTTTTTTTCAATCAACACAATAGTTCAAATGAAAGCTAACCCGATAAAAGCAAAACAGTGCGGTATTATTCGTTAATATACCAAATTAATGTAACGCAAAAATACTAAAATATACCAAAGACTATATTTGGTATATTGATATAGTATCACATTCAAAGAGAGTACATAAACTTCTCAATGATTAGCGGGTATAAAAAGATCTGTGAATTCTAAGCTTCGACAATTCACTTTTAAAAAGTCTCAATGACAATTTGAATACATTGAAAAACATTTGAGAACTACTCGCGACTTTTCAAGCGACTTTGCTGCATCACACATCAATTGAAAGAGTATTGGCAGCAGTGAAAATAAAACTTGAAGCAACTGTAGCTGATTGGGCGTCTACACACACACATACACACACTCACACGCACAGAGACTGATAAAGCAAAAGGTAGCAGCGAAGCAAATTGAAGAAAAAAAACTATTGCCTACTTTTAAGCGCGCAAGCGACAATCAATGGCAACGCAATGAATGTGGCTCCTTCTACCTTCTTCCCCTCCTTCTCCTCCCTCTCCTTTAGTGACAGCACATTACACGCGCAGTCAAAAATCGCATAAATTAAAAAACTGCACATACACACACACACACTTGTTATATGCCTAATGAAAGGCAGGCGAGAGAGTCTGGCAACCCTTTTTTTTGTTGGTCGCTGTCGCCTGGCACATTTGCTGCTGTTTATTTTTAATGTGAACACCCGACCACCTCCAACCCTCTATCTCCCCCCTCCCTCCTTCGCGTTGCTGCTGCCGCCCTCTAGCGGCTGTCGTGCGCCAGCAAGGAAGTAATAAAGTATCTCAAAAGTAACTTATTAACCATGCTGACAACGCTGCCAGTTCCTGTATCTCTTTCGAGTGTGTGTTGTGTGTGTGTGTGTGTTTGTGCGTTGCTCGAGGGCTCTGCATGTGTGTGTGTGTGTTTCTGTGTGCCCCACCCCCGCCTCCCTCCGTCAACGAACGTGTTTCATGTTTGCTAATTGCGAGTCGATTTTTCATTTCACATTTCTCATGAATATCTCCCCGCTTCCCGCAGTCGCAACTCTGTTTGCTGCCTTTCTCAGCGCTTCTCATTCCGTTTACCTGCTCGGTTCTTCAGCCACTTAGCAACTGATTGAGCCCTTTCGTCCAGTCGCCGGAATTTTGTGGTTTTTTCTTTTCGTTTACAATTTCTCATGAGGCAAAATGCTTAATTTAATTACGTAAATTCTTTGCTTTCTTTTTTTTTTGTTGGGGACGCATTGCATATGAAAATTTCATGAAGAAGAGACTTGTGCCCGCACCTGATGTCGCTCTGGACTCTTAAATACCCAAGAGATTTCCGAGGCAAAGTCACACACACACACACACACACACACACACACACTCTGATTGTCCTTTCAGTGAAAAATAGCGCTCATTAATGTTGCTCATTAGCAGCCACAGCCAGAGAGAAGCAACTGAATGAGGTCCTTTTTGCTCCTTAGGTCCTTAGGTCGGTTTTGTTTGTGCTCTCGTCTTCCGTTCCCTGCCCTCCCCTTCCCCAACACTTTGCCTGTGTAGCATTCAACGAGTGTCAACTGGCAAATGATTTGCCATTATTTACTAATAAAACTCATCGAGTTTTACCGCTCACACACACACACACACGCTCGCTGCGCTAATCGAATGTGCAACCCCCTCGATACCAAGACTCCCCCCTCCTTTCCTTCTTCCCTTTTCCTCTCCTTTAGCTGACAAGTTGTCCTGACACTGGCAGAACTCTTAATACGAAGCGACTGCACGTTTGACCGCCGCAGTCCACAAATGACCTCAATCAACATCGACTTTTGCTCCCTTCCTCACTTCAATTCTCTTTCCTTTCTCCTCCTTCCTTGCTCTTTACGGATGCTCCTTCTCCTGCTAAAGTCTCATTCTTCCTCTCCCTTCCTCCCGAAACTTTGTTATCTTGCAACTATTATTTCTTTTTCCATACCTCGTTTCCAGTATGAACAAATAGTTCCTCGTTTCCCAAAATTGTTGCTAATTTGTTTATTCATTTTAGATTTAACAGAGGCATTAGCTTTTAAAATATGAAGTTTCCTTTGAAAAGTGAAAATGCTATACTCGAGAGTGCGATAAAAATACTAAAATATATCGCATTTTGAATAAAAGCAAATTAGTCTTAAAATATACTAAATAATATATCACAAAAATACAAAAATATACCGTATTTGGAGTATCGTTGTAGTACTACATTTTGAATAAAATCAAAAAAAGGTCCGGTGTTATTCTTAAAATATACCGCAAAAATACTAAATTATACCGTATTTGGTATGTCGTTGAAGTAATACATTTTGAATAAAAGTTCTGTATTATTCTTTAAATATGCCAAAATATACCGTATTTGGTATATAACAATACCATATTAATCAAAATATCATTATTATTTATTTTACATTTAACAGAGGTACCTTAAGCTAAGTTCTAAGCTTAGCCTTAATTTGGATAGCACTTAAAAAAAAAAACATTTTCACTCAAGATGTTGTCTTCAAATATTTAAACGTATGAAGCTACTTTAAATATTTAGTATGCAGTATTTCATAATAGTTAATTTGATAGACTTCCAATAGTTTAATATTGCTATTGATTAATCATTTAACATTTGAGAACGTAAAATTAAGGATCAATTTCCCTGTGCAAATTGCACACATTTAAAGCAACTTGAATAACTTTATGTACTTCTTAAAAAAATAGTTTAGAAAATAATTGCTCACTTTCTCGAGCTAAATCAATCAATTTATAATTATATAAAACATTTTTCGGAGTCTCCACTTTTCTCTATTTTGTATTACTTTAAAAGAAATTTAGTTGACGCAGCTCCTTACGACTCAAGTCCTGTTTAATCCAGTAAACTTATTGGAGCCCCATATAAGTTTAAATACTGTTTGCAATTATACAAAAGCTTTCATAAAGAATCATAGAATGATCATAAGAAAGAGAATTAGTGTAGGCAAGGAATCTATCTTAACTATCTTGACGAATAAAAATATTTATGGAGTAGCCAATAAATTATGAATAAACTATTGGTTGAGTAGCGAATGAAGGTTTCTCTTTTTTTTTCGTTGGAACCTTTTTCTTAAAAGGTACGTAATGGCTGCAAAGGAGTTTGAGAGGCCTGCTTTTGAGGTGTTCAATGCTCATAGGGTTTTGATTAATGGTCAAGAAAAAAAAAAACAAGGAATTTGCAACCCTGAGACGATTGCCAATGTCCAAGCATATTGACGGCCAGTTTGATGTGCGCTCCCAGAGGAATTCCCTAAAGGTTTTCTCTCCTCCTTTTGCCTTGACTTCCACCTCGACTAGTTGAGCTGCCATTCAACAAAAACTCTTTCGAGTATTTTGCGGCTCATTCTTTGCATTTAATTTCGTTTATTCATTCGAATGGCCACAAAATGACATTTGCATTTGCCCCAACTGTCTATCCCCCGCCCCGCACTCTAAGAAAATCCCAATCCTGTCCCCCCTTGCTCTCTCTCCTTTCAGTCATATTCACGTCCCAAGTCTCCAGCTGGGCGTCATGTGCTTTACCCCGGGGAACACAAACTGGACATGTAGATGCCCCGGAAAAAGCACAGAAAAAAGTCAGCTGATGAGGATGTGGTTGAGAATGAGGTGTTTGTGGCATGTGGCATGTGGCATGTGGCAACTGTGCCCTAATCTCATAACGAATGAATGCCACATTTGGCAAATTTGTTTTGACAATTGAGAACTGAGTGCGAAATTTATGGAATGCCAAACCAAATGCAGATAAACTATCTATACAAACGACAGCACTCTACTCTGCCTCTCTCTCTCTCTCTCTCTCACTCTTTCACCATCTCTCTTTCTCTCTCTATTCGTCTGCGTAATTAATTCTTTGCTGACTCGGCGATTTGTAGGCCGAGTCGCAAAAAGGCACAATTAAATGCACAGCTACAAGCAAGATAAATGAGCTTAAAATCAACATTTGTTAGTTGACACGACTTTCAAACACTCTGTAAATGGGCATGAAATTGTTTTTAGTTAACACGACTCTTTTCAATAAGAATGAAGTGCACCTAATAGCAGAAAAACAATTCAAAGAAGATGGAAGAATCAACATGACAGCAACAGACCCTTTCATTACAATTGCAAAAAAAGTCAAGTAAGAAAGCTAAAATCAATGAAACCATATTATAAAAATATATACCAGAAAGAAAGAAAGCTATAATCGATAAAACCGTAGTATAAAATTATACCAAAAATATACCGCAAAAATACTAAAATGTACCAGCTGCTATAAAACTATATTATATAAATATACTGAAAATATACCAAAGTCTATATTTGGTATATCGATATTTTACTACATTCATAGAGTATAAAAAATGTCGTATTGTCAGCGAATGCAACTAAAAATAATATACCAATTAAATGTACTAAAATATACCGAAGCCTGTATTTGGTATATCAATATTATAATACATACCATAGAGTATAAAAGAGCGCGCGATATTTACGACAGAGAATTACCCATATGCATTTAAATGTTTCTATATTATTTTTGTATTACAACAATATCATTGTTAGTTTGTTGATTTTGTAATTGAAACTGTCTTGTAATTTATATACTTTATTTATATACTTTTATTTCCAAAATTGTATAATAAAAAATGTAAAATATTTGAAAGACTATTGTTTGTATTACAGTAATGAAAGTTTGTCGATTGTGTGTAATTGAAAAACTTTTCTGAATTTTAACATATTTCACAAATATATTAAAAATATATATACCCTTCGTGTTGCGCACCATACAGGGTATAATAATGCAATGGATTTGGCAGGCAACAGCGCAAATGGCATTTCGAAATCAGAGCTGTTGTTGCTGTTGCCATAACTGTTGCCTATAGGCGTAGCATGCAGCATGCAGCATGTAGCACGTTTGCCACTTGCCACTTGCCACTTGCCACTAGCCAGTTGCCCATCGCCTTGGCCAATGTGGCCAAAAAGCAATTAGCAAAGTTTTTAGCTAGCCGTGGCCCTGGCCAACACAACGACGGACATTATATTTGTGTCTGTGTTGCTGCTGCCTGCAGACCATCATCAATCTGCTGCAGTTCCCCTTTTCTTCCCTCTCTCAACTGCCTTCGCAGGTCAGGGTTGCACCTACTTCAGGGCTGGGGCGTCGAGTCATCGTCATCTTCCAATTATTCATGGATAATCTAACCCAAAATGGGACGTTAATTACGGGCGCATGTCACTGGCACTATGCGCCAAGAGAACACACCTCTCCTCCCCCCTCTCTCATCCCTCTTCTCCACCTCCTACTTCTCCTTTCTCTTCCCCCTCCTCTCCCCCCACCACTTCAGCAGCGCCAAAAAGTTGCACAGCCTCTCTCTGAGGCGATTGCAACACATAAACTACTTATTTGCTTTTTGTCGATGCTCAAAACAAAAACGTTGCTTTGATCCCCACAACCGACTCTTAACAAACGCGAGGGTGGTTTCAACAGTCCTCCATAGTTGGTAATAAAAATATACGTGTATATTTAGTTAAAAATATTTCAAGTAAAAACTGTGCACAAAGAAATTTTAATTCTATCAAAAGGCTAAACTTTTAACTTTAAACATAGTTATTTTAATTAAAAACTATGCATAGAAATTTTATGTATAAATTAATTTTAGATTAATAAAAAAAAACTAAACTTTCAGCTATCAAAACTAGGATATTTTTCTTTCATGAACTTAAGTTAAAACTGTGCATAAAAATTACATATAGAAGGTAACTTTAAATCGATCACAAGCTAAATTTAATTTTTTTATTATTCATGAAAAACTGTGCATATAAATTTTGTAAGGTAATTTCAAATCGATCAAAAAACTAGGCTTTTAACTATATAGTTTTTTATATTAATGAGCTTAAGTAAAAACTAAAAATAGAAATTTTATAGATGTATAAGGTTAATTTAATTACATCACTAGCTAAACTTTATTATTTTATTATTCACGAGCTTAAGTAAAAATGTGCATAGAAATTTTATCATTCAAATCAATCAGCAGTTAAACTTCCAGCTATCTAAACTTATTGTATTATTCTATAGTCTGTTACCTATCAAAATGAAATTTAATTCTAAAAGTTCTACAAAAATATTTACAAATGTAAGCTTATAAAGCCTATCAACTTGCACAATTATATTCATATAAAATCAGGCAACTCTTTGAGTATATCAAACATTATTAAACTATCAAACAAATATATTAAAATCAAGTTTCAACTTACCCACAAAAGTCGACGGCATCTTCTTTAAATTATGTTATTATACACAAGCACAAATACATCACACACTTTTTCCTGAGTGGTAACTTTAAACACAACAAAAAAATAAAAATGATTGAGTTCAGCAAATGTTGGATCAACCCTCGCCAAATATTGCGCTGCTCCATTGGGTGATTAATTAAGCAAATGGCTGCAAAAATGCAATCCGCTGTTTCTGACAAGGCGACGACGGCCAAAAATGAGGAAGGGTAAAAACCGTCAACTAATTAAGAGCAAACCTCTGGCTGCCTCTATAAGATTGCACAATATTGCCAAGCGAGAGCTGCAAAGAAACGTTTTCAAGTATGAATACAGAAATTAAGCAACACAATTATACGTAAATTAATTGAAAATCTTAATAGAGCAATTAATAAAGTAATCAGTTAAATGTCAATACAACAATATTAAATAAAAAAACGTGTAGGCTACAGTATTATTCTTAAAATATGCCAATTTAATATACTACAAAAATAATACAACTTTATATTTCGAAGGATTTGGTATATGAACATTCTAATTAGCTATATATCAATATTCCGTAAAACATTGCAGTATTATTTAAAATACTAAAATATATTGAAGGATATATTTGGTATATCAATATACTATTACAGTCAAAACACACCACACAAAAAAAATTAAAAATAAAAAAAAAATAAAAAAGTTTGTGAGTAATACTATAAAGGAAAAATGGAAAAATGAAAAAGGTAATTATAATTTTAGCTGTTTTCAAATTATAGAGGTAGTTAGAGAGATGACTTTAGAAGGCTTGGGTGCAGTTAAAAAATAGTAAAGTATTTTGAAAGACACAATTTTTCCTATAAATGAAATGGTTTAAAAAAAAAAGACGCTAAATACAAACTAAACATATAAATAATATTATTACAACATTGGTGAAATACATTTACAAAAATGAGAAACGCGTTCGTAGTGTTTTGAAAGTCACTATTTTGGCAATAAATTGAAACGTTATAAATAAATAATCGAAATACAAACTGTATACTAAGCAAATACTTAATATAATTACAACATTGGCAAAAATACATTTTTAAATATGTATTTCAAAAGCAACGCGCGCAATCGATAACAAAAAATTTGCAGGCTGACCATCGCTTGGTGGCGTCTGGTCACCCTAATGCCGGCTATCGAACAGCTGTTTGTTGTGTGAAGCGCACAGCTGAGCGGCGACGCTTTCACTGCCTGCAATTGTTTGTACCGATTAGCGGCATTTCAAACGAAGGAAAAGGAGGAGAGCAAAGAGAGAGAATAGAGAGAGAATGAGCAACATTGTGCAATATATTGTTGTGCGGAGCGATCTGCGAAACACGCTAAACTGGCCGCTGGGCGCTGTGATAGCACAATGTTGCCATGCGACAGCAGCGGTGATGAGTTTGCACGTGGATGATGAGGAGACGCAAACGTATCTCAAGGATCTGGACAACATGCACAAGGTGGTGCTGGAGGCCAAGGATGAGGCGGCGCTGGTCAAACTGAGCGAGAAGCTCAAGGAGAACGAGATCAAGCATAAACTCTGGATCGAACAGCCAGAAAATACACCCACTTGTCTAGCCATTAAACCCTATGTGAAGGAAGCGGTCCACAAATATGTGAAGAACCTCAAACTGCTTAAGTAATCCATAAGAAACTAGACTGGCATTTGTTAAAAATAAAAAGTGGAAAAGAATGGAGTTTTAACACTTATTTTGTAGCACAATTCGCCACAGTTAAAATGCCAATCTATAGATTGGAATATAAATCCTATGTGAAGGAAGCGGTCCACAAATATGTAAAAAAAAACCTCAAACTACTGAAGTATAAGAAACTAGACTGGCATTTGTTAAAAATAAAAAGTGAATAGAAATTGGTGTCTAATACTTATTTTATGGTACCATTCGGTACGCTTTAAATGCCATTCAATAGATTATGATATATGTAGTTTTTATAGTGGAACAACTCTGATTAGCAAACTGCTGACAACCTTCTGCAAACGTTGTAAATCTGCAGTCGATGCAAAAACAGTTCTTGAGAAAGAAAGAGACCGATTGTTACTGCATCCTATTTCAATAAGCGTTCGATTTGGTCAAGCACAAAAAGAAACAAGAGTGCTCGACTGTGAGATACCCGATACCCATTTTAAAAATAAAGCAAATTTACTAAAATATTGAATAAAAGCAAACCAGTGCGATAATATACTTAAAATATACCGGATTAATATACCGCAAAAATACTAAACTACACCATATTTGGTATATCGGTAGAGTTATACATTTTGAATAAAAGGAAAACGTAAAATGTACCACAAACAATACTAAAGTATGTCGTATTTGGTAGAAGACCTACATTCCAAATATGCCAAATTGAAGTATAGATCTATTTCTTATGGTCTCTGAGATCTTGGTATTAATACACACGGACAGACGGACATGATTATATCTTCCAGGATTGACGCTGATCAAGATTATATATAGATTTTATGGAGTCCGAAATGTTTCCTTTTGCGTGGAGTCACGAAGTTATAACACCCTTCTACCCTTTTCGTTGCGGGTATAACAAATGATTAAAGTAAACAAAAGTGTGGAGTATAAGAACACGTGTTCATCAGAAGTTTAATTGCTGCAGACTGCAAAATGGGGACTCCCCGAATTTTCAAAGCTACAGCGGAAGTTTCCACACTCTTATCAAGTTAACAGATCTCGAGGTACCTTTCTACTTTATGGGTTCTAGCACATCTACTACAATGTATCCACAATATTACTATACATTTATAATTCTGATAAATATGAAATGAAAGAATTTGCCACACTTTAGCTTAACTTCGTTTGTGAAGTAATGAAGTCTCGAAATCAATATAAGGTCTTTATATGTACATATTTTAAATGGGGACTTTATACATATTCTAATTGTAAATTGATGAATTCGCAAAAATATGAAGCGGACAGACAAATTAACTATATATTCACTTAATAAAATCGACAAAAACATTGATGACATTAAAAGATTTATATGTATAGTTTGGGGTCATTCAGTTGTTTTTTTGTGTTATTGTAAAATACATAGGCAATGAATTTTCGGGGGGAAAATATACAACGTAATGGTGTAATCGTTATTATTCATTTCCAACGCCAATGCGGATCGACGCAATAATCAGGCAAGGAAATGAAATCAAGAAAGATAGAAAAAAAAAAACAATATAAAAGGAGAAACAAACAAAATAGTAGAATGAGCTTAACATTTCTAAATTTTCGCTTAAAATATGTATTATATAACTTATATATATAGATGTATTTATATGGTCGGATAGAGGAGAGTTCTTTCAAGCTTGATGATGATCTCTGCAGCCCAATTCCTCATTTCCAATTTGTTGTCTTCACACTTTACACTCGATTCTTAGTTTTTAGTTCGTCAGTTTGCGGCGTATAAAGTGCTCAAAGTGACTGCGATACAATATCGTGGCATTCTCCTCACTCGCCTGTTCATCCACCTGCAGCGTGCTCGTCCACTTCCAGAGCAAACGGCGCGAATAGCAATGCCGAAACGAGGAGAAGACCTCGTTGAATTTCCGCGGTTCGATTTGCTCCTTGAAGAGCGACTCTTTCGTATTAGTATTATAGTAATAGATTTGCTGGCGTGAGCGCGAAAAAGCGGTGACAAAATTCATGGTTAGCTCACAGAAGAGAATAATGCCCCCGGGGACAAAGAACTTCTGATCATCGAGGACATAGCCGAAGCGCTGTGAATTATCCTTCAGCACATACTGACGCATCTCGTTGAAGAAACGTCCCATGTCCCGCAGCCTGTAAATAGGACGTGCCCGAATTGCGCCACAGGTGCGATCCTTTTTATGCGGCTTATTCAAACTGCTCGCATATTTGGCGCACATGCTCACACGCTCGAGGAACGGACGCCGTCGGATATCCACGCCACCGAGGCAAATGGCGTCCATGATGTGCAGCGCAGAGACGCACTGTGAGGTGCGTCCTTGGCCGCTGAACTCGAACATGATCTCGCCGAAGAAGATCGATCGTGGTTGCACATTAAAATTCGTCTCGACGAGCTCCCACTTCCGGTGCTCGGTGTAGCGCAGCAAATTGCCCCGCGACTTGCACAGAAAGATGGTGCATCCATTGATGTTTGTCTCTCCGCGTCCGATGGGCATAAAATGCCAATCATCCACATTCAAAATGCTGCTATGCAACGCCATTGCGCTGTTCAACTCGTGCGGCGCATTATTCAACCAGTCACGGTTCTTTGACCAATCCCGCAGCAATTCCTCGAGCAGGCGATCGGTGGTCTTCACCTCGGGCGCCTGACGCAACTTGTCCGGCAGCGTCCATGCCTTGAGGCAATCCTGACGCACCTCAGACTGTCGCGACTCCTTCAGTTCCATGTTATGCGCAAACGCAGCGATCTTACGCAATCCCACGATCTGCGCATTCCCAATGCTGTTGTTCGACTCGATCATATAGTTGATGAACTGTTCGTCCTGTTGCATTTGCTCCCGATTGAAGATCTCCAGCACATCCTGAGGCGTCTGTTCGCTCGCCTCGGCTGCCGCTTGCGACTGCTCGTTGAGCAGCTTATTGATCGCATCCATGTACTCGATGATCGCCTCGGTCTCGGGCAGCTTGTGCTTGCAGACAATGTAACGCTCCGAGTTGGCGGGTCGACTGCTATTTGGTTTGATAATGGCGATTTGCTGAAAGCACTTGTACATCAGATAGACCAAGCCCACGCTGAATGGCGTGAACAGATCGAACAGTTTGCACACAAAGCTCCCGTTGATCCGGAGTATCTTCAGCGCGGTGACAAACTGACACAGATACAACTGCTTTGAGAGTATCTCCTGTATGTTCTCTTGTCCTTCCACCGAGAAACCGCCATCGGCCATGGCAAAGTGGACACCCTCGGGCGTGTGTTTGCGTATGTAGGCGTTGAGCGAATCCTGATTGCTCGCATCGAAGATGTTGCCATCGTCCTTGTCGCCGTAGAACGCATCGAAGGACTCCGGTGAGGCGGCAAAGAATTTATCCAGCTTGAAATCGTTGGCGCCTCGCAGCGTAAAACCAAAACCTTTGGCCTCCCACGATTTGCGATACAGCACGTACTCCGAGAAGCCGCCAGGACCTGTGTTAACAATGGCAAAGAATTAGAAGAAGTGAAGGAATAGGGAGTAATCTTCCTGGCGCAAACCTGCACACATGTCCGCAAAGTAGAGCAGCTCGTTGGGTCCCAACAGCGATTGTCCTTGTGCATCCCGTGGATCTGTAAACATGTTCTCGCACATGGCATCAATGTTGGCCATCTTCACAGCCGCCCGATTGAGAAAGATCGAGCTGCGTATCGTCTCGAAGGGATTGCAACGTGAGCGCGCTCTGCGCATTTCCGTATCGTTAAGATTATCAAACACCGTCTTGGCGTTGAGTATGTGCTGCAATATCTCCGGATCGCAATATTGCGTCTCATCGTCCAGCGTCAGTTTGCGATCCCCCAACACCAGATGCTCCATTAGCTGATCCAGCGTATAGGCGCTGCAATTGTCATCCACCTGACCGTTTAGCCAGACCACGGGCTCCACAATCTTCAGTTCCTCGCAGCTGGGATCCCATTGGCCAGCGGACCAATGGACGGTGTCCAGTTTGAGACCGAAACCACGGCGACCATCCTGTTGGACAGCGATGACGGGCTCGAGGCGACCCTGATTGCTCTTGCCGAGACCTTTGTCGTCCTCGTAACCCATTTTCTTCATCATGCCCATGACCTTGTTCGAATAGCAATAGCTATTGAGCCAGTCCCGTTTGATCTTCTTTGGCGTCGGCTCGAAGTTCTCATCGTCCGATGGTTCCTCCATCTTGTTATCCAGAATTACTGTTGCTCTTGCTCCCACTAAGTTGTTTATCATATATTGTTGCTGTTGCTGCTTTGCCTCAGCTTCAGCTGCTGTTGCTATTGCTGTTGTTGCTATCGCTGCTGCTGCTGCTTCTGCTGGTGCTGTTCTTGGTGATGGTCTTTCGACTTGGCGTCGCACGATAGCATTTTTTTTTCCTGCCCTTCGTTGCGAATGGCAAATGGCGTATTATGTAAATCGATAGTCGCGATGCGTTCAAAACATCAGCTGATGCGCGCGCGCTGCATGTAAAAAACAGCTGTTCGCTAAATTCTCAGAGCAGTTGTTCGACTAATGCGCGCTAAATTTAAAACCCGCAGCAGAGTACACGCAATGATATTTATTTTTATAACTAACGCTGATAATACTATTTGAGACATGTGAACATGGACAATGCAAGTGCTTTTGACTGAACAGCAAACAAAAAAAAAAAAAACTATAACTAAACTGACGCTTTACATCTTCTCGTAGGTCTCGGTGTATGGACAACTGAGACACGAGTGCGTATAGTTGTCCTCCTCTTCGTTGTAGGTGTCCTCTCCAAACTCGTGCTGATGCACAACGCTGGTTTTCTTCGTAAAGAGACTGCTACGCACCTCCATGCGCAACTCTTTCATCTGTTTGTTGTATTTACGTGCCTTGCCCACCTCGCGTTTATCCTCGCGCAACTCGTGCTGACGCGTTAGCTCCTCCTCGCTGCCCCACACCTCCATGGCACGCTTGAGCACCTGCAGATGCAGATACAGCTTCATTTCGCCCCAGCGCACATTGTGCGGATTCTTGCGACTAATGTATCGCAATTTCGGCTCTCGTTTATCAAAGTCACAATCTTTGAGCAGATATTCCGCCTTTGCCTCGGTGCGTGTGATCAACGAATGTCGTTCCTCGGTGTCGCGACACTTGTCACACACCGAATGCCCGAAGTTGTTAAACAAATACGAGTCGGCATATTGATCGCCGCAGTCCAAGCACTCTTCATAGACCACCGGTATGGCAATGGCATCATCTAAGATGGCGGCCGTCGCTTCAGCTGCATCCCCGTTAGCAGTTTTGCCAGTTATTGGCAGCACTGGCTGCTCCAATAGAAAACCGCCGCCGCTGTCAATGTACTTGGTGCCCTGCACTTTGATAATGGCATTGGCCTGGCCTATTTGTTCCTCGCCGCTGTTTCCTTTACTATATACACACACATTTAGCTACAAATGCTTGTGAATTCCATTTGCCACACTTACTTGGTAATATTCTTGTAAGGATGCGAGACGAGCTTTGCCTCGCGCAACTTTTGCGCCTTTGCTTGATTGCGTTCGATGCGCGCTTTCTGTGCATTTGTTAGCTTTGAGCCACTTGCAACAGTTGCCCCCGCAGTTGCAACAGTTTCAGTCTTCGTCTCGTCCGACATTTTTGAAATTGGTGTTTTATTTCGTATCGTTGTGTTTATGTCAATGCTCACTCTTCTTCTTATAACTAGGGCAGTCACCCCTCATATTTGCGCTCTCATTTTTGCGCGCACGCAACAAAATATGAAAAATCAAATTGGCATGCACTTACGTTTTTGAATTTCCATTTGCGTGCTTCGTTTGCTGCTTCGGCTGCTTTTATATTTATAACACTCACTTTTATTACCCAAAATTCACTTTTATTCGCACATTTCAAATAAAACTCGCGCACTCAATTTACCCGCACTTTTCACTGTACAAAAACTGAGCTTGCGCCGACATTGTACAACACCGCACAGCATCGATAACTGTAACGGTACCTGATGTTTGATGGCATCGACTGCTGTTAACAGTAATTTTTATAGTTACAGCTGTATAGAAACTGCACTTTTTAAATTTATCATGTGCATTCGAATTATTTTTAATTTGGTTTCTACTTTTATTAGCGCTTTTAAATTGGCTATTTGTGTATCGATACTAGCCAACGGAAAGTGTGGCGGCAAATCAATAATTATGCAATTGATCGTGATTTAACTCAATTGTAACATTAACAAAATGTTACCATGCTTACTTGAATTATGTCCATCACTTTTTTAACTTTTAAATATTTAGCCGAATTCGCTTGGGCCTTTGCTCAAAAGCTGTGCAACACTGTACAGCAATGATAGGCAGGCAAACGATAAGTTCAAAGGGTGTTATCGACTACAGGTGCTAGTAACTTATCGTTGGCAGTGTCACCGCCAACACCGAACATCGCGCAATGTTAAAAAAACATTACAAATTGCTGGTAAAATGTGCGCTCGTCATACCGTTTATCATACTGGTCGACCTGCTCGGCCTGCTGACGCACCTCTGCGAACTGGACTTTGACAGGCACTACTACTACCCCCTGCACAATGAGAGCGCACCCATCGAATACGAGTATTTGCAGTTGCCATCGTTCACGGATAACCGTAATATTGCGGAACCGCCCCGACTGACGATATTGGTGAAGAGCGCTGTAGGCAATTTACAGCGTCGTCATGCCATACGCAAAACCTGGGGCTACGAATCGCGCTTCTCCGATGTCCACATCAAACGAGTCTTTCTGCTCGGCGTCACTGACGAGTCGGATGCGGCTCACGATGCCGCTGAAGCGGAGGCCAAACATTATGGCGACATTTTGCGCGCCAATTTCCGCGATGCATACTTCAATAATACGATCAAAACGATGATGGGATTGCGCTGGGCCAGTGAACATTTCAACAACAGCGATTTCTATCTGTTTGTCGACGATGATTACTATGTGTCCATCAAGAATGTGCTTCGCTTCCTGGGCAAAGGCCGACAGTCGCATCACAACAAAGAGCTCTTTGCAGGCTTTGTGTTTGAGAGCACGCCACTGCGTCACAAGTTCAGCAAATGGTATGTGTCCCTGGAGGAATATCCATTTGATCGCTGGCCTCCATATGTCACCGCCGGCGCCTTCATTTTGTCGCGCGATGCGCTGCTCAAGATGTATGAGGTGGGACGCACAATTCCCTTGTTTCGCTTCGATGACATCTATCTCGGCATTGTGGCGTACACGGCGCATATACCTGTGCATCATTGTGAGCGATTTCTGTTCCACAAGATGCCCTACGATGGACCCGAGAGCTTTAGCAATGTGATTGCCTCGCACGGTTTTGGGGATCCCGTCGAAATGGAGCGTGTGTGGAATGAATTGCGTTCGGCAAATTATGCGTAGCGCTGGGAACTGAAAATGTCAATGCAATATGTTAGCATTATTAGTGAGAATTGTATTAAGCTATTATTTACACAAATGTACATACACAACACAACATGCCAAGCCTTATTAAACATAATTTACACTCAATTTGTATTTCATTTCGAATGTAATTTCTTCAAATGCAAGTTAGTGGTTGCAGTCAGTGTATTATCTATTTATATAGCAAATTGCTACAATTAAATAAAATTAGTGTATGTTCAAATTAGTTTATAAGAAAAACATCGATAAAAACAAAAGCTCGTTTGAAATGTGGCGCCATTTTACAAGCAAAATTTTCAAAATGGCAACCCACCGCATGCAGTGTGACCATGTTGTTAGCCAGACAGCTCAGCCGTGGCCTGTAAAATTATATATTTTGAGTATGCAACCTACGGTCACACCAAATTGTACGCCTTCTTCATTTGGATTTGAACAATTTGTCGCGCAGTATTAAGTTGTGTGTCGTTCTGTTTGCTTGTAAGCTTTCGCGATAATAAAACAAGTCATTTGTTAGCAAGTGTCAAATTTGCCAAGTGATTACACTCTCCACTAGATATATATATTTCTTAATATATATATAAATATCCACCCAGCCAACTCACCCACCCGCATTTCTTTTTTGTAAAGTGCGCAATACATTTGCGATTAAACCCAATAAAAACCTTAATTCAAACTAAAAGAAAACAACAGTTTTTAAGGTGAGTTTAACTAAAATTTGCATTTTCGCTATTTTTTTAAATTTAATTTTACAGCTTTTCAATTCAGAATTCTTGACTACGTTTCAATGTTGCAAAGTTATCATGTGGGGAGGGGGGAGAAAAGTCTGCAAGAAGAAAGAAGAGAGCGAGAAAAAATCTATCTAAAGCTTCTCTCTGATGCAAAAAGTCAAAGCCAACTGGTTTTTTTTTAGTCTTCGTTGTTCTTGAGCCGTTGTTGTGGTTCGTGTTGTTGTTCTTGGATTCTTTTTGAGCTGCTTGCTGCGCTTCCATTATTTCCATTCATTGCAAAAAAAAAGTGGAAAAAGAAAAATAATGGAAGCGTTCTTCACATTTGTTATAAATTATTTATTGTGGCCTCGGCCCCGTTCCCGTCCTCCGTCCGTCTCCCCCTTTCCACTTCTCAGGTTACCCCGTTAACTTTATTTTTTGCTTGTATTTGGGCAGCTGTTAAGTCGTCGGCCTTAAGCTTCTTTGTTATTTTATCTGCGTTTCGTTTCGCTTCTCTTCTCTCTCTGCAGAGTTTTGCCGGCCGGCGTTTTTTTTCTTTCTTTTTCGTACATATATTTTTGGCGTCTGCTTAATGTGCATGTGTGTATGTGTGTGTGGTTGTATCTGTGTGCGTGTCTGCTGTGTTTGTCTGGTGCTTGGGCGGGGCGTTTGACGCTGCTTAATATCCTCCCCACAACAGCAGCAAAACGTATGCGCGTGCTCACATACACACACACATGACGGCAGACATGCATATATGTGTATGTATGTGCAGCTGTGTGCATTCAAGCTGCATTCGTACTTGTGTGTATGTGTGTGTGTTGTCGCAAATTTTCTTAAGCGAGGGCGTGGCGCATGCACAGTCAGCACAGCGCGCGTTTATCGATAATAATATCCAATTGGATTTTAATTTATCGCCGACAACGACGGCAGCAAAAAAAAGGAACATATTTAAAACAAAGTAAAAGCAGACATATTTGTTATACACACACTCATACATATATGCTTGGGGAATGAGTATGCGTGATGATGATGATGATGATGACTAAACTGCGCCTGATGTGCACATATTTAAAATTCATTTTGTGTCTCAATACACACTCATACACTTGCATATTGAAATTTATGTACCAACAACTTGCAGACGTGCACTGCATATGTGTGTGTGTGCGTATGTGTGGGAGCAGGAGCCTAAAAAGCCCGTCATTCACTTCCCCCTTCATTCCGTCCAGACAATTGCGAGGGTGTAAAACGGACGTGTCTGTCATTTGTCTTCCTTCTTTTGTTCTTCTGCACTTTCGCCTCGCCCCCGCAATAACCAAGTCGAAAGTCTGTCTCTTTCGCTCTCTCTTCCTCTTTGCACTTTGCCAACGGCGCTGCTCAACACTTGAGGCGGCCTTTTGGCTCCTCTCAACATTATTTGACTTTGACTCTGGCAACGAAGCGCTTTCAAATGTCAAAATTGGCTAACGGCGCATTTGCGGTTTTTTTTTTCTTTTTTTCTGGCGCCGGCCAAATGAGCTGCCCTCCCTTCCCCCTCAGAGCTGAACACAACAAGACGACAACGACATAAACCCCGATATAAAAATTAACAAAACAAAAGACGAGCCACAAAAAAAATGAAATAAACTGAAGTTTGGCGAATGTCGCTATCTGTCTATGTGTGTGTGTGTGAAGTGAAAGAAGTAGGGAAAGAAAGAAAGAGAGAGCGCACCTCGTGTAAAGTGTGGGCTGGAGACCTGAGACAAACAGCTATAAAAAAAAGCAAAAATAAAAAATTCAAAATCAACAACGTATAAAATGATTCATCGCGAACATAATTCGCTCGAAGTTGGAAGTTGATTCATGGCAAACAAGCCACATGCAAACTACTCCAACCAACCCTCTTTCAATATCCCCGGCCCCCCTCTGTGCACTCCCTGCTCTCCCATCGAGCGAGCGCTCTTCAAATGAAAATCAAAAACAAGCACCGTATATGTCCAAATATGCATGTGTGTGTGTGTGTTTCTGTATGTTCGCCTTTGTTTCGATTCGAAAAGGAGTTGCCACCAAATGACTAAATAAACACGAAAAATCATCGTCGCACGTCGGGCCAATCATCGCACTATCGAATCGACTGGCCGGCTGGCAAAGCACGACTTGAATGCAATCGATCGTCGTTTCGGTCGTTTAGGCGCGCCTTAATGTCCATATATGGCCATTAAACGTAGCTTTGTATATATTTTCTTTCTACATGTATATCTTTTTATATTTGTTGTTTTTGGCGCGGTTGCCGGCCTTGTAACGTTTTTTTTTTATTAGTAGATACAAAGTCAGACACACTCACACAGACATACACATGTTGTTGTTGTTGTTGTTGTATGCACTTGTTATCGATATTAAATGCGACGCTTTCTTTGTGTGGGTAGCCAAGCCAAACAAATTTAAAGAAAAGAAAAAAGAAAGAAACAGGAAGAGCTTTTGCAGTACTGTCTACCTAAGCTACATATGTATGTATGTGTGTGTGTGTGTTTGTTCTTGTCAATTAAGTAGCAAAAAGGCACGAACAATGTACGCGGGTAATAAGTAAGTTTTTTGGTTAATTTGCAACTAAAAATAAACGTGATAAAATGCAGTTTACTGCTGCGCGTTGCTGGCTTCGACTCTCTGATAACGGTACAATAACTCGCTTGTCCAATTGGAATTTAATCTGCTTCGGCGCAGCTGCTAAGACGTTGACGTCGCAGTCGCTTTACTTGTTGTTGTTGTTGTTGTAGCTACTGCGGTAGGTTCGCTGAACTTCTTTCTCTCATATTTCTGCTGGTTGCGACGATAGCAAACCGCACTCACACACACACACATTCGCTCTTACATGCCCACATTAGTAAGCATGTGTGTGTATGTAAGTATGTGTGTCCTTGCTGTGTCATGACTCATCCAATGAATCGAATGACAAACTCCATGTGCATGAGTGTTCGTGTATATGTGTGTTCGAGTTTGTTTGTGCTTTGTGTTTTTATTTCTTAATCAATAAGTAATCGCTATGAGAAATCGCATAATAAAAAACGTCCGTTGTCGCGTTGCTCAACATTGAAATCAACGACAACGTCTTTCTTTGTTTACTTGTGCGTGTGAATGTGTAATCGCCTTGTGTTATCGATTCGCATTTCCGCTTTATCGAGAGAAAGATTTCGGTGTGACTGTCACTTTGTCGCTTATCGATATCCGGGCTTTTGTTTTTGACTTGCAAATGTAACGGTTACTTTTTTCATTTCTTTTGTTTTTGTATAGAGAACGTTTTATTTACCTAACGAAATTTAAAATGCTCGTAATACTTAACATGTTTCTTATTTTATTTTGTGTTTATGTTGCAGATGGCTTCCCCAGCACCAGCACTCAAGGATTTGCCAAAGGTGGCCGAGAACCTGAAGAGCCAACTGGAGGGCTTCAATACGGAGCAACTGAAGAATGCCAGCACCCAGGAGAAGATCATTTTGCCCACCGCCGAGGGTAAGTTGTTTTGTTTATTTTTTTTTTTTGTATATAAAAAATAGAACTAAACTTTAAATACTTGAAATAAAACTTTTCTTTGCAAGCATTTTTATATATTATAAAATATTTTGTCTTTTTGCAGATGTGGCTGCTGAGAAGACCCAAAAGTCCATTATCGAGGGTATCACCGCATTCGATCAGACCAATTTGAAGCATACGGAGACGAATGAGAAGAATCCATTGCCCGATAAAGAAGGTGCGTAGACTAGACTCGATTTGGAACAACTGCGCTAAAAATGAAAAACCAGCTACGCAGCACATTTATGGACATTGCAACATTGACAACAATCTAATCCCCCCCTCTCTCTCTCTGTCGGTCTCTATTTACAGCAATTGAGCAGGAGAAGGAGAAGAATGAGTTTATTGCCGGCATCGAGAATTTTGATGCGAAAAAATTGAAGCACACCGAGACCAACGAGAAGAACGTGCTGCCAACCAAGGAGGTCATTGAGGCCGAGAAGCAGGCCTAAGCACAGTCTTCTTCTTCTGCTGAGGAGAGAAAAGATGAAGAAGAAGAGCAGCAGCAGCAGCAGCTGAATCAGCAGCAATCGCATCAATTTGCTAACTATCTCTATCTCACTCACTCACTCTCAACTCCACTTCATTCTCGTCTCTCTTTTTTTAGTCCCGGCTTCATTTTTGTTTTTTTTTTTTTTTGCTTTTTATTTAATTTAATTTTTTTGTTTGTTGATTTTGATTCACACGTAAAACAGAGAAGAACAACACACACATACATACAAACAGGAGAGATTGCAGCCAGATATTTAAACAAAAAGCAACAACAATTGCAACAGCAACATAAATATATGTTTGCGTCATTCAAGTTGTTGTTGTTGTTCTCTCGTATTGCAATATTAAAGAAAAGAAAAATAAATAAAAGCTCATTCCTACTGTAAACAAAAAACACTCACACATATATGCAAACATATATAAATATATTAAATAAATTCCCTTTAATCGTAAATTGTGCAACACAAAACAAAACACACACAACTTTTTAAACCTTCTAATGTACTTTTTAAAAGACACACATGAGAAACAAAATGAAGACAAAAATTATTTAAATCAACTATTGAGATAAATGCAAAACACACTCACACACACACACGAGCAACCATTTAAAATGCAACACACACACACACACAGAACACAACACAAAAAAGAGAAATGAAGAAAAACAAAAAAGAGAATAAACTACAAAAAAGAGTATGTGTAATTTTTTAATGAACTTTTTTTTATATACTTTATATATGATATATTTATACTGGGAAAACTAAATAATAAAACATAAATGTAACATTTTATAACAAAAAAAATTCAAAACTGTTTTTTTGTTTCACTAAGTATGGCAGCGCTGAAATTTTGACGAGTGGGCAGGTCTCAACCCAGCGTTTGATACTGGGGGATCGAAAGTTGGAGCGAAGTTGTTTCACAAATTTTGTTGTTTGAATTTCATCGCTGAAAGACAGAAAGACGAATATGGTTATATCGTCGCATCTGTTGACGCTGATCAAGAATATGCAGCTGTGAACTATAAAATAGCAGTGCTTTAATATTCCTAAAAAAAAGCAAAATAATTTTGCTGAAAAGCGTCGGATCTCTACAATTGTGGTTTTCCGTATCGCATCACAGTTCTCGATTCATAATTTATGGCATGAAAAAAATATCGTGATAGAACATTTTAAGCAACACTGAATTCCCGTATACATTTTGTCCTCTTCGTGGAAGAAAATCAAAAATTGCTATTTTAGTGAGCAGCCAAAACTTTGTGCAGTTGTGCATTGAAAACATGCCATGGAGTACAAAATATACCGAAGGCTATATTTGGTATATAGATATACATTCAAAATATACCAGAGTGTCAGCCAAAACGTTTTTGATCGATTCCAACACTAAAATAAGTAATGCAATTAAATAATTTTAGCAGCATGTTTTTATTTAAATAAAAAAATACAAATTTATTCTGTCAGAATGCGCCTTCCATAATCTAATATTCCTCTCTCATTTGTTGTTCGTTCATCCTTGAAATAGTCGCAGAACTCTCGGGGAAACAAAGGTGTTCAGAAGAACTGATTATATAGAAATATATGCATATAAAGGATAAAGACAATCGTCGCTTGAACAAAGAATCGTCTGTAATTCATCTCTAGGATCACAACATTCGATACACAGGAATAAATCATGATTAATTATGCTTAAGGATTAAATGCTATACTGCGGCATCGTTGTCTAGACCTCCATGGCAACCTGCTGCGTCTCTTTCGGCTTCGCTTCTGCTTCCGTCTCTGGTTCGTTCTCTTCCTCCTTTTGTTCCACTCCATTAGCTGCTTCAGCTGCAGCTGCTGCTGCTGCTGCCTCCTTTGCCTTTTCGTATTTGTTAATCTCGAATTTGCTGACATCGGCGCCGAGAAGTCGCAGAATGTGAACCGTTTCATCCTTGGCCACATAAGCACGCAAACTCGATGTTCCACGCCAGCCGACAATGAAGAGCGTAAAGGATTCGTCCACATACTTGAGGATACAGCTGCCCACGCCTAGAAGTAACGATAATTCAGTAAGCAATCTAGTTCAGTGGTTAAATTCAATTCACAAAAGTTATTCTTAATATTTGATTCATTTGAAAAAAGAAAACTCATGAGCCACAACATCAAATGATTCATTATCGTATGTGGGTAAACAATGTGTCATCTCTAATCGCAATTTGTCATCACTAGCAGAAAACAACTCTGCGTTATCTTGAGTTTGTCCCAATTTTAAAGCATATATTTAGAAATCAAAACTGTGGCTAACGATAAGAAATTTTCGATTTTAAGAGAGTGTCGATTATAGAAATGCATTAGATATAAATGTTCAACCTATACTACGATGTTAATAAACCTACGCTATGTCTATATTTTTATCTAATCTTAAGTGAATTGATTAGTTGACTACATTAAAAAGTAAATGCCTAATATTTTTGATTTTACCTTCCTTGAATATTTCCTATCATTTGTAATATATCTTCAATGATGTTGAGAAACCATTCCATCTTTTCTTCACACTATATTTATCTACTATGTATAACTATAAAGTTATATAATATGGAATACATTTTTAGAAACTGGATTTCTATCTATCCACAAGATCTTGCCAATCTTTAGCTTCGGCACCAGTTACTATTTAAATATGTATATGAGAAGCAATTTTATAGAAATAAGCTTCAGCTTTTTCTTGCTACACTGAGATCATCATTACAAAACATTTCTACAAACTTAAGCAATATGTGATCATATGATCAAACTGATCTGTAGCTTGATGTTCAAATACTTTTCAACTTTCTTGCTACGTAATGATCATAAAGTGATTATACAAACCAAAGCTATATCTGATTATAAATTCGAGCTGATATTCAATGACTTTATGACTATCTTGCTAAGCAGTGATTGATCATGATTATAAAGTGCTTTTACAAAAGCTATATCTGATCATAACTTCCAGCTGATCATCTACAAAGAAAAACTATATTTAATCCTAACTTCCAGCTGATCTGTAGATTCATCTTCAATTACTTTATAACTTTCTTGTTTGCGATCATGATGTGATCATGATCATAAAGTCTGATCATAACTTCGAAATGTTCTGTAGCTTGATCCTCAATAACTTTAGGATCTAGAAACCTAGATATAGGGTAGGTGCTTCTACAAAAAGGATAACTTCGAGGTGATCTCTAGCTTGATCCTAAATTACTTTATAACATTTTTGATATGCAGCTATATCTGATCTTAGCTCCTCGCTTATCTGCAGCTTGATCTTCGATTACTTTACAACTTTCTTGATAATCTTAAATTGGTTCTTCAAACCAATGACATATCTGATCATAACTTTGAGCTGATCTGTAGCATGATCTTCAATTACTTTTTACTCCTAACTTCTCGCTGATCTGCAGCTTGATCTTAAATGACTTTTGAACTTTTTAAAGCGTAACTTACACAACTCTTTGCAGCGATCCTGCGTCACCTGCTTGAGCTCGTGCGTCGACGGCGGCTTCGTGGGATCGGTGCAGTTGAGCAGCAACACGAGATCGTCGCGCTCCACTTGAATGCGACGACAGTTGCCAATGAAACCGTTCGAGGTCTGCAATCCCTCCTGGGCGAGTCGATAGGGATTCTGTGTGTGGCGATTCTCGCAGCGGACGAAAGTCTTGACGCCCGTGTTGATGATCTTGATGTTGTGCTCGTTGTTCAGCACCAGATCACGAATCGCCTCCGAGCAGTAGTAAATGTTCTTCTTGCGATCCGACTGACAGCGTGTGAGCAGACAGCGCTTGTTGAAGCTCCCGTCGAGCTGATAAAATTCTTGCAGCGAATCGTAGTCGGCATCCTTTTCGCCAAAGAATATGTATGGATCCTCCTTGAAGCCATGCAGACGACGTCGCTTCCGTTGTGGTCCCCACGGAGCGGACTTCTGTTCCGCCTCGGGATTGTCTTCCTTAGGCTCCTCCTTCTCCTCGACTTTCTTCTCCAAATCCTTGACGTCATTCTGCTCGAAACTCAGCGCTCGTCGCTTCTCAATCACCGCCACAAAGAATCCTCCAGTGTCCTGCATGTGGGGGAGAATCCGCATGCACTTCTCGATGCCAATCGCAGTCATTTCCTCAGCGGGCAACGGGAACATCGATGGCCTGATGATCGTGTGCAGACTCTCGGGGACCTCATCGAATGTTTTGAACACTGTATCCACCTCCTTGGTGGCCAGCTGCCAATCGGTCATGCCTGGATTGTACTTGAGTCCCGGAACCAGTTGCGAGGCATTCACCAGCTCGAGTGCACCAGCCGAATCCTTGATGATCCGTTGCACCACCGCCTCGTTCTCGATGGGATTCATCGAGCACGTGGAGTAAACCAAACGTCCGCCCACTTCAAGCATCTCGGCTCCACGTCGCACGATGCGATACTGGACGCCATGCAGATTGTACGCCTGGGCGAGATTCCACTTCAGCCAGATGTCGGGATTCTTGCGCAGCGTTCCGTCGCCGGAGCACGGCACATCGCACAGGATCTTGTCGAACTTGAGGATGGATTTGTTGCCCGTGGCGGGATCGGTTTGCAGCATGTTGGGGAAGAAGCTGCTGTCGTGATTGGTCACCAGTAGACACGGGGAATTCAAGCGCTTGGCCTGATGCACCAGCATATAGCAGCGATTGTTGTCCACATCGTTGGCCAGCACAAATCCCGGAGGGATCTTGTGCTCCTCGGGCGCCGCATGAAGCGCCTCTATCAACTGTGCCGTCTTCGAACCGGGCGCCGCACACATATCGAGCACTTTGTCCGTAGGCTGGACATCGAGCACCACGGGTGGAATCATGGAGACGCCTTCCTGGCGACTGATGTTGCCCGCCGCCGTTTCCACAATGAGAAAGTTGTGCAGGCGATGCATCGACTCGGAGCGTCGTATATCCTTGCGTGTTAAATTCAACTGATAGGCCATGCCATTGGGATACCAAGGCAAGCACAGTGGACGCTGCACTTGCTCCTCGGGCAGGCCATTGAGTTCGGCAGCGCCGCGCACGTATTCGGCAAACATTTGCGTCTCGATGATCTTCAGCAGCGCCTTCGCCTCGTCCTTGAAGCCCGTCACACGAAATGTGACCGGCAAATTATCGCGAATCTTCTCCAGGAATTGCGTCCACTCCTCTTCGTTGGCGCAAATGCGTTGCAGCTGATAGTACTTGATGAAGCAGGCATTGTCGCGCTCAATCTCTTTGTACGGCTCCGAGCGACGATCGGGCGGATTTCCCTAAAAAACAAACACACGTTAGAATTTGTGCCGAGTTCAACAAGTTTTGGGTTAAATTGAACTGTTGGATTGCCATACGATTTCTCGCTTTTGTCGCTTGCGTGCTGCAAAGGGATTCTGTTTCTTTCCACGGGCCATCGTACAAACTCGTCAATTATTTAAGGCGAAAACACTGAAATGCCGAATGCGTTTCTATTTATTAAATCCGCCGGCCACACGTGTTTAATCGTGAAGGTGCGTGAAGCATCGATACCATTATCGTCTATCGATAGGCGCTGTTTTGCAGCACTCAACAAGTATCGTGCCAGTGCGACGCACATTTTTAAAAGAAGAATGCAAAATCTATAAACAAAGTGGTAAAATATTTAGCCAATTTTTTAGATGTAAGCATAACTTAATTTTCAGTTGCATTGGCCACTCACTACAAACGATTATCGATAATTACTAAGCGGTGCTTAACAGCAATCAACAAGTATTGCGCAATTGTGACGTCACAAGAGCGCATATTTTAAAATGAAAAATCTAAGTGCAGTTGTAATCATACATTAATAAATTGAAAATAATGACGACAAATAAACTTAGTTAAAATAATCACTTTTCATTAGATACACAACAGTAAACAAATTAATACACAACTGCGCACACCAATCGATAACAAGTGTAATTGCACATCTTTCGATTTGCAATCGATAAGAGCTTGTGCCTTTATTCAAATCAAAATACAAATCAACTTAAAATTAATTGATTTGCAAAATTATGGAGGCGACACCCCCAGCCAACAATAGTAATAGCAACAGCAACAACGACATGGACGACATACAGTATTTGCTGCACTTGGAGGCCATCAAACGCTACAAGGACGACGAGAAGGAAATGCACCGCCAGGTGGAGGAGCAAGCGCGCATCTACATGGACGCCAAGCGGGAATATCAACGTGAATACGCTCGTCTCGCCAACCTAAACAAACAACTGTTGCTCAGTGATGCGTTGCAGGCACCGCAGACGCAAATCAACGACACCCAAGTGGATGACACCATCCGCAAATTGAGCACAGCGAGTGCGATCCTCTCAAGAACAAGTCGTCCCACCGAGCTGGATGTGCGTGTGCTGGAGGAATGCAAGGAGCAGCTGCAGCGGCAGCATTGCAAACCACGCGACCAATTGGCCCAATATCAGCGAAACTTTGCCGAGAATCGTGAGACATTGAAATCTGTGTGCAGCACTTTGGATAATGTGGAGAAGAACTTTGAGAAGGCAACGCTGGTGGCGATGGATCAATACATAAAAGAGATGCAGACACCATAGTCATTTGGTTTATCATATATACATATATTATATATTAGTTGCGATATTAATAAAGGAACATTTTCAACAAAATACAACGCTGATGATCAAAGATTATAATTAAGATGGAAATGTTGTTGTTGGTTGACATTGTTGACTGTTGTTGTTGTTGTTGATGGATGATTGATTGATGGCTGAATGACTGATGATGGATGGAAGTCGCCAAGTCAAGCGTTGGTTATGCAAGCAATCATTTATTGTACTTTCGGTGGGTGTGTGTCGATTAATTCTAGATTAGAGAGCAGGCAGCGCAATTCTACGAGAAAAGAAAAGAAACGCAAGATTAGTGTTTGGATGCACATCATAAAAGGGACTCGAATGAGATGTCTTCTGCTACTGCCAATGCCACCGCCGGCTTCATTTACCACTTGGAGCGCTTGGACCAATCCTTGGGAGTCCAATGCAAACACTTGGAATCGATGCGTATCTTGCGCTTCTGCATGGCACGCTGATGCTGTTCGATGGTCTCCCGATTGATGCTCACAATGTACTGTCCCTTATAGTAGTTGATCAGATTGAGATTCTGCAGGGTCGAGATGACGTCCTCCTTCTTGATCGAGGTGCATTCACAGATGTCGCTGTAAGAAAAGAGATAAATATGTTTAAAGCACTGGTGGAAAAACATGCTAAGGTTGCTGTCTTCACTCAGAATGCAATGCATTTGGTTTGTGTCTTTGTTTTAGAGAGCAACTCCCTTCTTACTTGATGGTTATGGTCGGCTTCTCGCCGTCTGTGCTCGGATTCTGGCTGATGAGTATCTCCAGGATGGTCTGTGCCCAATACGAGCGATACGAAAGCAGTCCCAAGTCGGACAATGGCTTCTCCGGGGAGCCGGTTTTGCCCTCGAACTTGGACAACTCGTAGCTGAATTCGATGAGCAGTTTGCCGTAGCCTTTGCGCTGATACGGCGGCATTGTCAAAATGCACGCCACATTGTAATCCTCGGTGCTCTCCTTTTCCTTCGAGAAATAGCCGACAATGTGAAAGCCCCGTGAGTCGAACTCCGTCATAATGTAGAACAGAAACGGATCCGTATCGTAGTACAGCGTTTTGTGATCCAAAAACAGTTTGGCCAGCAGACACAGATTCTGGGCATACACTTTGTTCTTGCGTCCATCGATCTCAAAGAATGAAATCGTATTCTTGCGATAGATCTCATTGCCCGGCGGATGGCGAAGATTGCATTTGGACAGATGGCGTTCCAAGCACTTGCGACTCTTGCAGTACTTGAGACAGAATTCACAGATGTAGATGCAACTCTCCTGGCACAATTCCTGCGGATATGGCGAGAAATACCACGGCTTGATGCGATGGCGTCCCAGCTCAATCATCTCGACGTTCTTCATGCGTGTCACCACATCGTCCTGATGTGTCACCATACTTCCCGATTGCCGTGGCGTTGCAATCTTCCCGTCCTGCGAGCCATCCTCCTGTCCCGGGGTGCTGGGCATGATGCCAGCGGCGTCTCCGGTGACATGAACCGGAGTTTGTGGCGTTTGCGGTGTCTGTGGCAACTGCGGCTGCTGCTGTTGTTGTTGTTGCAGCTGTGACGACGGCGGCGGCGGTTGTGCAGCAGCTGCAGCCTGTTGGGCAGCTGGCTGCGCTGAATGTGCTGCGCCAGCGTGTTGCTTGCGACGACGATTAAAGCGCTTCTGCAGCGCGGCAGCGAATACATTATTGCTATTCACCAACTCCGTATTGTTGCTGCTGTTGTTGTGGCCCAAAGAGTTGCCTGCTGCAATTCCGCTACCTGCAACACCGCCTGCACCGCCACCAGCGGACGCAGCACCGGGCGTCGACTGAGGCTGCGGCGATGTGGGACGCGAAACGCTGCCGGCAAGCGAATGATGACGCTTGGGCGTTGTGACGCCTGTGTTTGTGCCTGTTTGTGGACCGTCGCGACGTGGAAACTGTACTTTGCGCGTGTCCAGATCATCCTCATTGACCCATTCATCCAGACGCTTGTTGACTAACAAAACATTAAACAATTATTGCTGCTGATCATTTCGTACTTCATTACTACTCACAGTCCACGTAGTGCACATAGAACTGACGGCGTCCGTCGAGCTCCTTGATGCTCACTATCTCCGCCAGCGGCCAGTCGTCGGTCTTGTGCATGCGCACGGACAGGCGGCAGCCTTCGGTCAACGCAGCCTGCGAAATTGCACGTGGTGCATGGGAAATGCATTAGAGCGCGAGCGAGATAGCACATGAGTGTTTACTGCGAATTTTGCATGCATGCTAACATGCTAAATATGCACTTGCGTCGTACTTACCGTCGACTCGCATATGGAGGCCACATCGTCGTCGAACTCGTATTTGGTTTTCATTTTGCACAAATTAAACACTCACTGCAGCAGCAGCAAATTCAATTCAAGTTAAATAAATAACTATTTCAATTTCGCACTGTTTACGGCACAAGAATTATCGGAATGTGAATGATGTCTGTCTATCGACAGCGGGGCCTGCTGTTAATGTTATTAACAGCATGCACTCCTGTTAAGCTGCTATCGATACACAAGTTTTACATAGCATTACAATATTATTAATAAATGGCGCATGCTTGGCACTATTTATTTATTTATATTATTAGTTCAATTAGCTTATCTTTTTATTTTTATTACAATATTAAAGCTGTGTTTACAAAACGTTAATTTCGCTGCACACAGGGTTGCATTTAACAGCTTGCGCGCAGTCGACTACTCGATACCAAAGGCAAGCAGCAGTGCTGGGCAAGGCTGGCAAAAAGTGTTGGAAAGCAAAACAAACTGCGCTCTAAAGTGTTCGTTCTTTTCAGAATTTTTTACGTTTCTCGTGCAAAATTCAACGCAAATACTTAAAACATTCGCATTTCGTTTAATGCAATATTATGCATTGCGTTGCGTTCAACAATTGTTAATGTGCTTATGCTGGCCCGGCCAATGCAAAATGTGTGTTTTTCTCGCTATGTGCTGCAGAAGAGAAGGTCAGAAAAATGTACATACATACATACAAATGTACATGTGTATGTGTAGTAGTAGTAGTATAGAAGGTGCATAAGCAACTAAGTCCGTGCGTACCTGTGTGTGCCGAACATATGTATAAAAGAAAGAAAAAAAACAACAAATGGCAATGCGATTAACAAACAACATTTGAAAGTGCAAAGTAAGCGCAGCTAGTACATATATTAATTTGCAACTAAATACACATACAGATATTTGTTGCTGAATGAATGCTGTGTCTCTCTCCTTCATTCTCACTCTCTCTCTCGCTCTGTTTCCGAGTATGTGCGCGCGTGTGTGTGTGTGTGTATTGTATATCTGTGTTCATGCGAATAGTACGTATTTGTAAATTGCTACAACAACAAAAACTGTGTGGCAAAATGACGTGTTTGCGCTAGTGTTGCCACTGACAACAGCTTGCCAGGGCTGTCGACGCAACTTTTATGCCATACATAAAAAAAAAAGCCAGCCAACAGTCGGCAATTGACCAATTACTTTACTTTTTACCCTTTTTCAAATACAAATGCAAAACGCAAAATATGTAATAAAAACAGACATTGCAGATGTTGAAAGTAACATTAGCCAGAAGTAGAGATGAACCACTAACAAAACGAAACGAAAAAAAAATCCAGCGATTGGCCACTAGAGATGAGCGCGCATATGTAAATATCGCTCATCTCTATTGGCAAGATTTTGCTGTGCGCGGCTTTGGCAGAAGGCAAAAAAATGAATTTTCTTTAATTTTGTTGTTTTTGCGACAATTCGCATTTGCTTTCATTACATTCTTGTTGTTTGCTTTTGCAATTGCAATAAATTATTGTAGACTGGAAGAAGCTTGGCAATGTGAACCATTTGGATTTGTTGTTGGTTAGTGACAAAGCAAATTAAGCTGGCTGCATTCAATTGACGAGGAGGAAAAGGCAAAAGAACAGTACACAAAAAACTATAGAGAAAAGCAAACTCAACAACTCAACACCACAAATAACAAAAGAAGGAAACAACAGCAACAACGAGAGCAGCAGCAGCAACAACAATTAAACACAAGAGTAGTGCGTGGGCGAAAAAAAAAACACATTCGAGTTTAGTGTGTTTGATTAACAAAAATAAACCGCAATATACGATTGCGAAATAAACAGTAGAAAAGTGCAAAAAAAAAAAAACGAAAATTACGCCAGACACAACAACAACAACAAGAACTGCAGTTTTGGGCAAAGCTTCGCTTCAACATATGAACAACAGCAACAACAACTCGGAGGCGAGCGCAAAGAAGAAGACAATAACAACAACAACAACGTTGAGAGAGCCAAAGTCAAATCCAAAGCAAGAGCGAGCTTAGTGTGTGGGGACAACAGAGGCGCCCTCTGTTGGGCGGCGGCAGCTGCGGAGGCTAAAACCGCGCGGCGGCCTTGACAGCTGTTGTCTTTCTTTTTTTTTTGTTGTTGTTGTCTTTTGTTTGTGTTGTTCCTAGGACATCCGGATCTGCAAAGCAAACAAAGTGGAGCCGTAGTTGGTAAGTAAGAGATAGAGAAAGAGAGATATTCAATTTGTTTTTCAATATTATTTATTCTTGTTTTCATTTCGTTTTTTTAAAGCGTTGTAATTTGAATGGCATTTTGTTGTTTGTTATATGCCACAAAAGATGAACAATGAACAAATTGGTGTTTCATCTATATCATCATCAACATCCACCAGGACAACACCAGCACAGGACATCAGCAGCAACAATCACAGTGCGGCAACTGCACAGCTCATCAAGGTCAAATCAACAGGCAGCAGTAACAACAACAACAACGATATTGCAACATTAGTGACAAAGATCCAAGCGATAATACCGGATACGCCCATTGTGTCGATTGCCGCTGGCACGTTGAGTGAAAGCACAACAACAACGACATCGACTAAGACGACACCGACGCCCTATTTCCAGGAGCAGTTAACCACCTTAATGTCGCACAATGTGAAGCTGGAGCAGCGTCCAGCCAATGACAGCAGCAGCAGCAGTAGCAACAATGCAGGTGCCGCATTAGTTGGCAGCACCACAAAAAAGTGCAGTTGGCAGCACCCACAACGCAAGTGGCAGCACCGAAAACTCTACAGCAGCGGCTGCTGCTGAAGATCTTTGCCAAAATCATGTGGCTTGTGATAAGAAAAGCCCTAATCCAAGTCCGGCCAATAACAATGCAGTTGCCACCGCAACAGCAACAGCCCCAGCAACAGCAGCTGCTTCTATTCCTGTCTCTATTCCTTCTGCAGTCGAGAGCAGCAGCAATAGCAATAAGGAGGCCTCTGAAAGTGGCAGCAAAACTGCCAGCAGCAGCTTAAAGTTGACGCCACTGTTGCGAGTCATGGGACAACCGGCGCCGGATGTGATTGCGACGGCAACGGCGTTGCATCAACGCAGCGGCGCCACCACCAAGGGCAAGACACAAGATGACCAAAACGTGGGCAAGCGTCTGAAAAAGAAAAAGGTTTGTAATGCTGCCCCTATCTTTCCCTTTCAGAAGCAGTATCTGCTTGCCCCTTAACCTTGCCACACCTGCTTGCCACCCACTTTTTAATAGCTAAGCATGCAACTCTGTTGTGGCACATAAAAACGCACGCAGCTCACTTTTAAGACCTAATCAAGTTGACTTGTCTGACCAAGGGTTGAAATATTTCATAACCTTATGCAGCAAAGACGTAGAAAGTAATAGAAGAAAGTCCTCACATTATCTGTCCGTCTATAGACTAAACATATTTGACGATGTACAAATGAACATAACTTGAAATTGGGAATTAGGTATAGTTGGATTGGTGTCTTGAAATTTGATAAGCATTCGATTTTTGGATGGCTAGCTGTTTAAAAACCTTTCCTTTTTGTAGAGTAACATTATTATTATAAAAAGCGTTCTACAAATCAAATTTTGATCAAGGAACTATTTTGTTGAATTATTTATTTGATATGCAATGATATAAAATCTTGAAATGTTATGAGTAATCGATTTTTAGATGGATAGTTATTTAATAACCTTTTTCTATGATATTTTTTCTTAGATCCTTACATCATAAGGATGTATTCTTTAGGGTAACGTTATTATTATTTCTTGGTTCCTATTTTAGAATATTCAAAATGCTTTCTACGAACTTAATTATGATTTAATTTTGAATAAGGAACTATTAATTGAAGTGATGTCTTGAAAAGTTATCAGCATTCAATCTTTAGATTGACAGTTTCATATTTAAAAAACCATTTCACAGGGTATTATTATTATTTGTTGGTTCCTATTTTGCAATATTCAAAATGCATTTGATTTGGTTTAATATAAAATTAAAAACTTTATTTTTATTTTGTGGTTCCTTGCTACAAATTTAATTACGATCTAATTTTGAATATAGGAGTTAATAAAAAGGGAAATTCAAGTTGTTTTGTGGGTTTAGACAATTTTTATTTATTTTATTTATCTGTGTATTCAATACATTATTGATTTGTGGATTCTTTCTACAAATGGCATTATAATCCATATTCAGAATGAGTTCATGATTTAATTTTGAATAGATCATAATGATTTTAAAAGAGAATTCAACTTGTTTATTGGTTTAAATCCCTTTTTTTTGTTGCTTATATATTCTATATATTAAAATCCAGTCAGTCTATTGTATAGATTAAAAGTCAGCTTACACTTTTGATAGCTAATATTTTGTAGGGTATCCCAAAGTCGTGCCCATTTGGCCATTGCTTTGAACACCTGTTTCGTCACCTCTGAAAATGCGTTCTCAACTTTTCCCCCCCTCCTCCTCCCCGCGATTTGCTGTTGTCACATTTTCCTTTTAAGTTGAGCCATAAGTTAGTTCATTGCTACTTTTGTTATGATTGCTTTAGCTTGAACTTTCTACGCAACAAGCTAAAAAAAAAAAGTGACTGTTGCTTAGCACGTTAAGCTCTGCATGTGTGTGTGTGTGTGTGTTCGTTTGTGGTTTTTCTGTCCGTTCTCGTTCCCATCAGCAAAGCTACGCAAAATACGCACACACACTCACACACACATAGAAAATGTGTGTAGTATTTATTTGATTATTTTTCAAGACAGAGGTCGCACGTCACATTCACTGTTTTCAATTTCTCAATTACATATCCCAATAAAATCGCACGAAAATGTTCTATAAATATCGACAGCTTTTTCGCCGTCCCCCTTTCCCTCCCTCTCTCGATCTCACTCCCCTTCTCTGTCTTGCACACACATACTTGCACTCACACACGCATATGCACGTGCACTCACCAACAATAACAACAACAACAGCACTAAAACAAACTGCTAACAAAATATGTACGTCATGTAGCATGTGTATTGTACGCTCGTATGTTTTAGCCACATTATTATATTTGTTGTTGTCGTTGTTGTTGTTTGTTTTACGTTTTTCGGTTTTCCTTTTCGTTTACACACATACATACATACGTATTGTCCACACTTGAGTAACTAACTTGCGCAGTAATTTCTTTTCGTTCGTTTATTGTTTGGATTTCCTTTATTTCTCTTGTAGTGTTTAGAAATTTCCGTTTCTATGTGTTTGTGTGCGTGTGACGTTTTTTTTTTTTTCGCGAACAAGTGTTGCATACTGCTGACGAAAAGTGCCGTTGATCAGCTCTCACACTATTGCTTACCCGCTCACTCATTTATTGTTCTTCTGCATTGGAAGCGGCATTGGACAAATGCCGTTATGTGCTGCTGTCCACGGCGCTTTATTGCTCCTTCCATTGCACGCACGCACACACACATACACACATATTGGCATTCGCATGCACGCGCAGGCATGTCTATTTGTGTGGCTGTGTGTGTGTGTGCGTAGTGCGAACTGCGCTTTTGAGTTGAGATCGGCAGGCCGAACGCGAAAAACAGAAAAAAAGCTAGTTACATTTACAAATTTGTTATTTTTTCTTTCTGCACTTGCACTTGTGTCTATTTAATTTTATCTCTCGTTTGCTTTTATCTTTATATATATATATTTTTTTTTATTTAATTAATTGTCTGGTAAACCGCAAAATTTTAACGTTTTGTTGTTTCGTGTGGCCAAAGCCGCGACTCCGCTGCCGCAGTTGACGTCGACGTCGACGTCGTCGTTCAAATTTGTAACCGCACGGACCTAAAAAAAATTTGTATTTGAATTGAATTTGTTGAAACTTGTATATAAGTGAAGTGAACTGCATTGTGAAACAATTGTTAGTTAAACATTTATCGTGACACAGTTTTTTTCTGCTCCCTCTCCACATTGCTTTTGCTGTATGCCTCTTTCTAACACATATACACATACATATACACTCCTGCTGCTAATTTTTGAGGTTAAACACGAAGCAGTTGGAGAGTAGAAAAAAAAAAGAAGAGGAGCAAAGAAAAAACGCATAATTTATTGTAAAAAACACGCACAAACAAATTGCAGACAAAATACGATACGTGGGAGGATAGCGATTTCAATGATCTCGACGACGCATCGTTGAAGAAACTACTCGAAGAAGCTTATTGGTATCGCAATCCTGGCGACAGGAAAAACAAAAGCGAGCGTTTTCTGGTGCGTATTTTCCCCCTTACCATACATTATTATAGATTAATACTTTTCCATACTTTTGCAGCAAATGCTCAAAAAGGCTGAGTACGACGAGGAGAATTCTTATCGTGCCATTAAAAACTCGTTAGCACGCAACACGTCCGCCGCATCAGCAGCAGCAGTAGCAGCAACGTCCAGTGGCGGTGGTGGCGGTGGCGGTGTCTATCATCACAGCCACAGCAGCAGCGTTGGCAGCGCCAGCAACTTTGCAGCAGCAGCGCACAACAACAACAGCAACATCAATTGTAATAGCAACAGTTATACAACAACAACAAATCATCGATCAGCGAATCAGCGACATAAGCAAGGAGGTTCATTGCAGGATTTGGTGGAGGCGACGCATCGCAGCGAGCTGGCAACGACGTCAGCAGCAGCTGCAACGGCAGCAACGCAACGTTTCAACTGTGATTATCAGCTGGGTGGCAACGCCGCCAATCGTGCCAATCGACGACAGCAGCAGCAACAGCAAAGCAACAACAACAACTGCAACAACAGCAATCAAAATACCGTCTTGGCCAGCAAGAAAACCAAGAACAACAACAGCAACTCGTCTGTTTCAGCGAGACAACGAGAAGGCGGAAGTCTGCCGAGCAGCGTTAATCTCGAGGCGAGCAGCATGGATGCAAAGCTGAAGCAAGCGCTCATGATGAGCGACAATGCTCATGATCCGAATGCCAGCAACAACAACAACAACAGCAGCAGTTTGCCCAGTCAACTGAATGAGACAGGCACGAAAACAACAACCACAACAACAACGGCAGCAACATCATCGTCATCATCATCGAGGATATTCGATGATTTCGATGTTGATGATGTCGTTGCAGCAATGCAGCGGCAGGTAAGCGATGACGATTCAGATACTTGTATGTTGGAATTCGAATTGGACGACACTCTGTGGGAGATAATCTATCATGCGTTAGCTGTGACCCAACCAACTGGTGTTAGTACCACACACCCCATTCAACAATCCATCAATCAATCCATCCATCAATCAATTGACTCTCCCCCCCTCACTCACCTCAACTCATCAACTTCATCAAAACAAAACCAAAACTCATCTCTCAAGCATAACTTTAATATCCAATCCAAATTAACCATTTCATTATTGTATTTGTTTTGAATTTGTATTTAGTTTTTGTTTAACAAACTAACAAACAAATTGGCTTTATTATTGTATTTACAAATGGCATAATAACTGATTTAATGTTTCTTTATTTCTTTCTCAATCGTAACTTTAATATCCAATCCAAATTAACCATCATCATTATTGTATTTGTTTTTTAGTTTTTAATTTTAAGTTAAGTGTTTAACAAACTAACAAACAAATTGACTTCATTATTAATTTTATAATGGCTACTAACTGATTTAAAGTTTATTTATTCTTTTTCTTTTGCCTTCCTATATTTCTTTCTCACTTGTATGTTTTTTACTAAGAAATTGGCTTAATTATTATTTTTACAATGGCAACTAACTGATCTAATGTTTCTGTATTCTTTTCTCATTAGCATGTATTTTGATTAATCCCATTTTTTCTCATACTCTGTGTTTTATTTTTTTCTTAAGCATAATCATATTTGAGACCGAGCTGCCCTTTTTGTTGTCTCCTCTCAAATACCATTTCAAAACAAACACTCGCTCGATTTGTTTGTGCGCCACTCGTTCCTTCGCTATTCACTCGCCACTCGTTATTCGCTACTCGTTACTCCATTGATCGCGCTCTATTAAGAGCTTCGCTTTAGCCTTTTGATTTCGGTTTCGGGTCAAGTTCTAGAAAATGAAAAGCAAAACTCGACGATTATGTTTAAGCAATTTTTTCTGTACTAAACTTGCTTCGTGTGTCAATTGAAAACGAAAAACTAATATTGAAAAATGTTTTTACTTTTTTTGTTAATTGCTTTTTTGAATAGGAACAATTGGAAGCGTTACGTGAGGCGCGCAAAGCAAAGAGAATTCCCAGTTCATCGACGACGACGAATCACATGTCCTTCAACTGCGAGCAGTTGCTCGGCGCTCTCAATCAGCAGATGCAAAAGCAACAGCAGCAACAACAACAACAGTATCCGAGCGAAGGCAACAACAAGGATTCGGGAGTGCCTGTTAAAGAGTTCCTAATCGATGATCCGCTTCATTTTTCCATGCTGGAGCAGTCCTCTAAAAATCAGCAACTGTTGCTGCAACAACAACAACAGCAGCAGCAGCAACAATTTGCCGGCAACAACAATGCGGCCGGACAGTTCTCGCTCAGCATGGAGGATCACAAGCGCAAAGTGGAGACTGGATATGTCTCCTTCAATGACAGCTACACTGCCTGCTCCTCCGTTTATGGCGTTGGCGGCATTAGCGGCGGCTCCGGCTCTGGCTCTGGCTCATCCTCAGGCTCCGGCAGTGTCAATGATGGCGCCAGCAAGTCTGGCTCAGTGGCTGGATCATCGGAGATGTTTGCCGGCGGTGCGGCTGACATGCGACCAGCAAAGATGGGACGCATGATGACAGCGGCGGCAGCAGCGGTTGTTGCCTCGCATGGGGCCAAGGCCACAACGGTAAGTCAATGTGCAGCGAGTGTTTGCAACGAGAGAGTGTTCAATAACGAGTGTTTGCAACGAAAGCAATTTGAACTCGCAATGTCTTCAAGACTTCCTCCCTTTCTCCTCATCTATACGTATTGGATACGTTAACTCGCTATTTTACAACGAGAAAGAAAGTATTAACGAGTGAGCATTAACTCTCACTGTTTCTCTTTCGTTCTCCCATTAGTTTTATTTTTTCATTATCTAACATAAGTATTTCTAGATTCTTACTTTCTTTGTTCTTCATAACGAGTATGTGCAACGAGAGAGTATTCACTAAAAAGTGTTTGCAATGAGTGTATTTACCCATTATGAACTCGCAATGTCTTCTAGACTTCCTCTCTTTGTACTTTAATAATTTTCCTCAACTATACGTATTAAATACGTTTACTTGTTATTTTACAACGAGGAAAAATTAACGAGTGAGCATTTACTCGCACTGTTTCTCTCTCGTTCTCTTTTTATACTTTTCTTGATCTAACTTCAAGCATTTCTTTAATTAGTTCTCTCTCTGCTTATTATAGATTCATAACGAGTGTTTGCAACGAGAACAATTAGCGAGATTTTGACAGACATTGTCTTTAAAACACTCGCTCTCGTTTTTTTATAATTTTAATGGTCTTCATCATCTTTAAGCTTTAACTCTCTAAGTTAACTTGAAATTTTTTTGACACTCGGCAATTTTACAACGAGAGAGAATGAACGAGTAAGCATTAAATCGCATTGTCTTCTAGTTTCTCTCGTTTTCTCCTTAGTTATTCTTTTTCTTGATCTAATTAAAAGTATTTCTTTATTTGTAAACATTCTTACTCTCTACAATTTAATTATTAGATTCATAACGAGTAAATGTTAGCGAGAGAGCATTTAGTTTCTGTTTATGTTCCCCAATTACAACTCTACTTTTCATTTCATAAAGTAAGAAATGCATTATGTTTAAGAAGAATACCTAACTGAAAACATCAATAAACCAAGCTTTTATCCGTTTAACTAAATAAGAAAAAAGGAATGTTACTTTTTTCACTCGAATGAAAGTAGAAGAAAAAAGAAATCGAGTTTAAGCAGCGTTAACAATTGCTCTCGTCAGGAATACATAAATGTTTTTTTTTTATTGAATGAATTTGAAAATGTTGCAATACTCATTAATATTTTCTTAATCATTTTCAGCGTCAGTTCGATGAGAATGGAAATGCGTTAAGTGACAGCTACGCTGGCGGCAGCAACGTGTGCAACAGCAACTCAAGCAGCGGTGGCTCCTCATCCACTCAGCAGTTTACGACGCTCATCAGCTCTGCTTTAAGTGCTGGCAATGGTTGCCAACAACAACAACAGCAACAGTTGCAACAGCAACAGCGCTCAAATAGTGTGTCCACATTGCTGTCCACTGGCAACTCGAATGGAGCAGCAACCACAGCGATGGCAGCAGCTGCTGCTGTTTCGGCTACGTTCAACAATCAGTTGCAGCAGCAGACGCCAATGATTGCTGGAGCTGTTTCCTCCTCCTCAACAACAACAACCACATCGCAACAGCAACAACAACAGCAGCAGCAACCACTGACGAAACTCAAGTCGAAGAAAAAGTCACAGCAAGAGAGGAATACAACAACTGTGGATGTGGAGTCAGTGGCTGGTTATCGAGGCAAAGATCCCGTCGAGCAGCTGGTGAAATACATTGAGAACGATGCGAATGCATCGTCATCGAATGCTGCTGTGCAGCAGCAAAAGAAAAAGGAGCGCAAGAAACAGAACAAGCTGAAGAAATGTAATTCACTCGAAGAGTTGCGCAGCTGTGCCAAGATCGAAGTCGATGAACTAAAGCGTCAGGCAGCAACCACCGAAATGATGCGCAACAATGGCAACGGCAGCAGCAACGGCGGCAGCAGCAACAGCAGCAGCAGCAGCGCTGGCAACAAGAAAGGCGGCAACAACAAGCATAATTCAGCCTCGGTGGCGGACATCAACAAGAATTGCAACAAGGAGCAACAGCAACAAGAGCAACCAACTTCGTCTTCTTCTAAAGCAACCACACGCAAAGGCGAACGTCGCTCTTGGGGCACCGAGGAGCTGCAATATTTGGGTGAACCAACGTTGAACAACTGGACTGAGCCATTGCCAACTGCAATGTCAGAAACAATGTTGCCAGCAGCCACATCAACAGCAGCAGCAGCAACAACATCCACAACATTGTCTGCTTTGGCGTTGCCCACTTTAGCTCGCATGTCCGAGTTGGAGGCGTTGAACACGGTGCTCAGCGAGACGGCCGAGTTTCATGTGGTCACCAAGAAGAAGAAGCCAAAGAAACAACGCGCCGTCACCATGGACGATGCTGCTGTGGCAGCGGCAGCCACAACCGGTGGCAACTTGCAGCGTATGCAACAGATAACAAAGTCTGCCTCATCGAACATGATGTCGCAACGTTTGCGTAGCGATTACTACAACAATCATTACGGACAGCAGCAGCAACAGTATAATAAGCAGCAGCAACAATATCAACAGCAGCAGCAATCATCGCATCATCAGCAGCAGCAGCAGCAATCACATGCCTCGCATGCCACAAGCGGAGGCAACTCGGTGGCAGCTTCCTCCTCCTCGTCTGCTCAAGACAATTCGCGTCGCAAGTCAACATCGTCGATGCCGCCATCGGAGAAATCCGATTCCAGTGATCTCGATTCGGTGCATTCGCTGCCCATACAGACGGGCAAGAAGAAGAGCAACAACAAGCGCGCTGCCGTCCAGGCCAAGCACACCTCACACAAGAACAACAACAGCAACCAAAACAATAACAACAATTCACCTGCGCCAATTTCATATGCGGACATTGCACGCAACAAACGCGAAGCTTTGGCCAACAACAACAGCGAAGAGTTGGACGCCAATGAAACTGCTGCTCAACAGCAACTGCAACTCGACAGCAGCAACAGCAGCAGTGCCAGCAACAGCAGCGCCAGCAGCAACAACAACAAGCTGAAGGCCAAGTCAAAGTTGCGTCCCGATTTCCCTGAGTTGCCTGGCGCAATTTCAGGCGCCACAGTTTCGGCTGCTGCTGCTTTGATTAGCTACTCGCAGAGCTTGAATGCAACAGCAGCAGCAGCAGCCACAGAGGATACCGAGGAGCAGCAACAGCCACAGCCACAGTTGTTGCCATCAACAGCAGCAACAACAGTTGCCAATGTAACGCCAACAAACAGCACAAATGCTGCTTCGATTGTTGCTTCGGTGTCGGCGCCGCCAGCGTTGCAAAAGTCCAAAAGCGTTGAACACGATGCGAGCAGCTACAGCAGCAATCTAGATCTGCAATATCCGGCACTGGAGAAGACCGTAAAGCGTCACAGCGTCAACAATGTGTCTGCGTTGCCATCAACAACAGCAGCAGCAGCTGGAAGCAACAACAACAGCTATAACTTTGCAGCAGCAGCGAAGCAATTGGATGTGACGCCCACAGGAGCAACTACCTCAGTCTCAATCAAGGCGAAAACAAAGTCAAAGGAGCTGTCGCCCACCAACAGCAACAGCAGCAACAACAGTAGCAGTAACAACAGCAGCAACAACAGCAAGAAGCTGGAGAAGCAAAAGTCAACAACAACCACAACAACTAGTCAGGAGGATGCCTCAACACCTCCTCCAGTTAGTTTTAGCTTTGTTAGCTGCGGCACAGCAACCGGAAGTGGCATCATTACGTTCAAAACTACAGCAGCCACTCAAACGGATGGCGTGAAGAAGATCAACAGCAGTGGAACAACCTCAACGGGAGCTCAGACACAAACATCGGCGCTGCCAGCGGCGGGCAATCGACCGGCGGTGATAATACTCAACGATGATCGCGACTCGAAGCTGGGCAGGCTCAACAACGAGTTCATCTTTGGCGACTTCAACGAGGACGAACTGAAGCTGTTCGATGATGTGAGTGAAAAGGAGCTGACCGAGGAGAAGGTTGCCAAGTCGTCGTCGTCGTCGTCCACAGTTTCAACGGGCACGTTGACTGAAGTTTCCACACCGCCAACAGTTGCTACCACCGATGAACAGCAACAGCAGCAGCAGCAACAACAACAGTTGCAACTCCTGTTGAACGATTCTAACGATAATTCAGCATGCATGGACATGCTGTTGATCTCAGGGCAGGCGGCGCAGTCGTCGCCCAATGCAGCAAACACAACGTTGATGGCAGCCAACAACAGTAGCAGCAACAACGTTAACAATTCGTCCACATCCTCGACAGCTTCGTCGTCCGCCTCATGCTCAACCTCGGCCTCCTCATCGACGCTGAGCAGCAGCAGCAACGCAAATGGAAATGGAAATACGAATGATGCCAACGCTCTACAATCTGCCACAAATATGGCAAATCAATCGAACGACAGCGGCATCTATGCCACAGCAAACACTTCATCAACATCAACTTCAACTTCTGCTGGGCACATCAAGGATCAGGTGAATCATTTCCTCAGCAAGGCGAGCAGCCACAGTCATCACAGCAGCCACAGCAGCAGCAGCTGTAGCAGCAGCCACGATGATCCGTTGCTGCCGATGCAACAGCTCGAGACGTGCAACGACATCGAAACTGCCATCATTGCCGCTGCTCGCGCTGCAGCCGAAGCTGCACTCAGCACCAACTCGAGTCGCCGCAACTCGCAGGAGCAACAGTTGCAGTTGAGCGGCAAATCGAAAGTGCGACCAGCTCTTTATATGACCTACGATGATGCCACAGCTGCCACAGCGGCATCGGAGGGTAAAGATGAGGAAGCCGCTCAGCTGCGCGAATTGAGTTTCATGCCTGATCTGAAAAGCGATTTTGTTGCCGCTGCCCCAACATCAGCAACAACAGCAACAGCTGCTGCTGCCATCACGCTGCCACTGCCATTGCCGCTGCCGCTCTCCACGCAACTGTTGCCACGTTTGGCGATGCAGGCCAACACCGAACTCATTGTGGAATACATCACCAACTGTAAGTGTTTCGCATTTCGTGGCCACAAAATTGAACTACACTTTACTCGCTCAACAATCACATTTCAAGAAGAAATTTCAAGCATTTCAAGCCAGTTGTAAAACATTTAAGTTTAAGTAAAACATTTAAGTTCACTTAAGTTTATTTGCTTAACGGCCACATTGTTTGGTCCAAGTTAAGGCCCTTGACAGCTATCCAACTTAGTGGCTACAATGTAGTTGGCTTTAAAATTGAACTTTATTGTATGCGCTTAACGATCACACTTAAAGAAATAACTTTAAACATATTCTAGCCAGTTGTAAAACATTTATGTCACCTTCACCTTACGTTTAATAGCTTAAAGGCCTCTTTGTTTGGTCCAAGTTAAAACCGTTTACGGCACTTCAAATTAGTGGCTGCAATGCAATTGCACTCAAATTGAACTATATTTAACTTGTTTAACTATCATACTTGAAGAAGTAATTTCAATTAAGAGACATTTGCTTCGTCTGAGGTTAACTCACTTAACGGCCAATTTGTTTGTTTCAATTTAAAGCCTTTTATGGCACTTCAACTTAGTGGCCACATTGCAATTGACACTTAAATGTAACTGTAGATAACTCACTCAACAATCACACTTAAGAAAGTAATTTCTATTATGTCTAATCAGTTTAAACATATTTCTGTTGCTTTGTCGTAAGTTTAATCGCTTAACAGCCAATTTTGTTGGGTCCAAAATGAGGTCGTTAAGCAAGGCAAATAAGCAAAGTAAGCCATGTGCATTAGAGGGCATAGAATATCAGGAAAGAAGTTTAAATTACCATATTTTGTTTAGTTGGCATGACATTTAAGTGCATTCATAGGATAAGAGCAGCATATTTTCTACAAATGCTTCTGAAACATGAAAAAAACCTTTTAAGTAAAGCTAATTTATTGTTAGCTTAGATGCCAAAGAATTTCAGTGCATTCATTAGATTTTTAACAAATCTTTCTTGAAATCTGTATATGTGAAGAAAAAACTTGAATATCAATTTATGCTGTATATTTGTATTTAATGAAATTTAGGCATTTGGTTTTAGGAATATTAAAACAAGTTTAGCAGACATGACATTTAAGTGCATTCATTTCTTAAACATGAAAAAAAACACTGTGATGTATATTAGTAGTATTTAATGAAGTTTAATAGTTACTCCTTTAGCCAGTTGGTTTAGGTTGCAATAGATATATATAAAACAAACACTTGCTTATTTCTAAGATAACCAATTATGATTATTCTGTAAAACATTTACTGCTAACTTATTGTTAAACTTAATTGCTGTAGAATTGTTTTTACTTGCATATTTTGTATCCCTTTCTAATTGATGTACATTTCGTATTGCAGCTTGGAATGCGGTGGTGAAAAGCAAACACGTCTATATCTACAACGAGGAGAATGAATCGCAAACTTAAGAGGCAACATCAAAATCCATCTTCATCCATCAACTTACAACAACAACATCAACAACAACATGAACATTGGCAACAGCAGCAGTAACAGCTGCTTAGATAATTCCTTCTTTATATTATTTCATTTTTAATATATTATATATTGCACAACATGATCAGCGTGTAGAAATTTGTGTTTGAAGGCCACAAAAGAGTCATCGATAGAGAAGAGTTTGAGATCGGTTTTTTGGGCAGCAGAAGATAGCGAAAAGAAATCCATGAAAAATGTCCCCTAACTATATTTATGTATATCTTTATTTTGCGAGACATTTATCTGTTTGGTTAATCAATAACAACAACAGCAACAACAAAAAGAGAAATCTATTTATTTAGATATTTAGAAATTTAGCATTAATCTTCAAAGTTTTAACGCGCATTTGAAAATGTTTTTTGTTTTTTTTTCTCTTTGTTAGCAATTTTCTTTTTTTTTTGTTTGTTTTTTTTTCTTTGATTATGAAGTATGCATAACTATAAATATTATATATAAACATATTATTATAAAGAGATAATTAAATATTTAAAATATGAATTTTTGTTTAGAACTCGGAAAGAAACGAGATCTATTTATAAAAAAAAAAGAAAAAAGAAAAATGCCTAGATAAGTTTATAGTTTGTTAGGCTTAAGGCAAAGAAAGAAGAAAATGATGTCGACATTGAAAGAAAAGAAAAGAGAAGCAACAAAACAAAAGAAAAAGGAAAAGGAAGAAAAACATAAATTTAAAACTAAATATTGTGTATGTAAATAAGAGAGAAAGAAAAAAGAAAAACAAGAGGGAAAAATTCTAGAAACAAAGAAATTTGCGTTTATATGTATTTAAACAATTTGATATAAATCAAATCGAGATATATATGTATAAAAATTAAAGGAAAGAAAGAAACACAGAATATTAAACGTAGTCATGTAAGTTGCAACATATTATAAATGTGTGTGGCATGCCACCACAAACAAATCAGCCATAAGCCTAATGAGGTGAAGCGCACTTGAACGAAAAATGCCGCCGTTTAGCAGAGCCAAAACACACACACACACTTTACACTCACACACACACACACACATCCAGAAAAAAGGCTTTGAAGTAGTAAAAGAAAAATATATGAATAAAGTTGAAGAAAAAACTAAAAAAAAAAAAAAAAAAACAAAAAATGAGAGCGTAGTAATTTAACAAAAAGAAAGGAAAAACAAAAAAATAGCGAAGCAAAAACATAAAAATCAAATCAAAGCGTAGGCATTAAAGAAAGCATCAACTATAATATTACAAATTAATAAATAATAATGCAGAAACACACACACACATACATTTTTTTTTATATACATACATAACATTTAACAATAATTCATAATAATAATAATAATAAAAGAAAAGAAAAAAACGCGTAAACCGTTTCAAAAATCATTGTAAGTCTAAGCAACAACAACTACAACTAAAATCGAAAAAGCGAAACATCATTATTATTAAACATTAAAAAAGAAAACTAAAAAATAGAAGAAACAAGAAAATTATTTAAATCAAATTCTTAAAAATAATAAAATAAAAATCAATTTTCAAAAGCATTACAAAAGAAAAAAACTCTAAATGCCGCATTGAAATGTTTCAATTTTAAAGTAGCAAACTATATCAAACAAATCTTAAAACTAAATCTGAGAGAATGTCAAAGAAAAAAAATCAAGAAAAAAAACAAAAAAAGAAAAAGATAATGCAGTTAGTTGGTGTTCAGTGTGTAAAAAAAAAATAAAACGCTTTGGAAAATGAGAAAAGCTAAAAAGAGAAGAGAAAGCCTCTCTCTCTCACACACACACACACAGAATAGCGCTGTCTCTGTCTCATGATCAGCTCGCACATAACCTCAAAAATTCGATAACAGTTAAAAGCTAACAATTATATAGAAAGATATATAAAATATATATAAATAGATATACATAAATGTGCTAGGCTATAATATAAATGTTTCTTATGGGTGTATTTATGTAATATATATATAATATATTTACTAAATGTGGTGGATCGTGTGTCTGTCTCTCTATATATATACATATATGATAAAGATTAGGCTACACACTCTCTATATACATACATACATACACATATATTCCTACCTAAAACAGATTGTAATCAAATTCAATGTTGTGTTTTCCTTTTTTTTTTGCAATTCGCCCCGAATTTCAGTGCACTTCTCAGCCTTGCAGTGAGTAAGTGAGAGTGATAGAGAGAGAGATAGAAAGCGTGGGAGATCATGCACAGCACTCGCACAAAAGCTAAGTGCTGTGACACTCGGCTATCCAGGGCTGCATTCGCTGATATTATGCAAACAACAACAGAGGACAAAGAAAATAAAGTTAGTTTTTATGATGTGGCTCGAGCTTCGTGTTTGGCAGCAGTTGGCTAACAGACCAAAGTAGCATTATTTACATAAATATTAACTATATAAATAAAAAAATATACATATTATACATACACACATATATCAGCTATATTTCTATTCAAAATTTGACTTTTTAATGTGTGTGTGGAACAAAAAATATTATTTTCGTTAAAGCGAAAAAGAAAAGGATAGAGAACGCGAAAGAGAGCGAGAGAGAGAGAGAGAGAGAGTACGATCGTAGACAGACTAAAATTAAGTTTATTTGATAGCTAAACAAGAAAGAAGAAGAAGAAGCACTTATATATATTAATAAAATATACGCTCTGTATTAGAATTTAAAGAATTACTTATCCGAAGATCGAGTGAGTGCTAACTGTTTATAACTATGTAAGTGTGCGTGTGAATGTGTAAGTGTGTGAGTGTGTGTGAATGATCAAAAACTAACCTCTAAAATTTATATGAATGTATACTTCTTATATACTACATATACATATAAATATATATGTATGTACTCTACTACCTAAAACTAAACTAAATTAAATGCTACTACTACTACGAGTATAAAATAAAATTAAAAAAAAAAAAACAAATATATAAATACAATTACAATTACAATTACCAACTACAATTACAATTACGACGATCTATAACAAAAAAAAAAACAAACTAATACCTTCCCCGTCTTTAATCCCAAATCCCCAACTTATATACAAAATAAAATACCAATATTTGTACATGCAAAAGTGTAACTAAAAGAATAATATAAAACAAAAATTGAATTTAAAATTCGTTCGGCTCCGTTCCGATAACAAATATTTTCAGTCTTAACTCGATGCAGTTCTCAAACTGTTTCGAATAATCCCCGAAAATTGAAATAACTAAATACGAGTATGAAAAAAGGATAAAAAACTAAAATGAAAATGTGTTTAAAATAATATTAACTGAATGAAAGTGTATTTCAATGAAGAATCGAATAAAACAAATGAACAAAATGATGTGCCGCATTTGACGTTATTCGTTCCAATTTTGGTATTGCCGAAAATCGATAGAGAGTAACTATTTTTTGTTTTTGTTTTTTTTGTACTATATTTTCTGTGATTTCTTGTGGCTCTTTAGAGCAGCGGAGTTCGTGGCTTCGGCTTCTGCTTGACGAACACGGTGCGAGTCCGGGCGTAATGCGGTCCGTAGCCACGGCCAAAGCCCGGACGCAATTTAACCGGATGCGGTTCACGATGGAAACGCACCATCACCTTGGCTATGATCGACATGACAACGTCGTGTTGTCCACTCTGATACAATGTGTCCAGATGCTCGAAATACGAATCGTAGCAAGCGCATTCGCGTTCTTTTGGCGACATCAGTAGAATTTTTGTATCGCGCTGAAAATCGGTTACAATCTGCAAATCATTCTCCATGAAGCGACAGAACGCTGGCGTCTCCGATTGCATGCAGCGAAAGAAACGATCCAACAGATCATAGCTGAATGCTCTTTGCGGCTGCCGTGGCGATTTGAATTTTGGCGGTTTCAATTGCGAGACAAAGCGACGCGACAGCGACGATAAATGTTCCATTTCACGCAGTTGCGACATCTCGTGCAGATGGCGATAATCATCGATCAGTGTGGTGCGATCGACGCCAACCGCTGTCAATTCCACATCTGTCAGGTTATCCAAATTATACAGTTTCGATAACTCGCTGTCGCTTAGGCTGCAGCAGCCCGTAAACTTTAATTTCTGTTTATTACAATCTATGTATGCATATTTTTGATTATTATTATAGTTAACTACCACGACTACCACTTACCGTTTGTTGTGTTGCACATGGTTATTTTTTGTCTATTGTTTTTGTGTGTGTGCCTATTCTATTGTCTATAGTTATCAGAATATATATACTATTTATATTGGAATTGTGAATTGTTTTTGTCTATGGAGTGAACAAATGAATCTGTTGTCGCTATGAATTTTTGTTGTGAATAACGCTGCAAAGTCGACTATTCCGTAGCTCGATTTGTTTTCGAGTTTTGAAAGGCGCTTCAAATTTAAATAAGTTGGCGCGCAGTCAAGTGCTCAAGCATGCACTTATCGATAGCTTTGAACGCAGCAGCTGGCTGACTGTCGTTGTATTTTTTAGTTTCAAAATTTATTTAAACGGTTTATAATACATGATTGTATTAAAATTCCATAAAAAGAATAAAATTGTGCTATTTATTGAATCTTTTACTTGGTTGTTTAAAATTACGCGCCATTGTATACGCGCTTTGGCAATATACTAATATACCGCATAAAGTTTAGCAGGTGGCAAGTATCGAAGTATCGATAGTACCGAGTATCGCCAACACTTATCGGTTTGAAAATATACTTTCTTTTATTTATATTTATATAACAAGATATATGGTGGAGCTTTGTTTTGATTAAAATTATGCGCCATTTTCTACGCGTTTTGGCAATATACTAATATACCACAGATGGCAAATATCGAAGCTTTTGGAAAACATCGATAGCAGCGATAGTGCTTACGATGTGTCGACACTTCTGCACCGCAACTTAGCACAATTTTGTTGAAATGTATTAGATTTTGTTAATTTGTTTTTATAGATTTACCTATAACAATATTCTCATAGTTTATGTTAAAACCCAAACCAGTTTTATGTTATAACGGCGCAGTGCAGTGAAAGGTACTCCAAACGAGCAGTGAAACAACAAAAATGAAGATGAAAAGCAGAGCAAGAAGAAGAAGAAGCAGCGGCAGCTAGCAGCAATATCTATTTCTATGCCTATTTGTATTTGTGTGTTTTTTTTTCTTTTCTGTTTGTTTTATCGCAATGCGCGATGTAGTCTCTTCGTCTTCGGTTACTTAAGCAAATTAGATGCAATAACAACAAGAGTGAGACAACATGACCGAGGTACGCATACGGCCGCGACAAGTGCTGATACTGATAATCGTGTTCATTGTGCTGCTTCTGATGGTCCATCGCAATGGGAAACGCACCTGCGATGGCCCCGATTACCTCCAGGCGATGTACACCCAGCAGCAGTCGGACACGTTGCCAAAAATCTACGCCATCACGCCAACGTATGCGCGTCCCGCCCAAAAGGCTGAGCTGACCAGGTAAGCGTCTAACTATAAATGTTAACTATATAGATTTAATCATTTTGTTGAACAGATTATCGCATATTTTCATGCTGGTGCCCAATCTGCACTGGATCATTGTCGAGGATAGCAACAGCACAACGCCGCTGGTCCGCAATCTCTTGTTGCGCGCTGGCCTCGAGAATCGCTTCACGCAGCTGAATATCAAGACGCCGCAAGAGTTTAAGCTGCAGGGCAAGGATCCGAATTGGATCAAGCCACGCGGCGTGGAGCAACGCAATCTGGCCTTGACGTGGCTGCGTGCCAATGCCAATGTGGATCGTCATGCCATTGTCTTCTTCATGGATGACGACAATTCGTATGCCGTTGAATTGTTTGCCGAGATGAGCAAAATCAAGCCAGGTCATGTGGGAGTTTGGCCCGTCGGCTTGGTTGGTGGCTTGATGGTGGAACGCCCGCTGTTGGATCAGGAGAATCGGGTGGTTGGCTTCAATGCTGCCTGGCGACCGGAGAGACCGTTCCCCATTGATATGGCCGCGTTTGCCATTAGCATGGATCTGTTCATCAAGTATCCGCAGGCGGTTTTCTCCTACGAGGTGCAACGTGGCTACCAGGAGAGCGAAATACTCCGCTACCTCACCACACGGGATCAACTGCAGCCGCTGGCGAACAATTGTCGCGACGTTCTCGTCTGGCACACGCGCACCGAGAAGACCAAACTTACTGCCGAGGAGGAACTCATACGCAAGCGAAAAAGATCTGACGAAGGCATCGAAGTTTAGCGCAGCTACTTAACTACTACTACTATATATGTATATGTGTATATGTATATATTTTAGACTCAGTGACTAGACTAGAGTCTGGCTATATAGAATTTATTGCCTTAACTACTACTACTGTAATATATAACTGTTTGTCCCAACTTGTTATTGTAAATGTCGCAGCATTCAAAGTTATGTAAAGTGATCTATTTTAAGCTCAATGTGTGTGTTCACAACTAATCAAGCATCCTGTTGATCCTTTCCCTGAATTGTAAAAGGATTCAAGTATTACCTCAGTCCTTAATATCAGATAAGTCAATGCAATAAACCCAACCATTCTATCCTTGTAACATCCTTTTGTTTCCTTGAGAAAGAAGGTAAGTATAGTTCAGGTATTGTATAGTAGCATAGCTTCTTTTTCTTCCAACTATCCAAAGCACATTCGATTCCTAATAAAAATTCCATAGCTTGCAAATAACTGTCGACCGTTTCTCGGAATTTTTAAAATTCCGATTTTGTGCACATCCGCTCTCTGCTGATTTATGTTCACCTGGTATTTCATTTGGTTCAAGTAGAAATTTTCAAGACAAATCACATCGAGATTTGGGCTTGTTGTTGTAATAATTGATGAAGTTGTTATTGTTGTTGTTGGCCTCTCACAGAAACCGCGAATGGCTAAAAAGTGTCACGTCAGCAGGTGAAATACCAGGCGAAGAGAATTCAGCAGCAAGTAGCTGTACAAAGAGCTGGTTCAGTAGCGCCATCTATGGGATACCGTTGGAACCAAGCTTTGAAATGACTCATCATTGTGGTCTGAGTGAAAGTTATCTTCGAGATTTTGAGTCACAAAATGCGCTTATTGTTGTTGTAAATATTGATGTTGTAGTTGTTATTGTTGTTGCTGGAATTACTTATGTTGTTGTTGTTGTTGTGATTACTGATGCTGTTGTTGTTGTTGGACACTTGAAGCCACGGAAAAAGGCCAAAAAGTACGACGTCAGCAGGTGAAATACCAGGCGAACAGAATTCAGCAGCAAGTAGCTGCACTAAGAGCTGGCTCAGTGGCGCCATCTATTGTAAGTCATTGGAACCAAGCTTCAAAGATCACACCCTAAAAGTATGCCACACAAATTTATTGCTGCACATTGCAAATTGCAATGACGAATTAAATCGACTCATCCTAAAAGTATGCCACATAAATTTATTGCAACATTTGCAATGACGAATTAAATTGACACACAAATTGTTTGCTGCAGCTTACTTGAAATTAAACACAATGGCGAATTTTTTTTCAGTTTTGATAAATACGACTTTATTTTCCAACGATTCATGTTCGCTGTTTATTTATATTGTTCTTTTTTGTCAATGTTTTCCATTTTTCAATGAATTATAAAAAGCTACACGTTGATGATCTTTTATGAATTGTTCGTTCACGTTTCATGGCCATATTTAATATGCTGCGCTCCAAAAGCAGTCCTTAAATTTCATCATATACATAATTACATATCAGTTATGGTGTAGCTTCTTATACATTTTGATAGTTTTCTTTAGTAATTCTTATATTAACACACAAAAAATGTTTTCTTTAACTTTTTTGTTTCTTTCTGTTTATTTTTTTTTTTTTGGGTTTTTGTAGTTTTCTTGTTTTGAATGTTTTGTTTTGTTTTGTTTTTTGTATAATATTTTGTATATTATTTATTTATTTAAATAGTAGGTAAAAAAGCTCTGACAAGGCGCTTGACTTAACTGGCAACAGAAGCTACAAAAGCTTTTGGCAAAGATCTACAACTCAAGGACGAAACCAAGCACGATAAATAATGGATAGAACTCAAAAAGAAGGAGAACAGCTATCCTCGAAATTCCGAGTTCCTTATATCCATGCAGATTTTGAGCTGAAATTTGGATGAATTCGAGTGAATTTGAATTAAATGCCGATTCGATATGCTTCGTATGAGAAAAGGACAAAAGCAATTGCAGATTGGAAAGAGAGAGATTAACAGACGGACTCTCTGCAGGGATATAATTCAATATATATATTGGATGTTGTGTATATATAAGTTGTTTATAGTTTTTCATTTGGTTTTTATTCGTGTAGACAAAAAAAAAGAACTTACTTACACAATAATTACATATACATATTTTATTATTTAAATAATTTTTGATTTCTTACTTACAACTTGGTATTTGTTTTTGTTTTTCTTTTTTGTTTTTATACACACACATATAAAATCTAATTAAAAAAAAAACGACACGGGAGAAAATACTTTAAAAATATATCATTGAGTACATAATTTCAATTTGTGTTTTTTTTTGTTTGTCATGAAATGGAACTAAAATTATATAAAGTGAAATGAAAATAAAAGTACAATTGTTTTGGCATTTTCATAGTTGTTGTTTTGGGTATTTCGATAGTAGTTGCATAACAATCGATGTTATCTTTGGCGTACTATCGATAACATTGATAATTGTGCAACTATTGATACACACACATAAGAATTTGTTGAATACACATTCATATATTATTATTATATTGTTATCAACTTCATTTCCATTTTCAATATCAATTTCATTTTCAACTTTAATTTCAATCTAAACCATGTACATTGAGCATTTCGATTACAACTATCGTTAGATTAGATAACTATTTATTCGTACTGCGCATTAAGTATATCAATTTACCAATAGGAAACCAAATCTTAACTAAAATGCAATTTTCAAATCATGTGATGCTGTGTGTGTGTTTTGCAAAAGTCTTTTCTTTCAGTGTATTTAAGTACGTACTACGAAATGTGAGACAGAGAGAGAGAGAGAGAGAAAGAGGGGAAAAGAATAATCGATGATGTAAGAAAACTTAATGTTACAACTTATTTATGGCATGTTTAAGTTAGTTAAACTAATGTTTAGTTGATTCTCTCTTAAATTTTGCTCTCGTTTTTTTTAAATGCTAAATAAATGTATTTATTTTTGTTGTTGTTCATTTTGTTTTCATTCATGTTGTAAGGCATTAATAATTTAAGTTTATGTTTAAGTTTAAGTTTTAATGTTCAACTTAACCTACATGTTTGCTTGAGCGATAGAGAGAGACAGACAGACAGAAAGAGAGAGAGAGAGAGAGGGAAAAGTGAAACTCAAAAAAGCTTTGCAGTGAACAGAAGAGTCAAGCAACATGGACATATGAGTGTGTGTGTGTTTGTGATTTTTGTTGTTGTTGTTGTACTGAGCTTAAAAATATTCTATTTAGTTTAATATGTTTATCGTATCGTAATATAGTTAGACAAAACTAAAGAAAACAAAAACTGAACTCAGATGCCAATCGAAATCGGTTTACATACATATTATATATATATATACTATATATCATTATTATGTGCTGTTCCCAGCAGCTTTTGGCTTTGGTTTTCCGTCCACTTTCCGCTCTTAGAAGTAGATTTCTTTTCTCTTTTGTTTTTTTTTTGGGTACATCATCTTCTATGTGGTTTTGCATCGTCATTTCATATTCTTATATATTTTCTTTGTTATTGTTTTTAGTTTTGTTTCATTTTGTTCAATACTATTCTCAGTTGCAATTTTTGTGCACATCGTTTCGTTCTTTCGTACTCCAAAGAAATTCAGCTTACACCGCCGAATTTTTGCCAATTATTTCGCCGCTGCGCGAATGCACGAAACGTCCATCAAACTCGATGGTTGAGTTCTGTTTAATGCTGCCGGTGGGTGTGCGCAGTGGCTCCTTTTCGTCCCTGCGAAGATAAGTGAGAGAAATGCTTAAAATAAGTGTTGCAAAATGACTGCAAAGCTGCGGCTTAGAGTCAGAATTAGAGGCGAACATATCAAGCTAATTGCTACAACACTCAAGGCTAAGCTAGAGCATAGAAAATATAATTGCTAGAGCACTCAAGACAAAGCAATAGAGCATATGCAAGCTAATTGCTACAACACTCAAGCTTAAGCTAGAGTGCGTAAAAGTTAACGGCTACAACACTCAAGCTTAAGCAAAATCATATCAAAGTTAACTGTTACAACACTCAAGGCTAAGCTTAAGCTAATTGCTACTTACCGCTGGAGAGGAACAACTGCTTGCTTTCTTCAGAGTTGGACAACAAGCAGTTAACCCTCTGCCGACTCTAAGGACAACAAGCAGTTGACCCTCTGCGATGCGAAAACAAAAGAAAGAGAGAGAGAGAGCAAGCTACATACATGCTGTGCTGTGATGATCAAGGACTATGAATAGTGTTGGAAAACGAAAGGAAATGATAAAGACAAACAACTACAAGAGAAAGAGAGCAGGAAGAGGAGCAAAGAGAGAGAGAGAGAGAGCGAGCGAGAGAGATAGACTGATATATATAGAGGAATGTACGTACAATGGCGATGTCACTGGTGAGCCGCCGAGCTTAACTGGCGGCGGCAGTGGTAACGGTGATGGTGGCGGCTCCTTAACCAGCTGTCCACTGCAATAAGGTAGCGGGAAACGCCAACCGTAAAGACTGCTTGGTTAGATGGTAATTTGGTTGATTTTGGTTTTTGTTTTTCATTTTTCATTTTTGAATTTCGATTTTTTTTTTATTTTACAATTTTTTTTGGATTTTGTGTTGTGGATGTTGGATGTTGGATATTCGGATACGAGTTAAGAGAATCGAGAGAGAGTATAGATAGTATATGGAGTTGGTAAATGTGATGAAGACAATGATAAGAGGCAATGATTTTGAATGTGAATGTTAATGAGTGTTTGAATGTGAATGTGAATGAGTATCGTGATGGATGGCAAATAAGGTGACACAAATGATAGATGTAATAATATGTATATAAAGTTGACACACAAATACAAATATTAACATTAAAGTAACATCAAAAATGGTTCTTTGTAGTTTTTGGCAGCCAGTACGAAAAGTTTTACGAAGGCACTTGGCAAATGAGATGGAAGCTAGACTTTAAGAAAGAGCAACAGGTAACTGGCTGCATACTTATCGATATTTCTATCGATATATTTTTTGTTCAACTACAGCTGACTTCGAATCGGATTCCACAACGTTTAATGAGTGATTAAAATGAATTACTATCGATATTTAATTACTAAAATGCGTATGTATAGGAAAAGCTTCTAAATTGTCATCGATATCGATATCGATTAGTGATAAACTACAGTGGAATTCGACTAAAGCAGACACACACAAACAACAAAGGAAAAACAGTGTTGGCTAATGAAAATATCGAAACATATCTCGAAATAAGCTTAAAGTGTTCTTTGTCGGGATTTTTTGTGGGAAACCAAAAGTACAAAATTATAAGAGTGTGGAGTTTGGATTTGTATTGTGTTTTGGTGTACAAACAATTAATATTGCACTAAAAATGAAATAAACTTAAAGTGGAATTCAGTGTTTTGGCATGAGATTAAAGTTGTGGCAAATTTTTTTATTATTTTCGATTTTCGATTTACGATTTTTTCGTGTTCATTTTCAATTTGCAGTTTTCGATTTTTCGTGTTTATTCTCAATTTGGAGTTTTCGATTTTCCAATTCTTTGTTTTAATTCAAAATTTGGAGCTTTCAATTTTTAGATTCAATTTTTAATTTCAATGTGGAGTTTTCGATTTTTCAATTTTGCGTTTTAATTTTAATTTAGAGTTTTCGATTTTTCGCATTCATTTTCAAATTCAATTTGTAGTTAAATTTAGTTTGGTTAGACGAATATTAAAGAGTTTCGATTAAACAATAGAGATTTTGGACGCGCATAAACCCAATTGTACTCGAAGTCCGGATGTTGAGAATTTTGGCTTTGGTAATTTTCGAAATTTCAAGTTTTTGTATAGGTTTTAATTCGATTTTTGTTTTTTTTTTGTAGCGGTACAAATCGAAAGGAGGTAGAAATAAATGAAACAAAAGAAAAAGGAAAGATGTAGAAACTTTAGGATTTTCATTTCATTTCATTTTTTAGTGCAATATTCATTGGGGTAACTCAGAAGTAATTCGAAATTTGAAGAATCTAAAAATTTGTTGCTTACCTGCCGAGTTTCGCCTCGTCATCGATCTCCGATGGCGATCGCTTGGCCTTGCGGCACATGGCGGCCATGACACCCATGTGTACCGTTATGCAGCAAAGCAGATCCACGATGAAAAGAAGAAGCATCACGCCCCCAACGGCGATGCCCACAATGGCGGCCGAGGAGAGAACTGGACGATCAGCGACTTGGATGACATCGATACCTAAATTTGATGTTGTTGTTGTTGTTGTGAGTGAGTGCAAGATCGGGCAGAGAGTGAGAGAGAGAGAGAGAGAGAGAGAGAGAGAGCGGGTAGGTGCGAAGAGTTGGGAAGGGTGGCAATTGATTAGTAAATTGTCATTCAAATCTTGCATAATTAATAGATCGATTATATAGTAGATATATATATAGAGTATATATTTAACTGTATACTAAGATAAGTACTTCAACTATATAGCATACTTTTGCACTTTTGACTGCATTCCACGCTCTTCCACATGGAATACACCCAAGTTAGTGTAACTAACTCAAGATCGCTACGATCCATAAATATATTGTATATATTATGTATATATTAATAACTCGAGTTGCCTTAAATGTTGTTGTTTTCGGGGTATATTACGAAATCTGTAACTGTTTGTTGTTCATTGAGTCTTTTGGAGTTTTTGTACAAACATATTTTACATTTTTGTGTGTGTATTTTGGAGAGAAATTCAAAAAATAATAAAAGAGAAATATAATATAAGATTTGTTTAGCTAGCAAAGTGTTTCGGCAAGCCGAGCATTTTTTATACGCTTGATGAGGAAATATTTATTATTCATAGAAGATCGATAATTATATAGTGCGGACTTAAGCCGATTATTATTAAATCACATGCAATTCATTTTCCACCTCAGCAAGCGCATCGAAATTTGAATCAAGTTTTTCGAAAACAAGCAAAATAATAAGTTCATACAGTAAAGCTAAAAAAAAAGTCAGTATATAAAATATTAATGTACACCAATTGTTGCCATAATCGAAATAATAAGCATTTTCGATAACTTATCGATAAAAATTGTTAAGACAAAATCAACACAAAAAATTCAAAGTCAAATTCAAATAAAACATGCAGCCTTCTTTTGTTGGGAAGCGGGATCGAGAGAGAGAGAGAAATCTTTATATATAAGAGAAACTTGGGGAAAGTGTGAGAGAGAGAGAGAGAAAGTGAGAAAGCGCACTGAGAATTCGTTTTGCTAAAATTACAAGTAAATAAGCCAATAAGCCAAACAAAAAAAATTTACAAGCAAAAGCATTTCAACTTAGGAATTAATTTCAAGTACAAGTGTGGAGAATACTAATAAGCGTTTTGTGTGTGAACGATAACGATAACGATAACCATAACGATAACACTTAATATAGAATTCATAAAGTACAAATACAAATACAAAATTGATCGGTGCGCTTCGTTTACCAATTGCAAAAGAATTCGAACAGAATTGATTTTTAGTTACAAAACGATTTATCGATTATCGAAAATATTATTATAATAATTATAAGTATTTAATTGTATTAAATATATTTAAATTATTGTTTTGCTTTCTTTGGGTTTTTCGTTTGGTTTCTTTAAATAATTGTAAGTATTTTGTTAGTGACGTTTGTAGTCGATGCATTAGTTATGTGGTTGCTGTTAGTCGATAGATATCGATATGCATTGGGTGTGTTAATATCGGTTAATTGTGTGTGTGTGTGTGTATTCTCTAGATATTATATTATTTAACAAACTAATTTGTTGCATATTATCCATATTACCTGTTGGCAGCTGTGCGACGTCTTTACTTTAAATTCTCTTGTTTTTCTATTAGTTTCGATACATCGATATACTTATCGATTACACACACAGCCACACACACTCGCACACATTGAAGAGACGAGCTTTGATTTTGTTAAAGTTGTTTCTTTATTACCCAAAATGAACTGCTTACTTCTTAAGAATTATTCTTTTCGGTTTTTTGTTTTGTTATCGATTTGTTTTTCATTTCTTTTTATAAGATTGCTTACAACATTTATGACACTTATGCGGTTTTTTAGTTTATTTTTCCTTTTTTTCGTGTAGTTGTGTATTACGGATGTGATGTGTGTGTGTGTGTTCACAATTTATTGCGAATATATATTTAGTTATGTTTTCTCATGCTTATTATCGAGCTTGGCTTTCATGCGTGTCAAACACATTTACACATGTAGGTGAGAGAACGCGTAGCTAAACTGCTTGCTCAACTGCTTGACAGCTGCTAATCGTGGCATAAAACTTATGTACAGTTGCTGATACGATAAACTGCTTGCTCAACTGCTTGACAGCCTCTCTCGGCGATTCTCAATATGTAGTGCTGGCCAGTCATTTCTATTTATTATAATTCTTATACCATTTCATTAAAACTATTATTTCTTCTCTCGTATTTAACTAGTGTATTTATGCCTCACAAAGCTAGTTAAAAAAAAATGAATGAACAACAATAAATCGATCTGCTCAGCAACGTTAGGCGGGCTGAATTATTCTCACTAACTATATATTGTATTTATATAACTTTTGTATATTATAAGTTATAAATGGAATTACGTTTTTATCGATAGATATCGTTATACTCGCATATACATATATATGTATACATATATATTTAGCTAGAAAAAGTTGTTTTTTTTTTGTTGCTTACTAAAAATTGTATACAGGAATAATTTGTCTAAGTTGAACTTGTTTTATATATATATATGTATATGTATATGTATGTGTAGTTCAATGAGCACATTCTTTAAGCTTAATACACCATGTGAAACAAATTCGTTAGTTGGAAACATCATTTTTCTTTTCGTTAGGTGGAAGGGGGATAGGAGAAAGGATTTGCTATATAGTCCAGTGTAGTCATTGATGTATTTGGTTTTTTTTTTCTTTTAACATATTATACTTTCAGTTACTTATTGTCCCCTTAACGTATACATTCAATGGTCGAAACAAAAACTAAACCACAAATCTGAAACTGACACAATTTGGATTGCATTCAAGTGGTAAACGGTGGAGTTCTTCACAACAACAAATAAAATATATTGGATAACAGGAAAGAACAGTTATAATCGGAAAACCGATTATATTAAACCCCTACAGATCATCTGTTTGTAATCTAATATAATTTGACTAAATTTCATCGAGAGATTCGTAAAAAGAAACTATTTTTTTTTTTGTATACATCAATATAAATTTCCATTACATTATTATATAATTAAAATTCAGTGATCCAGTTGGTTCCCTTTATGTGAGCTATAAATTGAGCAAATGTTTGCAAATCAACAAAGAAATTCTGTAAATTTCAAATATTTTCTATAATTTTCTCCTTTTGTTTTCAAGTGTTTGTAAGAGTCTCTAAAATTTTGGGTATATTTGTTTTTATAATTGGCAGTGTGTATTTTCGATTGCGTATCAGCTTGGAAAGTTGTGTTTAGGGATTGCGATTTATTTGGGATATCTTCGAACCGAAGCTATAAACTAAATAACTCTTTTTTGAATTTAACAATTTTAAGGATTTCTTCTTAGCTTTCTGGACATACCGAGTATGATGAATATGTTTACTTTTTTTTTTTAGTATTTTCATATTTTATGCGTTTTTTTTTGTTGGTTGTTTCCTTTTGGCATTTAGCATTTGTATTTTGTACATTGAATGGAATCATATATAGCGCACATATTTAATGTTAAACACGCTACTGATATTTTATCATATGTATTTGTAGTATTTTGAATGCTGCTGTTTTTCATTATTTAGTATATAGTATTTATGTAGTATGCATGACTGTGGTATGTATTCTTTTTTTAATTGATTCTTTTTCCATTTGGTAATTGTCTCACTTAATATTATTTACAGTTCACGTCACGTTGTTAAAAGAGTAAAAAGAGTAAGACGAAAAAAAAAAACAACAACACTAGAGAACAACAAAAACTTGCAGCACATCGTTCGTTATCATCTTCCTCGTGTGTGTGATCCGTGTGTAAAATCCGGGCACTGCTTTACAGCTGTATCGTTTAAGCAGTGCGCGTCGTCAGCGGCAGCGACAGCAGCAGCAGGAGCGGCAGCAGCAGCAACTGTGGTGCAGTGATTGTTGTTGTGGCAAGCAGTGTTGTGGTCGTGGACAGTGCTCGTGTGGCACTGCTTGATGAATACGGATAGGGTTTGTCTGTATTTATCAGGCGGGTGGGGGGATCAGATTCACATTCGTGTTCAGATTGAGGTTGAGGTTCAGGTTCGGGTTTAATTTGAGTGGCATTTTTACAGTGGCATTTTATTGTTTTGTTTTCGGGTATTTGAAATGGTATTTTTTTTGTCGTTTCATTTTTAGCATTCAATTTGGGATTTAGATTCGTTTTTAAAATTGTTTTTGTATTTTGATGTAGTTGTTGTTGTTGTTTGGCATTGCACACACAGCGTAAAAGAGAGAAAAACAAAGAAAAGTAGTAGAAGAAAAAAGGAAGAAAAGGAAACACACAAAAGAAGATTTTTTGTTGGTTTCTTTCATTTGCTTGCAGTGAAATTATTTAGTAAGCTTATCGGATATAATTGACGACTGCAACAAATTGACGGGCGACGATGACGACGACGACGACGACGAAAGTTAACACAGAATGTGAGTCTGTGTGGGTATGTGTGTGTGTGATTGTTTTTGAGTGAGGTTAGTTTGTTGGTTGGTTAGTTTTGGCTTTGCACTGCTTGCACTGCTTGCGTGTTATCGACTATCAGGGAGAGTTGACACAGTTGAGTTATGTATGTAAGTGTGTGTTTGTTTGTTACGACTATGACTATTAGTAATATTATTATATTTTAGTATTAATATATGTATAAAAAATATCTATGTAGTTTTATTAATATCATACTTAGATGCAGTTAACTATAATTAGTCGAAATTATAAGGAAATTATTGTTTAGTACTAAAAGCGTGATGAAGAGAGCGAGCGAAAGAGCGAGTGAGATGAATGTAGTCGATATGCACAAACACACACACGCATACACAGTCATAGACACAGACACAGATACTGAGAGTGAGAGAGATGAGAGCAAAGAGAGCAAAACAGCAAGCAGCTAACTAAGAGACAGAACAAAAAGAAAAAAAAACATAGAGATGAGAGAAACAGAGTCACAACAGATGAGAGAGACAGAGAAACAACAAAAACGATACTGAGAGATCAACGGCTAAGCCGAAGTTTTAATACCCTCACCGATAAAGTCGCAACTACTGAAAAATAGTTTGCTTTCGACTTTTATTCGGTTCGGTTTGGAAATGAGTTTGCATTTGGTTTTTATTTGTATTTAATATTTATTTTCATTAATTATTTCTCGAATTTTTAAATTTAATTATCATTTCGCTTAATTCAAAAATTGTAACTAAGAAAAATGTTGTTGACACAGTAAATACAAAGGAAAGAAAATGTAGAATACACAATACAAAAAAATATATATATATGACGAATTACTTAATTGTTTGTTTTGATTTGTTTAAGATCTAGAAATATTACAATTAACAAAATGATTTCATTATTATTATTATGATTATTCGTTATTAATAATATCGATTAAAATTACGCATTACAATAAGTTGTTGTTTAAATTTAAAATTCAAATGTGATGAATGCACACACAAAAATATAAAAATTATATATGTATTATATGTTGAAATAAAGTTGGGATTATTTAGACATTATCGAGTGGTTGGTCGTGTGTGTGTGTGAATTTAATATTATTTAATAATTAAGTAAATGCTTACGAATTGTATTTAAAAAAAATAATGTGATAGAAAAAAGTTTAAGCTTAGCAACCGAGAGCGACGATCGATATTGCTTCAGTTCGAAAATCCCTTTATTTTGGCATCTGTTGGTCACACTTTTTCGCAATATTTATCGTTGTTCTCAGGGCTAAGCCAAGTTCAGACGCGCTCTGAGAGGAACACACACATACTAAACAGAGAATACAAAACACGCACAAAACACAAAGAGAGCAAGCGAGTGTTTATGAATGAGGGAGGATATTGAGAGAGCGAGAGCGAGAGAGTGAGCGTGAGAGGTTCTCTCATGGGGAGTACAACAACGAGTAAGCATACACTGAGAGTGTGCGATAGAGTGTGAGGAATAATTTGATGGATGTTGTGCCTCAATGTTATTGGACAAAAGTTGCCTATAAAATCATTTATTGATTGGATAAACGGACGATTTATTCTTTCAAAAGAGAGCGTTTTCGGCCTTGGAATGTAAATCACGATTCGTTTGTTGTGTGACCAAAGACAGAGAGAGAGACAGAGAGATATTTTTGGGGGGGGGGGATGGAAGAAAGGGTCTTTGAGTTAGGGGTTAGCTTGAACGCAAACAACGCACAAAAGCATGCAACAAAAAGTAGTTTTTGAATCGATTCGATCAGATCAAAAATAATATGAGTAACTAAATAATAAAAGGGGTTGGCAAAAAATATATATTATATGTTGTATATATATGGATTACTATAGATATTTATAGTTATGTTTAGCACACACACACAAAACAAATCAATTCAAATCAAATCAAGACAGTATAAATAGGAGAAAAGTTTAGCAGTAGAAGAAGTACTAAAAAACAAAAAGAAGGTAAGGCAATTGAAAACGCAAAAAAATAAACACTACAAAAATGTATGCAAAGTTATTGTACTCGCTATTGAATTGAATTTGAGTAATTGCTTCGTATATATAAATTATATGATATGTAGATACACACACATATAAGAGTATATGTTCTATACGATCAAAAAATAGTATCGGATATATATATATATGTATATATTTGTATATAAATGTAGATAGAAAGATATTCATAGATAGTATGCATGTATTTCAAGAGGATTTCTGTGTTTCTGAATTACTTTTTTGTTGTTGTTTTGTGTTTACTGAACTTATCGATTGTCGATTTTAAGGTTTAGATTTATCGATCAATTGATGGGGACAAGGGCGTGGAAAAGGTTCTTCGTTTACACTAACATTGAGGCTAGGACACTAAGTAAAGTTATGCTTATTGTTGTGGCCAGCGCAATGATTGTTGTTGTTGCTGTAGTAGTTGCTGTTGTTGATGTTGTTGTTGTGGTTGTGAGATGTTTGTGTAGCGAACTGACGCCGGAATTGTAGCCGGCCGAATACAGCAATGTGCTAAGATTATTATTGGCAGAATCGGACTCACCTCGTGTCGTCTTCATAATAATCGATGCCGGCGATGAATATCCGATCTCATTGTGCGCCTTCAATTCGATGCGATAGTACGTGTTGCCGCTCAGATCGGTCATCTGATACGATGTCGTCTCCACCACCTCAATTGTGTTGCACTGATTCTCCAGTTCGTTCCAGGTGCCGGCTATTTTAACGCCCTGTTAAACACAAGTGTTTGCAATTTAGATTTAATTCAATATGCAAGTGCTGGATATTATAGTAACAAAAGTTTAAAATATCTTTCATCAGTTCTCCCATTTACTTTCCAAAACAATACTTGCTTCCGCTTAATGTTTGTGTTAATAGTATGTCGCTAGTTTCAGCTTTTGCTCTTACTATCGCTTACTATCGGTTTACAATCTTGATTTTCGTTACATGCCCTAGCTTCATATCTTCTTACTATCGGTTACTATCGGAATATAACACGTGCTTAAAAGGTCTTTAACTAGCTCTTGAATAATTTTAGCTGATAACAATTATTATTATTTTGCAATTATCATTTATTCTACTACTTTCTCATCATCTTTTTGCTCAACTAATTATTACTTTGCAATTATCATATTTTATAACTAAGTCAACTTCTGAATATAAATGCATATTGATAGCTGCCTAATCTCAACCATTCTAGCTACTAACCAGTCAAAAACATTACTCTTCTCTTCACTTACCGGACAGTACTTGATCTGGTAGCGATCGATGGGCTCGCCATTGTCGGCTGGGACGCCCCAGCGCAGTTCAAAGTGATCGGAGTAGGGTGAAACAACGACGGGTTCCTCTTTGTCGTTCTGGACGGGGCTGTGCAGTGGCTTTGGCTCCTCGGGCGCGGAGCGACGTGGCGTCGACTGCTGCTGATTGACGCCCCAGTTGCCGAGACCCACTTGATTGCGGGCGGCAAAGCGGAAGTTGTAAACGGTCTGTGGCCTTAGACCCTCAACGATGTAGGGCGAGTCGGGGGACCAGCTGCGATTCAATGCGGTTGACCAATCGGGATTCCCAGACTCCTTGTACTGCACACTGAATGCGAGAATGGGCAAACCCAGTTCTGTGGCCGGTCCGATGATCTCAAAGGTGATGGTGGTGGCGGTCAATTGACGTGGCCGGGCGGTGGTGACCGAGTCGGGAATGCGTGCCTCCTTCAGTTGCATGTCGTGCTCGGCGGTGCCGTGAATGTTCGTTGCCACACACTTGTACGCCGAATAATATTGCCGAGTCACGGGATGGACAATGAGATCGCTGCGTGGTCCGGTGCCCTCGATCTTCAGGTTCGTATCGAACAGATCCTTGATGTTCCTGCCATTCCAACGCCATTCAATCGTAGCATTCGGTATACCCATGGCCAGACAGCTCAGATTGGCGACACGTTGCTCCCAGCTGAACACTGGCGGCAGATCCTTCATGTGACTGAAGTCTGGGGGGAATTCGACGGCAATGTGTCCGGTCTTGTAGGCGGTGTCCCCCTTGTTGGTGGCAATGCACTGATACAATCCATCGTCCTGACGCGTCGACTTCATAATGCGCAGCGTGCCGGAGCTCTCGCCACGTTCTTCGTCCTTGTGCTGTTCGAGGGAGATGCGTGCATCGTCCGATTGGAAGCCGGCGACAAAGGGTTCCTCGCTACCCCAACGACGGAAGGTAATCGCCGGTGCGGGACGTCCGCGTGCCCGACACGTGATGGCAATCTCCTTGCCGGTGACGCCAGTGACGTTGTAGAGCTCATAGACAGCGGGACGGACGAGGACATTCAGTTTGGTCTTCTGGTCGACTAGGCCGGCGGCATTCTTCGCCATGCACGTGTAGGTGCCATAATCCTCCTGCATCACCGAGCTGATGGTCAACAGTCCCGTCTGTGGATTTACCTGGAAGCGATCCGCTTCAGCGACATTCTGTTGCGCCGAGTCACGAATCCAGCTAATCTCTGGCACCGGTTTTCCCGTCGCTGTGCAATTCGCCGCAAATGGTTTGCCCTCCACAGCCTCGAGGGTTGTGGCCAAATGCGTAATCACCGGGGTAATGTAGACCTCAACACGAATGGTGCGCTCGAGGAGCTCGCCAGTGTCGATGACAGCAGCGCGGCAAGTGTAAATTCCATCATCAGTCTCCGCGACGTTGCGCACCAAAAGTCCATTCGCTTGCACCACATGCTTGGCGTCGTTGCGAATCTGCAAGGTATCGGAAATTGTTAATTTCGAACTATTAATTTAGTTACTTAAGTTCACTTACGGGATCGCCATTGCGGAGCCAATCGATGGTCGGATTAGGGTCAGCTTTCACTTCGCATGTGATCGTATAGTCGCTGCCCAAAATTGGGAATTGATTCTCCGGTGCATTCGTCCAGGTAATGGCAACTGCAAGAGAGCGAAAGAGGGAGAGAGTGTGGGTTAAATTTTGGTTAGTTATTGTTGGCTGCACATGGCGTATACGTAATGCCTGTCAGAGACACATGAAAGCAATTCAAGCATCAAGCGCAAAATCCAAAGATATTTGCGCGAATTTGTTAGCACAACTCGGAAGACTTGCCTTCTGCCTTCGGTCCCTTCTTTCCCTTTCCCTTAACTTGCCACAATTCTCGCTATGCGCTCCAAGGGTCACTAACGAGCCGGACGTCGAGGCATGCCAATAAATCTCTGTTGCAGCAACAGCAACAGCAGCAGCGAACAGAAATTGAAAAAATTGCAAGCTAAAATTCCTAAATCAAATACTTGCGCACAATCCAAACACAAACAGGCAACAGAGCAAAACAACAACAACAACAGCATGGACCCTGATGGGGTCCTGGACAAACCAGTCACCCATTCAACCAGTCAGCCAGTCAGCCAGCAAATCGAAGCTCAGGGGCCAGCCAAAGTTAAGGCGCAAAGTGAAATATTTTACACATCAAACTGTTTAATATCAACAGCACAAGCTGTAAAATGCAGTTGTCCAAGGAGTTGGGTGGTGGCGTGGAGGGGAGTGAAGCTACCCCTCACGTTGGGCGCCACAAAACATAGTATATCCTTGTGCCATGTGACTTTAACGGAATTATTTCACAAGCAAACCATCAATTTAAAATTATGCTCGACAACTTGGAAAGCGGAGGAGGAACGTTAAACTAGTAAGAAAGCTATAGTCGAGTGTGCTCGACTGTGAGATACCCGCTACGTATTTTGAATAACAGCAAAACTGTGTGGTATTATTCTTAAAATATATCACAAAAATACTAAAATATACCAACTGCAATATTTGGTATATTGATATAATACTACCTTCAAAATGCGGAATTCTTAGAATATACCAAATTAATATACCACAAAAATACAAAGCCTGTATTTGGTATATTAGCGTAATCCTACATTCAAAATGCTGCATTCCTAAAATATACCAGATTAGTATACCGCCAAAATACTAAAATAAATGCCAAGGGCTTTATTTGGTATATTGCGATAGTGCAGCATTTTAAATATACCATGTAGTACACAATACAAATATACTAAAATATACCAATATGTGTATTTGGTATATTGTATTGTATATAAGTACAAAATATATCGGATTGTCAGCTAAAGCCATTAAGACCCATAGTAAGTTGGCCTTTTTTGCCATAAAATTACGCTTTATGGGGTTGGAGATGATTTCTTCTGCCTGTTACAAACATTTCATAGAAGCACAATGTTAAAATACCTTTCAACCCTACGAGTAGCGGGGTATAAAAATGTTAACTGAAAGTTGAATTATTTAAATGATTTGCAATGAACTATAAAATTCAACATAGTTTGCTATTAGATTAAGAACTTGCCGCTTGGAGCTCAACTCTTGTAGGCTGTGGTTTCAGTTTTTGTGTTTGGTGTTTGGTCATCAGGTGTTGGCGATTGCAACTCGGAAGCGAAAGGCGTGCCCCGAGCTGCAAAAGAAGTTAGAGTTTTGCACTCATTTCCGCAGCGGAAATTGTGCAGATCGTTTTGCGGGCAACGAAGACTGGGATGGAGAGTGAGGGTTGAAATATTGCTGCAGTTTGGATTTGCTGAGCTGGCTTTCAGCATGTCTCTGTCTCTGTCTCTCTCTGTGTGTGTTTGTGCAGCTCAAATATTTACAGTTTATTTATAAATCAGTGTAATAACAAGCCATCTGTCTATCTAGCTGCGCTGTCTGTTGACTGTCAAACAGCAAAGCACACACGATGAAGAATGGAGAGTAAGGAAGGGAGATGGAGGTTAAAAGTCTTTTAAGCCAAATCCTAGCTGTCCGGCCTTACGGTTTTTTGGCCAAAGCCAAACGGAAACTTGTGTAAAAACATTTTCTATTTTCCAATTTTATTGGCAGTGCAAGTTCTTTCTGCACTTTCCTCTCTCTCCCTCTTCTCTCTTCGACTCCTGAAAATAAATAAAAGTTGCTGTCGAATTTCCTCTTCAGCTGGACTCACAGTTTGCCCAAAGGCAAACAAACTGCAAGAAGAACCTTGTTGTTGTTGTTGCTGTTGCATTGTCGTTGCGTGTGAGATTTTGTTGTTCAAACACTTTTCGCTGACGTCTGGCAACACAGCAAAAGTAACAGCAACAGCAACAGCAACACACATGAAAAAAAGATGAACTAGTTTACAATTTCATTATTAGTTTGAACAACGACATCGACAACTAGGAAACGACAAGGATACGAAGGACATGCGAAGAGGACACGGCAAAGAAGACATTCCAGAGCAAAAGCAAAAGCAAAAGCAACGTCGCGTCGCCGTTGCAACTTATTGAAAAAGTTGCTGCAACTGCAAAGTGCAAACTGGCAACTGGCAACTGGAACTGCAAGCAAGTGCAGCAAGTTATTAAAAATCAGTTGCAATTGGATTTCGTGAGCCACACACACACACACACACATACCACAATTCACAAATCTCTGTTTACTCTCTTTCCTCCGACACACAATCCTCGCTAAATTCTTGTCCAGTCAAAATCAACTAATGAGCTTAGCTCTTAGCTCAGCCCGCATGCAATATTCAAATATTCAATGCCTTAAAGCTGATTGCTATGGTTGAATGAGCACACAAAAGCTGACTGCTTCAAAGTTGGCCAACAATGAAAAGTGTTTTCAAAGAGAAGCGTAATTTCATTTCAAAACTTGACATTTTTTTAAATAAAATACAATTATAAATTTAAAAATTTAATAAAAAAAAATTTCGTATATGACGGACAAAAACTGATTGCTTGGGAAAATTGCAAAAAAAAAATTCGATTTTTTTTTAAATTGAAACACAACTTTAAATTAACTTTTATCCCGATTACAGAGCTCACAAAAGCTGACTGCTGCTTAGGCTTAGGAAAATGTTTCAAAGTTTGGAAACTATTAAAAGTGTTCTCAAAGAAAAGCGTAAAAACTTGAAATTTTCTAAAATTAAAATAAAATTATAAGTTTAAAGCTGATTGCTATGGTTGAATAAGCACACAAAAGCTAACTGCTTCAAAGTTTGCCAACTATGAAAAGTGTTTTCAAAGAGAAGCGTAATTTCATATCAAAATTTGACATTTTGAAACATTAAAATACAATTATTCAATTTAAATTTATTAAAAATTCTTGATGCATTTGCAGTCAGACAAAAGCTGAATGCTTTGACTTGAGAAGTTAATAAATGTTGTTTGAGAAATTTGGAGTTTTTGAAATTAGATAAAAATAAATTCTTTTAATTCATTTGAATTACAAAAAATTGCAAAATATTCAAGTTTTCATTTTGAAATTTGATAAAGTAAACAAGAGCTTTAAATTAACTTGAAGCCAGTTTAAATATCTTGCTGTGGCATTTTCAATCTCTTCTTTTATGTATTGAGATATCTCATTGGATATTTTTAAATTAATCACTAATTTATATTGTGAATAAATTAATATAAAATAATTGTATTTTTTCTATGGAAATTCTGGTATGCGTATTTCGAGGTTCACCACATAAATTAGCTTTAATTACTCGGCCGAGAAGTTTAGCAGTAAGGGATTAAGATATTTGAATACCACTTAAATGCAGAGTGAGAGAGAGAGAGAGAAAGAGAGAGAGAGAGAGAGAGAGAGAGAGAGAGAGAGAGAGAGAGAGAGAGAGAGAGAGAGAGAAAGAGGGAGAGACATAGAGAGAAAGATGGAGAAAGAGGAGAGAAATCAGCTTAGCCACTTAATAAATGACTGACAGAATGCAACAAAATGTTGCAATTAAAATATTTATCATGAAACCTAAGTAAACAGGCAGACACACGCATTTGTTGTGTTGTGTGTGTGTGTGTGTAATTTATGAAGTTTGAGATTTGCCACATTTTGTGGCAAATGCGCTTTAAGGCCTTTAATAAATGGCTGCATAACGTAGTGGCATATTGATTCAATGCAACACGGAGCGCGGAGCGGAGGGCGTTGACAAGGGCAAGGCATTAACTGTGCAACATGCCACACGGAGAGCACTGCGAGTGGCATGCAGCAGCAGCAGTAACGTGGCATCGTGGTCCAGTGCCGAGAACTTGAAGCACTTTGGCAACATCGGAAGTTGCCAGTTGCCACAGTTGCCGAACGTTGCGCCACTCCCCTCTTTGCCACCGCACGCTGCACAAGTTGCAACGGAAGTTTGTTTGCAGCATATGCATTTATTAAAAGCATAAATATTGAAATATTAAGCTGTGAGTGGCACAAACAACAGAACACACTCGCTCCCTAGTCAAATAGTGTGTGGCAAGCACCTAGAGAAGCTGCAACTTTTGGCCGCCCCTCGAGTCCAAGTAAATGTTGCCGCTGCTGTTGTTGTTGTGGCAAGCTGCAAGAATTGCACGTCGTTCCTGCAATTTGCACTTTGCTTCTGCCATCTTCTCTCTCCCTACTCTCCGCTCTTATTTGCTTAGCTAAATGCAACTTGTGAGTTGTCAACACACATCGAGACAGCAACAGCAGAACACATACGCTAAATTTGTCCAAGGATGAGACGGGGAGAGGGGGAAAGGAGGGGGGGGAAGGTTGTGTCATGTTGGCTGTTGATAACTAACTGATGTTTGAGCTAAGCTTTGCGGCCATATTGGACAACGATGCTTACTCACAGCTTTACACATTTACCAACACTACTCAATATAATGACTTGGATATTCGTTGAGCACACACGGGATTTTGATAGAGGCCTTTAAAATTGACTTGAAGTGCACATTTACCAACACTTTTCATTCAAGTTAACTATTGCTTACTATATTTTTAAATTTACCAACACTGGACATAATAGTGAACAAAAGTATTCAAGAAGCATTCTTAATCGAATTTAGCTACATTGTTCATCAACACAATCTATTCATGCATTTTGTTCATAGCTTTGCACATTTACCAACACTACAAATTACGAGTATGATTTTCTTTAAGCACATATTGCTTTTAATAGAGGTATTAGAATTTAGCAGACTATTGCTGACTACGTTTTGTTTAAAACATTACCAACACTGTACGTAATTATGGCGAGCATTCTATGACCACAAACACTGCAGACTATTATTCTTTATAAAAATGTTAGGTTATGCTAAAGTAATCATATAATATATCAACAACAAACTATTACTCCCTAAGTTTTGATTTGAAACATTGTGCATTTACCAACACTGTAAGAAATTATGGCGAGCATTCTATGATCAGAAACATTGCTGACTACCTTTTGTTTGCAACTTTGCACTCACTAAGTGTTGAAATATGCTTAAAGTGGTCATTTAACAACACTGCTGCTCTTTAGAACAATCCACTTTCTTTCACTATTTGGCATATGTTGGTTGTTATACAACACTGTGCGGTAGCGAGTGTTGTAATCGCATTAGCATTGCCTTATTTAAACTTTCAACTCTGCTGCTGTCTCTTTTCAATTACACACACACACGCACACATCGCTTTGACCTGTGCACAAAGAGCAAACAACAAGCAACAATAGACAGAAGCAGAAGAAGAAGCAGAAGCAGAAGAAGAAGAAGGTTCTGGTTGCATTTGGAATGCTCAACTGTGTGTGCACAACATATCTGCCAACATTGGTGGCATCTCTCTCTTCTATGTAGGTGCACACTGCAAGCAGTGCCATCTCCCCATCTCCCCCTTCCTCCTCCCAGCTGTCCACCCTTTATCTGCACCTTTTGTTTGGCTTGCCAAGCAACCGCTGCTGTGGCGTTCCATATCAGAGGCACAAATTGTTGCGTAGCAAAATATTTGATTTCATTTCAAACGCAACGTCGCTTCAATGGAGTTTCGAGTTAACATTGCAACCTGCACTACTCTGTCTCTTTCCCTCTCTCTCTCTCTCTCTTTCTCTCTCTCTATCACTCTTTACTACTTCGATGGAGCACTTCTTTTGCTGTTGCTAAAGTTGCCGAGTCTGTAAATTCTTCACATGTCGCACCGTTGCTGTTTGCTGTTCGTGTGTGTGTTGTCCAACCTTCTCGCTCTGCGTTGACCCGGGTCATGAGTGTGTTGGGGCGGGTGTGTGTGAGGGGGCGTGGCAACGTGTGCCGTGTGCACTTTAAATTGCTTAGAAAAATCAATCTTGTAAAAGTTTCGGAGCTGCAGCGCCACTTATGTGGACTTTTCTAAAGCTTCGCCAGCAAAGTTAACGAGCCAGCAAACAGTTCCTCTCACTCTGTGCGTGTGTGTGTGTGAGAAAGTGTGTATGCTGTTGTGCCTGCTTTGACTGCTTATTGGCAATGTCTTTGCTTAAAGTCACATTCATTTTGTATTCACTTCGTGGCTTAACAACACTTGATACTCGACACTAGACTCTAAGCAATCCTCACTCGTTACTCGTTACTCTTCCACACGTTACTCGTTCACTTCTTACTCTTTCACTACTCTTCTCTTATCGTTATGTTTCCCGTTCGATTGTCTTCTTACATCTGAAGTAATCACTCAACTACGTGCTCATTTATCTACACTCGTCGCTCGCTATTTTTTATTCGCTACTCTTTACTCGTCATTTGTTACATACATAATGTCATGTACTATATTATTCGAGTATGTAACAGAAATAAGGCAAATAATCGTTACTCGCTAATCGTTATTTTCTACTTGCCAATTATCTTATAAAAAGTCTAGTAATAGCTACTCTATTTGATCAACTCTCGCTACATTCGCCACCCAATCGATTATTCTCATCACTCGTTACTCGCTACTCTTTCACTCGTTACTCTTTCACTCGTTACTCTTTCACTCGTTACTCTTCCACTCAATACTCGTCACTCGCTATTCTCGTAATTATCTAATAACAATTATAGCAAACGCTAAAATATTTGATCATCTCTCCGCACTCGCCCCTCTTTACTCGTTACTCACTACTCGTTCGTCGCTTCATAAAGTCACCCAATCGATTACTTCTTTATTCTATAAAAACTAAATCAAGTAATCACCTTAAACTACTTGCTCATCTCCTAGCACTCGTTGCACTCCAGTCTCAACCAGCTTTTCGCTATACTCCACTCTCTACAATCCACTCGCTACTTCATGTCCCCTACACATGCTTTGTCAATCGAACTAATCAAAAATGCAGTGCAGTGTAATAATTTCATTCTGCCAAAATCTCTTTGACTCTAATCACTCAACTGCTTGCTAAACTCTAGATGAAACTCCACAGTAGACAATACAAATTGATAAGAGCGAGTGGCGAGTGCCAGGGACATGTTGTGGCCAGCTTTTATCGTCAACGTATGCATGACATTCGACAATCTAATGCAATTTTACACTTGTTTTGCTCCTCACAAAGGTGGAAGATGAGACATGACAACTCAACTGCAGTTATTTTTATTGTCAGCAGCAGTAAAGAGCTTTGCAGCTTTGTTTTTCCCTTTGGTGCGGTGCAGTTGAGTCTCTTAACACATACACCTTTAGTGTGAATTCATCCTTTAAGCTTTGGCATGCATGAAAGGGACTTTAAAGCAGCAGCATTTCAATGCAATTTGATAAATTTCTATCTTGGGAAGCACAAAAGAAGTTTATCCTATTTTTATCCAGCAGATTGACTTAATAAAGATTTTGAGAGACGGAATTCATTTTGGAAATATGCGTACTAAATATTCGTTTTTGTTAGAAATTATGTTGAAATATGATTTCGGTATTTTGGGAGTTTAATAAATGGGAGTTTAAATTGCGAATTTGTGTGTGTGGCATCATTAAAAGCAAAGTCACATTCCGATTGTTCTCTTGAGCAAATATGCTTTCAGTGTTGCACATCAATCAGCATTCGAAACACCTTTAGAATGTTCCAAAATGTTGCAAATTTATGCTTGTGTCCAACATTCGAATGTGGGTCAAAGTGTGTATATAAATCAATTGTCTTCTAAACTTTGTGGAGCCTGAAGCGAAAGTTTTGCGTGCATATATCAAAAGTACAGTTGCTTACCATAAGTTTTAATTGAGACACTCGTCTGAAGCAATTCGGTATTTGCATACGAGGCGGTGCAATAATATTTCCCAGTCATTTCGCTCGTCAGCGAGGGTATCATCAAAGCCAAACTATCGCCGGGCAGCGTTTCCGTGTACATCGGTGGCTGATTGCGTCCCGTTCTGCATTTGGAAAGGGAGAAACATTTATATTAGTACAACTTCTCCTTCTTCTTCTTCTTGCTTCTGCGTATGTAATGTTTATGCTTATGATTATAATAATTGTTATGCGAGCGAGCAACGTTGTTGTTGTTGTTGTTGTTAGTATTGTAGAATGCTTTCTTGCTTGCTTCTGTTTCTCCTTCTTTTTCTTCATTTGCATGCCACGAATTTTCCTCCTTTCTTTCGCTTTGTTTTTTTGCACCCATAACAATTACAGAAAATTAAAAGAAAATTGCGTTTCTTTTTTCGGCGCATTTCCATTTATATTTCCTTCTTTCGAGGCAGAGTACAAATATCATTTCAGGTCAATGTTGTTTGACTTTCGACCGCCAGCATCGTGAAGAGCTTCAGATTCAAGTGCAAACAATTTATTTTTATGCTCAACACTTAGAGATTGAATCTCTAATTAACGGCAAACAAAGAGGGGGAAAGGAATGAAGATTTTGTGTTAATTAAACATAAACAGCTAAATTTCTGTTTTTTATTGATATTCTGGATATTTTAGCAGGTTTTGACTGGCAAAATAACAAAGTTAGAATGGTGTCTAGGATTCAGTAAAGCTATTCTATACTTTCAATACCCGAAATGTACTAAAGTATTGGTATATAGTAGTAGATTAATATACTAAATATGCATTACGGTATAGTTAAGTATTCTCTTTGGTATGCTAACTTTGCTTCAAATTTAGTTCTCCCTCAATTCTCTATCAATGTTGGTATATTTCAGTATTTTTGTATTATTAATTTTGCTACAGTTTCAATTCCCCCACCATACCAATAAATACTATTACACCAAATATACATTAAGGCATATTTCAGTATTTTTTTTGGGTATAATAACCTTGCTTCTTTTTAAGTAACCCCTCCATATAAATATACCAACTGTAGATTTCGCTCTATTTTTAGACTTTTGTTGATCTATTAACTTTGCTACCCCCTTCATATCAATATACCTAATAAACATTTCAGAATTTTTTTTAGAATATTAACATTGTGTCAGTTTCAGTTCACTCTCTATATAAATATATACCAATATACCAAAAATATACTTTACGGCCTCAGTTTCAGTTCTCGCTTCTTAGCAATATACCAAATATGTATTTTGGTATATTTCAGTATTTTTTAGTATATTAACTTTGCTTTAGTTTCAGTTACTTTTCCTTATCAGTTTTTATCAATATACCAAGTAAACACTTTAGCATATTTAAGTATTTTTTTGGTACATTAACGTTGGTTCAGTTTCAGTTCCCAATCCTTATCTTTGACCTTCCTCTTGATCCATACGCTACACACAATGCTTAATTTGCCGTCACTTGACAACCCTATCAACTGATTGTTCCAATCGCATCCCAAAAAAAGAAATAAGTAAACAATTTAGCCGCAACTGTTGCTCATAATGAGTCAGCAAATTCGAGAGCAAATTTTACAGCCTGCTGTCGAAAGTAATTGTACAAATTTTGCAATTAGCGATGCCAGCCAGATGCCTGGCAACCCTACGTGTGTGTGTCTGTGTGTGTGTGTGTGTGTGACAAACAATTTAACATTGCATACGCGCAGGCGTTGCGCATTAAAAACTTTTGCTGGCTGCTGCGCCATTTGCTTTGTTTGCCAAATTGGCATTTTGCTGGCAAATCTCTTTTAGTCAGCAAATAACAAAAAAACACAAAATACAATCGTACATAACTATCGAGAAGTGGAGGGGGGAGACAGAGAGAGAGAGAGAGAGACTAAGTGAGAGAGAGAGGGCAAAGCACACGTACTAATTAATTAAAAAACTTTTGTTGCGCAAAACTAAATATGCATGGCGCTTATAATTATTATTATTATGGCTTCGCATTGTAAGCCGTGTCGGTGTCCTCCCCTTCCCTTCCCCCAGCAACAGAAGAAGAAGCAAAACTTTTGAGTCAAACAGTTTGTATTATGCTTTTTTTGAGTTGAGTTGAATTGGGAAGCCAAGGCAAAAGTTTCAAACGCAAATGGTGAGCAGCGGCAGCGAGTCAGGTAATGCTTAGAGAGCTGAGTGAGTAGCACAAAACGAGTAACGAGTGACGAGTGTCGAGTTAAGCAACTCGTGACGAGCAATCATTGCTCGGAAACTTTGTTCTTACTTTGTTTAGAGCTAAGTAAGTAGCACAAAACGAGTGACGAGTAAAGTGTAACGAGTGACGAGTTTCGCAACTCGTAACGAGATTCAGGGCAATCATAACACACAAACTTTGCCATCTCTTTGTCGTTGTCTTTGTTGATTTCAATTTCAGTTTTTGGCAAGCAGCATAAACCCAATTTTAGTATTTCTGGCACACATATACCCTGTACAATAGGTTCGCCATGTGGTTGCTCTGACTGACAATGCGATTCTCTGCAGTCGAAATCATACAGCGTATCTGTTTGCCTAGACTATGGCGAACTAGCTTTTATTATTCTCCTCTTGTTATGCACTTGCTGAGGCTATCATAACTTTGTTTATACTTTTTCGATACCCTAAGCTGGGAGGAGTGTGTTGGCAAAGCCAGGAAAGTTGAACAGAAAGATTTATACTGAGTTCGAGTATTGTTATATAATTTAAAAGAAGCTGTGAATGTTTCATAATGTTATCGAAAATGTTATCGATCAGTGTCAATCAGTCTTTGTTTATACAAAGAGCGTGTGGACCAAGGCCAAGAAGGTAGAGCAGAAAGATTGCTACAAATTTTGAGTATTAAACTTTTCTATGAATAAAAATTATCAATGAATGTTTCTGAATGTTATCGATCAGTCTCGATTGTTATGCACTTGCAACTAAGCTGCTAAGCCAGGAAAGTAGAGCCGAAAATTGATTCTAAGTTCGAGTTTTGTTATACAATTTAAAAGAAGCTAAGAATCTTTTATGATGTTATCGAACATGTTATCGATCAGTATCGAGTGTTAACTTTGTTTATACACCGAGTGTGCTGACAAAGCTATGAAAGTTGAGCACGAAAATTGAGTTTAAAATTTAATTATAATGTTATCGAATGTGTTATCGCAATCGTTTCGTTATCGATCAGTGATTTATTTCCGAACTGTGAGAGCATCACATAGTCGACTTGAGCGAATTCGTGAACTAGTTGTGACTACTGTTTTTACGAGTGTAATTGGTTTTATATATTCCGAGAGTTTTGTGTGTTTATGTATGTATAGCCATCTGCATGTGTGTGTGTGTGTGTGTGTTTGCTTAGTGTAAATGTGTGTGTGTGAAGCATGAGCGCAACCTGCGTTCGATTTGAGATTCGCAATTGTTGCCAAATGCAACAAAAAAAAAAGAAAAAGAAAAACGGCTTGCTTGCTATTTGTTTGCCTTATCCACACACACACACACACACACAAACACACTCACATATGTATAGAGAAAACTCGTTGCTGCGCCCAAAATTATGCTAACAAAAGCCGTCGACGACAATGCCAAAAAAAAAATAGTAAAAGAAAGCACGAAAATTCGTAGGGAAAAAATGTGAGGGAAAATAAGAAAAGGAGAATGAAAAAAAGCGGGCAAAAATATGAAAAACTGTTGGAAAACAAAATCGTAACCGCATCGTGCCTCATGCCACATGCCTTCTGCCTCATGCCACATGCCCCATGCCCCATGCCTCGCATAGTGGCACAGCGGAAGACATTGTGCAAAATTTCGCTGCATATTTGCGTTGGATTTTTAATATTGCGCCAAACGGCGCACAACCAAACCGGGGGGTAAATGCCCAGTTAGAGGGGAGAGGAGAGGCAAGTGAGGGAGGGGCGAAGGAAACTAAAGGGGCACTGAAGGGGGTGGGGGCTGAAGGAAAGCCAAACAAACAAGAGCTTCAAAACAGTTACGCATACGTAAAAATCAAATTTTTGATTGTCTCCATGAGTGAGGAAGATAAAGAGAGGGAAGGGAAATAACGAGAGAGAGAGCAGAGAGAAAAGGGAGATAACGAGAGAGAGAGAGCAGAGAGTAAAGAGAGCAGCGACAGGAAGTCGCCATTTTGGCGCCTTGGGGACCAACAACGATTTTTTATTGCATTTCTTTGGCTTCGATGCGAATAAAGATGTCGTTTCTGCTCTGTGTTTGTTATTGCAAGCATTTTGGCATTGTTATTGAATGAGTCAAAAACGAAAAAAAAAGGAGAAAAAATAGCAAAAGGAATGCTGAGCGAGACTCGCTTAGAGCTGCATTTAAGACGCTTAAAGTTGCACTTTCTCAGCGATTGATAGAAACAGATTAAGTTGCGTGTATTTGGCGCCCAATTAAAACGCACTTAAATTACTAATGAGCAGTGGAAGAAAAGAGAGAGAGAGAGAGGATTAGATGTGAAATCTGTTTAACGAACTCGTTTTAAAACAGCAAGAAAGTATAAGAAGTTTGGCTTGAAAAACACTAAAAGAGATTTAACGAGACTTTAGCAAGTGCTGACGACTCATAATGAATAAAGAGAGCCGAAAAAAGTCCTGACTCTCAAAATCTATAATACTTTTTCAATCTAAATAATTATAAGATTCATATTTACGCTCTATATATTATAAGTAAAAGAACTGAATTTAAATTCAATGCAAAACTACCGAAGTGAAATCCAAAATCCATTTATTCGAAAGTACTTCTCTTATTCATAAAAATCATTTATAAAAATAATAGAAGTTCTAGTTTTAAAAGTCGAGCTTATTTGGATTTCACTTCAGTACTTTTGTAATATTTTTAATTGCAGTTCTATGCAGAAGATGATATAAAAAGTATAAATATGAATAATCAAATAACAGTCTTTGTTTTAAATACTTTTCAATCTATGCAAACGCAGTTCAATTACCTACCTAAAAGAAAATTGTAAATAACAGAAGTACAAATCAAAGATTTTGTAATTTTTTTAAATGCACTTCTATTGCTTAGAATATAAAAAGCAGACTTTGTTTTAAATATTTCATTCAATCTTCTCAATCTTATTAATTATCACATTTTTCTGACTTTTCTGTAGACTCAAAAAACCTTTTAAAACCTTTTATCTACTACAACTGTATCTTATAAATTTGTCCGATTACAGGGTATCATTTTGGTTTGCAACGTCAAGCGGAAATCGTTTACTTCAAATATAAAGCATAATTTATACTAGTTGAGACCTTTTAAATACATTCTTAAAACCTTTTAAAACTTTGCTTTCTGCTTCAACTGTAATTGATTAACTTAAGCAGTTCACTGTGCCCCACACCTACAGGGTATTATTTTTGTTGCGAAAGTGTGGAGTGGAAATCGTTTTACTATAAATAAAATTTCTCAATCATTAAACATTTAACTTTAACTTTACTTCCATCTTCATCTAAAATTGTTCAAGTTTGACCAATTACAGGGTATCTAAATTGCCAACCTATCCACGACTGGCAGCTGACCAAGTGAAGCGCGGAGGCGTCGTTGTCTGCCGCAGAACTATTGCCAACTTAATCGCTTTAATTAACTGGAGCTCGAGCTCGAGTTGGAGTTGGAGTTGGAGTTCGACTCCTGGCCAGTTTTCTGGGGTCTGGAAAAACGCACATTTTTGCAGCCTATGGTGGAGGGAAAGGGGGAAGCCGGAAGTGGGCGGAGTTTCGGTTGTGTTTTTGGGGTTTTGTGCCCGGTTTGGCAGCTTAATTACATTTCGCGCCTGCAAGTATGCAACGCTTTGCTGCTGCTGCTGCTGCTGTCGAAAACTTCATTTCAGCATATCGGCCTCCCCTCCCCGCTCCCCCTCACTCAATCCATGCAGCTAGGCACTGCAATGCGTATTGTGTGTGGGAGAAGGGCAGCAACAAAATAAAAGGGGAAAAAAAAAACGGAAAGTATAGAGAAAAGCAAACACAAAACAATCTGCGCAGCGTTGCCAGACTTCATTTTGTTTCAGATTTTCGGCCTGCCAAATTAAATATTGCAGCACTCCGACTGCGTGTGTGTGTGTGTGTGTGTGTTTCGGTGCGTGTGCCACGAAATGCGGCAGCAACGTTCGACCAAATTGAAAAGTTGCCCGCCCCCCATTCAAAAAAATAACAACAATGCGAATGTTGCCTGCTGCTCTGTTGATTTCTGCAGTGCAGCCCTGGGGTTAGAGTTTCGTTCGTTCGTTTATTAAGTTCCCCCCCCCCCAAACCCCCCCAAAAAAAAACTCGTTGCAAAAATACTCAAAGAACATTATTAATTTAACACATTCGCTTTTTCTTTTTTTTTGTTGTATAGGTCATTTTCTTTGACACAAAAGCTGAATCGAAAAATGTGGCAACCATATGCAGAAATTCCGATTAAGTGACAGATAAGAAGACATTCAACTGAACATATTAATTCGTGTACAACTTTTCAACGGTAATGCTGGCAACCCTGGCCGCCTGCACTTAAGCTTAGCTATGCTTCGTTTCTCTGGCTTCTTGTTAAGTTGGCTGCGCTTGAGCCGCGTTTTATTTTCTTGCTCTTGCTCTTGTTCTTCTACAAGAGTTGAGTTGACAACGGGCTCTTGATTATTTTGCAAAGTACTACGTTAAGTTGGCAGCGCTCGAGCGTTAAGTTGACTGCATCTTGAGCTAGTTAAGTTGGCTGCACACTTGAGCATATTATGTGCTCGTTAAGTTGGCTGCGCTTGGCGCTTGGCGCCTGGCTTGATGCAAAGCAGTATTAATCACAGAGTTGTTTTTGGTTTTTTCTAAATATGTATTTTGCATGCTCACGACAATAATAATGAAACAAAAAAAGTATGAGCTGATGTGTTGAATAAATATATAATCTTCTGTAACTAACTGTCAAATGCAGTTGAGATTAGTAGACTAAGACAGCTAATTACGTTACAAACGTAACTCGGTTACGTCACTGGTACGTTACGTTATACGTTGTGATAGGTTACGTTACGTTAGAGTACAATTATGCATGTGACATGAGCGCAGCTCTTGAATTAGTGTTTGCATGATAACTGATGCGAGATGTGAGAGGGTATTGGTGAAGTGGATGGGAGGGGGAGAGGGGGAAATGGATGCTACGTTACGTAATGGACGTAGGCATGAGGCGCACGCTGAACAACATAAAAAAATGGCAACACAACAAACGGTTATCAAAAAATATATATTGAATAAAACATATCAAAAATCAAATCAAATCCGAAAACATGCCGGCAAACAAAACAACGGAGCGACTTTTAGGGAAAATGGGGGAAAAATGGGGAAATTACGTAGTTGTTGCTGCGGTTGTAATTGCGGTTGCACTTGCTGTTATATTTCTACGCAAACGTAACGAACTTTAGTTGTTTTTTTGTTGTTGTTCTTTCTTTGTCGGCACTTACACATTCTTTTTATTCCCCTTGTAATCATAAAGTGGATCATAAACGCCCCTACAGAAATAATATAACAAGTTGTGGGTGTGAAATAAAAAATAAACACACACTCAACCAGACAGAAAGAGAGAGAGAGAGAGAGAGATAGAGAGAAAGCGAAACTTACGGCTTGGGCAGAATCGGATTGTTCTGATTATCCTTCCACTGCAGATCGGTGACGAGAGCTTGATCCGGCACATTGGGTCGACAGGTCAAAATGAGGGGTTTACCCACCGGCTTCCTTTGCTCCGCCTGCTTCGGGAATATCTCCAGTATGGGCGTCTGTTGTGCGCTGCTCAATTCTGTAAAGCGAACAAAAAACAACGGTGCAAAAATGCGATGAATAAAAGTTTTACTTTGTGTGTATATTGCGTTTAATGGTTTTTTTTTGTTGGTTGTTGGTATACCCTAGGATTGTGCTGAAGTCAAAAAGGGTTGTTTAGTTTTAAGTCAAATCACTGAATCATATTTCAGCAATAAATGAGAAAACTGTATTTAAATTTATATTTATAAAACGCATTTTGCATAGTCGACAAGCTGTAGAAATATACCAAATTAATATACCGCAAAAATACTAAAATATACCGTAGACTATAATTGGTATATTAAAATAGTAAAACACTCGAAATGTGGTATTCTTGAAATATACCAAATTAATATACCTCAAAAATACTAAAATATACCGTAGACTGTAATTGGTATATTGAAGAAGTAATACACTTGAAATGTGGTATTCTTAAAATATACCAAATTAGCATACCACAAAAATACTAAAAATATACCCAAGACATAAATTCAAAATATACTAAAGAGTACAATAAACAAATATCCTAAAATATGCCAGTGACTGTATATTGGTATAATTTTTTTAAATTTTCAAATATTACCATCAATTTCAGCAGTGAAACAATAAGTAAGAAAATTCTCAATTATAATTCAAGTCTAGCCATAAATAATTTAATTAAATTTTCATTTTGCAATTATGAAAATAAATTTAATTAGCGGAAATATAAACCAAGCTTTTAATGGTAACCGATATAATTGAAGTCTGCAATAATAATATAAATTTCATTAGATGAGAATATAAGTCTAGCTACAAATAAGAATATTAAATTATGCTTTTCAATTGCGGAGAATATTGAATTGCATTTTTGATAAATTTCATGAGTGAAAGCAGTAGACGAAAATTTAAACGTTATTTTCATTTAGTAAATTTGTATTAACGAAAATAAGTTTCAACCGAATTAAAAATGCAAAGAGATTTCATTAAATTTCAAAGCGAGTTTTCTCCCCCAAAACTTTTTTTGTTGTGAAAGGGTCTCAGCAAGTTAACACATGGTCAGAATTTCCTTTTTCTTAATGCGTTTTTATTATATTTATAATTGTTGTGTGTGCGTCAGTCATTTAACTTTAAATGAAATTAAATTTCAAAGTGAGTTCTCACAAATTTTTCGTTGTGAAAGGGTCTCAGCAAGTCAATACATGGATAAATTTTCCTTATTTTTATGCGTTTTTATTATATTTATAATTGTTGTGTGTGCGTGAGTAATTTAAATTTAAATTAATTTTAATTGCCACTTGCGCACAAAGCTAAAGGGCTTCACTCGAGGCGTGGCCAGGGGCGTAAAGTGGGCGTGGCAGAAGCTATTTGGCGCATCTGCAAAGCACAGAGACACAGAGACACAGACTCAGACACAATGCCACAACACTTTTATCCATGTGTGTGCGGCTCTGTGTGTGAATTATTAATTAAAGCGAGCGAAAGAGAGTGCGAGAGAGAGAGATAGAGAGAGAGAGAAAGTGAGTGCGAGAGAGATGGAATTTTCATAATAAGCCATCATAAAATGCATTTGCTGCCGGGTTGCAAAGATGGCAGGCAGCCAAACGCTTTGCTCCACATAACCTCACATTAAATAGTTACGGCATTATTACACTCGCATATTTTACGGCACTGAGTTAAATTAGTTTTGCTTTCTTTAATTGACGCTAATAAATAAATGCGAGTTTTGTTTGGTTTTGTTCTGAGTTGATTTTGAAAGTGAAATTTGAAATATAGAAAATGTCACAGACTGAATTTCTGGTGTTTACGATTTGATATTTTCCTAATATAATGATGAAATATAAAATTTTTGTATTGAGTTGATTTTAGCAATAAAGTTCAAATATGGAAGATACTAAATATTGAAGCACAAAATTTCGAATCCTTTGCTTAGCATAAATAAAGACGACTTTGTTTTGTAATGAGTTGATTTTGAAAGTAAAATTCAATTTGCTAAGCATTTTTAGCTAATGAAACAAAATTCAAATATATAAAAAAAAAATAAAATTTAGAGTACTTTGTTTAGTATTTGTAGCTAATAAATAAAGTCGAGTTTGTTTTGAAATTCAATTTTGCAAATGAAATTTGAATATAACATAGATTATATCATATATTGAAGCATACAATTTCGAATAATTTGCATTTTTAGCTAATAAATCAATTCTATTTGGTAATTAAATTTAAATTTTAGAATACTTTTTTGCTTGATTTGAATATAGAAAGAAGTATAAAATTTAGAGTACTTTGTTTAGCATTTGTAGAGCTAAAATAGTTATAGTTAAAAATATGATAATTAGCTGTGTATGCTTGGATCTCTTCTATGCCACAAACTGAGGCACGTTGCTGCAGCTGCAGAGTGTGCGCGTAAAAAATAATTGGCAAACATTGTTGTCTTGTTTGTTGTTGTGTTGTTTCTTGTTTCGCGTTGGTCTTACACTAATTGCGGTCAATTAGGCGCGTCTCTTTTGCGTTGCAAGTTCAACAACTTGCCACAAAGTGTTGTCTGTTTGTCTGAGTGCCCCATCATTGCCCCATTTTCATGATCATTTTCGTTATTGTTGTTCATTTTGCATTTTCCATTTCATTCACATTTTCATTTCGTACTTTGCGGCAATTAAATGTCTTTGGCTATTTGTTTGACACTTTATTGAAGCTGCTTCCAAGCTAAAGCTCAAGTTGAGCTCATTAAGCGGCCAAGAAGTTGGCTTTGTTGTTGTTGTTGTTTTTTTCGGGGTAAAGCCTGCGGTTAATGTGCGCCACTTAAGAGCGAAATTTATGTACGTTGAATGGTCAAAAGCGGGGGCAGCAGCTGCAACTTGGCAGCTGGCTAAACAGCAGATAATGTGGCACGATGTGGCACGATGTGGCACGGTGTGGCATGTGGCATCGGCGACTGGCTTTAGTTTGGCTCTTCTCTCTGCCAAACGCATTTATCTCTCAACTTAATGGTTAATGCCAACTTTCTCCACCCTCTCTCTTCTCTCTTTCCCTTCCCCTACCTAAGGGGTTGCCCTCGATTTTCATTTTTCGCCATCATCAAAACATGAAACACACACACAGAGACATTCTCACACTGCACACTCGAGTGCATTATTCATTTAATGTAAACGAGTGCAACACTCGCACTCATAACACTCACAACACAACACTCACAACCGCATTCACACGCATTTGCGAGTGCCACTTTGATACGCATTTTCCTTATGCGTCTTCCTGTTTGTTTTTTTTTTTAATTTTTGTAGCACACAACACACACACTTTCCTTTTGAGCTACTATTTTTTGTGGCTCGAAATGGTTGTCTCACTATTCTTTAGAATATTCAAAGGTATGCAATGAATGGTATTTTTGAATACCAGGTTGATTTTATTTAGATATACATTCTTTGTCTCTATTAAAGTTCTTTTAACTTTAAGTTTCTTGAACTAAAATTTAGTATTTTTATACTAATTGTATGTATATATACACTTGTTGGTCCATTTAAGTTAGAACTTTATTATCATTGTGTTTTTAGCGTATTTAGAAGTGTGCACGAAAATAAATAATGTCTATTTTAGTATTTTTAAATACCATTTTGGTACAATTTATAAAAATTCTTTGACTTCATTTAAATTGGAGCCTTTCTTTGTGCTTATTCTTATTAAAAAGTATGCCACAAAATAAATAATTACGGTTTCAATTTCGAGTATGAAATAGTATTTTTTAAATACCATTTAGTATAGTATTTTGACTTACAATTTAGATAAATTCTTTGTCTACATTGAATTTCTTCAATAACAACTTTGTGTTTTCTATTCATTAGCATATTGCGAAGTGTATGAAAAAATAATCAATACAATGATATATAGTATTTTTAGTATTTAGTATTAAGTATTTCATTAGTATTTTGAAATACCATTTTGCTATTATTTGTAGAAAATCGAAGGCTTTATATAAATAATATCTGTGTTGCCTTTGTGTTTCCTATTTGTTACAAAATTGAAAATCAGGCAACAAAATAAACAATTTTACTTTAAATTTCAACTATGAAATTGTATTTTTTAATACCATTTTGATATAATTTAGTTAAATTCTTTGACTCTATTAAGATTCTTTTAATTTAAACTTTCTTGTTTATGTATTTCCTATTTTGTAGAATATGCAAATTATGTAACTATTTCTTGAACTACAATTTAGTATTTTGCCTTCTTTTTAATTACTACTTTCGTGTTTTTTTTACTTTTCCTTGCACTATTTTTTAGAGTATTTGCAGTTCGTTGTTGTCTTGCACTTAAATTCAGTTTCAGCTTGTTTATATATTGTTTTATGAGTTTTTTGCTGCTGCTGCTGTTGGTGTTTGTTTATTTCTTTTGCTGGGCAAAATGAATAAATTGTGGTCGACGGCATTAAAACTGAGCGCAATGCCAAAAAGCAGCGCGTCAAGTGGCTCGCAAAATTAAATATGAGAAATTTATATGCAACGCTGCCTTCTTCCCACATTTTTTTTTTTAACAATTTTTTGTGTTTTTTTGCATGCAATTAATGCATGCTGCAAAATGGCGCCACAACTCAGCAGAACTTCGAGTGAGAATAATAATAATAATAATAATATGATGAAGAAAGCAATGCAAAGAATTCTAATAATGAGACAAGCAAAACTCTTCATTACATCAAAAGCAAACAAAAAATGAGAAGTTTGTTGATTACAAAATATTTGCCTAAACAAGTTCTGCATATTTTATAAATATTTCATTAATATAAATATAATTCGTTTAAGTGCATTGCAACAAAGTGAATTTAGCTCTATATTCATTTGATATACATAACTATGAAATATTTTATTAATAACAAAAATACTTTTTCTCCATGTATTTGGAAACTGTTCTGGACATTCATTAAAACATGAATATAATTCTCTATTTATTTGTCGAGTATTTGGAAATCTATCAGACATTTTTAAGATGTAATTATTTCATATTTCATAGGTATCAAAAATACTTTTAACTGTTTAACAAAATGAATATAATTCTATATTAATTCGCTAAGTATTTCAAACTCTGCTGAACATTCTAAAGAATGAATACAAATCAAACTTTTTAATATCAAAAATACTGAAAACTTACAGTCCAGTGTGCTCTTTTAAAATATACCAAATATACCGCAACATAGCAAAATACACCGAAGACTATATTTGGTATATTGTCAAAATATACCTTATTGTTCAAAATATACCACATAGTATAAAAAATACCACATAGTGCAAAATATACCATATAGTATAAAATATACCACATAGTGCAAAATATACCACACAGTACACAATATACCGCACAGTACAAAATATACCACATAGTACAACATATACCACATAGTACAAAATAAACCACATAGTATAAAATATACCATATAGTATAAAATACAAATATAACATAGTACAAAAAATATACCAAATTGTCAGTTAAAGCAAATAATATACTATATCTCTTTCTCTTATAGTCAGTCTCTATGATCTAGCTAAATTTCCAAGTGTTTGGCAAACCCCATCAAGCTGTTCATATGATGCTGCATTGTACAGTAGAGTGTGTGTGTAGTTGGCAATGAGTTGTGCGCGCTTCAAAGTCGACAACAACGAACCAACGAACGAATAAACGAACGGCTGTTGCACCGGGCGTATGCTTAATTTTTATTTATTTTATTTTAAATGCATGCTGCATAAATAAAGGCGCACACACACATACACACACACGCGAGTGCTTTATCTTTTGTGCACTCTATGTGTGTTGTGTTGTGTATGTGTGTGTGTGTGTGTGTGTGTATAAGTGTGCGTGGGAGGTTTTCCTGCGCCGCATAAATAAACAAGCGGTTAAGAATTATCGTGGGCAAACGACGCAGGCGATACGTGAAAACGCAACACAAGAAGACAAAGAGCGAGCAAAAGAGAGAGAGAGAGAGAGAGAGAGAGAGATCAAAAGAGAGAGCGAGACAGCAAAGCCATTGGCTCACATTTGGCCATCTGGCATTTCCTTGGATTGTCCTGCAGTTGGCATTTTATAGTAATTCATTGCGCTCAGCTCGAGTGAAAATATTGTTGAAAAACAATTAACAATTGCACATTAAAAATTGCCAAATAAAAATAAGGGCCAATGGGCAAATTAACACACACACACACGCACACACACACACACACACACACAGAGAATCGCTTTAAGTGCTGCAAATTATGTACATTACAAATGAGAGGCGCAGCGAGACTTTTACAATATTTTAATGTGTGTACATAATCTTTTGGGGATCCACATACATACATAATTAAATGTGCAATAATAATAAATATTCATTTAAAAATTATTCGTTTTTTCGTTTTTTTTTTTCAGGCAGTTCGTTTCTTTCAATTGAATTGAATTTTAAGTCAAGTTTAATATTCTTATGATTACGTTGAATATTTAAGAATTATTTGTTTTAAATTAAATTGAATTTAAAGTTTTGATTATTATTTGAAGTTAAATATTTTTAACGTTATATTTTATGTTAAATTTTTCAGACCTTAGTTTAAAATTCTTTAATGTCCGTATTGAAATTTTTTATTTATTTATATACAATTTTTGAGTCTTTCCTAACATTTATTTAAATTCCATTTAAAGTCAAAGTTTGGATTTCCAGAGTCAAATTTTCAGTTAGTTATCAAATACTTGATTATTATTTTTTTTTTTAAGATATTTAAGCAAATAGTTTTTCAACTGTTTCTTTAATTTCTGTATTTGAAACTTAACATTTGAATTCGTTTATTTGTAGCATATATAAATATGCAATGTTATTTCTGCTACTTTTAGCATATTTTTACTAGTTTTTCTCACTATTTTCTTTTTTTTTTTCTGCTCAATTTTATGGCTTGTGCAAGTTGAAATTAATATTTGTTTGCGCCAAAAAAGTTTTGTGTGCCAAAAGCGAGCCACCAAAAATGTTGATTTATGTAATCTCCCCCTCCCCCCCCCGCTGCTTAGTTGGCCGGTAAAAGTTAGTTTTTGAATTATGGCACAGCAGAAGAAAAAAACGAAAACGAAAACAATAAAAAAAGAGAGACAGAGAAGGGAAATGCGTAAAGAGCGTTAGGCAAATATTGTGCAGCAATATTGAGCTGCCATTTGCAAAGACCATTTCCCTTCCTCCCCCCCTCCCTTCTTTTCACTCCCCTCTCCCTCGGTTGTCAACCATTTGAAATGCAAGACGTGCTCAAGTGTTTGGCACGCCCCCGGTTAATGGGCGACAACTAAAAATACCCAGAAAGAGTGAGAGAGAGAGAGAGAAGAGCTTTTAAATTTAGGCCCCGTCTGGTGAGGCACTTATGTTCCTTTTGGGGGTAGATCAAACGGCCGCCGGCGGCGTTGCCAGATTGTCGATCGAGTGTGCGACTATTTCGCAAATTCGCCAAGGACAAGAGAGAGAAAGAGAGGGAGAGAGAGAGAGAGGAGGTGTCTCATGCCTTGTTGAGCATATACGTAATAAACATTAGAGAGGAGAGGCGAAGCAAGTGTTGCACAGACATGTTTGGCATATTTGATGGCATACTTTTAGAGGCATGTGCCACAGACGCGTTCTTTTTTTTTTAACGCCTTTCGCCTGCTTGGCTTGCCAGTCACACACACACACACACACACACACACACACTGAAACACCGACACTAACGCATTGCATATACAAATATTGTGCAATCTCGTCTCGAATTTCAAGTTTTATTTGCACTCGTTAGGCATTTATTTTTTGCACATTCAAACATGTTGCATACTTTTGTGCGCGCCACGAAATTGGAGCAGCCAACTTCAAGTGGTCGCCCACGTCGCGTCACTGTCGCCGTCTGTCCGTCTGTCTGTCCATCTCTTGCTGTCTGTCGCATGCCCTTTGAATTCACAAATGTGCCACACTCACACACACACACACATTCTAACACTCACACACAACAACAAGGCAACAAGGCAACAGACGCCCTGAGCCATTGAGTCTTTCTATACACGGCGGCAGGCAGCAGCGACATTTGTCATTGACAGTTTTCCATATACCCTGTGTGCATGTGCAGGGCGGGTATAATGTATTGCAAGATAAGCTACTTGAAGATTATTGAACAATAAAAGTAATGCTCTCTATTGATTTTCGATTTATAGAATTTCTAATTATTATTCCCAAGACATACCAAATAAATATACCTTAGAAATACTGAAATACACTATACACTTCTGGTATATTAATATAGCACTCCTCAGAGTGAAAAATATACCACATTGTACAAAATATACCAAATTGGCTTGTATGACAACTTATTTCTTAATGTTGTTCCTTTCTCTACACATATTTCACATAAATCTATCCCTTTTCCCACCTATTTGGATTTCAGATCAATGTTAATCAATATAATATTATTTAGTTTTATCTCCTATTTATTCTTCAATGATTCATTTATACTTTTTTTTCTACTGTTTCTCATTTTAGTAGTAGTAGTTTTTTATAATAATCTCTCTATTTATCTATCTCTCCTTTTTTTTCTACTTACTCTGCCATCATTGATATACTCTTCTACTTTTTCGGATTTCAAAACAATGTTAGTCACGATAGTTTTGTATAATTATCTATCTATTTCTTAGTTTTTTTTTTCTCTAATTTTTCCTAGATTTCAGATCAATATAACTCGTGATAGTTGTCTATAACTATAATTCATTTATTCTTTTTTTAGATCAATGTTAGTCATGATAGTTTTATAATTCATCTATCTAACTATCTATTTATTTCTCTTATTTTTCTATTTCTTCTCCTATCATTATTTATCCTTTTTTCGTACTTATACTTTTGTATACTTAACTATCTATTTCTTTTTTTCTACTTTCTCTAATTTTCAATCAATCTATCTCGTGATAGCTTTCTATAACTATCTAACTCTTTTTTCCCCCAATTTTTCTCCTCCCTTTCCAGGGTATTCCCGCAGTCCAGCAGCTACGAAAAAAGCAGTCTGCTCCTTTTTTTTTTATGTGTGATTTGACTTAAAAATTGCATACGCTCAGCCGCCAAGTGTTGTCGTCTCCCATCTCTGTAGATGGGGCACACATCGAAGTACGTGGCAGCTGGAGTGAGAATAGAAGAAGCAGAAGCTGGAGCTGGAACTGAATGGAGGAGAAGTGGAAGTTACACACACTCCCCTCGAGTGCGTCGCTGTCCATTTGACTGTGAATGGGTTTTGCACACTTGTGCGACTCGTAATTGCTGTCATTTAGGCGCCAGACGATTGCGATTCTCTGCGTCAGTCTCCAGCAAGAAAAAAAGGCAGCAAAAAAAATCTTGAGAGACACGTGGAATCCACGTGAAACTCTCTCATTGAAATTTTCGGCACACAATATTTCTGGCAACTTACGAAAATTAAGCAATAAATGTGTTGTTAATATTCTAAATGCTACAAAATGTAAATTCACATTTCTCATTTTCATTTCATACTCGGATTACTTTGCTTGATTAACAACTACGTGGAAAATGTGGACTGAATACAGAAGCTAAAATAATTTGACATCAGAAAAATTTATTTTTTATAAGAGCTGAAGTAATGTCAACTCACAAGATTATCGGTCTCAGAAAATTCGTTTTATAAAGAACCTAATAGACTTTTCTTCACATTTTATGTACTAAGAAAGGTCTACTAAAATTAGGAAATAGATCTTTTAGAACCTTTTACACATCTTTGGCGTAGCTAAGACTCTACTAAAATAAGTAATTGGTTTAATAAAATGTAATTAATGAAAATAAATCTAAAACTTCGTCACATCTCCTAAAATTCGAAACTGCTTAAAAAAAAACTAAACTTGGCACTACAAAAAAGGGTCTCTTGTAGTCTATAGTAATTAAATTGAGTTCCAAATCTTTAACATATTAACAATAGTTGGATGGAAATCTATAATGAGTATATAAACTAGAATATACAGTTTAAAGCAGGCCTATTAACACTCTAAAATACACATGGCACAACAGCCAAGGGTCTCTTGCAGTCTAAAGTTATAAATTGAATTCCTTCTCGTTTACCTACCTCATTAACAAATAGTTAGAAATAAGTATTAAAAAAAATGTTGACTGAATACAGAAGTGAGGAAAGTTAATTTAAATATAAAGCAATCTGTAACAGAACCTATTAAAATTAGCAAAGGGTCTCTGTCAGTCAGTCTACAGTATATGCATTCATTTTCTTTTACGTATCAACCTCATTAATAACTGAATAGAAAACGAATATTGACTAAATATGAAAACTAAAATAGGATCCTTATTAGTTCAGTAAGGTAACACAAAAAAAATCTGAATCTATACAAATTTGAAAAGGGTCTCTTGCAGTCTACAGTATATTAATTGAGTTCTCTTTTAGATAATGACGTTTTCAATCAATTATTTGAATGCAATTTTCACTGAATATAGAAGCGGGAAATAAATAAATTTAAAATAACACAACAGAACCCATTAAAATTAGAAAAGGGTCTCTTGCTGTCTACACTCAGCCGTAGCTTTTGCGCATGAACCACTTTGGCGACTAAGACAATTTTGTGTGGTTGACAGGCAATTTGTTGGCCGCTTTGACTGATTTTGTGGCCTGCACAAAGCACACAGTTGAGTTGTGTGTGTGTGTGTGTGTCGAGTTAATTGGTCCAAGCACAAACATTTTGGCAACGGCACAACGGCAAAGAAAAAAAGGAAAGAAGGAGGAAAAAAATTGTCGACTGGAAAATTGACCTTCCCCGGAAGAGCGTGGCGAAGGTCAATTTATAATGTGTCTAAAAGTCTAATTGACACAAAATGTCTGCACTTGAAAATGCAAAGCACACACACACACACACAGACTGAGTGTGTGTGGGTGTAAAGGGTGTGTTTTGGTCGTTTGCTTGGCGACCCAGAAACACAGAAAGTCAGAAAATGGCAACGTCAAGTGCTTCAATTGCGAGCCAATGCTAATACAAATGAGGTCATTATGAGCGTGAAAAAGCTAAAAATGTAACAGACACAGAGGGAGAGAGAGAGAGAGAGAGAAAGAGCGAGAGAGAGGAGTGAAAGAGACAGAGAGAAAAGGAAGGCAACGCGTAATGGCAGCCAAGTGGCGACAAAGTAGTTCAAGTTTTTATCTCTTTGTTCTCGCAGTTTAGTTTTTCGGTTGGCCAAAGCCATAAAATGGCTAATGAAAACTTGATGAGCATTTGAACAAGTGGCAACGCTGCCAATCTCAACGAGAAGAAGAAGAAGACGACGACGACAAAGAAGAAGAAGAAGAAGAAGACGAGCAACCAGTTGCCAAAAACACTAAAGAAAATTGTCTGTGTGGATATCTAATGCAAATGGCGATTAACTGCAAAGTAGTTCAAGAAGTGCAGCAACTTAAAAAGGACAACAGCACTTTCTTCTCTCCCTCTCTCTCTCTCTCTCTCTCTCTCTCCTCTTTCGCTCTCTCTACTCACAAAGTAAACCTCATAACTGTTAACGCATACGTGACTCAACTAGTCGCACAATTACTCTCCTGATAGCATTTAATTTTTGTCATTCTTCTTTGCGCGACATTTCGTAAACGTTTTATGGCCACAGCTACAGCAAATGAGCTCGCAACTTTGTTAACACTCCAGCTACACTTTTAGTGCACCAAGCACATAATAAATAACCTCGGAAAACTATTTTTTGCAAGCTGTAGTGCAAATACTCTTAGAATTGCCTTTTACTAATTTAATTCTATTACCTAAAATATATAAATAAAATACTACTAAACTATCATAAAAATTGAATTCAATAAGATTAAAATAAAGCGTAATTATTAAAAAACAATATTATATAAATGGAATGCAATAAGAAATAATAACAGTTAGAAATAACATTTTTCGTTTTCCTTAAATCCATACTTTAGATCTTTTGGTCATACTTTTTTTTACTCCCTACTTCCTCAAACTCCTCAAAATACTCTTGCATTGCGAAAACATATAAAATATACTAATAAAAATAAAGGGTTGGAATATCCCTATTCAAAGCAATCAAAAATACCATTTCATAAATCCATAACATTAATATAAGTTCTATACAAATGAGTTGGTCACACTAGGGCTTTCTCTTTCCTGAATCACATTGATTGAATAATAAATAAAATAGCTTAATATTAGAAATAAAATACTAAATAAGCTCAAATATTGTGGTTTTCCAAAAATTCGTACTTTGCAAAACTTTGGTCACACTTTTTTATGTTTACTCCTTACTTCCTTAAACTTGCTCAAATATTCGTTGTACAAAGTGAAATGTTAAAAGCATGAAATTTAAAATATATTTATGGAAGGGCGAATCTTTTATAAGTAATAAATAAAGGACCAAAATAAAGAATCACTCATTACGCAAACTTCTCATATACAACTGCAAATTGCATTCCACTTTTTGCCATGGCTACTGAAAGAGCTGCAAATGTTTATAGCAGAAAATGTGATAAAAGTAATAACTACTCAAAATGTATCTTCAACTGTGCCTACTTCAATTTCTCTCTGTCTCTCTGTCTCTCTCTCTCAGTCGCACTCTTTGGCAGTCAGTAATCCATTAAAATATTCGTTGGCCGTTGAAATTGGCAACTTGGATTACAGTTGGATGGGGAAGGGGAAGGAGGAGGGACAGAAGTGTAAACAATCTGCAGTCAGTTTGGCAACAATTCAATACATTGAAAGGCAGTTGAGAATTTTCTTCGTATGCTGTGCAAATATTGGATAAGCACTACGGCAAACAACAACAAAGAGAACGAGAGAGTGTGAGAGAGAGAGAGAGAGAGAGAGAGAGAAAGAGAGACGTAGCCAGACAAAGGGCAAACAAACAAATTGCATAAAAAATATGAATAAGAAATTTCCGATGCAAAACACAGAGAAAAAAAAAACGAAGAGAATGAGAGCAAAAATAAAGAGTTCAAAGATCAAAAGCTAGCCAAACAAAATGGCGCGAAAATGTTTCGAGCCACCGACAAAAAAGTTTTTCAATCACATTTTTCTATGCAAAGGGCAACACGAAGAGTGTTGATATATATGTGTGTGTGTGTGTGAACGAGATAGCAGATCATTGCTGCATATTAAAAAGTAGTTTGGGCAACACGAAAGAGAAGCAAAATCGAAAGCTGCATCGAGCAAAAAAAAAAGCGCGCTGAAAGTTTCGAGCTTATTATGCGCGCATAACTTTTTCTTATTTTTTTGCCTGGTGCCCCGCAAAGTTCTTCCTCTTTCCCTCCCTCTCACTCTCTTCGTTCTTGTCTGACCCCGCGGCTGTGTTTTTAAGTTACTTTGCGTATTAAGTAAACTTGACTGATAAAGTTACCCGCTCGCTCTCTCTCTCTCTCTCTTACTCACACGCCATGTGCGTTGTTCTATAAAATGGCTGGAAAAAGTGAGGTTAGTTTTTTTTTCGGGTTTCGGGCTTTGCGTCGCGTGGCTTAAGCAGCAAGCCAAGTTATGTGGCAACTTGTAACAGCACCGCTGATGTACCTCCCCCCCTCCCTCTGGCCCCCGCCACGCCTCCTTTTCTCTCTATCTCTATCTCTTTCGCTCTATGTTTTATTTTGCTTTTAAGTGCTTGAATATGTCTTGTTAAGTAAGCAGTTAGTTTTTGCTGCATGTTGTGTCTACTACACACTCAACACACTGCACTTCCCCTCCTCCTCCCTTGGCAAAAGTTACAACGAACGCAGCCTTCTTCTTCTGCTGCTTCTTCTTCTTCGACTAGCCTGGCTTTTTTCCTTGTATTTTCTTCGGGGTATATACCAAAAGTTTTGTGTTGGCTTTTATTTATTTTAGCATGCTGCTGCTGCTTTTTCCAACTTGCTTTCCAAACTTTAAGCAAGCCGTAAAGTCACGCCCCCGGCCCCCTCCCCAAAACTGTTCGTCTTTCGCATTTTTGGCCAGTCCAAGTTGTTTTTTTTAAAGCTCTCGGCGGCATGTGTGACATAAGTAAGCCTAAGCAGCTGCCATTTTCAGTGTAGATGCGGCATAGATCCGCGCTAAGGGGCTTACATTATTATAAACTTGGCCAACTTTTTGCTCCTAAGCTCTGCCAGCGACAAGTTTTTCAAGCTTTTTTTTCTTCAAAAATACAAATCTATGCTCCTCCTCCTCCCTTCCTCACTCCCTCCCTTCCTCTTCCAGGTATTTACACAAATCGCCCGAGGATTAGCTTAGTCGCTGCGAGGCAACAAATTCGCATTAATCATTAACATTCGAATGCGTAACTAGCACGCAATGAGAGCAATTAATATAAATATTAATATTAATACCAATTTGAACAAGTTTGATCGACTATGAGGAAATAAAAGCTAAATAGTGCGATTTTATACTCCAAAATATACCGAAAATATACTAAAAACATATCAAACCTATATTTGGTATATTATATAATATTGTATTCAAAATATATCATAAGGAACAGAAAGTATATCGAATTATTATACCGAAAAAATACTAAAATATGACATAGACTATATTTGGTATATCTGTATACTGTGACATCACTGTAATATTATAATACTATAGGGACAAATAGTATACCATACCGAAAAAATACTACAATAAAATAGACCAAAGACTATATCTGGTGAATCTAGTGTATAGATTACATTACTGCATTAATAATATGTCATACAGAACAGAAAGTATACATAATTAGTATACCGAAAAAATACTAAACTATACTAAAGACTATATTTAGTATATAGATATTCTGTTGTATTAAAAATATACCACAGAATACAAAAGCATACAAAATTTATCAAGCCAAAAATACTAAAATAATGCTTCCTTTGGTACATTTGGAATCCTAATTCATTACCAGCATACCAAAAAGAACAAAAAGTATACAACATGAATATACCAAAAAAAAAAATACTGAAACATACTAAAGACTATATTTGGTATATATATATATATATACAATTGTATACTGCTGATAGTGGAAGGGTAGAAGGGAATTATAGCTTTGGTATTTCCATATACCAAATAATAATAATGTCTATATAAGGTATAGAAATTAGTTTAAATTTATATTTCAAATAAAGTCTTTAGAAATATATTGTGCACAAATTTTCACAAAGTCTAGCTCGCACAGTTTGCTGAGATATTCGTATTCAAAATAGCGGTCAGACAGATGGACAGACGGACAGACAGACGGAATGCAGCTGGCCAGCTGTGTGCAGCATCCATTTTGATAGGCGGTTCCGCTCGGCACAAAAGTTCAATTGCATAAATTAACCAAAGCATTGCTGTGCATACAAACTGCCTACCTCAGTGTTCTTCTCTCCTCCACTTTATTGATGCATGCCATGACAATTGATGAGTTAGTGAATGAGAGCGAGAATGCGAGAGCTGAGCTCGGCAGTGAACTCATTAAAATGCCATTTAATTAATCATCCCAAACGGCGACCAAAAGCTATAATTCAACGCCAGAGAGAGAGAGAGAGAGAGTGAAACTTATGCCTGCTGTCGATTGATTCAGCTGGGAGTAACTCATTAAAACAGCGCCAAGAGTGCAAACTGCAATTGCAACCTCATCAACATTATTCCAACTTCTGCGAGTTGCGTTCAATCATTCGCTTAAGACTTTCAATTAGCTAGTCTTGGACTGCTCAATTGACTCATAAAACTGCACTCAATAGTTGAGAGCATAAGAGAGAGAGAGAGAGAGAGAGAGAGAGATGCGAGAGATGGAAGAGAAGTCAATGTCCCCCAATAGAACGCATCAATCAGGCGGCAATCAATCAACAAATTTACTGCGCCTCATCGATCGACCATTTTTAGGAGGCTTTCTACCTGCATTCTGCTTTTCCTTTTCCTTCTTTTTTGTCCCCCTTTTTTTTGTCAAATTATGCGGCAAAGGCAAGCCATCGATCAAAACTTTGCCGACAAAGTCAGCCTCTCCTTTTATTTATTTTTTCCTTTTTGCTCTTTGATTTGATGTTCCCCCGTCTTCTGTTTCGTTTACGTTCGTCTTTTTTTTTGTGGGTTCTATTGTTTCTAATTCTTGGTCCGCTTTTCCGTTTCCGTTTGCATTTGGGATTTGCAATTTTTGGCGACTTTCGCGACTCGTGACTGCGACTCTCGACTCTCTCAATTGAGCTGTCATCCATGTCATGATGGATGGCCAGCAACCAGCAACAGCAGCAGACTAAACCGTCTGTATATGTAGACTCGTTGTCCAGCTGGCCAGATTCCCAGCCAGAATTTTGAATACCCAAAAACTGTGCACACAAAATGCGCACGTATCATTTTGCGCCGCTTGGCAAACTGAGCTGCACTTCAGCGAACTGACTAATAAGACAGATGAAGTGCGGTAAGGGAGTGAGTGATAGAGAAAGAGAGAGTACGAGTGAAAGAGAGATGGTAGCGACAATGCGTTAGAGGTGTTTGCAGATGTACATTGAAACGGGGATTGAAAAGGTATTCAAAGTGAAACTCGCTAGGAACAACTTCTCCGAAATATATCCAAAATTTATAATTTGTATTATTATTAAGTTAGAAATATTGAGTCGAAGGCCAGTACTTTTTTTTCTCTAAAATGATATGCAGTATTTAATACTAGATTGAATATAATAAATTAAAAATAAAAACCTGCTCTTTATATCAAAATAACTTCATCTTAAGTAGAACTATGAGTTGATACTAAATCAAGTATTAAATACTATTGAGTATTAAATACTGCTACTTTATGTTAAATCACGAAATAAATACTATTTCATACTAAATCAAGTATTAAATAATACTAAATATTAAATACTGTTTCATTTTAAATTTTAGTATTAAATAATTTCAAGTATTAAATACTAATTAATTTTTAATTTAGTATTAAATAATACTAAGTATTCAATACTATTTCATATTCAATGAAGTTGTGAAAAATACTAAGCATTTAATACTACTTCATATTCAATCAAGTATTAAATACTACTGTATTGAACAATAGTAAGTATTGAATACCACTTGATATTAATTAGGTATTAAATAATATAAAGTATTAAATAATACTAAGTATTAAAAACTACTTCATATTAACTGAGGTATTAAAAAATACTAAATTCAAATTAAGTATGAAATACTATTTCCTATTTAATTTAGTATTAAAAATACTAAGTATTAAATACAATTTTATTTTAAATGAAGTATTAAATACTTTTTCATATGAAATGCTGTATTAAGAAATATCAAATATAAAATAAAAGGAATGTTTTTTAATTTCCAATTAAAAACACTGCCAATTCATAAGCTCTTTTCAATTGCAAGACTTCAGCACTAAAAATATATTGTATAAATTAAATTCGACAAACATTTAAAAAATCTCACATTAAATCCTCTTTTAATGCTGCCAAATTCATTCAGTGTGAATTTTTAGATGCGAATTTTGCAAAATAATCATTTGCAATTAATTAGCTATTAAAAAAAGAAGAGTTTAGCTTTTCAATTAGTTGTTGAACGCATTTTAATAGCATTAGGAATGCATTCGTTTAATAAGCAAATATAATACAAAATATTTGCACGCAATTATTTAAATATAATGCTGGAATTTAATTAAAATTTAAAGCCACAATCGATAAGCTTAATAGTTGTGAATGTTTTTCCTATTTTCTATTGAATTCTTGTCAACATAAAACAGGCAACTACAAAGTGGCAATTAAAACGCAATGATTTCGAATCGATTCAATCAAAGTGAAACGAATGCAATCGACACAGTTTTCTATTAATTATTTGTTGGCAGTTTAGCTCAGAGCATAATGCATAAGTTACGAGTGTGTGTTCACTCATTGAAATTCCCCCCAATTAAATAGCAGCTCGCCATCAATAAGAGTATTCAAGAGATACAAGATACGAAGATACAAGAATAGATTGATGGATACATTATGCATAACAATTGTCAATTTGTGCTTAACGGTCTCGGTCTCGGGGAAGGTTAAGTGAGTCAGTCAGCTGCTGCTGCTGCTGCTGTTGCATGCCACATACCACATGCCACATGCCACATACATATGCCACAGTTGACAAACAAGAGAGTGTAATAAAAACAATTTGTTATTGCTTGTGGCTACCGTTCATTTGAATTGTTTTTGAAATATTTATACCAAGTGCTCTGCAAGTGCACTCACATCTCTCCCCCTCTTCCCCCCCTCACTCGTTCGCCCCTCTGCTCAATCAGACATAGACAGAGGATAGAGCGAGAGATGACCGACTAAATTAACACCATCACACAAAGTAATTGACTTCAATTAAAAAATAATTCCATACAAATAGCAGAGCGGTTACATTGCGGTTGTTCAATGCCCATCACATGCTCTAGTTATACCCTGTAGCCATGAAAACCATGACAGAGGGTATGACAGACTAATTGAGAAAAAGAGACTAAAATGCGATGAAAAGTAAGAAAAACTCAACCCAAAAAAAAAAAATAAATAAAAAATACCCTGTAATTTTAGTAGTATGACAATATTAAATATTATTCCAGACATAAATTTATTTGGTATGTGTTACATATGCAATTAAAAGTAAGAAGAACTTAACTACAAATAGAAAAAAATACCCTGTAATTTTAGTATGAAAATACAAAATATTATTCCAGACATAAATAAATTTTGTATATGTTAAATATTTGATTAAAGGTGAGAAAAACTGAGCTACAAAAAAATAGAATAAAAAAGACCCTGTAATTTTAGTATGACAAAACTAAAAATGTTTTCACACATAAATATCTTCCTATGCATTTTATGTCTCCACCGTCAATTAATAGAATTACCATAAATTCTGATACAGGGTATCTCATCGTCTATCATTTAGTACCACGTTCTGCAACATTTGCGAGCAGCTAATGAAAATGTGTCTATGTAAATGAAACGCCCAATCTAAAGCAGGGTGACTCAATGTTGTCAATGGAAATTGTTGTAGAATGAGTTTATAAAGAAAAGCAAATCGAAAGAGAGGAGGGAAGAGAGAAGAAGCTGCAATAACAATAACAATAACAACTACAACAACAAGAAAAACAATTGACACAACGTATAAAACAATTATTCATTCATTTAAAATTCATTTAATGCATGCGGGCGAAAAATTCCAAATACAAATTCAAATTCAAATACAAATTTAAATTCGAATAGCAGCGAATTGAAAACGGTTTGAAAATTGGAAAACGTGTAGCGACATGTTTATGCATGCAAATGAGCAAATTCTCCCACTCGCTGTCTGCAACTTTATTTCAATTGCCATTATAATTAACAATTTCATGTGGTTCACGGAAAAATCACTAAACAGAAAGAGCGAAGAGAGAGAAAAGAGAGAAAGGGCGAAATTCGCAATGTAAAATTACAATTGAATTGGAAATTGGCAACTATTGCTAATCAGAACTCAAGTGGAAATTTGATTGCGGTTGGCAAGCAGAAGAGCCAAAGGACATTCAAAAAATATGGCAGCGTTTTACATTTTAATTAAATTGCAACATAATTGAAAAGAGCGAGTGGAAACAAGTATAAAAGCTTGTGGATAGAAATATACCAAAATAATATACAAAAAATACCAAAATATACTGAAAACTGTGGTCGAGCTATGTGCTACCTATTTTTAATAAGCCCTTATTCGAAAAATATATCGAAATAATATACCAAAAAAATACTAAAGTATACCGTAAGCTATGCTTGGTATATTGATATTGCTCGACGTTCAAAATATACCACAATGTAGCGGAGTAGTACCAAAATAATATACTGAAAAAATACTAAAATATACAATTGGCTGTATTTGGTATAGAAAATATACCACAAGATAGCAGCGTAGGGCGGAAACGGGCGGGGCACACACAATAACATCAATAGCTTGAATTGTAAATTGAAATGAAAGCTAGACAAAATACTCTAATATATCAAAAATTATAGTTGGTATATAAAATATACCATACCAAGTTAGCTAAGCTAGTTTATTTGCTGGCTATATTTGGTATATCAATATAGTTCAAAATATACCACAAGGTAAAAATACTAAAATAGACCAAAAGCTACATTTGGTATATAAAATATACGAAAGAGGACGTATTACAAAAACAAAATCTGATTGATTTTCAACTATGAACATTGAAAATGGAAAATTGTAATCGAAGTTGATTGAAATTGATAGGCTGAAAGAAAAGGAGTTGCATAATAATAATTCATGCAATTGAATTGAAATGAAGATTGAACTGCTTTTAACTGGAAGTGAAGATTCTCTCGACTTAAAGCCAAGCACAGACAATAATTGATGGGCGGGCGGACAGTGGGCGTGGTCCAGTAAGGTGCTGCTGGCTGTCTCTGGGAGTTGGGCCGTTAAATATTTAATTAAATTCACACAAAAACCGCACTTGAAGCAGCAACCGAAGCAGCAGCTGGCCAAGAAAGTAACACACAGTGAAGAGGCGAAGGCGAATGAAATGCTTTTTGTGGTTGGCATTGAAATGAGCAAAATGAGTGAGACTTGCAGAGAGAGAGAGAGAGAGAGAGAGAGAGAGAGAGAGAGGGGAGAGGGGCAACACTTGAAAATGCCACTGACAACCAAAGAAAATTTATAGCAAAAATTTATGTACTCATTGTTGTTGTTGTTCGTCTAGAGCGAGAGAGAGAGAGAGAGAGGAGAAAAAGTGACAAGCGGCCAGACTAAGGGCTACTTTTTAGGGGGCACTGTTGTTGGACAGTGTACGCAAAAATATTTGCATGCTGCTTATGCTTTTATTGCAAAATATCTGTTACGTCTCCGCTCTCTCGCTTGGGGGCTAAAGATGCAGTCAACAGCAGCAGCAGCAGCAGCAGCAGCAGCGGAGCCTGGCAGCTCAACAGACATGTGTCAGCCTCGTTTTTGGAGCTTACCAGGGCGGGGGCAGCAACAAGAGGGGATGGTTAGGGGGGGGCGACGTATTTCTCCATTCATATACGAAAAATATTTTCATGTTTAAATGCTGCCGCGCGGCTCATAAATCACTTGGCAAAATGTGTGTGCCACGTCGAAGGAAGCAGAGAGAGGGGAGAGGCGAGAGAGAAGAGGAGAGGAGAGAGGGAAGAGGGGAGTGCAACAGCAACTGAGTCTGAATCCTGGCACAGTGCGTCAAGCGTGAAAGAGGCAGCAATTCGTTTGCTAATTTTTCGCAGCCACTGTTGGCGCTGAAGCGTGTCGACAAATGCACACACACACACACACTCGTACACACACACACATGAGAGTCACGCCTACAGCTCTGCTTTGACTGCTGCTGGGCATGCCTCATTTAAATGCAGCAGCCTGGGAATTTGTTGTTTTTCTTGCTTGCAACTTTAATTGTAATAAATTTGCCACATACTTGTCTCGTTCACTTCACCTTTAACCCAAGCCTGGCAGCTGACTGACAGCCGACACTGTTCAAAACCTAATAAGTGAGCATTGCGAGACGACTGATTGAGTGATTGATTGATTGATTGATTGACTGACTGGCGATGCAGCGTCAAAACGCAGTTGTCATCTACGCTTCAAAAGAAAAAGTCAAGTTGAAGTGAAAAATGCTACTAAATTAGTGAATAGCACGACAGCAAGATTGATGAGCTGATTGACAGCGAGATTGAAGTCAAGTTGATTGAAAAATACAACTAAAATAGCGTACAATATAACACCTTGATTGATGAGCTGATTGACAGCTATATTAAAGTCAGGTTGTAGTAAAAAATGCTACTAAATTAGCTTACAACATAACACCATGATTGATGTGCTGATTGACAGCGAGATTGAAGGCAAGTTGAAGTGAAAATTGCTACAAAGCATGTCAGCATGATTGATGTGACAGATTAAAGTGCTTTGGACATCAAGTTAAAGTGAGAAATTGAAATTGAATTGACATATACATATATTAAAAATAAATAAATGATTGAACATACATATTTATGAGCATTGCTCAGATTAGCGCAATGATTGATCCTTATGCATAAAGTTAAGGTAAAAATAAGTTCAACAATGAATGACATATTTTATAATAGTATATAAATAATCTAATATATATATAAGGGCATTGAAGTCAGATTTAAAAGATATTTGAGGAGCTGATTGAAGGAGGGATTGAAGTTATCTTAAGTTGAAGATCTTAAGTTAAGAAAGTCCAATTTTTGATTATTTTGATACTCAATTATTATTATCGTTTTATTAATAAATAATTAGGTATTTGAAAATCATTTAAAATACATATATTATATATATTCATTAACTGATTTAAAGAGTGATTGAAGTGCTTTGAGCTTAAAGTTAAAGTAGGACAATGTTCAACTTTAATTAGCATATTTGATATACAAAATATTTAATCATTTTAATAGTAATCATTTAAATACATTGAAGAGCATTTGAAAAAGAGTGCAAAGTTATTTATTAAGCTGATTGAAGAGAGATTGAAGTGAGTTGAGTTAAAGGAGATCAAATATAATTGAATTATTTAGTTCACAGCATATTTTATAATTTCAATACGAAATGCTTTAATATTGTATATTAGCTCAATGAAAGAGAGAATTATAAGAGAGAGCTCAACTTTGATTGGAATATTAATACATTAAATACATTAAAATTTGATTAAATATATTTGCAAGCTAAGACTGTAATTAATTGAAAGTGATTTTCATCGATAATTGTATTCGTTATGAAGAGTTGAATGTAAGTGTTGTGTGTAAGCAAATCAGATTGATTGAAATAAGATTTGACTGTACTTTGAGTTCTTTAACATTGCAACTGTGTGAAGGAGCCAATGAAAGCCAGCTGTGTATAAAATTATCTACTATTTGGCCATATGGGACTGCGACACTGCACTCGCTGCTGTCACCTTATCGGCTGCAAATCTTGGGCACATTAATTGGACCACACACACACACAGAGAGAGAGACTGGAGAGAAGAGACGCTTATAGAAAAGCTGGCATGTGAATGCAACGACGATGGGGGTTGGGGGTTGGGGGGAATGGATATGCCTTTAATGGCATAAGCAGAGTGCTACTTAAGATGCGACGCTGTGAAAGGTAAGCTGTAGCAACTTGGGAGCTCGGCAACTCTCTCGAAGATACATAGATAACACGTTGCCACATTGAATGAAAAGGATTTTGGCGTGCCAGGCGATGCGCGCTTAAGACGATGATGAAGGAGCTGCCAAAGACGACGTCGACAACGTCGACAACGACAAGGACTCTACATTGGATGCAGTTTGACATGTCATCTCCCCTCTGTTGCACAGCACATGGTGCATGAAAAGTGAAGTGTGGAAACAAAGTGCAGTGCAAAAATGAGGAAAAAAAAAAACGAAGCGAAAGAGGAAATGGCAGCAGGAAAGCATGCAGGAATTCGTGTGAGGGAGTCACGCATCCTTTCAGTCACCCCCTTTGTTGTTGTTGTTGTATTTCATCAACAGTGCCTGCATAATTTTTTTTCCTTCATTCTTTCTCATTTTTTTTTATCTTCTTCTGTCCCATGCAGCGTGTGGCGCTATTAACACTTTTGTCATTATCGGGGGCAGATTGAGAGCAGAGTAGAGAAGAGCGAAGCGAAGGCAGCTTAAATGCTACTACAGCAGGTGAGGTGCTCACTGAATGAGTGAGGAGAAGCATCGGAAAACGGATGTGAAGACTTCCGTTTGACGTTGCAGCAGTCTCTCTCTCTCTCTCTCTCGCTCTGTCTCTTTCTCTGCACCCGCAGCTTGATGAAGCTATTCGATTTAAATGCAGACACTCCCATAGAGCAGAGATAGGCAAATAGGGGCAACACACAACAACTAAAACATAGAGAGGGAGGATAGAAGAAGGGACATTCGCATTCATGTGCACCGAGTGCTCCTGGACGTGGCATGCGTATTCAAGTGTAAGCGAGTTGAAGTGTCATTGCGAATTTGGAGCACAGAACAGCAGTAGCAGAAGAGTTGTGGAGTTGGAGTGTGTCTGGGTGGCCCCTGATGTCCGCTGATTAGGGTTGCCTCCTGCACACACAATGCCCAGAATGACATGACGTGTACAAGTGCTTCTTTTAGCAAAGGGAAATTCCCCTTTTCCCTTCCATTCCAATCCTCTCACTTCAATAGAAAATTTAGGTTACTTTCAATATCGCAGATAATGCTCAACGTTCATGATGACGTCCAGGGTTTGGGGACGCACTGCAACAATGGCATTTGTCTGGATATCGATACACATTGTTCGATAGTTAACAGAGATAAGCAAACGCAGCTTTGCAAGCTCTTAAATTTCAATTAGTTAAAGCAGCTTATGCATTTTATCGATACTAACAACTGTAAACGCTTAGACGAAAGATTGAGGGCAATAGAATATTAATGAGAGTTATCGATAGTAAAGGAATCGATGGCTAACGAATTAGGAATAGAAAAACATATCTAAAAATGTATGCAATCGATAGTAATCAAGTGTTATGGAACTAAAAACAACAATCGAAAGGTGTTGCATCATTAGCAAAATAGATACGAATGCATGTTATCGATAGTAAACAAGTGTGATTGAACTAAAAATATATAACATCAACGTAAGCTAGGAAAATTGAAGCTATCGATAGTAAAGGCACAATCGAAGGAGGTTTCATCACTAAAGAAACTGCATTTTTAAACAAGCTTATTCTAATGCATGTCATCGGTAGTAATCAAGTGTTATCGAACTAAGAAAATGTAGCATCAATGTCAGTTTAGGTAAATGAAAGCTATCGATAGTGAATATGTAGGTGTTATTACACTGAAGGTATCAATTAAAAGGTGTTCCATCAATCAGATTATTCAATTCCTATAGAAGCTTATAAAAATTCATATTATCGATAGTAATCAAGTATTATCCCACTTGAAGCAGCATCGAAATGTGTTCTATCATTGATAGAATTAAATTCCTACAGAGGCTTATACATATTCAAGTATTATTCCAATTAAATCAGTTGCATCGCTAAGAAAATTGAATTCCCAAAACAAGCTAATGCATGTTATCGATAGTAATTAGGTAGAGAATCTACTCGAAAAGATGTCGGATCACAGTTTATGTGGCACAAAACTCATAAATACGGATTGCATACCAAGCAAAATGCTAAACACAAAGGCAGTCAAAATATTTAAATTCCGTTTTACGAGCAACGATACATATCGATATCGATATGCAAAAAAAAAAACAAGAAGAAATAAGAGGACAAAAAATAAATGACCACTTCCGCATGCGGCACATTGTTGTTGCGTGTTTGCACAACACAAGAGAAAAGGAGAGAAAAAAACAGGGGAATGGTATGTAAACTGAAAGCAAGAAAAATGAATTATTCAGGATGCCACTTAATTTCGTATGTAATCCCCATTCAGAACACGGCTGTTGACTCTATGTGTGTAGCCCTCAGCCTCTCGTTTTTTAGGCTTTTTTTTAAGCCCACGCACAATCGATAATTCATATGCATGGCATTTGCTTGGGACTTGAACCTGAGATTTGCTGCAAGATTGTGAGTTGGGCATATTGTAATTTTTGGCTTTTTCTACAACGTGAGAATTATGCTCGGCTCTCTGCACTCAGCTCACTTATGCAAAGTGGCTGCAGCAGCGGCAACGGCGTAAAGTTCAGAGATTGTCGTCATCGTCGTTATCGTTCACGTTGCTGGCGCTGCCCAATGAAGTGGAAAATGTGAATTTATATGAACGAGTACGCGGCATAAAATATAATCAAAAAAAAAGGAGAAAATATGAAACGTAGTCCCGGGTCCTTTGCGCCTGTGTGTGCTGATGCCCGTTAAGATAATTTTAACGATGTCGATAAACTTCAATTTCATTGCCTGCTGACTGGCTCGGACTCTCTGCCTCACTGCGTCTCTCTGCCAAGGCGCCACGACATCATTGAGGCACAGACCAACGTCCAGTTGCCCATTTATGAGCCACATTTCGCCATCTCTACCAATTTAACTGTGTGTACTATATATAAACACAAATACAGTAAAGTATATCGCATAATGCGACCGATGCGTTGACAGCGAATGCGAAGCGTCAATGTGATTGAGTCAGTCTCCACTCTTCATTCTTCCACTCTTCACTCTCCATTCTTCACTTTCCACTCCTCACTCTCCACTCTTGACTCCACTCCACTCTGGCGTCTACTTATCGATAATTCTTGATTACATTTACGACCATTTTTTACGACTGTTCAATTGGGTTTATGTTGCGCTTTAAGGCGCTGAGGCGCAAGCTCAGTTTAAATGGCGCTTGAGGTAGGCACAAAGTGTGCCTTAAATGCGCCTATCGATAGCAGACAAAGTGCTGCATTACTTATCGAAATTATTTGTAACGGGTTATGGACAAGTACTGTAAGAAAGCAACAGTCGAGTGTATGCGATTGTGAAATACTAACTTCCCATTTTTAACGAAACTATACGAAGCTATATCATAAGGTTTGACTATGACTATGACTATGCACTTCTCATTATCTACAAAAATAAAACACTTTAATTTGTATATTTAAATGTTAATATACCGAAAAATACTATAATATGTCCACTTTTCATTTTCAATAAAATTATACCAAAAATAACATACCAAAAATATTCTACAACATATTAAAAGCTATAATTGCTCGACTAAGAAATACCCACTTTCCATTTTCAACAAAAGCAAAGCGGTTTTATCGTTAAAGCACGCCAAAAATACTAGAATATACAGGAAACTACATTTGGTATATAAATGGAAAGTTGATAAGTAATAAAAAAAAAAAAATGGTTGACTTTATTAATGTTACCGTAATCTTTGGTATATTTTTAATGAATTTTTATCGATATACCAAATATAACTTTTAGTATGTTTCAGAATATTTAATGCTTACTGGTTATAAGCTCTAATTGAACTGCAATTTTGTCTTCTAATCACAAATGTTATTTTTATGTACTCTTTGTATATTTTATCAATATACCAAATATAACTATTAGTATATTTAAATATTTTTAATACGCACTTGAACTTTAAACTACCCATTTTAGGTTCTAATCTAATTAGTTATTAGCGATTTAGAAACTAAAGCATTTAGACGATCGTTTTAAATGAATACATAGGCATCGCATATCTAATGTGGATTATGTTGTTGAGGGAGACAAGCAAACATCGATGTGCAACATCGACATCGACATCGACGTGCTCGCAAATTGAGTAGACATTGGCAATTAAGTGCTGCCCGCGGAGCTATCAAAAATCGTAACACCCGCAAATGCATTCAGTTTGCAATCCAATCACATCAAATTCCACTTTACCTCCGGACCTCCGGGCCCCGGAGGCCATTTTTCGGCCCCCCAAACGGTATTTGGAGTAAAGTGCAAAGCTGAACATTCAACTCGACTCGACTCGATTCGCCTTGCCTCTTCTCTCCTCAACTCTGACTGTTTAATGTGCGCGTATTCAATTCATAACCACGCTTCACATCTGCATGCCATATGCCCCGAAAATGTTCCCCATTTATTCCCTTCCTTTGGAATATACTAACTGCATTATATATGAAATATACGCTTGCCGGGTCAATGCAAAGCAAGTAGTTGGCTGTAAAGCTGTTTGGGGCTATTTTGACGGGTTCTTTTCGACATTTTTTTTCGAGCCCTGTCGTTGCCGTTGTCGTTGTCCCTGTCGATGCCCATCTCGTTGTGGTTAAATGATTTTTTTGTCATGCTTTTATTTCATGACAGTTGCATGCGCCAATCCCGAATTCCGCATGCTCTTCCCCTTCCTGTCCCTTTCCCTTTGCTGATGCTGACAATATTTTTTCAATAGCTTTTGCAGGTTTTCACAACGATTCATTTCATTTTGATTTTATTATTTAGACTTTTGTCACAGTTTTCCCATCGTTTTCCTTTTTTTTTTTTTTTTTTTTGCCTTCCTTCCATCGCCATTTCAGCGGCATTTATTTCACTATGTTTTGCTCCTCGTTGCTGTTTTGCTTTTGCTTTCGCTATTGGCCCCTCTGTTGCACATTTTTCATGTCACTAAAAAGGTTTCCACATGCCACCACCGGCTGCCGATATAAACGAAAACATCCCACGGGCGCTTGGCAAGCCGAGGCAAGGAGTCGCTTTTCCCATATGCATATTGCATGCCACATGCATCCCGTTCGCCTCTGTGTCCCTATTCAATCCAGTTGCAACCTTTTCGTAATGCCCTCAGCTTGTCTAAAATTTAGTTGTGTCAGCTGAAAGCTTTCAAAATTTGAGCTTTCAATTGAGTTTATAAAAACAATGTGTAATGATCATTGAATAAATTCTGAAAGCTTTTCTTAAGTTTCTAAAATATGTGCTTTTTGAAAGATTTATTAAGAAGTGCAGCTTTGGCTGATGTCTTGAAGACAGCTTAAGCTCTTACTTTCTTTACAAAAGATGCTAACGGTAAGTTTTCAGTGCAATACTTTGCATACTAATTCAATACTACTAGCATCGCTTTTTTAGAATCAAATAGAATAACACATTAGTGTGCTTTTTGAAAGCTTCCCCCTATCATTGCCTTTTTAGAATATTACATTAATGTGCTTTTAAGAGCTTTCATATTAATATAATTGTAATTTTAGAATTCAATTTCTAATACATTAATGTCCTTCTTCAAAGCTTTCCTGAGCCTTTCAGCTTGTCAACTGGCAAAAGCTACAGTTCCGAAAGCATCACACAAATTTAATAATATATCATAATGTTTTGCTTAAACTTGCTAAATTTTAATGTACATCTCAGCTTGTTGAATTGTTAAAGCTTACACGCTGCTTGTAAACATAACTTGTTGAAAGCTATTCAATAACAAACGTTTCTTCATCTTGAATATTATAATTCCATACCTAACCTATAGTATAATTGTGAACATTTGTATCTAATATTATATATATCTCCCAATATTACACCTCAGCTATAAGCATTAATCACACAAAAGCTGTGCTTAAACGAGCTTTAAGTATACGCTTTGTAAGTCTCAATTATAAGCTTTCATCACATAAAAGCTGTGTTTATATGAGCTTTTACTATAATCTTTACTTGCACAAAAGCTGTGCCTAAATAAGCTTTCGTTGTAGCGCATTGCGTGCAAAGCAGCTGGCCGAACAAATGATTCTGTGACTCTTGTCGCAGTTACAGCATATAAATATTGGATATACGTGGACATAAAAATATAAAAAAAAGAAGATGGGGAAGGGGAGGCAAAAAGAAAGAAAATTATATATACTACATATATATAGAAAGAGAGAGAGAGAGAGAGTTGTGCAGATAGCAAATGTATCTCCCAATACTGGCGCTGCTTTTGCTTTTGCTGTCCCCCCTTCTGGTCGGGTCGGTCTTTAGTGCTATCGTTGAAGCTCGATGGCTGCCATTTAATAGCATGTGTCAAGTGCATTGAAAAAGTCTATTTACGTTGCAATTGCAACGACGCTTGATGGCGACACAGCCGAGGAGAAGAGGAGCGGAGCGGAGGGGATGCTGCGATTTTCAGTTGATGATTGCAGCGGGTGGGCCAAAAAAATAAAATAAAAATGGGGCTGCAGAGATGGGCAACAACAAAATATGATGAAAACAATCGCAGCGTTTGAAAAAATATTGTTTTGAGGTTTTGCAATTTCATTTCATTTGATTTGAGCACAAAGTGCGTGGATGGGAAGGAAAACCGATTCGATTTCATTGGCAAAATGTGGCAGCAATTTATACCACAACAAAAAAAGTGGAAAATAAATATGTTGTTGAATATTTTAAATATGTTTCGAATGCTTTTCATATTTTACGAGTTTCGATATGAAAATTGAATTGAGTCGCGGCTGTCTGTCTGTCTGTCTGTCCGTCCGTCTAAGTGCCCCCAATTGGCTGTGTGGCAAGTCGAAAGCAAACACTTCATAAGCAGCAGCACATTTTGCTATTGAACTTGCAACGACGCAAGAACTTGAATGTGTCGACGGCAGCGAAATATTTCGCAGTCCATTTAATGATGCGTAAAGTGCTGGCTGCCGCTGATGCTGCTGCATGCAACTGGATGCGGCATGCTACATGCCCCTTCACACATTACACACGCAGCTGGAAACAATTTTGCACTCAAGTCAATTGCCCCCAGAGAGTGAGCGAAAGTGCGAAAGTCTCCCCTCTCTTTTTTTTGCTATGATATATAGTATTTATAAAATTGAAAATCAATTAATTACATGCCCTGCAAATGTATTTTGCTTCTTAGCCTGAGATGTAAGTATATTGCAACATGAGGCACGTACCTGCAAATAGAAAGAAGAATGAGAATTGTGTGTGTTAATAGTCTGTTTGTGATTAATTGAGTGCACTTATTGCTAAACAGCTTCACAAATAGCTCCACTTAATGCGACAACAGTACAGTTGACTGGCTCAATTGGTTATCGATAAATCGATTGTCAGTGATTAATTGACTGCACTTAAGTACAGTTGATTCAGTTCATGATCGATAAGCCGCAAGTTGTTCCTTAAGTTACTGTTACCTTATTTAGTTGTTTAATAAGCTTACGATAGTTATCGATTAATCAATAGTAAGTCGAGCATATCGAAATGAGTAAAATAATGAACGAAAACTTACAGAAATAATTTTCAAGTTTCTTTGTACTTATTTTTTAGTTCGAAATTTTAATCCATTCACTGTTTTTACTACATCGATAGTTATCGATAGTAAGTCGTACATTTCGAAATGAGCAAAGTAATTGTTGAATTAATCTCAACTCTACAAAATAATGCGAAACTTTCACCACACTTTCTATTATTATAATGTAATGTAAATTAATTTACAGACTTCAGTACATCGATAGTTATCGATAAAACGACAGTAAGTCATACATTTAAAAATCAATTAATTACAACTCTATAAAAATAATGTGAAATTTTCCCCACACATATTTTTGACTTCTAAATGTTAATTGATTTACTGTCTTCAGTAAATCGAAAGTTATCGATAAAACGAAAGTAAGTCACATATTTCGATGTGAACAAAGTAATTATCTTTAAATCATATTGTAAAAATGCCTTTATACATATTTTGATTTAGTGCTCTGTCATCGATAAGTCGATACATTATTAATTTAATTTAAGAACTTTGCTTTGATGGACTAATTCAGTTCGTTGGCGACTTATCGATAAGTCAGACGACGGCAGCAGGTGAAGTTCAGAAATGATTGGCGAAAGCAGCTTACACACACACACACACACAGACACAATTATCACTCACTTTCGCATATTACGTATACGCAATGATGGAAGCTTGTGTAATTAACTTAAGAGTATGATAGCAGGAAGACGCCTGTCATGCACTTATCGATAGATGGGGATGCGATAACACACACACCCACACACACACACATAGAGAGAGGGCGTCTGTCAGGGCTTTCATTTATTTATTTATGTATCATTCATTCATTGCTTGGCTTAAAAGCATGCCACGATGATGTCATCCACTGAGTCAACAATAAGGACAAACTTTCGCTTTTACAGAGGGAGACAAAGAGTGAGAGAGAGAGAGCGAAAGAGACAGAGAGATGGCGCCTTAATGTATGCACAGTTTTTCGTGTTGTGCTGAAGATGCCAAAGCTGAACGGGGAAAAGTAATTGACATTCGTGATTCAGATGCAGCGGCAAGATAAAAAACTTGCGCATCCACTAAAAAACAATCAAGACATAAAGCACACCAAGGGATGTCACCCGCCCTCTACCCTCCTTCCCCTCCCTTCTCCTCTTCGTTGTCTTTATCCAGCACTTGAGCGAACGACATCACCGCATTATCCACTCAAGCAACGCTCGCAGGGTTATGAAAATTGAAAAATCTATGTGGATAAAGCTCTTTTCTTTTTGTTGCCACACTTGCAACACTTGCCACTGCTGTTCGAACTTTCATTTCGTTGTCTTGTCTGTAGTAAGAAAATTAAATTCTATTAAGTGAAACTTTTGCAGTTTTATTTACGTTTATTGCCACAGCTTAATGCCCAGCTTCTGGCTTAATGATAAGCGCCAGGGGCAAGTTGCGGAGGCATGTGGCAGGCAACTTGCTGACGCCATCTTCAATGCATGAGAGATGTGCTTGCCACACACACACACACACAAACAGCAGTCAGATAACTTGCAACTTGCTGCCATTGTTGTTGCCACTTGAAACTTGAAACTGAAAACGTGCAACGTGCAACGTGAACTTTCCTCCAGGGCACAATATATTTCACTTTCGTAGCAACAAGATTCCACAAATCGAAAATGAATACATTTTTCGTTTGGCATTCAGGCCAAAAAATAACAAACACTTCATATGCTCTTCATACATTAGTTTTTTTCTTTGGCCTTGTGTTTCTCTATTAAAGCTTCTCTTTTTGCTTCCTTAGCTGCCTTGTTCGATTGCTCATAACTTTGTCTCAAGCCTTGTTTATTGTTTTGTATTTTTCTAGCATAAACGTGGCTTCATTGAACTTCTCTATTGGCAGCTTGTCTCCTAGGCTGCATAAGAATTTTCATAAATTTAGACTTCTCAGTCTGGTTTCTTTCTTCTTGTTCTTCTCGAACTTCTCTATTCCTCAAGCCTTTAGTTTTTTTTTTATTGTAATTTTCTAGCATGAACGAAGCTTTATTGAACTTCTCTATCGATAGCTTTCAGATCTTGTTTCATAAACTGCATAAGAATTATCATTTACTTACTCCTTTCAGTCTATATTTATTTCTTTTATTATAGTATACTATTTCTATTTAGTATACTTTTTGATATTTCTCACATTGGGCTTCTCTATTGTCAGCTTTTAGCTGCGTCTTTAGAATTTTAATTAATGGCCTTTTTCTCAATTAATTCTTGACTCTTTTTCAGTTCCGATTGAACTTCTCCATATAGTATATTATTCAATAGAGTTCTTCTCAAACTGTTTCATTAAACTTCTCATTTCGCAACTTTAATTTTCGTTCTTTTCTCAATCTTATTTGCTTCACTCTTTCTGCACTCATATAACTTCTCTATTTATTATATTTTCCAACACTATTTTTCCCACATTTTTTCAGTGAACTTCTCGCTTTTATCGCCTGTCTTCAGCTACTTTCACTATTGTCCCTTTCTCAGTCTTTTTTTTTATCAGACTTGCTTCACTCGTTATGCTCCCATTGAACTTCTCTATTTCTTATATTTTCCAACACTGTTTTTTCTATACTGTTTTATTGATCTTCTCACTTTCATTGCTTGTCTTCTAGACTGTTGTATGACTTGCTTCAAACTTTCTGCTCTCACTGAACTTCTCTTTTTTTCGTTGATTTTCTATTTCTTCACATACATATGTATTTTGTTGTTTCTTCGCTTTTTATTGCTGCTTTTTCAGCACTTCCTTGCACTTTATGCAGGCCTCTCTTCCGCTTGCACTTAAATTCATGAAATTTTCTGCAACATTTGCCAACGAAAAATTATTCGGTATGGCGGCAAAATGTTTGTATGGAAAATCTGTGGCAACGTTAAGTGAGTGAGAGGGCGTGAAGTTGTCGAAACGGAACCAGGTCTGATAGACAGATGGAGATCGTTAGCTGTTGGCACTTCATAGTAGCTTGGGCAAATAAAAGAAAATATTCGCATTACAATACGTATACGTATTTTATTTTATTGCTGGGGAAAAATCAGGCGAAAGCATTTCCCTGCAGTACCTTTCCGGCTGCACTCATTGACATCGATGTCATCGCCCATTTCCCATTTCCCATTTCCCCAGTGCCCATTACCATGCCACACTTGGCTACTTATTGCTCGTTGCAACTGCTGACTGTCTGCCACATAGTCTCTCTCTCTCTGTGTCTGTGTGTCCTTTGCTTCCACTCAATGTGGCTGCTGCATCGATTTCGTGCCATCGTTACACAAAATCATGTTGAATTGCCATAAGACTTGGCTCCAGCTATCTTTTCGTTGCCGTCGCCGTCGCCGAGTTGGCGCATCTTAAATGGGTCAACTTGTCTACTTTGGCAACACAAACGGGCAATTGTCACAGCTTCAGCTTCTCTGCTGCTTCAGTCGCCACTTCACTCGCTTTACTGCTCATTCCTTCTTAGCCTGGCTAACACAACTATCTCGGGTTTCTTATGCTGACTTTGCATGTTGTCTTGCTATTTCACAGGCAATCAACTGACAACTAGACAGGTGCATCATGCATGAGTCACTATGTAGTTGTCATTAGAACTGCATCAGTTCTCTTCTTTTCCCCAAAAGTGTCACACAGCTTAAGCGAGAGAGAGAGAGAGAGAGAGCGAGTGAGAGTCGCAAAAAGTGTGAGAGAGAACGCTTTTCATAATCTATTTTGAATGAGGTTTTGGCTCAACTTGACGCGCATTTAATTATGCGCTCACTGGAAGCAGCTCAACGCGAGAGAGATAAGTATTTGAATTTAGATAATGAAATAAATGATGTTATTTTTAGGGTAAAATATATGGTATCTTTTGCACTCTATGGTATATTTCGATTGTAGCACTTTATCGATATACTAAATGTAGTATTCAGTACATTTTTAGTATTTTTGCATCAATGCACCAAATGTAGCAATTTGATGTTTTAACAGTGTTTTAACGGAATATTAATTTGGTATATTTTGAATGTAATACTATATCAATATACCGAATGCTACATTTGGTTAGTTTTTAGTTTAGTTTTTAGTATTTACAGCTTACATATATAGCATATAGCTTACCCCCTCCCTCTACTCTTTGCTTCCTTCAGCTGTTGAGTGATTTATTTAATTGACGACACTTACCTAAAAAAGAAAAAATACAAATTAAGAGTTAGTTGTGTGTTTGAAATTAGCTGAAGCTTTAACTAGTTATAGTATATTTTAAACGTAGTTCTATATTTTGGTATATTTTGCATCGTCTAGTATATTAAGAATTCAGTACTTTATCGATAAACCAAATACACCGTTTGGTATATTTTTAATGTAGTACTATATCAATATTCCAAGTGTAGCATTTGGTATATTTTTAGTATTATTGCACTAAATTAGTTTGATATATTGTTAGTATTTTTGCTGTAAATTAATATCGTATATTTTTAGTATTTTGCGGTATATTTATTTGGTATATCTGTAGTATTTTTGTGGTATATTATTTTTGCATATGTTTATTATTTCCATTTCAAATAAAAAAACTTATTTTTCAACACTTTGACTTTAATTGCAATAAATAATTTTTATAAATTGCCTCCTCTTCAGAGCCTAACTCGGCTTCGTCGAAATAACGCTTGACTACCTCAAGATTTGTCCACCTAATGAACTGTTTTTTGCATTGCGTAGCCCTTTGGTAGACACGCACAAACACGCACAGACATGTCATCAAAGGCGCTGTCAACACTGGCAATGGATGGGCTGATTAAAGAAAAGCAAACGACAAAATGAAAACTGTCAAACGAAATTGAAATTGACGAAGTGCAGCCAGAAGAAGAGGAACACGAAGAAGAAGTTGTTGACTGGAAAAGAGCTGCGGCGTTGGCGGCTGTTGCTGCAGAAATTGAAGTCAATTGATGATTGAGAACTGTGCGACACACACAATGTGCAATAGTAATAATAGACATCTTCAAACACACACTCACACACAGATACGCACTCTATTGTGTGAAGTGAATCTCTTGTGGGAGTAGTGAAGTGAATTCCTTTAGAAATGCCGCCGACTTTGCAGCGGCTGTCGGAGTGGCAGCTTTTTAATTACGCACTGAAGCAAGATGAAAGCGCTGCGCTACCACACACACACACACACACACTACCACAAGAGAGTAGTGTTGGTTAACGGCAAATAAAATTTCTCATCAGTCCATCTTCGATTATACACTTGCATTTCACCAATGTGCTTACAACACAACATGAACAGTGTTGGTAAACAGCTAACTATTGAAATGTAGTGTTGATAAACGCAAAAGTCCAGTCTTCCTAAATGTTGTGTGGAACAAGTCAAATAGTAATCAGCTTGAAACAAACTAGTTAGTTGAAATAATGTGAAGTGTAGTGTTCATAAACGCTTAGCTTTATCTTTCTTAAATGTTGTGTGGAGTAAGTCAAATAGTTACCAGCAAGCATAAAGTACCCACAGATGAACATACAATTAATAGTGTTGGTAAAGAGCGTAGTGTTGTTGAGTACAACAAATTTTAAGTATAGGGAAGCAAGTGGTTGCTAAAGTTTTGCAAGATCGTTACAACTGCAGTTGCCAAGTTATTAGTTATTGCAGTGTTGCTACAACTTTCAGTGTTGGTAAATGCTTATGGTTACAACATTTCCGGCTCTTCGAAAAGTTTGGCTCATCAAAAAACCAAACGATGCTACAAAACACTTGCACTTGCATGCATAATCAGTGTAAGTGCAGTGTTGGTAAACGTCAAGTGCAACAATAACCGTTTGTGGCGCAATACTTTGCACACACACACAAATAGAGAGAGAGAAAAACTTTGCTGCAAATGTCTGGCATAGTCATAAGGAAAACTCATTCACGTTGATGGTGTTCTAAAATGCGCAATTAGTGTTGCTCAATGCCAGGGAAAAACTAACTGTAATGCGTGTGTGTGTGTCTGAGAGTGTGTTTGTCTGCTCAAGGACACTCAGTGTGTTGTCCACAACAGGCGACAAAAACAATGCGCACCACAATGGGCCAAGGGGCAAGGCTAAGGAGCAAAAAAATCGCGACAACAATGTTGTTGAACGTTTGTTGCAATTGTCGGCTCAGCGGCATCATCATCATCATCAACAGTGTTGCCAAGCGCATTCGTCTGTTAGCTGCCACGCCCATTTGCTATTAAACCATGCTTTTTATACCCATCAATTACAAGTTGCCAAGCTATAACTACGACTAGCTGAATACAGCTTGTGGTCATCAGGCCGTCTGTCCGCGTGTTTAAACACTTGCAGCTCACAGACTAAAAAATCTAGAGACTTGAAACTTGCTCAACAAATTGCTGTAAGCTAAACATAAATATAAATTGGTTTTACAAGGTATTGCTTAGTCGCGCATATCCTCCACGCTTACGTTTGTATTTTCTCATTGTTGTTCCTTTCGCTTGCTCATTTTTTGTTAATTTCGCTTGCAGCGCAAATGTTTATTGCGATTACTATTGTTGTTGGCTGTCAACCGCATTTGGCAGCAGGTCTTGGCTTTGCCCCCCTCGACATCCCTTGGCCCTTTTTTTATGACCGAAAGTGGAGCAACTCTGCATTTTAAAGCTGTCATAAATAATTTAATCACTGACTTTGTAAGCGTTCGCCATAAACAACATTAAAAAGTTTGCTCTGCTTCACTTATTTTTGCTATATATTTTTCTTTTTTTTTATTTTGGCTGGCTGGCTGGCTGGTTGCTTTTATCAATGGGACGAACCCCAGAGAGTGTGTCTCTGCGACCCGATTCTGGTTCTTTCAACCGGTTTAGTTGCCATTCCCATTCGTACGGGAAACGGTAAGCGGCTGGCAACTCTGGCAGTATCCGGTTTCCGTTTTTGTTCAACTGACTACTGACTACTGCTGACTGCTGACTGCTTGACAGTCCTCGTTTCACTTCTCTCTCTCTCTTGGTTTGCCTTTAATTTGCAGTAACGTATAAAATATGTGCAGCACTTTTGTTGAACCGATACCAAAAACTGGACATGGGTGCGACTCGGCAGCAAAACTTTACAAAGAGATGAAGAGAAGAGTCAACTCTCTATGAGTGATGTGAACTGAACTAAACTGAACTCAACTGTCAGATATTTCCGTGTTCCTGTTGCCCAAGTTGAGCAATTTCAAATGTCACGCGATTATTAAGCGTCGCCTCCCCCCTCCTCCATCCCTTTCAAATCTGTTTCTGTTGCATAGTTTCCACTTTGACAAGTCGCAAAATGAAATTACATAGTTAGCGAGAGTTTGTGGAGAGTTGCAAAATCCAAAACGAACCGCAGGACACACACACACACACACCCATACAGGAGAATTTTAATTAGCACTTTTCGCAATATTGTTGATCCATTAGCAAGTCTTTAATTTGCATTGCTTCCATTTCGTACTCGTATGCTTAACAACAGCTTATTACACAGCAAATACTTCACTGCTATTTTATTGGTTGCACTCTTTGCAAAATTAATTTCGCCAAGTTGTGCTCCATTTCGATAGCATGTTTCATTATTTATTTACACAGCGGAAGCAAAGATGCGATGCTAACTTAACAAGTTTTCGACTATCCACAGCATATTTAATGTTTTGTTTGTTTATCTCGCTGCTGTTTGTTTATTTTTCTTGTTTTTTTCTCTTCTCTTCTTTTTTTTTTTTTTAATTCACACATTGCTGAATCGCACAAAAAATGCAAGGAAAGAGAGAGAGGGGAGAGGAGAAAAGGAGTCTGCGTTTGGCGGAGCATGAGAACCACTTAGTTGGATTACCAAGCACAAAATGCAAAAACCAAATGTGAATGCGAGCGAGCAATATTAATAATTAGAAGAAATTCTTTTCTGCTTTTTTGCTGTTGTTGTTGTTATTGTTGTTGTTGTGTGTGGTTCTATTATAGTTGTGGTTATTGCTCTTGCTGTTGGTTTGTTATTTAATGTGCGTAACTTGGGAAACATCAGTGGGCTGAGTGAGTGTCGCGAGGGCAGCAGACACGCCCAGCAAATTGAGGTCTTTGTTGGCATTGTCAACGCCTCAATAGTCAGCAGAAAAAAAGACTTCGAAATACGCTGTGCAATTGAAAAGTGGAAACTTTTAAAAGTTATTCCTAGTTACATTTCAATAAATTGTAATAAAACCCTTTCCACAAAAATATAGTATATTTGGTATTTTAAAAATACTATAATATAACTATATTTCAAATTGTTTAAATGCATGTATTATAGTATTTAAAAAATACTGAAACAAAATGTAATTATAAAATAGTTTGTCAATGTTTGTTTAATGAATGAATGGAAAAATAATAGCGGAAGTAATACTAAAAAAAATATATCAAAATATATGGTATTTTAAAAATACTATAATACAACTAAAATTCAAATTATTTTTATGTTAGGTGTATAAAGCTAAAAAAGCGAATTATCGGAAATAAATCTAGAAATATAGATCATTCTATGTATTACAGTATTTAAAATATACTATATCAATATGATAATAACTTTTATAGTTATTTTAGTATATGTAATGAATTCAAATAAAAAGCAAAATAATGTAGCGCAAGTAATACTAAAAATATACTAAAATATAGTGAATATGGTATTTAAAAAATACTATAATATAACCATATTTAAAATTATTTCTTTATTTGAAATAAAGGGTAAAAAAGCGGAAGTAATTCCAGAAAACTATTTATGCCAGTATTTTAAAATACTGTATTTAAATACTGTAAGTGAATGATTATAATTTTGAAATCATTGTTAATGTTTGTAATAAGAATCAAGGAATTGAAAAAGTAGAGCGAAAGTAATACTAAAAAATATACCGAAATGTGTATTATGATATTTAAAAAATACCAGAATATATGGAAAAATGTTATAACGCATCTTTAATGAATTTTGGAATAAGATTTTGTGATGTAAAAAAGCGAATTTAATACTAGACCAAAAATCAAAAAAATAGTTTTTTCCATTGTAAAAAAATATATATTAAATTTGTATTACTTTCTAATTAAATGTACGAAAAATGTTAGTTAGTGCTTCCTAATTAAATTCTCAGTTGTTACTTGCTGTTGAAAGTGAAACACCCAAAATATGTATAGCTTTTAATTAATTTGCAATTCGATATTTATGAATTTCAACAAAGTAATTCGACACTGTTTTAACACAATTGTTGGCGCAATTAGTTAGTCAATGCTTCAGCAAATTTATAGATACAATATATACAATATGTACGCTATTTTATTTGCCACGAAAACTTGTTGCAAACCAATTCGTTTCGTTTCGCTTGGATCGCTGGGGATGTGAGCTGGTAAAATTTGGTTGAATAATTGATAAAAAAAAAACCCGCTTCATATACCCATTAAGCATTTATGGACAGTGCACAACAATGAACGCCAATTGTTGCTGCTCTTTTGCTACGTTCTTTTTCCATTATTTTTTTCTCTTTTTTTATTATTATTTTTTTCTTCTGCGTTTCGCTGTAGCGCAACAATTATTAAGCGCCACCACAAATTGACCTCGCGCTAGTTCTGTGGCAAACTCAGCATAAAATGCAAGCTGCAAAGCTGCAAACTGCAAGTTGAGGTTGCCTCAATCGATGGTGGCAGCTGTGATGACACTGCATTGTCATCGCAAATGGGCAAACTTCAATTTTGTGCAAGCCAAACAACTCTATAGGCTGCTGTTGTCTCTCCATTTGCGGCAAATGCCACAACCAAGATGTCACACTCTGCGGTTGCATTTTGACATTTCTTTTTTTTTTGCGACTTCTTCTTTTGGCTAAAGGGCAAATCAAAAACTGTAAAAAATGCAACTTGAACTTTAAGTACAAGCGTTGCAGCTGTCAAATGCAAATGTGGCACGTAGTTTAGTGTCTAGCCGCAGGGTCAGCGTGAGGCATGTGGCATGTGCCACGTGATTTGCATCGCGTCCAGTTGCCACGGATTTGTCGCAACTGTCTCAACTGTACTGCTCTAATAACCACAAGAGTTGAGCACAAAACAAAGACAGTGTTCAAGTTGAACTTTTAGTTACTATCTACTATTAACGAACTTCTTCACGATCTAAGCAACTCAAAAAAATATATATATTAAAGTTAAAGTGACGATTTTTGGCAGCAGAAAAGGACTATGAAATATCATACGCTTTACTATTCCAAATTGGAAACTTGTAAAAGTTGTTCCTTCTTAGAAAAATCTAGTATATATGGTATTTAAAAAATACTATAATATAACTATGCATATATAAAATTATTTATTTTACTTCCCAAGAAAATCTGGCATAAATGGTATTTAAAAAATACTGTATTTTGAATTAATTTGTGTTAGAAATAAAAAGCTAAAAAGCAAAATTGCCGAAGTAATACTATATATATATACATATATACAAAAACCATTTTTTACAGTATTTTTAAATACTACTACTTCTGATTCCTGAACATGTTTTTGCAATCAGATAAAATTGTAGAAATTATTTAAGAAATATTTTTGTATGGCTAACAAGTAGAAAAGCCACTCATTTTGAATAAAAGCAAAATAGTATTAATTTTAAAGTATACCAAATTAATGTACCGCATAAATATTAAAAAATATACCAAAGGTCATTTAAGGTATATTGATACAGTTTTCCATTCAAAATATAACATACATTTTGAGTATTTTTATGGTATATTTTTAGCATATTTGCGGAAATAGGTTTTATTGAATATATGTTTATATTTATAATCAAACACTTTTGCAATGCACTTTAAATTCTTAGAGTTTATTTTTTCAGAAGAAATGAAAAAATATAATAAATCAAAGTTATTCCCAGTTATTATATTAAAACATTTGAACCCTTTTATAGATTATGCAGAAATCTTTTTGCTTGGGCATCTCCAGCTGATTATTAGTTTATAAAGTGTATAATATAATATAATGATTATAGAGTGTATAAAAAGCGATTGCTGACTGTGCGTATTTTACTAAGCTTATCGTATTTCGGCCAGCGAACTCTGTTGCTGACCTTTTGGGAATCCGATCAAATTTGTAGTTAATTTTTAGATTGATCTCTTACAGAATTTCGTAGCAATTTAATGACTCAATCGGAATGTAATTAGGATCCAAAAAGAAGGAAAATGATATCGAGAGAGAGAGACAGAATGCATTGATGGATGGAATTTGGTTTGGCTAGGAAATTGTGATTGCCTAGAGATGCAATTAAAATGCAATTAGAGTGAAAGTCGACGACGTCGGCAAAAGGCAAAAGAGAGCCAGACAGAAACCCAACAATAAAAAGAGCCCTAAAAGAGCCAAAGAGAAATGCAAGTAGAAGGAAGCCAGAAAATGGAGGCGTGTCTATGCAACAAAAATTAGGGCGTTGAACGTTGCAACAAAACGAGTTTTAACTGCGAGGTTAATAACTCAATTGCAGCAGCACCTGTTTATGGCATTTTAATGCCGCGACGATGCTGATGATGATCATAATGATGATGATGATGATGATGATTTTGTGTGTGGTGCGCTGATTAAGCGGCTAAAAATGAAGTCATTAAATGGCAAATCGTTAGATGTTTCATACTTTATAAAATGTGTTGGCTCTATAGTATATTCCCATGAAATCCATGAGTTATGTGAGCCATGTGACCATTTCCTTTATGCCTTATGTCAGAGTGTTGTGTCGCCTTCTCAGAGACTCTTATGAAATATTAAACGATGCTGACATGTTGGCACATTTCTTTCCCTCTCTCTCTCCGCTCTCTCTGCTGTGCTGTGCTCAATTTGGACAAATTGATTTCACACACATAGTTTTATTGCAGGCAAAGAGCTTTAGAACAATGCTAGTTTGCTGCTGGCGTTGCGTCTTTTATGCCATTTAATATGCATAAACAAACCAGAGCAGAGCAGAGCAGAGCAGACATCATTATGAAATATACCAAGTCATGGGTTTGTCATAATTTCTGTCGTCTGTCTGTCTCCGTCACTGTGCTGTGTTCTGTTTTGTTATATAAAAGCCACATCTCTTTCTCTTTCTCTTTTGAAATATGATTGCATATAAATATTGCGAGTTAGGAGGGGGGAAAAAACGCAAGTTGTCAGCTTGCGTTGATCGATGTGGCAAATGTTTCATTAAAGTCGCGCCCAAGTGCTAATGTCAAGGCTTATGAAAAGAATTTCCTACAACATAATTTACGACTGAGACTATTCGTTCGGATCTCAATTTCAATTTCACATATTATACTTTCTTTAGCCAGCTGCAGCAAATTTCAGTCGCCGAGCTTCATTAAGAGACGCAAGTTCACTGAGGTCAATTGGGGAGAAACCCACGCTTGAAGCACTTGACATTTAAATACGCGCAGAATTAATTAAAGATTATTGTTGCTGAGTTCACATTTGTTTTTGGAATGCAACAAACTCGCATTGGGATAGCATGAATTTGATATGTAAGCAGTTCTTCAAAGTTTCAGAACTCCAGCTGCTCTAAGAGTCGAGTTACGTTAGATGGTTTTTTTTGAGAAATCTACAATTCTGGGTCCATTTCCAGGGAATGTTCTCTATTAAGCTGAGCTATGTGGATTCTAGAAATTTCAGCTGCAAAGCTGCACAACAACTCGAGTTCCGTGAGTTAGTTAAAAATTAACAAAAGTTTATTATCTGCAATTTCTGAGCTAAGCAAATCCTGCAAATTTCAGCTGCAAAGCTGCACAACAACACGAGTTCCGTGATGTCATTCACAATGTTTTCTTTGCTAGCTAATTGAGTTAAAATAAAGTTTAGTTGACTATATAAAAGCACTTTATTCATGCAATTCCCTTTGTGGTCTTCTTCTGCCAGCTTAGAACTGTAATCAAAAGTTGTAAAAGTTGGGCAACTCTGCAGATGGCGTTGCCACTGCGTCGGATTCAACTTTTTCCTATGCAATTTTGTTTATAAGAAGTACGGCAAAAGTACTGTGGGACAAATCAAGCAAATTGTGGCATAAACAATGCAATTTATGTATCAGTTTTGGACAACTTGACATGCGAGTATAAAAGCTAGCAATAATACTTTCCTTCTCCTTCTCCATCTCTCCCTCTCTCTCTCGCTTCCTTCCTTGTCATTCGCATGTGCAATCAACGTCATGACCATTTTCATCGACAGTTTTAATAACTTTTTCGCATGCTGAGACGTTTTGTTTGGACAGCTAACACGACTTCTTCTTCTACTTCCAAAAAGAGGGGGCAGAAGTGGGTTAAGACTTTACAGTTTCGAGTATTTTTGTGCCGCATTGTTTGTTTGTTTGTTTTTTTTTGTCTGTTTGTTTGCTTGCTTATGAGCTCTCGTTGGGTTCTCTCGAGGAGAGTTTATTGTATTTATGTTTTACTGTTTTTTTCTTGTTTCAATCCTTTTTCCATTTGTTGTGTGTTGATCTGTTGTCTTTGCTTTTGGCTTTCGCTTTGTTTTCATTTGACTTGCCTTCTTTGTATTTGCTTTGATTTGATTTCAGTTTTCGTTTTCGATTTGGATTTTGATTTCAATTTCGATTTGTTTTGCAAATTCAATTCCATTTTTCTTTATTGTTGCAGTTTAATGAAATTTCTGTAAAAATGTTTACAAATCAATTTGACTAATGCGGCCCGATTGGGCTTTGATTGCTGCCCCTTCTTGTGGCACGTTGCAACAACAGCTTCAACAATTGCTGCTTCCGTTTCGGGAGAGTGGAAAAAAAAACAGCACCCGTTGACAGTTTTCGCCTATAATTTGAACGGCGCCCCCTTCATTTTTTTTCTACTCTACTCCCAACTCCAATCAATCTTTCTTTCTTTTTCTGTATACTCTTCCCTTCTAATTGTGCAACGCTTTCACCACGAGTGTTTGCAACACATGTGAGATTTTTATTTTTCTTACTTTCGCGTTGCATTCATATAAAAGTATTTAAATTTAAAGACTTTAACTGCTCTAGAAATCAATTTCAAGTTACGAATAAGTCATTCAAAAATCAATTTAAGATTTGTTTTGGAATTTGTAATTTTTTTCACTTTTGCAAACTTTAATGATATGAATGTATTTACATTTAAAGAACTCAACTGCTCTAGAATTCAATGCCAATTTGCATTTCAATCTTCTACTCTATGAGTAGAGTTTCATAAATGTCTCCTTCATTGTTTTTAATAGGCCTTTTTGTTAGTTTTTAAAATTATAATTGAATCAACAATTTGTAAAATTATTGGAACTTGCGCTTTACTATTATTCTGTCCTATACATTTTTTGTAAGTCATGTTCTTAACTTGTTTAGTTCATCTATTATTGCGATTATAATTTAAGTTCTCTTTTTAATATACTATTAATATTCTTTTGCTTTATTCAATTAAGTTATTTCAAATTTAAGCACAAATTTCTAAAATAAAGATGAACTACACAAAAAGTGTAGTTAAAGTTCGTTGAATTTTTGGCAATCATTTCGTTTGATGCATTTTGTTCTTGTGGCACCTCAAACCAAACCCACAAAAAAAGAAGCTTTTTTCTAGCAATTATACTAGCTCACACACGCAACACAAACCACACACACACACACACACACACACACAGTGTGGTGTGTGTGGACAGCAATGTAAACTTTTGAAGCGTGTAGTTTGCAACGCACTAAAACCACTCAGCGTCCTCTTCTTTTTTTTTTTTGGGTAGTATGAAGATATCGTTGGACCGCATCGTCACATAGTTTGCTGTGTGCAAATTTTTTGGAAAAATCCGTTGAATGCCACGTGGCAGTTGCCCCTTCCCCTCACCCTCTTCCCGCTTTTAAGTATTTAGATATTTTGTCCAGCAAAAATCGCAACGCAGTTTTTCTCTCCCCCCTTCTTTCCACAAATATACTATATATAGTATATGGTAGTATTTTTTTTTGGTTTTTTTTTGTGTGTGTCGTATTTCTCTGTGTTGTTTCTGGTCGCCTCTTGCATTTTCACATGAATTGGCAATTTTTGCCTGCTGGCAAATCCAGCTACTAGCTTACAACAACAAAAAAAAAAAGAGAGAGAGAGGGAAGAGTGAAATACAGTATCAAGAATAATGTTGCAGTTTAAATGGAGTTGGCTTTAGCCGTTTGCGGCAAACTTGCCTCCTGGCTGCACCACAGATATCGCTTCCCCTTCCTCCTTTCCCCTTCTCCTATCCTTCCCATGTCTCTCTTTTCACACTGTCTGTGGCCAAAAATGAATTATAGCCCCTCATATATGTGTATGTGTATGAACATACACATATCTGCAACTCTGCGATGTCTGTTGCGGTTGCATGCCCCGCTTCCCCGCTGCCCCGCTGCTTGCAACAACTTGCGGCAAGTACAGTTGCGTTCTTATCGAACCGGAGCGGAGCGAAGCCGCGCTGACGATTTGTCAATGCAAAATGCTTTGTCTAAACTTTTCAACTCTATACAGTTTTTTTTTTCTTTCTTGCATGTTTATGCTGCTAATATCGCATAGAAATTTCGCATTTTATTAACTGAGCTGTCAGCTAGAGCTATGCGAACCGGTTCGATTGGCTTTGGCTTCATCAATTTTTTCGAACAGCATGATTCTAACTTTCAAAAGTTTGTTTGTAGTTTGTCGGCGGAGATTTTGGTTGACCCATTGCTTGAATCTTATTTCGATTGCCCTCTTGCTTGGCTGTAACGTAGCGCAGAGAAGCGATTAGATTCGGAGCGGTTCGCTGTTGAACCGGTTCAAAGCTAGTGTGTGGTTTGTCAACATTAAGCAGTGCTTAATAACTGATTTTGGGTGCACACTGCTTGAATTTCAAGCAGCGCAAAACAGCGTTTCTCTCGGAGCGGTTCAATGTTGAACCGGTTCAGAGCATGTTTAGAATCAGATTTTGGTTGCTCCATTGCTTGGCTTTAATGCAGAACAATGAAGACGGAGCGGTTCAATGTTGAACCGATTTAAATTGTATGTAGCTTGTCAAATTTTAGCAGAGATTACAATCAGATTTTGTTTGCACGTCGCTGGGTTACACCTTAAAAAAAACGCAATGAAGCGCTTCGATTCGGAGCAGTTCGATGTTGAGCCGGTTCAGTTGTAAGGCAGGACTGGCAAATAAAGTAAGAGCCACAAGTAAACCGAAATATACAAAGACAAACAAGTGAAGGTGCTCAAAAGACGAATGCTCGACTAGCAGATACTCTGTACAAGTCAAAAGTACTTCAATTAGTGCTGAAATAGTTAAGCAAAGAGCAATGAAGCCGGAGCAGATCGATGCTGAACCGGTTCGGTTGCTGGACACCCAAAGACGGTAAATGAACCTTAAGCATATACATAAATTGTGGTTAAATGTTTATACCATAATATAGAATATTTAATTATTAAATTAATATATACTGAACTTTTTTGAATATTATTTAAATACATAAAGAAAATATGTAAATATCAAAAAAGTATTCATCAAACTTAATAAAACTTTTCGTCATTATTTCCAGGGTATGTGCACCTCATTTTGGCCTGACCAAGACAACAAGAGAAAGACAGGAAAAGTGAGAGTGTGTGAGAGAGAGAGAGAGTGCGGAGGGCAAGGAACGACACAGCGACCAGATGACCCAGAAATCAGCTGCAGCTGCTCTTCCCCATCTGCCTCCCCAGACGCAAATGTTATAAATACGCACGCACACAGATTTCGGATACACATGTTCAGATACTTAAATACTTTGTGGACGGGGAAGCAGCAACATCTCTATTTTGCTCCTCTGCTTCTTCTTCCTGTTCATTTTGGCGACACATTTTCCCAACAGCAAACTGAGAGAGAGAGAGCGTGTGAGCGAGTGAGAGAGATGAACCGAGACAAGATATTTTTAGAGTTTTGCTCTGGTCGATAGAAATTTAATAAAAATTAGAAGAACAAAATCGAGGCAAAATCAATTTCTGAATGAGACACAAAACACTTTGAAGTGGCGTGTGGTAAAAACTCTGCAACAAGAGTTGGCAACCCTGATCGTATTTGGTTGATACACTGCAAAGATACCCATTCATGTTTTCTCGGTTTCTGTTGTAGGCGCATAAACAAAACTATAAAAACACTCAATGTTGTTGTTTGAAGCAGGCGCCACAGCTGAGTAAAATGCCTGTGGCCCATTTTATTTATAGCACCCCTCCCCCCCTCATTCTCCCTCCTCATCCTTTCATTGCAGATAGCCCCAAAAATGTTTTGTGGGCTTTAGTTTTAGGCTAATTGAATTTCTGTCATGTCAATAAACACACAAAAACTCATTCAAAGAAGCTTCTTCCCGCCCACCCGCATCATCATCATCGAAATCGACTCTCGATTTCCATAAATATTAATGCCGAATCCAATGCAAACTCTTTACTAAACTAGAATGCACAAGTTTCCAGCTTTGATTTAAAGTGAATTGCCCACATTTTTGGTTTAAAAGAATGTTTGCAAAAAGCATGAAAATGCGTCAAGAAATCAATTTTTTATATTTATATTTGAAATAGAATAGATATATCGATATACGAAATATTTATGTGGTATATTTTAAGAATAATACCACATTGTTTGTACTTATAATATATACCAAATATAACTTTCAAATATAACTATTTATTTAGCATATTTCGAAAAGCACTTGTTTTGATTTTATATACCAAATATAGAATAATGCATATTTTAGTATATTCGTTATGTTATGAATAATAACGCATTGTGGTGCTTTTATATACCAAATATACATTTCGGTATATTTTAGTACATTAATTCGGTATATTTTGATAATAGCGCCACATTGATTGGCTTTTATATACCAAATATAACATAAGGTTTATTTTACAATATTAATTTGGTATATTTTAGGAATACTACCGCATTGCTTTATATACCATATATGGAATTTGGCATTCAAAAGTTCTCAATTGCAGTTAGAACTTAAAATTTGTACACAGCTCAAAATATGAAGAATTTTACGCAAATTTCTTAGCGAATTTAAAGTTTGTTCAAAAATTTAGTTTGATGAACTGTTTGCTTCAGGTTTGTGCAAATTGATGTCGCATCCGAAAGTTTGCTCAATCAATTGAATCGAAGCTGCATTCAATCTCTTTTGAACAATCGAAATCTAAATATTGACAAGCAGTTGAAAGTGAAAAGAGCGCTTAAAAGTTGAGCCACAGTTAAGCGATTAGCCAAAAGCAAATCCAACAAAATGCAATTGAGTGTGAGTTGAGTTGAGAATGAGAATGAAAATGAGAAATCAATTTGCTCAACACACACACACACAGCATAGACAAATCGATCAATTAGAAAATGTGTGTGAGCTAATTGACCTTTGAACTGGCACACACAGATGCGCCTGAATGAGTTGTGAGTGTTTGAGTGTGAGTGTGAGTGCACTCGAAATGTATTCAATGTCAATGCAGCTGTTTCGCTTGACAACAAACAAAACCATCAACAAGCGCCGTGGCAACAATAGCAACTGTTGCTGCTAGAATACGATATATATCACACACACACACACACATACACATACTTACACACACATTCTAATTCACATACTTACACACACACTCGCACTTCACACGTGTCAAAAATTAGTTGTTGTTCACACATAGCAACAACAACGTTTTTGACAAATAATTTGACAACTTTATGCCAAAAAGAGAAGCATTTTACTTTCTCCCCCCGTCAACTTTCACCCCCCTTCCCTTCACCCCTCTATGGTGCGGAGTTTTCCGACTTGCTATATATGGAAATTTATGCGTGTTGCTTTAGTTTTTCGCTTTGTTGAAGTGTTTTCAAGTGCCTGTCGCTGTCTGACTTACAATTTATGACATGCAATTAGTATGTGAATGTGTGTGTTTGCATGTGTGTGTGTGTGTGTGTGTGTGTGTGTGTGTGTGTGTGTGTGTGTGCGTGGGTGTGTCACATTGCATTGTCACCTCTAATGACTTGTCGTCAGAGCATAAACAGGCCATTAAAATGCGCGACTACCGAAAAACATTTCTCACGTGTCGATTACAATTTATGATTTCGCCATTGAAATCGGAAGAGGTTCAATGCCCCTCCTCCCCCATCCCTGGTATATAGCTTACCCCTCCCTCCCTTTAGTCTTCAGCTGTTGAGTGATTTATTTGGTTTGGAGACACTTACCTAAAAATAAAAAGAAAAAAGACAATTCAAGAATTAGTTTTATGTTTGAAATTAGCTGAAACTTAAACTAGTTATAGTATATTTGGTATTCTATGGTATATTTTGAACGTAGTACTATATAAAATAATATATATATAAAATAATATATATATAACATAATCAATATAACATGCAGTATATGTTGCACTATACCGATATACCAAATATTGGCTTTGGTAAATTTTGTACTCTTTAGTATATTTTGAATGAAGAACTTTACTAATATACCATATAGCCTTTGGTATATTTTGAAATTGATGTTATATTTTTAATTTAGTGTTATAAATTATATAATAAATATGGTCTTTGGTATATTTTGTACTCGATATTATATTTTGAATTAAGTATTTCACCTATATACCATATATAGCCATCGGTATATTTTAGTATTTTTGTGGTATATTAATGTATGGTTTAATTAAAATGGTATGTCACAGTGATATATGTATATTATTCTCGATGATATATTTTGAGTTTAGTACTTTATTAATATACTAAAAATAACATTTGGTATATTTTGTTGATAACGCATTTTGAATTTGGTAATATACCGATATACCATAAATGGTATATTTTCAGTGTAGTGTTACACTAGTATACGAAATACAACCTTTGGTATATTTTTATATTTTTTGCGGTATATTTATTTAATATATTCTTAGAAAATGGTTTTACTGAAAATACATAGAAGGTATCTCATAGTCGAGCACATTCTTGTTTTTATTTTAAAAATTAGCTGCAGCTTAAACGGTTTTTTTATTTTACTAAAAGGAAGTCACACATTAAAGCTTAATAGTTATAGATACAGCAAACACATAATTGCACATAATATAATTACATGCATTTGCATTTTATGTTTCTAGTTCTGACGATAATAAAGGAAATGGTCAATTAAAATATGTATTTTTTACTACACACAGATGCTTTAATTGCATATAATATTATTAAAAGCTTGTCGTATTTAATGCACAAAGTGTTGCATTAGATACATTTGTATCTTCCTAATTGACGCTCGAACAACATGCAAAAGTCGTGTCAACAAAAACGTTGTTGCCCTCAATACATTCGATGCCATCAACGATTCATTGGAAATTATCAATTATTATCAATTAGTTAGTACAACGAAATAAAAATCTCAAATTTGAAATTATAAATTACCAACAAAGTTGCGAAATGTGGCTTAAAGATACGTTTGCATCTAATAATAAGCATTTTGAGGAGGAAAAAATATATATTTCTTAATAAAAATTTTTTTAATCATTTGCTAAACTATCGACAAAAATAATAAATTCAAATTATACGTATATAAACTCAAATATATTCAAAGTTGAAATAGTCAAGAGAACTGCAAGAAACAAGCAGCTCAAAGATATTTTTTCCAGGCGAAAAATGCTGCAAAAGTGAATTCAAATTTTGAAAGAAAACAAACTAAATATTTAAGAATAATCGAGAATTTTTTTGAAGAAGGTATTTAAATTTAAATTAAACTTAAACTAAAACTTAAACTTACTGCTTGCTCAAATGATGAATGCATAATTCATGAAATTAAACACTACTTCATCCTCAATTAAAGAAAATATTTCACCTCAAAATGTTGCTGTGAAAAAATTCGACTTCATCTATTTATAAGTAATTGTCTAATAATAATAGATAGAACATTTATTTGTAGAAAGTATTCTAAATCGAAAAAGTAAATTGAAAAGAACTACGACTTCATTATAAAAAATATTTCAATTCAATAATTTGAATCTAAAAGCCGACTTCATTTATTTATAAAAAATATTTAAGTCGAAAGAAGTAAGGTTAAATCATGAAAATAAACATGACTTCATTTAGTGATAACAAATTGTAAAAAGTATTTAAATGTAAGTCGAAGAAAGTAAATTCAAATAATGAATGCATATTTCTTGATAAGAAATTAAAGAAAATATTTCAACTCAAAATGTTGCTGTAAACAAACTCGATCTTATCTAATAATGCTGTTTTGATCTCATGATCCAGAGCATATGCCACAGCTCGGCGGCCCACAAATAACTGTTTAAGCCCGTAAGCCAACTTTAAACCCAAAACAACCTAAAATAAAAAAGATGGAAATTGTAAACAACAATTAGGGAACTCAAAAACCCACTGATGACAAAAAGTACAACAAATGCGCTTAAGTGCGGCACAAGCGCATTAATTTGAGGATTTCCGTGGCAACCACCAACAACAACCACCACAACGAAAGATACAAAGATACATTCACATCTACACACACACCCTCGAAGTGTGTAGCTAAAGATTAATGCTAATTGAAATGCATGGGCTTGGGAAATGTTCTTTTTTGAATTGAGTCTTTGTTCGGCGCTTCTCAAATGAAGTGTTAAGAAGTAAATGGCAAATGCTTTTCTTTGCTTATAAATCACATTTGCAATTTGCCAAAGTGCATGCCAAAAATAAAAGATACAATGACAACCCACCCGAAAAAATACAAAAACACAAAAATATTATTTAAGACAAAAGTCTACGCATTGTCCTAGAATGTGTCCTAGATGTGTTTGTCATAGATGTGTTTTCTGGTTCGTGGTTCCTTCGTTCGTTCGCTTTCTGGCAACCCTCTGGGCAACAATTTCTTGAATTGTCAAGCGAGCTCTGATTTATGCGGCTGCAAAAATCAAATTATTATTTTGCTTCTGCATACCCTGTAGCGTAAATCAAAATTAGCACAAAGGGTATGCTCAAAACTAAATACAATATTAACGTATTATCATATTTTCTGTCTGACAGTCGAAGCTGTTTTAGTTCCACTTTTCGAACATTAGAACTGATAAGTTTTGTAGGATAATAAACAACTTAACCATAAATTTCACAATCGTACAATTAAGAACCTAGTCCTCTTGCTCATCATTACAATAAGGAATTGTGTACGTTAATTCAATAAAATATAATAAATTTACTTTTCTACCATATTTTACTTTTTATTACATCTTTAAATTTGTTTATTTTTTTCTACATTTTTTAACTACTAATAAACTTTTAATTTGTATATTGAAACAAACAAAATTCATATGCTAATTTTTTCGAATTATTTTGTATATTGAAACATAACAAATAAAATGTATATGCTTCTTTTTTTTAAATATTTTATCAGAAACTCTGAAAAATAATATTTGCAACTTTGTCTTATTATTCTAAAAGCTTTACAAATTTATTTTGTTTATTGAAACATGACAATGAAAATGCATATGCTTCCAGCTTTCTCTTTAATTTGAATTCAACTCAATTGAACTCTTCATTTTCGAGGGTATCTCGCTAGTCGGTCAACGCTCGTTGTTTGTATTTTTGGCTCACCCTCAAGTGGTGTAGCATAACAATAATTTCCAGTTGTATTTCGCGTTTTTTCCCCTTCCATCGCGATAATATTGTTCAGCTTGCTTATGCGTAGCGCCATTAAAACTATGCCAAGAGAAGTCCCCCTCTCCCCTCCTTCCCCTTCGTCTACTGCCCCCCTTTGGCAGCCATAAGAAATCATAGTGAGACACAGCGGGTGCTTCTTCTTCGGCTTTCAATGATTTTTGGCTATAAATTGTGCTTTATGTAGTATTTTTTCTTGCCGTTCTTATTTATTTCGATTCAGTTTGCATCGGGGTAGGAAATTGCTTTAATTGACATATTATGTAAACAGGATAGTTAACATTTTCGTCCTGCCAAAGGAAGGGAGAAAAAACACAGCTGTATTGACACAGCCGTTAAGCTAAAGTGCTTTGTATTTTTTTCTTTTTTTTTTTTGGGTCTGACAGTCTTCTAATTGGAAAAATGTGTTGTAACCCAAAAGTGAATCCGAATATATTCCATTTGTTGTTTGGGTTTTTTTTTTGTGTCTATTCCCCTTGCGTCTAATTAAGTTTCTACCAAAAAAAATTGTTTGGTATTTCGCTTCACTTCGATTAAATTTCCTAAGAACTGCTAGATCAAAAGCTGCTGATAAAATGCAGCTGGTTTGAGCCATGCATAATTAAACAACAGGCGATGCATTTCTCCAATCATTTTGACACCGAAATGTCGACATTGAGAAACAAAAATCGCATGAAAATTTCCAAAACTCGAGCGTGAAATGTGAAAAGTGCAGCAACTGACACAGAACAAATATTGCATGAGATTTGCAAAGTGCAAACGCTGACAATAAGAAAAGAAATGCATGAGATTTTCAAACTCACTGCTGACTCTTAAAATTATATTGCATGAGATTTTTCTTTAACTCTCGCAAAGAGAAGCCGCTGACACTGAGAACAAATATTGCAAGAGATTTTAAGGCACTGCAGCTCACTGTGAAAAAATTGCATGCGATTTTTAAACTTGAGCGAGAAATGTTTAAAGTGCAGCAGCTGACACTGAGAACGATAATCGCATGCGATATTTTAACCAGCGCGCTGAGCCTGAACACAAAATCGCATGAGATCGCAATGTGCAAAGTGACATCAGCAAAGTTGCATGATATTTTTTGTTTAGCTCCCTCACGAAATGCGAAAAGTGACAGCAGCTGACACTGAAAGCAAAATCGCTTGAGATTTTTTCAAAACCCCCGCGCTAGAATCATTCGACTGGAACGCCCCTCGCGACAATCAAAACAAAACACCTCACAAAAAGAGAGGGGCGGGGGGAGATCCACTTAAAATAGATACACAAGATACTTATGCGAGTACTGAGTTGACACCTCGAGTCGACTATTTAGTGGCCATGGCAATGGCGTTCGCTTAGCTTCCCAGACAATATTTTTTCCCCCACTATTTCTATATAACATACATATAGTATATTTATAGAATTTGTAAAGATTCTTTGCTCTTCGATTTCGAGTGGCAGTAATTGTCGCATGCCATAAGATACAACATATGAATGTATCTATCTATGTATCTAGTCATTATTCGTTTGATACGTTTTGTCTAAAGTCTCAACTAAATGGTGTCTGGGGAGCTATATATGTAGATTGGGGAATGTCTGCTGCTGTCTATAGAGTAGACAAACCAAAAAGGGGAGAGCAACAGAAGCAGCATAAATATAATACGAGGCAAGCATAACCACATCGCTGGCTTGACTTAAGTGGTTGGCTTATTCTCGCTCTCGTTCTCGTTCTCTCGCTGAGATGCATCCCAAAGAACAAAGCACTTGGCGACAATATATCAAAAGCAGACTCTAAAGGCAACAGGCAGCAGCAGAAACAGAAACAGAAGCAGCAGCAGCAGCAACATCAACTCGAAGCGAGTGTGGGAAATTGTTTTAATTAGCTGTGCACATACGAGTACAACTTTGAATACGAATAAGCGGCTGACTGAAGCCAACTAGCTGTGTGAGCTCGCTCAAGTGAGTTGATGGCGAAGTTCATTTTGATGAATAAGAAATATCAAAGCAAAGTGTCTGCACATTGTGTCACATAGATATTGTGTACGCACTTGTATGTCATTAGAACTGCTAATTGGGAATTAGCATTCATTCTCCTATCGGGATTCCTCATTAAAATGATCATTATCCAACTTCTATAGCACGAGGTTGTAAGTTCATTAATACTTTCATTGTTTCTCACATTAATACTTATTGAAAATTTATATTCTCATCATTAATAGTTCACTGCTTCTGACAATAATTTTTAATTTATCTGCTCATTACTATTCCTATTAGCATTCGTATTAGATTTTTCATTAACATTTTCATTTGCTTCTGACATCAATTTTAAATTACTAATTTATTTTCTCATTACAATTATCACTGACACTCGAATTCTACGCGCATTAATATTTTCATTGCTTCTGACATTAATACGAATTAATATTTTTTTCTATTCATTACATTTTTCATTAGCACTCGCATTTGATTTAATTTAATGATGCATAACATTAATAATTTCATTGTTTGCAGCTTTGATATTATATATTATTATCAATCATTCATTCCTCCACTGGACTTGTCATTACGATTATCATTAACATTCGCATTAGTGAACTTTCAAGACTTAGTATTTTTGACATTTCTGTATTATACCAGTATATCATCAACAAATCATTGTTTTCTGTATTAATATGGCAAATTAGTACCAACCAATTGTTTTAACTACTTATAATTATCATTAAAATTCGCATTATTTGACTTTAAAGCCCAATACTTTTGCTATTTTCATGACTCATTAATCGTATAACCCATAAAATTCGAGGTTCAACAAACTCTTCTATTTCATTTCGACCTTCAACTAAGCCTTGAACTATGTCGGCAGCCCAAAACCACATTTTAATGACATCATGCGAGTAAATACATAAAAATTACACGACAACAACAAGAAAATGATGATGATCAACTTGAGCTTCCGGTGCGTAACTTTATACTTGATCAATCAGCAGGTGCGCTCAACACAAAAAAAACAAAAAGAAAATACCCTAGAAAAGTGAAACTGAATTTTATATTTATAATACGAGTTTTTTTTTGGTAGAGTAACTGTTGGTTAACAATTTGTCAATGCGTCGTCGGGTTTCACTTTATTGGCAGCCCAACACAAAAATGTAAAACATAAAACACAAAATTTACACGCATCGCTGGACAACACACACAGAGAGTGAATAAGAACCGAAGAGCGAGAAGAGGAGCCAAAGAACACCTGTTGTCGATGTTGTAGTGGGAAAGGGTTGCAGGGTCCGCATTATGTGACGCTTCGTTAGGTGCATTAAGCGGCAAAAATGCGAGTGAAAAGTGTGAGTGTGAGAGGCTCCTAAAAGCGTTTAAAACACACAAAAATATCACAAGCAAAACGAGAGCAACTTTATCGACAACAACAAAAACATGGAACTCAAAACAACATTTATGATTCATTGAGTGCAAAATGTCGTGAGCAGTCATACGACTTCCGCAGGGTCCAAACAAAATTATCGAAGTGCCTGTCAGGCGATTGTCTTTTTTTGTTGTTGCTGTTGCTGCTGTTGCTCGTTTCTGCTTTTTTGTGAGATTGCGAACATGTTTGCAGCATGTTTGTGTTGACAAATTGCCAGTTGGCTGAAACGATGGCAAAAAGTGACAGCAACAGTGGCGCAGAGTCAACGCAACACGCCAAAAGGAAGTCATTTCAACATCATTAGGCAGCAGCAACATCGATGAGCGATTAGGGAGCCAGCGGCAGAGCGAATAGCGAAGAGAGAGCGATAGGAAGTTGCGGCAGCCAAGTACAATAGTTGAAGTTACTTTGCAAAAGTTAAAGATGCGAAACAGCGACCAAGGCAAGTCAAACTGAAAGCGAATGTGCTCGACTTGAATTTACCCGAGAGTTCTAGCTTTAATAGTTTCGAATTTATTGAGCATTCAAACAGTGGACAGACAGACACGACAGATGGATAGACGAAGGAATAACGTCTAAAAGAAGTGAGAAAGCTACTCTCTACTCATTTCTAAAAAAAAACGAAAAAAAAAAATTTTAGTATATACTAAAAGTTATATTTGGTATATTGTCATTATATTTATAGCGAACAATTAGTGAGACGGTAGAATAAAATCAGCTAGCTGAAGCATTATAAAATACTAAAAAAATATACCAAAGACTATAGTATATTTCTATCAATTCATACAATACACCAACTTAATATACAAAAAAATACTAAAATATACCAGAGGTTATAATTGATATATTGGACAGTCACACAAAAGCATAAAATTAGGCTGCTGAATCACTACCAAATTAAAATACCAAAAAAATACTAAAATATACCAAATGCTTTATATGGTATATTACAAGTATAATTGGTATATTACGTACAAAGAGCATAATATCAGTTATCTAAAGCGCTATCGCATTAAGATATAAAAAAATACTAAAATATACTACAAAAATATATATGGTATATTATAATTGAATTTAAAGCGAACTGTTTATCAAGCGGAAGAACAAAATTAGTTAGTTGCACCCTATATTAATACACTAAAAAAATACTTAAATATACCAAAGACTATATTTAGTATATTACAATAAAAATTAACGAAGCAAGGAAATCAGTTAGTCACAGCAGTAAACAACACTTTGAAACAATCGCGTAACGGGTATAAAATGTCGATTCAGCAAGTTAATTGAATCAACGACTAAGCGAAGCTTGAAAGTGAGACAAACAGCTGCACAAGTCAGCAAAAAAATAACAATGAAAAAGAATCGAAGTAAAACAAGGATAGGTTAGAAGAGCAATAGATGAAAGTGCTGGTCAGTAGAAAAAGAGAAGAAACAAGAAAACTGAAACTGTGGAGGCTAGGTTAAGTCAACGGAAGCCGTTGCCGCTGTCTTCCGTTCTCGGTTGATTGTTATTTATAGGAAGACTAAGAACAACAAGAGTCTGTACACAGTGTGGTATGTGAAGACAAGTCTTCCGGCTGCAGACAGAAAGAAGAAACCGTTTAGGCAAAAGTTATGCTAGGGAATTTCCCCTAGACTTGTCAATAGTAGAAACTAGGTCTTGGGAAGCGACCACCATAATAATAATAATAATAAACCAATTAACTAAAGCATTTGAGTATTTCATGAGAATGGGACTTGAACTGAGCCCTAGAATTAGCCAAAGAGCAAAAAGTTGACGGCGTAGTTTCCTAATTGCAGGCAGGCAACCGAGCTGAGCTAAAGGCACACGTATTGCACGCTTCTGCATAGTTTTCGAAATGAATAATTAATAAATCAAAAAATTAATGAGGCCGCAACACGCGCAACGCCAAAACTCTCCCCCAAACTTTGTGTTGTTGCAACACGCATTTTCCTACGACGACGACGACGTCATCAAATTTTCCGCCTATTTGTTTGCAACAAACAAAATTAAAACAATCATAAAAATAAAAATAACCAGCGACGGCAGGCAGGCAGACAGCATGTGGCACTCCTTGTTGTACTATGTTGCACAGAGTTCACGTCTCGGGGTTCGGGGTTGTGGGCCTAATGCCAAAAGAACACTCCTCCTATTAGAGAGAGAGAGAGAGACGCGACAGTCGAAGGCCGTTAAAAGCGGCACGCGTCGCAAATCAAATGTCAAGCAATACACAAAAGACGAACGGACAGACAGACAGACAGCTGGTCATTCATTGAGGGTGGCTGCAACATCTACTCCATTCCATCTATTCATCCATCCCTGGACGCCTTTTAAGGACACGCTCGCTTGATCACATTTTCGCAATTTATGTTACGTTGCGCTTTTGCTAAGCCTCCCCTCTTCCTCCCCTCTTCTTGCATTGCATTGTTGCAACAACAAATGTTATTGCCAAATTGACAGGGTGCAGCTACAATTTTAATCAATTAACACAGCAATTGACGTTGCCGAAAACATCGCTTCCCCTTTCAGCCACAGTTTCCATCGCACTTATTATTTCTGCTATTTCTTTCACACATTATTCGTTAACTTTAAGACTAGTTTCCACTCATTTCTTTTCTTCTATTTTTGTATATAATTTAAATCAATTAACACAGCAATAGACGTTGACTTTTCTCGCTGCTGAAAACATCGCTTCCCCTTTCAGCCAAAGTTTCCATCCCACAATTAATTTCTCCTACTTTTTTCACACATTGTTCAGCTTCCCACCTCAAATTTAAGTTTAGTTGCTACTCATTTCTTTACTTCTTTTTGCCTGGTTAACTGCCTAATTGTCTGTGTGCGGATCTCATTTCAAATTGTTGTTCACAATTTGCCTAGCTAAAGAGCGGAAGCCATACATAAATGGAATGAACTTTGACAGCAGCAAAAGATGCTCGTCAAAAAGTTACCAAATCCGCAAAATGCCGAAAAACTGAATCAGCAAAATTTAATCATCAGTTCTCCTTACTCTCATTCCTTATTTCTTTCTGTATCTTTGTCTGTTGCTGTGTGCGTTTTATGCGCTTTACTTGGAACAGCTTAAAAAGCATAAAGACCTTCAGCAACAGAAGAAGAGATACGAGCTAAGCTGGCCAAGACAATGCCGAAACATTTCGCTGGAAGTCCGCAGAAAAAAGGTATAAAATACTCAACTTTACACAACACACTCATCAGCGACTAGCTAGAGATGAGCGATGAACGGACTAGAGATGGCACTGAGAACGAGATAAGAGAGTGAATAATGGCGCCAGACACTAGAGATGGGAAAGCAAAGCAGAAGACAGAGAAAGAGAGAGCACAACAGATTAGCAGCGACTCATTAATCAGTGCACGCTAGAGATGGCACTAAAGATTAATCGTAGCTCATTAATCAGCAGTGACTAGTGATGAGTTTATAGACGAAGCTCTGCCTAGAGATGGCACACAACCGATATTAATCTGTCTAACTACCTCGTTTAGGAACATGAACTTTGCACCGCAAAAGATAAACTCATAAGTTACGCATGTACCCTAAAGTTATCCCGTTTATCCTGACGTCCTTCTGTCTGGCTGTCCGTCTGTATTTTGTCTGTCTGTCCGTCCGTCTGTCCGTTGAACCTTCCGTTACTTTATCCATTGGAATCTCGGCACGCAATGTGAATGAACTTTTACTTTTAGTTGCAGCAAGCTGCAGGTATCCAAAGCACCGCACAACGCATCATTAATCTTGCCCTAACCCAGAGTGACCCCCAAAAATTTGTATTGTAAACCCCTATACCCCTATATACATAACTGTATTCCTGATGTTGTTGTTGCTGACTCAGCTCAGTTCGCAGTTCTCAGTTGTCGGTTCTCGGCTCTGTGGGGCCTCGTTATTAATGGGTTAAGCTAATTATTGACAGTGATGTCTGTCCGCCCCAGCTCTCTGGCTGACTAATGCTCACACACAACTTGGGCAGACATCCTCCCACATACACACTGAGAGAAAGAGAACAATAACAATCAATTTAAAATTCTTTCCAATACATTTGGCGCGCAAATTATGCATGACAAATGTTTAAAAGTTCATGACTAAAATGCAAACAAAGGGCAGGCAGTCAGGGAAGTTGGGATGTCGGAAAGCGTTCGCTTTACAGGATTGCCAAGACAGTGTGCCATGTGAAAAATTGCCATAAAATTATGAAAATGTACGCTAAACTATGCCCCCAAAAAAACAAAAAAAAAAAACAAGGAAGCAAACTACTCGCTGCAGTCAGCTTGTAGCTTGTGATGCCGTCGAGCAAGTTGTTCTCAAAGTTTTGCGTACCGACCGACCGATGATGACAGACGGCTCAAAAAGACAGCGCAGTGATGTCGACTTCAAAGGGGAGCGGTTAAGGGTTCAATTATGCGAAGGAAACTTTGGGAAAGGGTTTTGGAACACTGCAACACTTCGATTTCATGACTTCATTGCCGTTTTTAGCTAAAATTATTCTTTTGATTAATCATAAATCACAAGTGCTGTTGAAGCACCTAAATTTTACAATACTAATTTCAGTGTTGCCAAAACAATAGTGGAACTTTCCACAGTTTCCTAACACTGTTGCAAAAGGTTTTCCCATTCCCTAAGCTGGAATTGTTATTTTTTTAATAAACAACTTTAAGTAACTTTAGAGTTGTTATGGGACAAGTTATCAACACTGTACTTGTTGAGCTTCCTTCTGTTTACCAACACAGTTTTTTTTAATTGTAACTCATAAAAAGTTATTAGCTAAGCTAGAATTCTTAATTGTTATTAAATAACAAAAAGTAACTTTAGTAATGATAAGTTGGTACAATTTACGAACACTGTTTTTCAACACCAACAATTTCCAAGTTATTTTCTAACTCCAACAAGTACAAATCGTTTTTTTTTTTTTATTTAAGAGACTAACATATATTAAAGTGTGTTCATATTACCCAACGCTTATCTAGTTTTCCAACAATATTTGCATGTTGTTAACACTGTTTTCAAGTTTAACTGCTGCCCCTTTTGGGCGACGCCTCTGAATTTTGTGCAACGGACAACACGCAGCGAATTTAGTCAAGGTAACTCGCATCACTCAGGCAACAGCAAACAGAACAGCGGAAGAAAATGAAAAAAAGTGAAGCACGAACACAAAAAAAAAAAAGCAGCGACAATGGAGCAAAATTGAGCTAAAGTGGAGTCAGAGTCAGAATCAGTTGGAGGATGAAGAAGAAGAAGTGAAGTGAAGTGAGTTAGATGAAGCCAAAGGTAGGCAAAATGTTGGTAATGACGCCAACGCACGATGCGCTGAGTAAGAGAGAGAGAGAGAGGGAGTGAGGGAGAGAGCTGAGGCTGAGCTGTGATGAGCTGAAGAACGCGTCATGTGAATGTGATGGAAGTGAATGCAGATGGAATTGCTGGAATTGCAAAAGGGGGGGAACAGGGAAGGGAAGGGAATGCACAGCGAGGTTCGGAGGAATGCACAAGACAGTCGGTTTATTTGGTTAAATGCTGAAAATTGGCAAAACGCAGTCAAGGCAACAACAAGAAGGAGAGGAAACGAAACGACACGAAACGAAAGCAAATCTGTGGATGCACTTTTTCGGTTGGCCTCTTGTCAGTGAAGAGGAGCTGAAGAAGCTGAAGGAGTTGGGGGCCTTAATGGTGGGAAAAAAAGGCGAGTAGAAGATGAAAACAGAAACAGAAAACAGCAAATGAAAATAAGTTGCGAATAAGTGACTAAAAAGGGGGCGTGAGTGGGTGTGGGCGTGGGTATGGGAGCCTAAGCAATCTAGAGTGTGGGAAATTTAATAAGTGGGAACAGTACCAGAAAACGAGAGAAAGCCAGACAGAGACAGAGACAGCGAAAGAGTGAGAGACAGAGAGGGAGAGGATTAAGGTTATGCAAAGTTGCATACAATAAAAGCAAAAGAGTCTAAGCAATTTGAGACAAGCTATTGAAATACATCCGACCGAGACAGACAGAGAGAGAGAGAGAGAGGGAAAGAGTTCATCATATAACCGATTGAATTGAAATCCAATGAAAAACAATTGACAATTGGCTAGAACCAAAGACCAGAGTTGCATAAGCTCCGAGAACTACGAAAAAAAAACATTGATTAAACGTTCAGCGAACAAAACACAAGAAAAAAAAAAAAGAAAATAAATAAATGCAAAGACAGCGCAATCCCAGGCATCGACAATTGACCTGTTCTCTCATGCACTTTGCATTACCAATTATTCCCGCACCAAAAAAAGTGTAAGAAAAGGCACAGAACTCGACTATGATACACCTGGCAGAGACTTTAAAAAGTTCTGAAGTTTTTAGTAATCATTTCTCACAAAGTAATTTGAATGCCAGACAAAATTCCTTTAAATATAAATATGACAAAATCTAAAAACAAAAACCTTCACGAAATGATTTGCATTTAAAGATATAATTATGCAATTTTAAATAACATAAATAGGGAAATAAAGAAACAAGATTTTGTATAATAAATACTTATATTCAAAAGTAATTTTACTTTAATGTGATTTAAAAAAATTGTAACATTAAATGTTGGTGGTCAGCTCCATTGTTTAGCTTTAGCTTGAAAAGAAGTAATGTTTTATACATGTAACATACTAAGAATCTAATAAATGCCATTTTAAGAAATTTAAGGCAGCTCCAACTTGCTTAGTTTGTGAGCTATTGAAGCTCAAAGCTGTGGACAGACAGGCAGACGGATTTAGTAATATTGTAATATACAAGCACTTTGCTTTATATGGATTGAAAAAATCTTGATTTAATATCTTTACGAACTTAAAAAACAATTTTGAAATAAGATTTGTTGGTTGAAACAAACTTAAATCAAGATTTTTATGCTAAATTTGTATTTTAAGATTAACATCTTGATTCGAAAATGTTTTATTCTAGATTGAAGAGTAGATTGCAAATCTTGATTTTTCGTTGTTAAAAAAAAACAATGTTGAAATAAGATTTTATGCTTAACATCTAATATTATGTTTTCTATAGTCATCCACGGTTGTCACCAAATAGGCACACTCCTTTAATGAATGTCGAGTATTCAAGCTGTTACTGAGGTAAGAGTTCAGACCATTGCGGAACGTCAACGACCACGACAATTGGGGTCGACGCAAAAGGAAAATGTGAAGGGAAATCGAACTTGGCTGCTTCGTCTCTCATTGTTATGCAATTGCAGAAGGGACGCAAAGGCAATTAAAAAAAAGAGAGGAAGAGAGAGAAAAAGAGGGGGGAATACGTTTAGAATATGCAACATTCTGTAGTCGAGTCGAATGGATTAGGGCCAAAGGCGTTGCTGGCTGGCTCAAGTAAATGCTCGTATCATTGACCTTTTGGCACACGTCATTGCCTGCGGCTAAATGTTACTCCCTGTCTTTCTCTCTCTTCTGAATTTCTCTCTTTCTTTCGTGTGCAAGTAAGACATAATCCAATTAGCAATTAGTTGTGTATGCCAGTCGTCATCGTCAGGTTACCTGAGAGAGAGAGAGAGAGATAGAGGGAGGGAGAGACAGAGAGCGAGAGCGACCCTCTTTAGAAGGTTCAATAGATAGGCTCAGGTAGTCAACACAATGTCCCAGTCTCAGTCTCAGTCGCATTTCTCATGCTCATTCTTCATTCCCTTCTAACAATCCCTGTTCCCCGTTCCCCGTCCCTCCTCCTTCCAATAGTTTTAGACACTGGCTAATGCATTACGCATGCCAATGCCGACTAAATAACTCAATTTAGTATGCCAGGGGCGAAGAAGCACTTGTAAGGCATACAGCACACGTCTGCCTCAACTTCCTGTACACCGACTCTGTACCCTTCCCCTCCTCATCCTGCTCCTCCTTCTCATTCACCTTTCACTGCTGCTGTCGAAAAGCAACATGAAATATGCACTCAACTAGTTGTAGGACTAGACAAGACTATTTATTGAAATATGTATAGAGAAAACCTGAAGTCTAAAAGGAATTTGGCATTTACTAAAGAAGCGACTATGTCTATAGATCTTGATAAGAGGCTACACATGAAAATATCTGCAGCAATTATATCAAAGGTTTTGAAATAACTATTTTAAGTTGAAGAAATAACTTTAAAGGAGCTTGAGAACTTGTATCGATAGTATTTAAGAATTCATAAAGAAGTATCGATAGTTTTGAAATAACTCCGACAGAAATTGAATTTACTAACGAAGAGTCTAGATATAAAATCATAATTATAAAGTAGTCTCTCTGATAATTATCAGAGAGATAATCGAGTGAAGTTATCAGCTAAGCTCTAAAATTACAATGCAACTTATTTATCTTGTGTATGCTTTAATAAACTCCACTCATAAATTTAAAGTCTTTTCAACACAGTGACACTTGCTTCACACATTAAATAAACTTGAAATAAAACCAATTTTTTCGTTCGTTTACAGATTTCATAGATTTAAGCAGCAACTCAATTCAATGGATTAAGCGAGTTACGAGTTAAACAGAAAAGTAAAAAATAATCTTTTAAACCAGATAAAGTCAAGTGTAAACAAGAAGCAAATTTAAAGTATATATTTTGTGGAATTTGTTCAATTTCAAACAGACGGGTAAGTGAAGTTTCCAAAAATTTGGAATGGCAATTCGATGCTTGAGATGCGTTGTAACATGTGGCTTATCATTTATTATAATTCTCCAGCTAAGACATTCTTTGTGGGTATATTTTATGGGCAACAACTGAATTTTTATTTAAAATTCATTCATCATACTTAAAAAAGACGATGAGAAAAACAGAAAATGGGGGGGAAAAACAATCCTTCATTTGTATTTTCAGTGCATCTTGTTGTGTTGTTGCATGCCTCTTTTCTCGCACTCTTTTTGGGTTTAGCTACTTATTATTTGTTGTTGTTCTTCTGTTTTTATGTTTTTTGTAATTCCGTTGGCATTATGCGGGTATTCATTTACCATGCCACGGCTTCTTCAGCTGCACTTTGCTATAGAGAGCGAAAAAAAACTTGTTTAATGGCATCCCAAAAGAAGCTTTACACCAGCGACAATGAGTTTTGGGGGAAAGGGTAGCGAGAGGGGAGGCGGGGAGGGACACTTGAAACTGACACAATCATTACATATTTTCATTTTCATTTTGTGTCGAGTTTGATTTTCCTTTTTCTCTGTGTGTGTTTCAACTACTAATTCACTGCCCTTGTTTCGCTCTCTCTCACTTTGTTTTTTTCTCGGTGGCACAAAACATAATCATTATGATAATAATGCCACACATTGTTATATTGTGGTGTTGCACTTGAGAATGCATTTGGAGTTTTCAAAACTTTGTCGAGTACAAGTGTTTGATTTGTGCTCAAGCAAGCTAATAATTAGCACAACTTTGGCGACGCACGTTGGGCGCCATAACCTCAACAGCCTCCAAAAAAAGGCACTCGTAATTACGCGTTTTTCGAGGGGTGGAGGGGAGACAACAACAGGAGAGAGCATAATGCGGTTTTGTATGCTCGCCTCCCCCGCTGAGGCCACAGCTCATTTACAGTTAATTTATGGGTCTGGATAAAAAGCGCCAGATGGAACTTCTCTCTCTCTCTCTCTCTCTCTCTCTCTGTGTGTGTGAGTTGAGTTTTGGGCGTGCTGCATGCAACAATGCTTGCTAATTATGCGCAAGTTTTTGGATCAACTTCCAACTAATTGTCTGTCAGACTATATGCTACCGCCTTTTCTTTGGCTTCGGCTTCGACGCCGGCGAATTTGGGAGGCAAGTCAAGTGCAGCGCAAAGTTATGCAAATACTATGTATAACTAAAAGACAGAGAGAGAAAGAGTCTCTTATAATAACATGGCATAGATAACGACAGATTGTGCGCATTTTTGCTCAGCTCATTATCAGGCTGAGTTAATCACGACGAGCTCCTTGAATCCTGGGCATTCTTTTTGTACTCGTATTTGTTTCTTTACTTCTTTTTATTTTAATTAAAGCAAATGCGCTGCGCTTAAATCGAGCGCATTCCCCAAGACCCAACAATAGACAATTGTCTGATTTGGCCGCAGGGGCAGCAAAAGAGAGTCGAGAACATTATAAAATGCCCTTTACTGTATTAAAATTAAAACAAGCTGAGCTCAACGTTTAATACACTACAAATTTATGCCAGGCATGTTTTGTGGTTATGCAACATTTTGATGCGCCAACTTTAAATGCAGTTAAGCTCGATTGCAATCGGGTTTAGACTTGAGCTTATTGTGCAGGGTATTTGAGAGCTGTTTAAGAGAACTGAACTGAATTGGAGAGGAGCCGCATAAAAGACAAGTAACAATTCTTTTTCTACGCACGGCCAGACTTGCAACATAATTGGAATTTCCTTTTTCCTGTCCTTGCTGCCGCTCGACTGCCGCTTCAAGTGCGCCGCGCTGCTACAAAAGACAGGCTCAAGAGTTGTTGCAAGAGTTGTTGTTGTTGTTGTTGTTGTTCTGGGGCATGCGGCAGGCAGCAAGCGGCAGCCAGCTAGCTGCAACAGTCACTCACAGTTGCTGGCGGCGCTTGACCATAAGCTCCCATGGAACAATAACCAGGCATGAACAAAACAACAGCAAGTTGAACATCAACTGACTTCATCAGCAAAACAGCAAAGCGAAGTATAAAAAAACAAGTAAGAAAGCTACAGTCGAGTGTACTCGACTGTGAGATACCCGCTACCCGTTTTGAATAAAAGAAATATATTTTGTGGTATTTTCTCAAAATATACCAAGTATACTGCAAAAAAACTAAAATAATATACCGAATGGTATAATTGGTATATCGACATAGTACCGTAATCCAAATATACCATAGACGGCACAATATACCAGATTGGCAGCCAAAGCAACTAAGACCCCTAGTAAGTAGGCGTTTTTGCCCATACAAAAGTATTTCTTTAATAACTTCGACAATTTTTATCTGATCGCAACCAAATTTTCAGAAATCATAAATACTATAGTTATTATTGTATATACCAAAATTCGGAACTATAGCTTCAAAATTACGCTTGTTATTCGATTTTTTTAATTTGCGGGGGCGGAAGTGGGCGTGGCAAAAATTTGAAACAAACTTGATCTGCGTGCAAACATAACAAATGCTGTCGAAAAAAAATTATAGCTCTATCTCTTATAGTCTCTGAGATCCAGTGTTTCATACGGACAGACGGACAGACGGACAGACACACAGACGGACAGACGGACATGGCTATATCGTCTCGGCTGTTGACGCTGATCAAGAATATATATACTTTATAAGGTCGGAGATGCCTCCTTCTACCTGTTACATACATTTCCTGCCGGCACAAAGTTATAATACCCTTCTACCCTATGGGTAGCGGGTATAAAAACAAGTAAGAAAGCTTCAGTCGAGTGTGCTCGACTGAGAGATACCCGCTAGGCATTGCGGTATTAAAGTTTAAAATATACCAAAGGCTATATTTGGTATATTTTACCTAATATCTTATCTTATCGCAAAAATACTAAGAATATACCACAGGCTATAATCGGAATATCAATATAATAAAAATATATCAGTGCGGTATTAATTTTAGAATATACCAATACTCATTTGATACCAAAAAGTTACCAAAGGCTATTTTTTGTATTAACTATTATTATGCCTTAAAATTACGCTTATTATTCAGTTGTTATCGATTTGTGGGGGCCGAAGTGGGCGTGGCGAAGAATCGAAACTAACTTGATCTGGGTAGAAACATAACAAGTGCTGTTGAAAAAGAATTATACCTCTATCTCTTATAGTCTCTGAGATATGGGTCGTTAAACCAGTGGACAGACAGACAGACACATTAAGAATATATAAACTTTACAGGGCCAAAGTTGCCGTCTTCTTCCTGTTACAAACATTTCCTTCAGGCACAAACTTATAATACCCTTCTGCCCTGTGGGTACCGAGTATAAAAACAACAAGCATAGCATAGCAAGAACTTTAACTTTGTCAAGAGATGCCTCAGCGTACTTCCAAGAAAATTCAAATATGTCGCTACACAGAGAAAGCGACTTATGTGCCGACTTGTTCTTCCACTTATGCCTTTACCTTCTTCATTCTATTCTTCTTGTCGTCTGTCGTTTTCTTTTCTTTTTTTTTTTTTTTTTGGGTGCCCCTCGTTTAGTTCAAGGGTTAAAGTCTGAATGGCCCCCTGGTTGGTTGGTTGGTTGGCTTTGGTTAGCTAATAAGTTGTCCGGAATTTTCGCTAATTAAAGCAAATTTGTGCATGTCGAGAGAATGTTGCATGCCACGCCTCGAGATTATTTGGATTACCTCTCGCTCGGCTTTTCTCAGGCTTCAACTTACGCGCTACTAATTAGAATTCTACGAGTATCTTTCTCTCTCTCTCTCTCGCTCTCTGTGCAGTGTCATCATTGAGGTGAGAGGGCAAGAGGTTGAGGCGAGCGAGTCATAAAACACAAAATATGAAACAAGACCGTTTATAGTAGTTGCAAGTCTTGTGACTCATAAGAAGGTCAAAGCGTTTCGCTTGCAACATCAATTGACGCAACGCAATGCGGCACGATGACAAGCGAGTTTCGTCAATTTCTTCTTCTGGACTTCGACTTATTAAATCCGCTTCGAAACTTCAGAACAAACAACAGCAACAACGTTGCGTTAATTAATTTCATTTACTTTTATTTTGTGCCACATACCCTGCCATAGAAAAGGCAGAAAGCATTTTACTTTCAAACTAAATGTCAACATATTTTATAGGGATTGTTGGAAAAAACAATGGCAAACTGCAGCAGCAATTTAAAAAGTTCGAAATGCAAACTCAATTTACTTTCAGTGAAAGCGAAAATACATTTATAGCTAAACAATGGAAGTTTTTTGCTATGCACTAATAAAATTGTATGTAGATTTGGATAATATGCCTTTGCTTGTAGAAAAGAATAGAAAAAATCTACTTAAACTACCAAATCAAAACCAAAAAAGCTTTGTCTACTGTGTCGAGACAAATAAAGCAGAAAAACAAAAATATATGTATACAATACAAAAACTAAAATATACCAAGAAATATATATAACACAACCAAAAATATTATACTACAAAACAAAACAAGTTGTGTTTACAGGGTAGTTCAAAGTCTATCATACTCAGCTAAAGAAACAAAGTCTTGCTACGTGTTCGTTGAACTTGACTTGAGTTCAGCTTTTAATTCTGTCACCGCTGCTGTCCCGTTGCTTGGCCGCAAAGAAAGGTTAGATAAGACAGACGATGACGATGACGACAATGACGATTTAAAAGAACACAAGACAAATAATAATAATAATAATAATAAAAAGTGGTTCGACAAATTAAGCGGATGTGGTAATTGCTCAACGTTCTTCTTCTCTCTTTTGCTGTGGGAATTACAAATTTAACTTCTTTTAGTTGGTTTTGTTTTTTTTGGGCTAATTGGTGTTTTTGTTCACAGTGGAAAATGGGAAATGAAACAGGAAAAAAAGACAAATACAGCACAAAAATAAAAATATACCAAAAACACAAAAATATACTATATACCACAAAAAGTGAAATATACCGAGAAATGTGTATAACACAGCAACAAAAATATACCAAAAAATATTATACTACATTTACAAATTTAACATCTTTAGGTTGGTTTCTTTACAGTGGAAAATGGGAAATGTGCCGAGTGAAATGAAGCAGAATGAAAAGCAAAAGATGAGCAAGGAAAGTTTCTATCGTATTTTTGGCTTACGCATGGTCAACGAAGGCGATGGCTATGCGATCGATGGCGAGCGATTAAAGATACAACGCGAGCAACAGTTGCAGATGCCACAACAACAACAACAGCAACCAGAAGATAAACAACAGCAATCAGAGTTCGAACTGGGAAATCCGGGAGCAATTGCCGATTTGCATCATCAGTGTCATGAGATGTGGCCGCAAACTTTTGAAGGCTTTCGATTGAATATTAGTCGCACTTTAAGCCAATCTCTGGCTGTTGGCCATGCGCTGCAAGTGGGCCAGAAATCGCAGCTGGCCGATTGTCAATTCAATGCCAGCTTTGTGGGCGAACGAATGCATCCGATGACGGGTGAAACATATCCAGCGATTATGGGTGAAGTGGATGCCAAGGGGAATGTTAGGGCCACATTGATGCACTTTATGGCCGCAAGATGGCGCTGCAAATGGATGGCCAATGTGCTGGATGGTGAGCTGCAGAATACGCGGCTATTTGTTGATTATTTCGGCAAAAGTTGCACCTGCAGCTGGGTGCTAAGCAACCTCGATGTACGCCATCAGATGGGCGTCTGTGTGGCATCGTATCTGCAGCAGGTGACGCCACAATTGGCCCTTGGCGTTGACCTCATCTATCAGCGTGAGCAAATTGTGCCCGGCGGTCAGGCGGCCTTAGTTTCGGCTGTGGCACGTTATCACCACGATGATAATCGTCTCTGGTCAGCGGTGTTCAGTCTGCATTCGCTCGAACTCTGCTATTCGCAGTTGTATGGCCAATGTCTGGGGGCAAGTGTTCAACTCCGTGCCAATATCTTGAAGCGTCAGGCGATATCGAGGCTTTGCTATCATTGTTTTATCCCAAAGATGGGATTCAATTTTCGCGGTGGCATCGATACACGCGGCGTGATTAGCGCCCTCTGTGAGCGGCGTCTGGAACCTCTCCCGATTGTGTTGCAGCTCAGCGGCAAGTTGAATCATCGCACCAATCGCTTTCGCTTTGGTCTCGGACTCCTCATTGGCTAACACACACACACACACACAGACACACAACTGTGAGTATGCACCTTCTTTTTTGCCCTCCATCTTTGTCTCCTTTTTTCGCATTCTTTTCAGACAGCGGAGCAGCAAAAGTCGCATCTCAAAAACTTGCTTTGTCCAACTCTTCTCTTTGTTCTTCGATAGTAGTATAATAATGTTGAAGTAATTGTCGTTTTTTATTCTCAAGTTATGAGTGGGTTATATTTGGAATTCTACAGCGAAACTTTCTTACAAAGAATTGCAGTTTATTATATTATATAATATCAGCGAAAGACGAACTAACTTGGCTTCAAGTTGGAACTAACTAAAAAGAACCATAATAAAAGTGACTGGAAATGTTTTGGATTAACTTCAAAGTATTCTATTATTATTTTTCTAGCATCTATTGAAAAACATTTTCAATGAAAGCATATTCTACAAAATATAGCAAATTATTTACAGTGAAAAGTATTTTGCATAAAACCATTTAATAATAGCAAATTCATACACCGAAAATACTAAAAATATACCGTAGGTGGTATATTTGGTACATAGTGAAAAGCATTTTCACTAAAACCATATTCTAATAAATCGAAAAAATACTAAAATTATATCGAAGGTGGTATATTTTTAATATAGTGAAAAACATTTTAAATAAAACCATATTCCAAATTCATATACCGAAGAAATACTACAAATATACTGAAGGTGATATATGTGGTACGCAATGAAAAGCATTTTCAATCAAAACGAATTTTAAATAATATACCAAATTCAAATACCCAAAAATACTAAAATGTACCGAATGTGGTATGTTTTGCATATAGGGAAAAACATTTTCAGTAAAGTAATATGCTAAAAATATACCGATAAAATACAGAAATGCACTGAATATTTGGTATATATCCATATAGTACAATATAGTACAATAATAAATAACTTTACAATACGAAATCTTGTAGGTAAAGTTTAAAATTCAACAATACTATCAGAAAGCAAATATATTTATTGAATCTAATAATATTTCCCCAGCATCAACACATCTCAACATTACAAACTAAATCTTGTCACAAAAAATATGCACATTAAGTAAAAAATAAATAAGTTTTGAAGGCGACTTATTTCGAGTGGAGTTTGAGGTGCAAACTAGAGATATGGAAAAGGCCAAAGGGCTCATAAAGCTTGCACAACTAGACGACTAAACATAATCATCTTTTTTTAACATTACATCACAATTGAAGGTTGGTTATAAACATTTTTTTTTTAATTTTTGGGTTTAGAGCGAAACAAAGAAATAGCAGTCTATGATCTCTTTGCAGTTAATTGTCGTAAGATGTGTCGCAAATGCCACGGCAAATATTTGTGCACGTCTTTAATTTGTTTTCTGGTTTATGGGGTGCAGAAAAGTCAGGTGTATTTCTTATGTACACACTTACGTATGTATCTAAATGACTTTCAAGAAAACTCCAGGCACAATCGTAATACCCCAAAACAAAAAAAAAATAGAAGTCTAATCGCAAATGAGCTGAGCCTATATATTTATAATATTTGCATTTGGCCTCTCATCTTGAATTTCAATTCCATTTGTGTGTAAAAAACAGAAAAAAAATCTCTGTTGCTTTGGGCATTTTTTTTCGACTTATTTTTTACGGTCTAGCATGATAAACATTGTCTCAGAACTAGCGTAAATATTGACACAATGTGAGCATGGAAAATTTTGCGATAAGGGATTCGGTGCTAGGGTCTATGACGATTATTTTATTTTATTTCGCTCTTGGGATATTTATTTAGCGCTTTGTCGTCGGACCTGGCACCAAATGTCGAGCCAAGAGTCTCAGGTAACTCAGGCGAGGTTATATCATTATTATTTCGTTTCTTTTTTCTAGAACAACTTCTTTGGTAATCATAGTTTTATGATTGCATTTTACGGCATTACAACTTCATTTCGTGTCTAATTATAAAATCGTAGAGACAGAGAGAGCGAAAGAAATGCGAAAAATTGCAAGTGCAACTCACCTATAGTTAAACAGCTGCAGAGCATCACGTAGAGTGTGGCGAGTAGAGTCACTCGCTGCCTTTGCAGTTGGCCCATTTTTGCGCTTCTTATTGTTTGTTTGTTTTGGCTTTTCTTGGTATTTTCCCTCTTGTCGTCGTCGTTGTCGTCGCTCACTTTTCACAACAATCACAACAATGCCAAGCAACAATTCAATTGTATTTTCCTCTCTTTACTTGTGTTTTTTTTTTGTTTTTTCTCTGTTTTTCTTTCACTGTCACAGTAAAAAAAAATGTATAAAAAATTTGCAGTTTGCTTTAATGTGATTTTAATTTTGTATTCACTATATTTTTCTTGTAACTTTTGTTGTAATTTGCACACTAATTTTGACACATACACTTCACGCAATTAGCGAGTGCAATTGAAACGAGTGAGAGTTGTTTTTGCTGTCTATATTGTGCTGGTGGAGTGTGGCATCTGAAAAGAGGCAAACATTTATGGTATTTGGTTAGTATTGGGAATTGGTTTTCGTAGATGTTTTGTTTATGAAAAGTAACGAGTGGCGAGCTGAGAGTTATTACATGTAGCGAATAGGTAAATGAACAAGAGATAGCAATTAAAAACTGAACTAGATACATATGTACTTAAAAAGTGAAAAAGTGTTAGCGAACGCCACAATTGGCAACACACAACAAGTAGCGAGTGACGATTGGCGAGTTATTACAAGGCTTTCACTGCTGCTAAGCATGTAACGAGTAGGTAAATTAACTAATACAATGCAAGAAGAAGAGTATTATAGTATATAAGAGTAGTTCAAGAGCAAGAAAGTATTAGCGAGTGTCACAATTGCTAACACACAACAAGTAACGAATGGCGAGTAAAATTCACAACTTCAATAAACTCACAACAAAGAACGAGTGTCAGAAATTGAAGACTGACAAGTATTTCAAAAGTGAAGAAACGTTAGCGACTGCTACAATTAGCAACACACAATAGGTAACGAGTGGCGAGTAAAGTGCACAACTTGAATAAACTCAGTGAATAAAAAATAGTGCTACCTAGGCTGTAAAACCCCTCCAACTGGCAACTGGCAAACAAAGTTAGCAACAAATTGCAACGAGTGCTGAAAAGTAACGAGTGAGCTTCACACAACTTTTGTGAGTACGCGTGGCGACAACTCTGAACAATTGAATTTGCGATTTAGCTTACAAATTCAACTCGAGTCACAGCTCGTTAAAATGCCAAATGTTGGCCTTTACTTTACGTGAAGCGACGACAAAGAACGTTAAGAACTGCACTTTTGAAGAGGAGCGTAAAGGAAAAGAAGAAGAAGGGGGGAAGCGTCATCGCTGCGTCACACACGAGCGATTTTGTTAGCGAGAGTTTAGTGCTGAACAAAACAGAAAGAACAAAAAAAACTTGTCTCTCTCTTCCACTGTGTGAGTAACATTTGCGCTTTGTCTTGCCTTTTGCATTCTAAAGTTAAACCTGCTGTTGCCACTTGGCCAGTTTTGTAACGGAAATTGCAGCCGCTGTCTGCAGTCGAAACACGTCGAGTAAAACACACACACACAGAGACGGGAACGCGCGCTCACACGCATACTTAAATAGCAAAAAACAGAACGAAAACAAACATTTGTTCTCTCTTTCTCTCTCTCTCTTGCATTTGGCTGCTTCTTCGTGATATTTCCAATAATTCTTTGATGCTTATCTTGCAGGTAGCTAAACTGAGTGAGTGTGCGTGTGCGTACAAGTGTGTGTGTGTGTGTGTGTCTGCGTGCGTTGCTTGCTTATCGCATAGCGCATAGCTTTTGACACGCAAAGAAAGAGCGTAAACTAGAGAGAGCAAGCGAGCGCAAAGTCAAAGAGAGCAAAAACCGTGTTGTTGTAATTTGCTTTTGACTTTATTTTTTTGTTGACGACATTTCGTAACCGCTTTTGCCATAGATAAGCAAGCGCAACTGACTCACACACACGCTTTTTCATTCTCTCTCTCTTTCTCTTCAGTTTAATAGTTGCATTGTTTATGCAAATGTCCTTGGCACTGCAACAGGTTCCACACAACAACAACAATAACAAAAAGAACTAGAATAGTTTGCTGCCACAGCAACCAAAAAAAAAAACAACAAACACTTTGCACTCGGGAATTTAATCAATACTTAGGAACCTTGAAAGGAAGTCAACAGCAAACAAGAAAAAAAAAGCCAACATTTTTTATTTCCCAACTGGATCACTTTTTTATTAACTTTCAAGCACAGTTGTTAGAAGATTTCTGTTCAACTTTAAGTTGTGCACTTTGTTTATGTCCATAGTTTTTCTCTCTCTTTATTTTTTAGCGCTCGTTTTTTGTGTTTTTTTTGTTAACAACAAACTGGGCGTCATTTCCAAGCGGCTTGAAAACCAGTTTTTTTTTAATTTTCTTTACGTTGCGTTTTTCATTCATTGCTTTTGACTTGTTTTTGTTTTTGTGTTTGTTTTATGCATATTTTTTGTGTGTTTGTTTAATGCATATTTTTGTTGTTTTTTGTTTTCTTTTTTTTGCCTTGCATATTTTGCTTTTGTTTATACAAAACTAACTAACTGATTTCCATAACTTTGACACACGTGACTCAGCGTTTGAAATTCCAGCGCAAAAAACAGCAAAAAAAAATTGAAAACTTAAAACCAGAAAAATATTTCTCATAAGTTTTTTTGTCACACATTTTTTGGTATTTGTAGTTTAGTTTATTTTTAAATGCCAGACAACAAAAAAAAATGCCACTCAAAATGCCGCAAGTTATTTTTATGAAATATTTGAGACAAATAAAAAACCAAAAAAAAAAATGACATAAATTAAAGAAACAACAAATATATATTACCAATATTATATTGTCTAACTGGCACGCACACACACACATACAAATTATTGTTGGTTTTTGAGACAACGTCGCCGCCGCGTTTAGAGAGCGAGACGTTAAGAACTCGCGCGTTAACCAAATTTTATAACAGACGAGACGCCAACAAAAACTCACAGACACTGACAAAAACACGGCGCAACGCACACACCAACACTCACACAGAGAAACGCGTGTGAGATGAGAGCACAAACAAAGAGCAGACGCGTCCGTTCGCCACGACAAATGAAATGAGAATGAATCGACGCCAGCAACTGAGTTCGCTCTCTTGACGTCGCGTTGCGAAGCCAGCAGACAAAAAAGTAACACACAAGCAAGCAAGCAAGCAGAGCAACACAGACACAGAACGCATGCGATGGCAACATGTTGACAAGGTGGCAACAATGTTGCCAGCTGCAAATGTTGCCAGTCAAACAGCAACCGAAAGGCGCCAGCTTCAGTGGAGCGAACGAACGCAAAGCAAAGCAAACGCCGTTAAAAAGCCGTTAACAAATTGTTGCGGCGCACAGTGGCATTTGATTTTTTTTTTCACGTATTACAACATTTAAATTGTATAATACAGACAAACAAATTTTGTTTCCTATTTACTAAGTTTTTTTTTTTTAATAATAAATGAAATTTCGGTCTTTATTTTAATACTTTCTATTTGCCAACTTTGTGGAAATAATACTTTTTTACTTTTTAAGTACTTTAAATAAGGTTTCACTATATTTCTTATATTTCTTATATTCTATATTATATATTTCTTAATTTCAATCCTTGCTATTTGCTTACTTTGTTGAAATAAAGTGTACATCAAATCTAATTAAATTTTGGTCTTTATTTTAATATTTTCTTTTTACCAACTTTGTTGAAATAAGGTAAGCATAAAATCTAGTTCAATTGAAGTCTTAATTTCTTTCTTTGCTATTTAATAACTTTGTTGAAATAAAATGTATATCAAATCTAGTTAAATTTTGGTCCTAATTTCATTCTATGCTATTTGCTAACTTTGTTGTTATAAAGTGTATATAAAATCTTGTTCAATTTAAGTCTTAATTTCAATATTTTCCTTTTACCAACTTTGTTGAAATAATATGTACTTCATATCTAGTTAAATTTTAGTCTTCAATTCAACATTTTCTATTTGCTAACGTTGTTGTAGTAAAGTGCACATAAAATCTTGTTAATATTTCAGTCTGAATTTCATTCGATTCTATTTGTTAACTTTATTTGTACTTCAAATATAGTTAAATTTTTGACTTCATTTCAATCTTTTCTGTTTGCATACATAAAATCTAGTTCAAATTTCGTTCTTCATTTCATTTGTCTTGTGATAATTGCAATAAATGTATTTCTAGCTTAATATTCGTGTTAATTTGTTGCGTGCTGTGTTGCTTGCTTTAGCCGCCACTTGTTGCCCTTCTTCGAATGTTGTGCAACATTTCGCATATGTTGCGCAGCATGCTGCGCGTTCTCCACATTCGATTTTGTTGCCAAATATGCATAGATCGCAGGCACAGTGGGCTACAACGTAGGGAAAGTGTGTGCAAAAGATCAAGTTGCTGATTGGAATTGTAGCATATTATTTATACGCTTTAAATATTTGATGCAACTTTAGTGCTGTTATTTTTAAATTTTTGAAAATTTTTCAGAATATTTTATTTACTTTTTTGAACAAAAACATCTTTAAATAAAAATTTTAGGGTTCTGCTTTTTTCTATTTGCTCTAATTCTAAAATGTTTGTTGATCATATTCCATATTAGAATATTATTTAGGCTATGCAAATAGTTAAATGGCTTATGTTTCGCATTTATTGTAGAAACTTTTTTTCTTTAAATTATTCCATTATTTTGTAATAATGGGTTCAACTTAAAATCTAATTCGGATGCTTATTGGAAATGTTTTATTGAACATCTTATTATTTTTAAAGCATTTATTTCGCGCAAATTTATTATATTCAAATTCTTGCTTTTATTTTGAATATTCTGCTGATACTTAAATGTTGCTTAACTTGATTTAATAATATAATATAAATTGTGCTGTGCATTTTTGCATTTTTTGTAGAAACTTTAATTTTTTCATTTTTTTTTTTCATGAAATTTAAATTTCTTTAATAGACACATTTCAAAAACAGATTTTTGTTACATGATTTGTATATTCTTTTCACATTTCCAATTAGCTTGATGCACTGTGGACTCAGCATCAATAATTGACAAAAGTTTCTACAACAATCTCATTAATAGTGCCAACTTTAAATTTAATGCTGTTTAATGTGTTTTTTTTTTCGTTCGTTCGTTGAGAATTCTAAAGTACTAAGAGCTTGTATAAATATTGCTTAGCTGTTTGGCTCGCATTAACTCTCGCGGCAATTTACTAAATGCAACTGCGTATCTGACAGATGCGAATGCGATTCGTGGATACGAAAATTACAGCGCAATGCTGCAAGTATCTTTCAATGATGTTGTTGTTGTTCTGGCATTGCTTGGCAATTTATCAGCACACCAACACACACACACACACCAACACACCCCTACAATGACTGTCAGGTCACCCTTCACCCCCTCTCTCTGGACCAATAAGTGATTTATTGCATTGTTATTTTGTCGTTGATGTCGCACTTTCTGCAAAGCGCTTTTTATTTATTGCTCAACGATTTGAAGTGTGTTAATTTTATTTTCCAATTTTTGCCACTTTTCCGCATTCAACCATAAACCGATTTTCCATACACGCACTTTTTCCGGGGCAGACCAAAGAGAGAGAGAGAGAGGGAAAGAGGAGGAGAAATATGATGCTAACCGACCTTTGGCTTATCCAATTTCAATTTTCAATTTTCAGTTATGTTTTCATTTGCTTTAATTTTGCTAATAGCCATGCCAAGAAGAACGAAGAGAACAGAGAGAAGAAGAAGAAGGAGCCAGAGAATTACGCCACAGGAGCGCTTCCTGCTTTTTGGCCTCAGGCCAGATAATAAACTTCAAATTCAACTTCAACTTCAACTTCAACATGGCTTATGGGTGGTCTCAACTAATTCTCATTTTTTTTTGTTTTTAAGAGTATACCCTCGATATTTTTCGTTGATAAAGGGGTATATGCAAGTGTGTTGAAAGCAGAATAGAATTAGGAATTAAGATAATTGTTAAGACCGAATAGAATTCAGATAGTATTTTCATAAGATATTCTTGATTGAAGTCGATAAAAAAAAATACTTCTTAAATTGCTAAAATAACTTTATATATTTGTTTTGTATATTTTAGTATTGTTTAGGACTTTTTAGTATAAATAAATGCTTATATTTTAGTATTTCACATATTTCAGTATTATTTAGTATATTTAAAGTATTTTTACATATAAATAAATATGCGATATTTAGTATGCTTTGATGTTAATATTTTTTTCGTATTTTGTAGTATTATTTATTATTTTTAAAGTATTTTCGCAGTATTTTTACATATAAATAAATTTGAGTTCTTTAGTATGCTTTAATATGTTAATATTTGTTTGAACTTTTTATGCTTTAAATGCTAATATATTTTTGTATTTTTTAGTATTATTAAAGTATTTTTTCAAATAAGTGTGGGTTCTTAAGTATGCTCTTAATATATATGGGTAATTCTCTGAGGGATGTCGCGTGCGACCAGCTTTTCAGTTACAAAAAAAAACATATTCTGAAACAATTTTAAAAATAAGTAAAGGTTATTTTTATAGCTCTAGATTAGTACTTTAATTAGAGCTAAGAATGGTTTTGGAATTTTTTTTCTGTTTTGTTTTCTGTTCTGATAATTGCAAAAATTAACAAATTCGTACGCAAAACCAAAAAATAAACGAATTTATATATTTTATCGTAAAACAGAATAAGTTACTAAAATCAATCTTAGCTCTAAAAATAGTGCTAATCCAAAGCTTTAAGAATAACCGTCACTTATTTTTCAAATTGTTTTAGTTTATGTTTCTTTTGGGCACTGTAAAGCTTTTCGCACGCGACATTTACCAGAGAATTACCCATATAATAATTAATGTTATTAATATTTCATAAAGCGTTGTTTTTCTTATTCAAATTTAGTACAATTGCTCTTCATTTACATTTTTATATTTTGCTCAAATAAATGGGATGTTTATAAATAATCATTAGTATTTAATTTTACATATTAATTTTTTAAGAATTATTCATCATTTTAGCTAAATATATTCTTCATTTTCAATAAATGTTTGCCATCAATTATTTATATTCTTTGCTTTTGCAAGCTTTTTACTATGCGCTTTTATTGATTAGGCAAATAAACAGCAATAAATTGATGAACATTTTAATATTAATTAAATGAAAACTGTCTGCTTTCAAAATTTGCTGTGTCTAGCTAAAAGTTTAGCTGAGTTCGGTGGGACTGTTGAAGAGTTTTTGCATAGAATTTAATATTTCGAAGACTAAAATTACTTCTAAACTGTTTTAAATACTTATAATTACATATGTAAGGCATACGAAATATAACATTTCTTTGGACAAAATATTGAATGTAGTACTTGAGTATTCTAAAATATGTTAAGAGATTTAGCTTTATTAATTTAATTATTATATATATCTAAATCATACTAAAGAACACTCATTTATTTATATGTAAAAATACTACCGAAATACTGAAAATATATTAAAAATATACTGAAAATCCCGAAAAATTATTATTGTCTAAAGTATACTCAAGAGCACACATTTATTTATATGTAAAAATACTACAAGAATATACTAAAATTTTAAAAAATGTATTATCTAAAGTATACTCAAAAACACAAATTTATTTATATGTAAATATACTATAAAAATATACTAAGCATATACTAAAAATACGAAAAAATGTAATATCTAAATTAAAAATTTACTAATAATATTTGTGAAAATATTCAAATAATAAATACTTTCCTTTGCTCAACTGTAGTGGAGAATATATTTTAGAAATACAGTCAGTATGTACAAATAACTTTCTTTAAGTGGTATCTGCTAGTCGTGCACACAGTTTCTCATTATCGCCAAGAACAATTCAAGCCTGTGATCCAATTTGATGGCACAACCAAGACACCTGCATCAAAGGAATCATTTAGACGTTTGGCCACATCAACTCTCGTTTCATCATTAACGGAATTGAATTGAACAGAGAAATCAGATCTCCACACAGAACTGCAGACAAATTTCTCTCAAATGATGCGAAAGAGAAAGAGAGAGAGAGAGAGAGAGAGGAGAGAGCCTAATGATTATCAAATGGTTAATAACTCTATAAGCCATTAAAGGCATAACGATTTTAGCCTCAAACTCGAAAACTCGAACTCAACTCAATTTCAGTCTATTCCACATATTTTTCTCTATCTTTGTATTTTGTGATTCTTTTTCTGTTTTTTGGGTCTTTGTGTGGCCACAAAGCCATTGACTGACAGGTTTTGTCTGTTCTTAACTCTCTCGCCGAGTTCACTGTACACTCTGCACTGACTAATGATGCCAGCAGCCAGATAAGAAGCGAACGCATCGCATCGCATCGCATTCGAACAAAGAAGATGATGAATTATTGTTTTCAAATTCGAACAACACAAACACACAAAAGGTAGAAAACTACTCGGATTCAGAAAACTGCACTCGCATAATAATAAATTGATATTTAAGTATGCGCTTTATAAGTTCATTTCTCATTTGCAACCACAGTCGCCGAGTATCCTTTTCTATATTCCTTTTTTTTTTGTGTAAGGATGAACTCGCTGCTCATTGTCGGGCTAGATGTGTCAATAATTAGCTGTGCAACACCTCAACAACCGTGGCAAATATCTTCATCAGGCAATCTACAATCAAAAAGTCATTAAATAATTGCGGGTACAGTATTCTGAGATCAAAGTGAAAACATTTAATTCAATTTACCACATTATGTAGAGAACTCTGAAATTTGAAATAAAATAAAAAACTTAAAATTTTCTTTAAATATACCTAAGCCATATACCGGAATATACTGAAATATACCAAAAATACCAAATTATAAACTATACATACAACATTCAAATTAAATATTAGTCTTAACAAATCGATTTTATCAAGTGTTGAAAGAATTTAATATAATTTATCACATTACCCAAAGGAGAGAACTCTGACATTTGATATAAAGAGGGCATTTTATATTTTGTTAAAATATATAAAAATAATAACCTGAAAATACTGTAATATACCAAATAACTTTTAACTTACAAATTAAATATTAGTCTTAACAAATCGATTTTATCAAGTGTTGAAAGAACTTCCTCTATTCTGTCTTTCAAAAACAGTATTTAAAATTTATACTTTAATTTATACAAAATATTTATGCTATTATACATATATACAAATCTGAGCTATATTTAAATATAGTTCCTTAAGTTCCATTATAGCTAATTTTAAATTATATTAAATTAATTTGTGAGATTGTCTTTTGCCACAGATAACAAGTAAAAAGATATTTCCTTGCAAGATATTTATTTAAAATACTTTGAATTAGTCGAGTAATTGAAACAGCAATATTATCATAGGCTTTATCTTTAGGTTATTTGATACATGAGTCATCAAGTAAACTAAAAGAATATAAAGAGCAGGATTAGAGCCTTCTGTTTGACCTCACAACCTTACCAATTAGACGTGGACATGCCGAAGAGCACAAATGACAAATGCTACAATTATATGCTGGAAATTTGAACTCCTTCTCTATGTTGCTGCTCTCTCTCTCTCTCTCTCTCTCTCTCTCTCTCTCTCTCTCTCTCTCTCTCTCTCTCTCTCTCTCTCTGGCTGACTATTTTTCTGTCTAAATACCGGCTACCCATAGGATAGAAGGGTATAATCATCATTTTGTGCCGACCAACTTTGATTGAAAATCTAGTATATTTTCAATGTAGTAGTATAACGATATACAGTATACAGATCTTAGTATATTTTAATATTTTTACGGAATTTAACTGTCTAGTGTATTTTGAACTCTATGATCTATTTTGAATATAGTAATATATCGATATACTGAATGTATACTTTGGTGAATTTCAGCATTTTTAGGAATTCTCTCTTAGTGGATGTATCCCAGTAGGAGTAGTAGTAGTATTAGTATATTGATATACACATTCACAATATAAAATATACTATATTTTAAACTTTACGGTAATAGTATATCGATATACCGCAAATACATTTAGGTATTTTTCAACATTCTTACGCTATATTAATTTGGAACTCTATAGTATTATATCGATATAATATATATAAATTTTGGTATATTTCGGTATTTTAACGATATATTAACGAAAATTCTGCTTAGCGGATATCTAACAATTGACCCTCGACGAATATATGTCAATATGCACATTTTCGTATATAGTATTTTAATTATGGTATATTATTGTTAAACTCGATGTTAGTATATCGATATACCAAATATATCTTTGGGTATATTTGAGTATATTTACGGAACGCTTTAGTATATCGATAGACTGTGTATACAATTTGGCATATTTTAGTATTTAATGTTATATAAATTCGGTATATTTTAACGTAAATACTACTTAACCGGTATCTCACAGTCGGGCACACTCTTCTATACATTTCTCACTGGTTTTCTATGGCAATTGTTAATCTAGTAAGCTGGCTGTGTCTTTGAAATAAGGTCTCATTAAACGCTGACATGTTTGCAAAATGTGCAAATGATATTTGAGGGCTGACCTTTAATTAGCTGAGCGGGTCATCGCAGCAGCAGAGGGGTTATTTCTATCTACCTACCAACCAACATAGCTCGTATTCCTAGTCGACCCACATGACATGACCACAGCAAAAGCAACAGCAACAACAGCAGCAACAACATTTGCAACATATCCGCAACATATTCGGTTGCCACAGCCGCAATGTTTCGTTCTGTTTCGGACTTCCGCTTTTGACCGCAAAATTAAAAACTTGGTGACTTCATTTTCATTTCATTTGTCGAATTTCCTGCAACTCTCTCTCTCTCTCTCTGTCTCTCAATAGTTGTGCGACCTTTTGACCCTTGGCGCGTGACTCTTTTAGGGCTCTTCAAAATTTGCAATTTCATTGTCGCAACGGGCGGTCAAATGTGCCACACAGCGCACGCGTGCCCCTAGCCACCCTTCCCCCTGCCCTTCTTCCCATTATTCCCTTCTACCCTCACCCTTTTGTGCTCGTAAATATTTGCCACATAATGCGCAAATGGCAACAACTCGGTTCGCATTTTTGTTCCACTAGTTGACTAAAATGCTCTCAGTTCTCATTGTTGTTGTTGATATCGTGGGCGTAGTTGATCTATGGCTTTTCTTTTCCATTCTTTTCTTTTATTTTTATTTGGGGGGGTTGTTGGTCATTTCCTGCCTCGAGCGCATTTAATTGATTCGAATTCGAATATCGAACAGTTTTTGGATTAACGACCAGCTGAATCGTATCGAATGCATCGAATGAAGTGAATCGCAATAAATGAAACTCTAAACAAAAGTCCGAAGAATTTACTAGACATAAATTGACTGTCTCTATTAGGGGCTAGATTATCGCTGAAGTGAAAGCAAAACGAGTCATAACAAAGGGATTAGCCAAAGGTCAGAGATGCAGATAATGTTCAAAAAAGGTAGATGAAGAGGTAATAGGTAAAAAGATAGATAGAAAAACAAGTTAATAAGTTACTTAAATGAAAAGTAAAATTAAAATAGAGATATATATAAAGATATATAACTTGTTGTTAGTGATTCGTTTGAAAAACTAAAATTTTAAGATAGATTATATAAATAGAGAAACAGTTTGCTTATAATGAATGGATTTCTAGATGAAAAGATCTACAGCTATAAAGATGAGGTAAGATATAGCGATAAGTTTGACTAAACAAGTATGAAAATCGAGTGTGCTCGACTGTGAGATACCCGCTTTGTATTTCGGTCGATTATGGTATATTAAAATACTAAATTTATCAATAACGGTTGTATATTAAAATACTTAAAATGTTATTATAAAAATATCAAATAATATTATACCAATAATCTACTAATTATACTAATATACTATTTTACTAATATACCAATATACTAAACTATTAATATACTACGCTACTAATATACCAATACTACTAATATACTAAAACACTAATACACAAAAATACAAATATATTAAAATACTAATATACTAATATTCTAATATAATATACTAATATACTGATATACTAATATACCAATATTCAAATACACTACTATACAAAAATATACTAATATGTTAATATACCAATATACTAACATACCAATATATAATATTATAATACTAATATAATAATACACTATTATAATAAGATATAAATATATTAATATACCAATGATACTAACATACCAATATACTACTATACAAATATACCAATTCACAAATATGTTAATATACCAATAAACTAATATACTAACATACTAATATACTATTTATTATCAGTTTTAAAGCCTGTAACTTAGTCAAGCACTTTAAGTTGTTTTTCATTTACTTACAAAATACAATGTAAAGCAACAATGTGGCCACAATTGAAGTTATAAATTGTGCACTTTCGAGTTATGCATACTATGAAGTTTTGCTGCTGCTGCTGCATCAAATAATATTTACACACAAAAAAAAAAAAAAAAGATTAAGAGCAGCAAGCTGCAAAATGATGAAATGCGGCGAAAATCCAGCATAAATATCAAACAAAGACTTGAAGACTTGAAATACAAAACAAAGTGTGTCAACTGTCAGGGCATTTAGCATAGCTTGTGGCAAATGTTGGATGAGTGCGTGTTGCATGGTTGCAAGTAGCCTCGACGTAATGTGACAACTGGTAAGCTGAAACAGAGAGTGGGAGAGTAAGAGAGACATAAATACATTTGATATATTTGATGGCAAATCCCAAAACGCAAATCGCAAACGGAATCGCAAGGCAAGAGACGGAGTTAGAGTCGAAGTTAGAGCCGGAGAGCAGCTGTCTAACATTGAGGTAAAGGACAATTAGTGTGCGGCCGCAGCTAATTATGGCCAAGTCGCCACAGGCGGCGGCGTTGTGCGTTGCATCGAGGTGCGAAGCTGGATGAAACTGGAGGCGAGCAGGAGGAAGGAGAAAGTAGGAAGGAGGATGGAGGATGGAAGAGAAAGGCGAGGTCAGTTGCCTTGGCAATGCGTTGACATTTTCCATAAACTGTGAAACCCTTAATTAACTTTTTGATAACGAGGCGACGCGATTCGGTTGGTGGGGTGATGGGAGGGGGGTAGGGTGGATAACTAATACCCACCCAGATCCAATGCCAGACTGTCGTCTCACATCCTGCAGTTTGTTTGTTTTGCCTAGGCCATTGTCCATGGGCCGTCTTTTGTTTGTTGTTGTGCAATTTGAGACCAGTCGAGTCCAGCAACAACACAAACAATGCGACAAACGCGCGCACATGCGACCCAAAAACCAGCAGAGAGAGAGAGAGAGAGAGAGAGAGAGATCCGAAACCCAAACTCAAACCTCATGTGCTCAACCTCAGGCCAAAGCCGAAACTAAACCATGCCTGGGTGACACCCTCGACTGTGGATTGTTCCCCACATTTTGGCTGAATTTATAACACACACCAAACACACACACACACACACACACACACACACACACACACACACACACACACAAGACACAGCACATACTCACAACAAGGATGCGACACTTTGTTTGTTGTTTTTGGTGTTTCGCTTTCGCTTTTGCATCGCTCGCTGCCTCCCAAGAGAGTGAAAAGCGAGCGAAATTATCCGATCAAAAGTGAAACTGAAATAAAATTCATATAATGCAAACTTTATGTTTTTAATAGAGCGCAAACATTTTGCTAGTTATTACACAAAGAAAGAAAAATTTAGATTGAAAAAATCTTGAATTCAGATTCCTAAAAAGAACAATCTTGAAATAAGATAATAAAAATAAAGATACCCTATATTTTGAATATAGCGCAAAACATTTAGCTAATTACTACAGCATTTCATTCTATAATAATAATTCTATAACATATGTTATATATTATATAATAATAACATACACAAAGAGAGAGAGAGAAAAATCTTGATGGAAAAACTCTTGATTTACGATTTTTTCTATCCCAAAAAGAACAATCGTGAAATAAGATAATAAAGTTCATACTAAATATGAAATGCAAACTTTATATTTTGAAGAGAGCTCAAATCATTTTGCTAGTTACTAAAGCATTTAGTTATTAAAGTATTTCATTCGATAATAACAATTCTATAACATAAATATACACACAGAGAGAAAAATCTAGATTGAAAAAATCTTCATTTACAATTTTTTCGATCCTAAAAAGAACAATCTTGAAATAAGATTTTTTGGTTGAAGCAATCATGAATCAAGATTTTTATGTTAAATTTGCATAAAAAATTGCAAAATTTAATTATGCAAAAATATGTTCTGCACATTCACTTTTGTTATTCTTTAGTGGAATAAAATTTAATTTGTTTTGTTGCCTTTGACTTTTTTTACTGACAATTTTTGAGAGAAGCAATTGCAACAATTATAAAAATAATGAATTTTAACATTAATTTTTGGTATACGGTATATTAAAATATCAAACATTTTATTATATAATATTATCAAAAATACTTTAAACTGATAAAAATATAAAATGTTGAAGTAAAACAAATTTCTTATGCAAGTTGAAGGGATTTTTTATCCTGAAATTTGCATTTCTTTAAGCATTTTTATTTGAGATGCAAGCTTTGATTAGAACACAACTTGAATAAGGACAAATTAAATGTTATAGCTTGCAACTTGCAAACTTTTATTAAAAAAAGTAAAGCTTCCACTTAATATAATTAGCTTATAAAAAATCTTGGGCACTGTCAATTAAATAATGAATATAAATAATTACACAAATTATATTTGAGATATTTTTGTATTCATATGCATTAAAGCAACCCATGAGATTTGCGTAATGCATACAAAACTGCGTCTTTCAATTTCAATATGCAGTTTAAAGTTGAAACTAAATTTGAGCTAATTTGTTGGATTACATTTTTATTTGCTCTGTGTGTGTGTGTGTGTGTGTGTGTGTGAGTGTGTGTGCGACCCAAGCGGACGGCAGAAAGAGCATATGAAATGGAGGCGGAGAAAAAGGCTCGACTTTGACCACAACAAAGCGGAAAAAGCGGAAAAGAGGAGGCGGCAGCATGTAATCTAGACGACTCGTCGCCTCGACTACCCGAAAAGCTAATAATTATAACAGAAATCCCAGGCCTAGTCACCTTCCCCTCTCCCCTATCCCCCTCCTCGCTTGGTCTCGGCTGCAGCCTTATAATGCGTTTAATGGCGGCGCATTATCCACACATTGCTCGACCAAACAGTGACAGGTCCAGTGCCTGACCAGACTCGGTTTTGGCCAGAAGCCTGAAGCCTTAAATTTGCCCACAAACACACGAGCACGGCGCTCGACCTTTTTGTTTGCTTTTTTGGTATACCCGGTAATAATAAATAAAAGAAGGGTATTATAATTTGATGAACCAGCAGACAATTTCGTATATTATTGTTATTTTTATAGCTTTGCTTTTATCGAATACTCTCAAGATTCGCATTAGTTAAACATTATTTTGTAATCCGTCTGTCTGTCTGTCCGCCACTTCAAACATTTATAACTCAGAGACTATGAGACCTAAAGTTATGAACTTTTGAGACACAATTCGTGTTGCGCCACGCCCATTTTATCACCTTTAAATGGAATAAATATGTAAGAAGAATTAACATATTTATAAATGTACCTAATATTAATATTCTAAAATAATTACAATGCAAAATAATTTAAGATTGTTGGTCACACTGGCTTAAGATCTTACAACGCCTACTTTAGTCGCTTCAGAGCGAAAATCACAAATTGAGGAAGTAATTTTTTTATTACTTATCGTACTTTAATTGGTATGTAATTAAAGTGGAAATATAATTATAATAGTAAAATGGCAATTTTAAGCTGTTTGGTCACACTGATCTTCATTTTACAATGCCTATAAACTTCAGATCAATGTTCATTATGTAAAATACATTCTACAGCAATTTAAAATGCATCACTTAAAACTACATAAGATAAAATCCTTGATAAAAATGAAACTGAAAAAAGCGACCAAACATTTCGAAGGAATACCACAAATAATTTGTGGTGTTTGGTCACACTGATTAAATATCCTGTAATTCTAACAAGCTTCTGATAAATGTTCATTATATAAAATGCATTGTATAACATTTTAAGTTGATTATAAAATACTTGAAAATAAAAAGATGCAGCCATACTTTTCTTAGGAGTGTTACAAATAATTTATTACGTTTGGTCACACTGATTGTTATTGTATTTCATACACATAACTAACAAGTATTTCGCAGTCGAGCAAGCTTTAAAAGACACCCAGCATTCTTATATGTATGATATTTTTTTAGTTCTTACTGGAGCGTCAGGCAAATTTATTTTGTTACAATTTTTTTTTGCTGCCAGCAAAGAGCGCAGCTGGGTGTGTGTGTGTATGCGAGAGTGTGTGCGGGTGTGTGTGGTGTGTGTGCTGTGCTTCAAAGCAACATTGTTAAGCCGCACCGCATGCAGACATACTTTGTGTTTGACCACATGGCATAATGAGTGTGTCCTGCACAGGGACCGTAAGTACATGCGACCTGAACAGGCTCAGGTGTTGGCTATGTGTGTGTGGGTGTTGCAGTAGGTGTATGTGTTTGTGTGCGACGACACGACAGAGGCAGGTAAGCAGGATGTTTGCGGTTGTGCAAGGCAGAGAATACTCGTATAACCCGTTCATTTGCCCATGCTGCCAGCTTAATTAGAATATTATGTGAATGCGTCCTTGCCTAGTCCTTCACACTTTGCTAATTTATTGAGCAATTTATTGATTAGTCCGCTCTCGGTAAAGTCCAGCTAATGCCAATCTCTAGCATTGAGCATTACAAAGGTTCAATGTACTTTGATTCGCAGCTCTTTAAGTCGTGCAAATTATCGGGAATAATCCTTAAACAGCATGTGACTAATTGATCACATTTACATTTGCAAATTGCTATTGAATGTGAGCACTTCAATGTAATTCATGTTAAGGAAATATAATGTATGTTTAGTATATTAAAATACCAAATATATTATTATCTAATATTACCAACCTCAACTGCACTTTATGGTAAGGAAATTTGATATATATTTAGCATATTAAAATACCAAACATTTATACTATTGGATGATTAAACTCAAGTGCACTTTATTGCAAGGAAATATATATATTTGGTATATTTAAATACCAAACATATTATTATCTAATATTACCAACCTTAACTGCACTTTATGGTAAGGAAATTTGATATATATTTAGCATATTAAAATACCAAACATTTATACTATTGGATGATTAAACTCAAGTGCACTTTATTGCAAGGAAATATATATATTTGGTATATTTAAATACCAAACATATTATTATGTTATATTATCAAAAATGTTTTAAGCTAATTCTCCACTAAGTCAAAGATCACAATTCCCATGCATGTTGAAGAGATTTTTGTATTCTGAAATTGTTTCTTTTTTTAACACTTACATTTACAAAGATTTAAAAAACAATTTTAATAATATTCTCAACATTTCACCTGAATTTGTCAATAAAATTTCATATTTCTCAGCAAAAGTATTTCAACTATTTTTGCATCATTAACTAATGTGATTTTTTATAATATGTTTTGTGCCCATTTTTTCACAAGTATTGTTTTGATAAACATTATGAAAATCTATCTAAAGCGATTCATAGAAAATAAATATTTTACAAAAATAAATAAAATATTTTTAACGTGTTTGTAATAAGTGCATTAGAAGCTCTACAATTTGTTGTATTCAATATTTTTAAAAATTACTTTGTAAATTTTTTTTTAATTTAATATACAATGAAATGAATTTTTATTAAAATAATTTAATTAATATATGTATTAATTAGTCTATTACCTTGTAATCAATTTTATATAATATGAAGCTAATTTTGAATAAAGTAATATTAAGATATTTCAAATTATGATTGAATGAAAATTGTTTATTCTTTTCATCACTCTAATTTTCATTAGAGATTCATCAACAAGTTCTGCCACACATTGTGTGGCTTCATCTCATTGATGATTCTCTTGGCTGCTGCTCGAAATAAAAATGTTTTGCTACTCGTAAAGTTGGCCAAAGCAAAAGCAACTATTTGGTACCTGGTCGTAAAATCTTTAGGGTTATTTCAGTGTGCGCAACCCTTCATAAAACAGACAGCAAGCGAGATGGTCGTAAAAACTGATTTGCTGAGAATTGTTGGCGGGCAAAAGATGTTTATGACGATTCCACTTTATTAATTAAGCAATCTAACACAACTGTTTTAAGTGCAATTTGGAGCTGAAGTGTAATTGGATTGTAGGGAGAACAGTAAAAGGAACTTTCAGCTGGAATTTATAAAATTTATCTAGGCAAAGCTCTCGAGTTTCCCAAAAAAAAAAACGAAAATGAAAAGTGAATTGACCAGCCCTCCAATTACGAAACTAATTCAGGAAATGATAACACAAGCATTAGATCGAGCAGATTGTGGAAAAGTAGCGTGTGAACTGCTGGCCAAAGTAATCGGATAGTTTTTCTTTTTTCTCTCTTTTACTTTTTGTTTTGTTGTTTATATCATGAACTCACCGCACACTCTCCACCCACATGATGATGATGATGATGACAGGGGTTTGGGTCTAAAAGCGAATCGCAGCCTAAAGCATATTGTGCTCTTTATTGATATTGGGCGAGACAATGTGATGAGGCTTTAGTTGAATGTTGCCTAAAAATGGTATAAGGTTACCTAAAGAACCGGGGAACCAGGGAACCACAAAACTATGGTATTCATTCTTTGCTTCCTTCCATTTCCTCGCTGAATGGAAATGTCAATATTTGTCATTACCGCGTGGCATTTTTCTAGCGAACTTTTGCGGCATTGCTTTGTGGTTCTATTACTATACACGATTACCTTCCTCTGGGGTTCGGTTCGTTTCGGCTTTTCCTTTGTGTGTGTGTGTGTGTTGTGGCCATAAAAAGGAAGACTAAGACAAAACAAAAGCCGCTTCGCTGTTGATTATGTAATGCCAATGCCGAAATTAAGACGCAGTTGCAATCGCACTCGGTATCAGTTGCCAAGCGGCTTTAACGACTATTTGCTAGCACCACACACACACACACACACACACACACACACAACGAGGAATAACAACAACAACAACAACAAATACGTAAAAACGGATACCAAATAACAACATTGTTTTTGTTCTTGTTGTTGTGCGCTGCCTGCACTTCACAGTTTGTGCTCTTCCGTTTCCGATAATCGGATATGGAACATTCGTTAGCCGTGGGACCGACGGACCAACCAACCAAGCAACCGACGAGTGCCAAACATGCAAACAATGCAATGTTCACATGCCAGCATTTCGAATTGGAACCAACAAAAATACTTGAACCGAGGATACGTATTATATTACTAGCTTTTATTGCAACTGATATATATGCATAATAGATATATTGAAAAATAGTAGAAGTAGTAGTATCGCATAATTCAACGAGTAACTAGCGACGAGTGAAAGAATTACACATAATAAATAGACTATGAAGCGAAGTAATGATTTGACAGCAACGCGTAACGAGCGAAATGTAATGAGTAAAAAGTAACGAGTTGCATATGACGAGTGAAAAGTAACGAGTTGCAGATAGCAATTGAAAAATAACGAGTAAAAGACAACGATTGAATAGTTACGAGTATCAGATAATGAGTAAAAAGTAACGAGTTGCAAATGAAAAGTAACCAGTAGCACTGACGAATGAAATGTAACGACTAGTAAGCAAAGAGTTAGACAGCATACCATAGTAGCGAGTAACGAATAAATATATAGAGGAGTGTAAATAAAATAATAACTACAGCAACGTGCAACTAGGAAAAAGTGACGAGTCAGCATACAAGCAAAGCTAATATGAATGACAAGCGAGTAGCGTGAAAAAAGAACGAGTGACACTAAAAAGAACAAAATAAGATGGAAGGAGGCAAATATAACGAGTTGGTATACACTAGTGTATAACTAATGTTTATGTAACTAACAGTTCCGAACAGTCAACAAGTTCCGCCAAATATAACAAAGTGATAAGTTTCAAAAGAGTAATTAAAGAGAAAAAAAATTAAAATAACGAATTCCTTCAATGCTCTTGTATAAATAACAATGAAACGCAACCGACGAATATGAATGAATACATCAAATATGTGGGGATTCACATTTTTTAGAGGTGCCAAATAAACTATAAAATATACCAACTACTAAAGAATTAAAGTAAAAAGGTATTATACAAGTAGAATAATTACAAACTAGTCTAAAGTTCCTTTTTTTAATGAATTGACGAGTAAAATAATTACAAACTAGTCTAAAATTTGGTTTATTCATTTAATTGACGAGTGAAATAATTGAAGAGAGGTGTCAAGTTCGACTATAGAATAAAATTCAAGGCATCTATTGAATTTGTATGGCTTGAGGAAACCCAAGAAATAAGCAGAAGACTATTACTAGATGGGGTCTCCATAGTTGGTGTCAGCTGCGTGCAACGAGCGAACGATCAATCAATTGATCAGTGAGCCTTCCACTTTCATCACGCACTTGTGCGAAGGATGCTCGTCGTTGTCGTTGATGTGGCAAGTGCCTGGGCCTGTTTCGTGGGCAGAGCTAAGCGGATTAGGTTACAGGCAGCGTGTAAAGGACAATACAGGATGAGCAGTATAACAAAAAAAGAAGGAAAAAAAGCAGAGGAGAAAAGAAAAGGGAAACAATTCGCCAAAATTCAACCACTGACAACAATGGGAGCGTAACACACACAGTGAGCCGGGAACAATGCAAAAACGTTGCACAAGAAATTGAAGGGCTGGGGGAGGGAGTCAGTGCGTCATGTGGCAAGTGGATTTGCAGCTTGTAATCCTTTGTAACAAAATTAACAAGAGAAAGGAAAATAAAGGACATAAGAGTTCCGCCCTCGTGCTGAGGATGTGTCATCGATTACACGAGAATTGCATCAGCGATTATTTAATGCGATTTTGATTAATTTTTAAAACAAACGAAGTTTTGCTCGTTGCAAGTTTTTTGCTTAAGTCTTTCGTTGGCAACCCCCAAGTTAGAGAGATAGAGAGAGAGATTCAAGTGGCACTTGGTAATGCCACAGACCAAAAACAATTGGCCGAAAAGTTGCGTCTGTCTCGAGTGCGCTGGGACGCAACTTGAAAGCGCCTTGAGGCATGCAAATTAACCAAAATTCCATTTGCCACACAAACTTGAACGCATTGTACAGTACGCACCAAGTGGCATGTGGCAAGTGGCAAGTGGCAAGCGTAGAGGAAGGGATGCCAAGGCATGCGGCAGCTGTTGTTGTCGTTAAGTTGCCACATTTCGGCGATCCGTTCTCGTTAAATTTAAACGGGATACGCATAAAAAAAAAACGAGTTGGCGAAAAAGTGTTGCAACGAAGCGCATAAAAAGCAGCAACAGCAACAGCAACAGCAGCAGCAACAGCAACAGCGGCAACAACAATAACAATGGCCATGTCATCGATAATGATGAGGCTCATTTGGTGGGCAAAATGGCGCTTTTTTTATGCTCGCATTTCTTTAAGCACTTTGTTTGCCTGTGTCCTGCAATCCTTGCGGGCAGCCTCATAAAACGCAGCAGCGACACACAGAAAATGATTAAATTTGCAGCAAAAAGGATGTAACGACAGCACATTCAGTCGTAAATTATGTATTTCATCTCAAATGTTCAATCTGACGCACTTTTCCATCCCGCCCTCAATAAACTAAAATGCACAAAAGACGCTCAGCAAATTTTTTACTTTCGGCAACTGAATTCAAATATGTAGAAATATTTTATATTTATTTTAGTCAAGAATCCGTACAAACAATGTATTACTAACCACAATAATTCAACTAATAAATTATTGCAAAGAATTTCTGCTGCCAAAAGTATTCAACTATATTCTATTCTATTTGTTCAAATGTAAAATGCTGCACAACAATGTTTATTGCAAGACAACACAAATATTTTACTGCATAAATAATGCGAGTTATTTAATTTGATCATCGAAAGTTGTAAACTAATCAATTAGCCACACTCGTAAAATAATTGCTTCTTTTCTTAGGGGCGCCGCTGTAAAGTATGCAATAGAAAATTGTGTTTTGTGTTGGGTTTTTTTCTCCGCTTTCAATGTTAGACTTCAAGAATTTATGTTGTAGTTAATCAATATACATACGAGCAAATTAATATACATATACATAATGGAAGATTCAACTTAATTAAGAGTGCAAATTATTTAATTTGAATTATTAAGTGACGTAAACAAATTAGTAGGCAACTTATTCTAAGGCACCGCCCCAAAGTATGCAATGGAAATTTACGTATTGTACTTTTGCTTTCTTCTTACTGTGAATGTTTGAATGCCTTTCATACATATTTATAGACTTGTTTTTTTAAACTAACAAGAAATTAAAAAAAACGCAATGACTATAACAAACTATTAAGAGAAATAACAAACATTGCCAATTATTTAATTTGAATTGTGTGCTGTAAGCTAATTAATAGGCAGCACCTTTTAAAACTCCGCCCCAAAGTATGCAATGGAAATTTGTGTACTGCACTTTTGCTTTCTTGCGCGTAAAAGTATAGTAAAGCTTCAGACATTAGAATCAACTTAATTAAATTGTAATTGGATAGACTTTTTTTTTTTGTTTTTGGAGGAAAGCCGCAACAGCAAACATTACTCCCAACCCTTCGTTTGATGTCACTGCGCTCGACACGTGCGCCTCGAGGATAGGGGGAAGGGGGAGGGGGGGAGGGTTGCTCTATTAGTTTCAGGGTTTATCTCTCTCCCACCCACTTCGCATCTCTCATCTGTTTAAAGCCAAGTCTTAGCAACAACAACAACCCCGAAACCCATCCTTGTTTATGCAACGAAACTAATTTAAAGTACTTCACGCGGCGGTCGACTAATCCGACGCACTGTGTGTGATAACTTCGTTAAGTTGTTGACGCGCGCATACGGGACAGTAATAACAATAAGCTGATAGTAATTAAATAGCACAGACACGTGGCCCTGGGAAGAAGCTCAATAAGTTGTCATGACTGGGAAATGTTTTCTCTGGGAAAACTAAAGTTGTGAAAAGTGATAGTTTGACTATGCGAACTTTTCTCAGTATTTTACAATATAAGCAGCTATGCATTGTTTATTTCTTAACTACTTTCAGTTGTAAATTGGATACTGGGTCTTTAAACTCAGCATTAAAAAAAAAGGCTATTATAACTTTGAGGATGCAGGAAACGTATATGAAAATGTATGCTGTTATAATTTAATAAACCATCAGCGAGTAAAAAATCAATGCTAAAGAAGTAACGAGTAGCGAGTAGTTGAATTAATGCAACGAGTATAAAATGGCATATGTGTTTTAAACAGATGTAAATTTAAATTTCATCAGCGAGTAAAAAATCATTGCTAAAGAAGTAAGAGTAGCGAGTAGTTTAAGTAATGCAACGAGTATGAAATGGCAGATGTGATTTTAACAGATATAAATTAAAATTTTATTAGCGAGTGAAAAATCAATGCTAAAGAAGTAGCGAGTAGTTGAATTAATGCAACGACTATAAAATGGCAGATGTAATTTTAAAGATATAAATTTAAATTTCATCAGCTAATAAAAATCAATGCTAAAGAAGTAACGAGTAGCGAGTAGTTTAATTAATGCAACGAGTCTGAAATTGCAGATATTAAGCTAAGAATTGGTTCTTTCTTTCATTTGTATGTCTCTTTAAACACAGAGAAAGTTATTTAAAATAATTCCCCTGCTTCTTCTCATTAACACAACTTGCTTACAATTTGCCACTTCTAGCACTCCGCTTACAATGTGTGCTCAGTGAGCAGTAAATTTGTTATAATTTACTAAATAGCATTTCACATTGCTTTCATAATTGTGGCCTGCATTTGGTTACCAATTATTTATGTAATATGTGCCACAAAGATTCTCTCGGTGTGCGTGTGTTTCTGTGTTTTTGAGGCGTTCTAATAGAATTCTCTTTGATGGCTGCCACACACACACAGACACATCAACATTTGCCGTCAACTATTTGCACAATAAATTCCGAAAATCTTTAAACGAATTAAATTTCATTTGTTTACGACTCAATGAAAAGCCACAAAGCTTTTGCCAATGGGCTTTGCCTAACAGTTTTGCTGGTCGAAAATTTCAAGTGAGCGTTTTGTGGGTGTCTCCTACTCTCTCTCTCTTGCTCTTTCACTCTCGCACTCGCTCTGTGTGTGTTTTGCTTGTTGAAACACAAAATTATAGCTCGTATTTTTTGGCACAATTAAGACTTGTGCACATAAACGCCCAAGTTGACAGCATTAAGAACTCTGCTCGCAAAACTTTTAATTGAAATAATTCGTTTTGGGATTGGCAACAAAACTTCACAGAGCGAGAGAGAAAACTTTGCGGCTTGTTTTCCTATTCCATTGTGTGAGGCAAGGGAGTCCTCCTTAATGCAGCTTGTGTTTTACAAATTGGCTCAGCTCAGTCCATCCAATGCTTGCCGTCAATCATTCCCAACTGTCAATCATCATCAACAGCAACGAACATTGCCAACTGAACGTTCAATTAGTTTATGCAAATGCCAAACCAATATGATGTTGTTCGAGAAGTTCATAAACATTGCGAGTGCTAAATGCTAATAATGTGACGAGTGACGTGCAAATGCAATGAATGCCAAATTTAAATGTTGCTTTGAGCAATTAAGCTCAAGAACATAAACAAGTTAATGTAAAGACAGAGTAACGATTTATAGTCATAAAGTAGCGAGTAGGCAAAACTTTCAAATAATACAGCTAATGCCTATTTAGTTGCTTTATGAGATTGTACTAGAGAAAGCGAGTAAATAATTAGTCTTAAGAATATAATGAGTAGTTAAAGCAACGATTATTAAATGACAGGCAGAAGAAATCGAGTAAAAATGTAGTCTTAAGAAATTAACGAGTAACGAGAAGTTCAAGTGATGCAACACGTATAAAATGTCACTGTGAAAGAAGTCATCTAGGAAACCTCGAGTATTTCACGTCTTTCAATGATCTAAAGAAAACCTAACGAGTAACGGTTTAATGATTCAACGAGTATTTAAATTTCCTTTGTGTTTCTAGCACACAATTAATAAACATAATCTTCCATAATCTAAATATTTGATTTATAAAACTAACGATTGACGACTTTATTCACTTGTTCATTAGTATATATAGCCCTTATCGTTCATGAACTTATAGCAGACACGCCTAAAGCAAATGCGACGTCGAGTGGTTGCCACTGGGCTGCTGCTGGTGGTGCTCGTCGCATCGGTGGTGCTGCTGTTGATGCTGCTGCTGCTGCTCGACTCTGTGGCGTTAGTGGCGAGAGTTGTGCTGTTGCTGCTCGTTGCTTCGGTGCTCTCGCTGCTTTGGGATGTGCTAATCGTGCTCGAGTCTGTGGCATTACTCGGTAGAGTTGACTCCGAGGTGCTGCTATCAACAGTCGTTGCATTTGAGGATAATGTGGTGCTCTCTCCACTCTCCGTGGTGGTGGTGTCATTTCCATTGGGAGTCTCAGTGCTCGTTGCATTCTCGGTTTCGGCATCTAGAAAATTCATTAGCACATCCATGAATTTAAGTATCGAACCACGATCCTCCGAGCTAAAAGTTTGAGCTGTAGTGCTAGCACTTAGCCAAGCGCCGCTGGCCAAACCAATGAGCAGCAGCAACACAAAGCGTTGATCGTTTGTCATAGTAGGAGAAAGAGAGTCTTAAGGTTGTTAGTCGAAATTTCTAACTGGCTGTCAATTTCGCATGATTTGTGTATTTATACAGAGAAGAGCCGTTGTTGGGTTGCAGCCTGATATCTCTATGCGGAAATCGCATCACCCCAAAAAATTATCCACACTGAGCTCAAGACACGTGCACTAGAGAAACCAACTGCCGATTGCCAGCTGGCAGACAAACTCTCAATCTTTTTCTCTTTCTCTGTGTCTGGGTCAACTTTAGCTTCAAATTTCGCCAGCTCGCGTTTCAGCTGACTTCTCTAATAGCTCAGCTGTACACGCAGTGCACGTTATCAACTTTTAGGGGGCTCGACAAACAAAAAAAGAGTGTAGAAGATACTTGCGGTAATCTGAGGCGCTCAACAACAACGTTGACATAGACTTTGCATAAGCTTAGCGGCAATGAATGAAAATGTCGAGTGAGAATGAATAACAAAGTGAAATATTATACTGATAATGCAATTATATTTAAGAAACAAAATTGTTTTAATGAAATTGATCGGTTAGATATGAACTCACATTCATAAAAGCGAAGACTGACTCAACGTGTTGAGTTGTCCAAGTTGATGAATTCATTTGCGGCTCATTTTCAGCATAATAAGATGATTTTTAAGTAAAATACCCAAAGTAAAATAAAAATACTGCAATGCTATGATTGTGGTGGAGAAATAATAGATTGTTTAACAAAAATTTGCCTACATTTTAAAGGACTAAAGAGTACCTTAGAATTTCTTACGCTCTTTGTAATTATTATATAATCCGTAGAGTAGAAAATATTTTGAAAAGCTATAATAAGGAAGTACTTGTAGAACTTTAGAAGTAGTTGACTTAATGGCTTTCTCGCTGATTTGTAAGTGACGAGTAACAAGTGACGAGTGACGAGTGTACTTAACTTTATTAGTAAAAGGCAAAGGCAAAAAAGTATGCCTTAAATTTTTATTTCCCATAGTCCATTTCTTTAAATAAGTCGCTTACTAAATAAAGGTTTTCAGTAACTATAACTTTTTTTAATAGTCGGATTATTGATATTAATTTGTCTTCGACAAAGCGGAAAATGTCATAAAAAAGGTGTGTAAGGAAGAACATTTTTTTCAATGAATCCTATTGCTTTCACGATCTAGCATACAGATTTTCGAATGAATAGGCAACAAATAAATAATTTCTTTCAATATGAACGATTTAAATTTAAACTCCTAAGTTCCTTTAATACATTTTCAAAAGCCAATGAACTTACGAGTATGAATACAATAGCTTTGCAAATAAAGAATAATGATTAGACAAAACTATAATTAACTCAATCGTTTTTTAAATGCTAACAACTTGGAATTCATTTAAGAGTCATTCACTGTTAGATAATGCCAAAGACATTCCATAGACAATAAAGATTGACAAGCATCTCAAATATCAGCTACACAACTATCAAGTAACGAGTCAGATAAACGACTGTGCACAAGAAACATGCAAGAAGAATGTGAAATGAGATTCGATACAAAAAATGTTAAAATCTAAAACGAAAACGCAAAAAAGCAGAGCAGAACATAAACAGAAACAGAAACACAGAAGTGAAGCTGCAATTTTGTCAACACCAACGCCGATGGTGTTGGGCGATTTGTGAGCACGTTTTGCATGGCATGCCAATATGTGGCACATAACACGATTATCTGTGAGTTAGTGTTGCAATTTCTTATCAGCAGATGCGACGAGAATTCGCATTCGCATTTACTCACAGCATTCGCAGCATGATAAAAATCTGAGACAAAGACAGACTCAACTCGATGATGGGCAATAAAAGCCCATGACAGCAGCTGAAACCGTATCAATCTCTCCGGTTACGTTCGTGGGAAAAGAAAGTAGCTTCTTGTGTGATCTCTTTTGTTTTTATTGTTTTTGGATAATGTGGCGGCTTCAGCTTTTCCTTTTGCTCTCCACCTGCTTCCTCATACCGCATGAGGCAAAGCCAACAACGCGATCTCCCTCCCTCTCGACCACGCCCACGGTGGCATCAGCGATCTTCAAGCGCACCAACAACATTGGACGTCTGGCAGCCAAGGATCTGGCCGATCTTCTACTCGCCAGCATGCAAGCCCGAGGCGCCAAACTGTCGACACATCAGGAAGCCACAGTTAAGACTTTGCAGGACATGGAACCGTTGGAAAGACAAACTGGAGCCGTATTTTTGCAGTTGGGCATGGATCTGATTATCGATGTACTGATTGGCAGCAACACCGATGCCAGCTGTGATCGTGTCATCAAGGACATTAAGAACACCAAGGATAACAATAGTCTGACCCTCAGTTTGAAATCATTTATCGCCCTCTGCAAGTTCAACAACATCGAGTGCTCGCAGAAACAAGTTGTACAGATCATTAAGTCCACCGCTGCCTTTAAGCAATCGGATGTTGCCGTTGAAGGTGCTCGTAGCACTCGAACAGCTCTGCAGCAGAGCGCCAAATCGTTCTATGTGAAGGGCGATCGTGACAGCATGATTGAGTTCTTGCAGGCGAGAAGCCTGAAGGAGCTCGTTGCCATCTGCAGTTCGTTGTTGCAAGTGTGCGGCGCGTCTGGTCTCGAGGCGCAGAATATTGTGCAGAATCTAGTTGAAAGTAAGTAACGAGATTCGAGTGACTAATAACGATTAAAAAGTGGAGTACAAATACATGACTTACGAACATACTTTTGCGAGTAACGAGTGACTAATAACGATTAAAAAGTAGAGTATAAATACATGACATGAAAACATTTGCGAGTAACTAGTGGTGAGTGACTAGTAACGATTGAAAATACATAGAGTAGAAATACATGACTTCCAAAAAAAACATAAATGAAAGACAGTCAAATTCTTCGAAGTAACGAGTATTGAAAGCTAACGAGAAGTCCAAGCAACACTTCTCTAATCACGAATAGAAGTCACGGACTAGAAAGTGTCTAGAAATAAATAGCAATTGTATACGAGTAAGAGACAAAATCCTACAAAAACAATATGTAGTTACAAAGTACCGAGTAGCGAGTAGTTAAACTCAATGATCGAATCGCTAACCTAAATTATTGTGTTCATCTTTTCAGTGGGTCCTAAGGCAAACACACAGAGTGCTGGCGTCAGTTTGTTGCAGGTGAATGGCTTCAGCACGCTGATTGTCTCGCTGATGGACAGCCTGACAACCATAGCGAATGGCCAAAAGAGTGGTTTCTGTGCCGCAACCGCCGAGAGCTGGATAGTGCGTCTGCTCGATATGGGCGTGGCAAAGGTTGTCATCATGGGTCTATTGACAGCGCTTGATCGCTCGACTCCTGTTTCACCCAACTCGCTGATACGTAAGTGACGAGTAACGAGTGCACTCAACTCTAGTACTAATATATATTTTATTTGCTTACAGAACAAGGCAAATCGGCTGCTAATTTGGTGGACGCAGATGTGCCACTCAATAAGGGCGCAGCAACCTCCAAGCGTTCAAGTGGCTCGCTGCCTTTGATTGGCAATGTGCTTGGCAACAATATTGGAAGTAAGTTAGGCTTCGACTTAATTATTCACTATTCTCTAATATGATTCGTTACTATTTATTTAGCCGGAACTGGTAATATTATTACCGGACAAGGTAATGTTGTTAACCAACTCGTTGCTGCTCAAGTTCCTGCTGCAGTTAACGCCGTAGCTCTGAACAACATTGCTGGCACAGCGACAGGTGCTACAGGTGGCGTTACTGGTGGACTTCTTAGCTCTGGACCTCTATCTAGCCTCTCTGGCCTTACCGGCTCACCGGTCAGCCAAGCTGGCAATTTAATTGGCAATAATATCATAAGTAAGTCAGCTCTGAGAAAATCTTTTTTTCGTCTGGTTACTAATTAAATTTTGCTTGTGCAGCGGCTCCGAAAAATATAATCACTGGACAAAATAATCAAGTTACCACACTTGTCGATGCCGCTGTTCCCGTTGCTGCCCAAGTTGCGGCCTTGAACTCCATCACAGGAACTGCTAACGGCGGTGGATCAAGCGGTGGTCTTCTTGGATCCCTTGGCTCCAGCCCTTTGTCCGCTCTCTCCGGCACACCGCTCGGTTCAGCCGGCAATTTACTAGGCAATAACGTCAGGAGTAAGTTAGCTCCACATCTTTCTTTTTTTTGGGATCAATTCTTATTTTATTTTAACTCTTCAGCGGGACCAAAAAAGTGTGATCACGGGAAGTAATAATAATGTCTTCAGTCTTGTCGATGCTGATGTTCCTGTCGCCGCAAATGTTTTGGCTCTTAACTCGATCACTGGCTTGGTTGGAGGTGGTTCAAGCAGCGGTTCAAGCGGTGGTTCAAGTACAGGTTCAGGCAGTGGTTCAAGCAGCGGTTCAAGTGGAAGCTCTAGCGGCGGTTCAAGCATTGGCAATGCCATTGGCAATAATGTTCAAAGTAAGTAGCATTTTGCTTGAAAAGTTTCAATTTCTAAAATTTTCTTTTCATTTACAGCGAACCCCAGAAATGTGATCAAGGGAAGCAACAATAATGTATTCAGTCTTGTCGATGCTAATGTTCCGGTGGCTGCAAATGTCTTGGCACTAAACTCGATTACTGGCTTGGTTGGAGGTGGTTCAAGAAGTGGTTCAAGCACAGGTTCAAGCACTGGTTCAACTTCTGGTTCAAGCGGAAGTTCTAGCGGAGGCTCTGGCGTTGGCTCTCTTGTTGGCAATGCCATTGGCAATAATATTCTAAGTGAGTTCCACTTTGCTTCAAAGAAATCAATTTCTAAATTTTTGGTTTACTTTCACAGCGGGTTCTAAAAATGTGATCAAGGGAAGTAATAATAATGTCTTCAGTCTTGTCGATGCTGATGTTCCTGTAGCCGCAAATGTCTTGGCCCTTAACAAGATTACCGGTTTAGTTGGAGGTGGTTCAAGCTCTGGTTCAAGCTCTGGTTCAAGCAGTGGTTCAAGCTCTGGTTCCAGCAGCGGTTCAAGTGGAAGCTCTAGCGGCGGTTCAAGCATTGGAAATGCTATTGGCAACAATGTTCAAAGTAAGATATATTTTCCTTGAAATGGTTCAGTGTCTAAAATTTCTTGTTCTTTAACAGCGGACCCTAAAAATGTGATCAAGGGTAGCAACAATAATGTGTTCAGTCTTGTCGATGCTAATGTTCCTGTCGCTGCAAATGTCCTGGCACTCAACTCTATTACTGGTTTGGTTGGTGGTGGTTCAAGAAGTGGGTCAAGCTCTGGTTCAAGCGGTGGTTCAGGAAGTGGTTCAAGTGGTGGTTCAAGCACCGGTTCTAGCGGAAGTTCTGGCGTTGGTTCACTTGTTGGCAATGCCATTGGCAATAATATTCTAAGTGAGTTATAGTTTGCTTGAAAGGTATCAATTTACAATTTTTAAATTTTTGGTTTATATTTACAGCGGGCTCTAAGAACGTGATCAAGGGAAGTAACAATAATGTGTTTGGTCTTATCGATGCTAATGTTCCTGTGGCTGCAAATGTCCTGGCACTCAACTCCATTACTGGTTTGGTTGGAGGTGGTTCAAGCAGTGGTTCAAGTGGCGGTTCAAACAGCGGATCAAGCAGCGGTTCTAGCAGCGGATCAAGCGGAAACTCTAGAGGTGGTTCAAGCATTGGAAATGCTATTGGCAACAATGTTCAAAGTAAGATATATTTTCCTTGAAATGGTTCAGTGTCTAAAATTTCTTGTTCTTTAACAGCGGATCCTAAAAATGTGATCAAGGGCAATAACAATAATGTGTTCAGTCTTGTCGATGCTAATGTTCCTGTAGCTGCTAACGTCTTGGCACTTAACTCGATTACTGGAGGCTTGCTTGGAGATGGTTCAAGCAGCAGTTCAAGCAGTGGTTCAAGCTCTGGTTCAAGCTCTGGTTCAAGTACTGGCGGTTCGAGCGGAGGTTCACTTATTGGCAACGCTATTGGCAATAATATTTTAAGTGAGTCAACCTATGCTTTAGTCCGATCAATTTCTAAAATTCTAACATTTACTTTTCTTCAATAGCTGGCTCTAAAAATGTCATCAAGGGCAATAACAATAATGTGTTTGGTCTTGTCGATGCTAATGTTCCTGTAGCTGCAGATGTCCTGGCACTTAACTCCATTACTGGCTTGGTTGGAGGTGGTTCAAGCTCTGGTTCAAGCAGCGGTTCTAGCAGCGGTTCAAGCAGCGGTTCTAGCAGCGGTTCAAGCGGAAACTCTAGAGGTGGTTCAAGCATTGGAAATGCTATTGGTAACAATGTTCAAAGTAAGTCGCATTTGCTTGAAATGGTTCAACATATAACATTTCGTTTTTTTTAACAGCGGATCCTAAAAATGTGATCAAGGGCAATAACAATAATGTGTTTAGTCTTGTCGATGCTAATGTTCCTGTAGCTGCAAATGTCCTGGCACTTAACTCCATTACTGGCTTGGTTGGAGGTGGTTCAAGCTCTGGTTCAAGCGGAAGCTCTGGCGTTGGTTCTCTTATTGGTACTCCCATTTCGATCGTTGGCAATGTTCTGAATAATATTGTGGGCGGTGCCCAGCCAAAGGATGTGGTTCAAGTTGTTGATCAACAAGGAAATCTATTGATGAACATTGCACACAAATCGGACTCTTCCGGCGATAGTGTTGGCAACGATATTTCCAACAACTTGACGAGTAAGTAAAGCTTTAAATGTGTACTTACATTTTTTCATTCATGAAATATTTTTCTTCAGCGCGTCCCAAGCAAATTGTGTTGGGTGACAACAACAAAATTGTCAAGGTGGTCAACTTGGATGCCAATGTGTTGGCTAATTTGGATCTGGCGAATGCAATTCGTGGCAGCAGCGGCACTTGCATTGGCAATAATATCAACAGTGAGTTTGAGTAGAAGTGTTTAGGGTTTTGGTATTTCTATACAATTTGTATTTCCAGGTGGACCCAATACTGTGATTGAAGGCAGCGGCAATGATGTGGTTACTTTGGTTAATCTTGATCTGAGTGCTCTGGTTAATCTGAATTTGTTGAACGATATCATTGGCACCGTGGGCAACGATTGCATATCGCAGACTACACCACAGCCACCCACCGAGGAGCCTCCTACTGTAGAGCCACCGACTCCTCAGCCTCCTACTCCTCAGCCTCCTACACCTCAACCACCAACGCCAGAGCCTCCAACTCCTGAACCATCCACTCCATATCCTCCCACTCCTCAACCTCCTACTCCTCAGCCTCCTACTCCTCAGCCTCCCACTCCTCAGCCTCCCACTCCACAGCCTCCTACTCCTCAGCCTCCTACTCCTCAGCCTCCCACTCCCAGCCCACCGACTCCTAATCCCAGCAACTGCTATCGTCGCTATTGTCGCAAGTGGCGTACTCGCCCCAGTTATCTGTGCTACAAGAACTGCGGCGGCTCCTACGTCTACAGGCCCTAAGCAGGCATTAGATCGAAAACGAGTACGAGAGAGATAGCAAGAGGAAAGATGATACAACTCTACTCTAAACTTTGGAATCTCCCCTCGTGTGGAGCTCTTCATTCACCTGTTATGTGTTTTACCCCCAAGATGCACCTATTTATTTTGACTAATTTCTAAGTGAACTTCTTTAATTTACTTGATGTATTGAAATACAACTGAATTATTTATTATCAAAAAACCCCCAAAAAAGTTTATCACTTCCGTGGATTTGACGCGTTCCAACAAACAACAAACTTTTGATGTATTCCCGTACCAATGCGGAAAATGCCATCAAAATGTCCGCAGCTGCCAGTATGCGACTTAAAGATACCCCTTAAATGAGATTCTAGTTTAAAATGGTTCTTAAGAAAAGCTGTTAAAAATCCATTAATAATTTCAAACCAATCTTTTTATTAGATGACAACGAAATTTCCAGAATATTTATAAAAAAATAGGATTATTATGAATTTAGAATATGTGATATGACAGCAAAATAATAATATCAAAAAAATATATAATATATATTACTAAATATTTGGAATAAATACCACTCATCATCTCCTAATATGCCTTAAAAAAGTCAACATCGAGAATTTTATCTTAAACATATTTTTTAAGAAGCTCGCTTTATAATTTCAACAAACCTTTCATTAGATGATAATAAAATTTTTAGAATATTTATAAAGTATATAAAGAAAATAATATGAGAATAGACATAATCATGAAGTTAGAATCTGTTATGAAGAAATCAATATCAAGAAACTAAAATTTTAAAAGAAGTCAACATCAAGAAATCATATCTGAAATAAGTTTTTTTAAAGACACTTTTAATAACTAATATACACCACAACTTTGACTCATTGGAAGACCTTCGACTTTTAGAAATAATATAGTACTACATATCATAAATTGCTGGAAAAATATTTTACAACCTACTAAGAATCTCTGCGGAAACTTTCATTGTTCAAACTAAAATGTATTTCTATGGAAATATTCAGTATACAAAATTTTTAAATAATATTATATTTTAACTTACTTAGGGGAAAATCCAAAATATATGAAGCCGCAACTGCAAGTAAACGAGAAATAAAAGATTAATAAAAATTTCTTCAAAAAAATAATTCTAGTATAAAAGTTAGTATTTTTTAATACTGTTGGCTTAATATAAGCATGCTTTCTTTTGTGAATTATGTTTCTAGGGTATCAAAAAGGTAAACAAAATGCAATTACATTCAAAACGCAAAAAGTTTAAACAGCAAAAGCGTCGAGAGGTGAGGTGAGAGGTGAACTGTGTGGTGAAGAGGGGAAGGGGGAAACTTGGTATAAATAAAAGATAACATTATTAACACCCAAGAGCCAAGTCAAGCGCTTGGAGCATTCAGTTAGACAAATGGGCGTCAGCGTTGACTCAATACGGAAAAGTTGCTCCGCTAGCTGTTGCTTTCGCCTCCCTCTCCCCTTCTCCATCCCCCTCCGCTACCCTCAGTCTACCTAGAAGCATAGCCAATGCAGAACGTGCTCACGCCACATGAAATCATAATGAAAGCAATAAAAATATCACCAAAGTTGCTCACAAATACAAAAAATAAACTGAGAAACAAAAAGCAGCAGCTCTTGAGTTGCCCGTGTCGCAGCCATAATTGATGACCTGAGATAATTTGTTATGGTTATGAAACGTGAAACAAACGCAAACGGAAGTTGAAAATATGGCCGCAATTATAAATTTTGAGACCGACAGCTGTGTGTGTGTGTGTGTGTTTGTGTGTGTGCTGAGGCTGCTAGAGCGGGGTTGGCAAGCTGCTAATGATAAGCGATAACCATGAACTGAGCGGGTGTTAAATATTATTCAGCACCTCGGGGAGACAATTTGTTCCCCTCAGTATGCTGTTAAATTCTTAATGATGGCCCAGCACACTTCTTCTTTATTTTGTTTTAGGCCAAGTCAGTTGCCAACCTACCTTGTGACTTCAATTTCATTGTTGTTTGAACGCAGTTCAAGTTGTTCGCGTGATTAAAGATTAGGAGTAACTTGAGAATACAACAAATGGCAAAGCTCTTTGCGGTTAAGCACTTGAAGTAGTTTCGTTAAAGGTGTCAAATAATAATAATTAGTAATCCAATTAATCGTAATCGGAAATTTTATATTCATTCAAAAGTAGCTAAAGATGTCTTTAAGTTCACAATAAACAAAATATAAATTGAAGAAAAAAACATTGTTTTGTATATCTACATATATATTTAATTATTATATTATTTTTATTTACTTTGATCAAACTTAATTTTTCTAGTTCTATATTCATCTTTATACTTTACTTTTATATATAACTACAGGTGTGAACTTTGAAATAGCAGTGCTTCGGCCTAAGCCCAAGTAACTTTCATTTTCTATATTAGATTAACGAAATATAAATTGTAAAAAAAACTATTGTTTTTCTATATTTATTTATCATATTATTTTTATTTAGTTTGATGAAACTTTACTTTTATATGCATAGTTCTATACTTATTTCATTATTATATTTAACTTTCATATATAAGTTCAGCTATGAACTTTGAAATAGCAGTGCTTACAGTGCTCGACTTGTGTGTTTTACCCTTCATCCTAAGCTTAAGATAGGACTTCCTTTCTCCCTTTATTTCACTTATATTTTCTATATTAGATTTACGTTTGTGCTCTCAACTTTAAATTGCCGTAAATGTAAAATGACCATCTAAAAAGATTGGCTTAAACAAAATTATCGCTTTAAAGTATTCATCAAAGTTTTTTTTTTTTAACTAATTACAACAAATTAACAAGAGATATAAATAATTACATGAAAAGTAGAGCAGCAATGAAAAGAGTGCTTTAAAAACTGAAGAATTTCGCGAAAATAAATCAATATTGTGCCTCTGAAAGTTGTTGGCGAAATAGAAAATGCAGCAGACTTTTAGGCGCAGACATGTTTATGTACGAATGCCTTGTCAGACAGCCAGACAAGTTCCGCAACTTACTCATCCTCATAGTAAGCACCTTCTCCCTTCTCTCACCATTTTATGTTCTCTTCCTTGCTATCTGTCGGCGACCCTGTTTTTCTGAGTCGAATGGCCGTGTCTGGGTTCAGGTTGTAGCACTTGTCGTACATACATCTATCTATCTATCTATCTATGGGTTTTTATGCCGCTTTTGTGCCCATTTTTATTCCAACTTTCGCTTTGTTTTGTTGCCAGCTTGCTTTCACTTTGTTTTGCTATCCTGCAGTTGTTAAGTGTGATAAACAAGGTATGCTTTAAATATAATATGGTCGAATTTTGTTCAATTTTTCCAACTTTTCAATTAGAAGTTTGTTTTTTTTCCTAATTCAAATTTAAAATGTGTTTTTCATAAGCTAAAAATAACAATTGAATGAATAACTGTACTATAAATACTATAAGAGACTTAAAATATAATTAATACTATAAAAAAATACCATTTTAATTAACTGAATTACTATTAATACTAAGAATATACTATATACTTATATCAATAATTTTTCATAATCCAAAAATTCCAATTGAATCAACTACTTTACTATTTATACCATAAAATACTATAAATATACTATAATATTCCATACTATTAAAAAATACTATAAATCAAATATTTAAAATATGTTTTTCATATGCCAAAAATACCATTTGAATCAACTAATGTACTACAAATAATATAAAATACTAAAATATGCTATATATGCAATAATATACTAAGCTTTTAATAAATACTACAAATGAAAAATTTAAAGTATGTTTTTCATATGCCAAAAATACCATTTGAATCAAATAATTTACTACAAATAATATAAAATACTAGCAGTATAATATATTATATATGCAACAATATACCATAATTTTAATAAATGCTATAAATCAAATATTTAGAATATGTACTTCATATGTCAAAAATACCATTTGTATCAACTAAAAATAATAAAAATATATCACGTATACATTAATATACCATACTATTTATAAATACTACAAATGAAAAATTTAAAGTATGTTTTTCATATGCCAAAAATACTATTTGAATCTTCTATACTTCTATACTATACTTCATATATATATACTAAATCTCTACAAAAACAGGGTATTTTTGTTGTCCTACAATTGTCAGAGCTAACGAAGTTGTACTTGTCTTCTTTTTTCTATCATTGTACATAATTTGCACGTGCTACGAATATCTAAAATTTACGAGCATGTCAGTGCAATGGAGAAAGAGAGAGTGTGAGTGTATGTGAGAAAGTGAGAGAGAGAGAGAGAACTAGAGAAAGTGCACACAGGTCGTCGCGTGGGTGGATGTCACAGCCACATGACACTAGTTACACTGCGGCTGGGGGATGCTTTTGTCATGTACATTATTTTGCTTTCAAAACGTTTCGAGTAAAAGTAAAAGTCCCAAAGCTTTAAATGACTCGAAGCAAGAGGCGGGCTCGGGGAGAGGAGTGAAGTATGAAGCTGCTTGTCAGTGGGTCGTCATTTTGGGTGGTTTTCCAAGCTGCGTTTTTCAAGCTGCCCCATGGGTAGGTCGAAAGATGGAGTGGGGGGAGAAGGGGGCAGAGCAGACGTATTCGTAGACCGGACGTTTGCTTACTTTAACACGTTTTATGTCCAAAATAAATGTGAACTAATGCATTTTTATTAATATATACAAGCGTGCTGGGAATTTCAAAACGACATCATGATCATCCTGATGATGATTAAGCATAAAAACCGCAAATGTTTTTTAAATGCAGTGCAAATGTCTGTGGTTCTTGTTCAGCGTTGTGTTCTATTCTGTGTTGTGTTGAGGGTGGTGTCTGGGTATCTCGACTAAGTAGTACGCTTCTGACTTTGCAATCCTCCTTAAATATTTAGCACAACGCGTACGTGTGAACATCCTTGTTGTTTGATTGGATTTGCTCTTAGTTCGTGTGCATGTCGTCTCTCTTTCTCTCTCTAACGAGCGACGAGTGAAAGCCACTGACCCACTGCACCACCCACTGTCACCCACATGGTCTCTCTGTCTCTGGTCACATATGCGATGACTCAGCAACAGCAGCAGCAGCTTATAATCGACCATTCACAAGTCTTAAGATAAGCCCAAGCCTCTCATTCGCTGTCTCGTTACTTTAGATCTCTGCGCTTTGCAAGCGACGTGTGGAGGCGGGGTTCATGACCCTTTCACTGTGTGTGTGTGCCAAACTGCATTGCCCTCTATGTGTGTGTGTGTGTGTGTGTGTACACATTACATCAATTGTATCAACTATGCCAAACACACACACGCACACACACTCGCATTGTAATTTGGACATGTCTGGCAACGCCCGCTGGGTTGATATTCCAACAGCAAACAGTAAACATTCGCCAACAAAGCTACATTATTCTACGCCTCCTCCTTCTGCTTCTGCTTCCCCCCTTTACCCCTTTCTGTCTTGCTGACAATCGTTTTCTTAATTCCATGACACGATTTTGCATAACAAATTTGCGCAAATTGTGTCTACTCAGTGCTCGGTCGGAAATCAAGAAAATGGCGAGTAATGAATGACGACGAGTGGGCAGCGAGTACTCTTCGCACATCTTTTGTTAGCAGCCCCAACAATTGTGCGTCATCTAAAGACTAAGTAGATTAAAGACATATCAAATTAAAAGAATGAAGGATATGGAAAATTTAGATAAATTACTCAAGTAACGAGTAATAAAAAGAATAATCAATAGCGAACGAGTACAATGATTAACGAGTGACGCGTGGAAATAATTGTAGCCAAGAAGTAAAACTTGAACAATAGCAAGAGAAGAGCAGAGTGGTAAGCATAGAGTAACTTGTATTAACTAGCGAATGAGTATTGCAAAATAACAAGTAAAATTAAATTACGTAATGTCATTGTAGCGAGTAAATTGTAATAACTAACGAGAGACGATTGCGATGAGTTTACTTTGCATTTGTCAACAGTAGCTATACAAATACTAAAAAATAATATTCTACAAATAAAAACGAGTAGCGTTGCATAAAAAAAGCAACGAGTAATGATGTCATTGTAATAAGAAACTAGTTATAACTAACGTTGCATTTATCAACAGTAACTCAACCAATACTACAAAAGAAATCTTTTATAACATAACGAGGAACGATAATATAAGCAAGCAAGCTGAGCTGAACGACGAGTGCTGTGATTGGATCAATAAATGATGCTTTAAATGTTATCGCTACTTTAACGAGTAGAGTACGCTAATAACAAGTAATAGTAAGAGCGTTAACAATCGATGGCAAGCAATAAATATCAATGTCAAGCAATCATTCATTCGCCTGTGGGTGAGTGAGTAATAAAAGACAAACCACTTGCGATTAAATCGAGACAGCGAATAGGCATTGAAATGTAACTAACGTTCACCGAGGCGTTGTCGTAGTTGACGCTAAGCGTATTTACTATTCAACAGCATGTCCGCTTCCCAGAGATGTCACTTAGCTTACAAACTGATGACATTACTCGCTACTTGTCATACACGAGAAGTACGCGAGTAGGCGACTGATGACGAGTTGTCCGAGTTGAAGCAGACAGACCTCATTACTCACACGCTGGCGCCTGTTTGTGGAGGGGGGGCAGAATGACTTCAGTAAAGTAAAGACTTCCAAGACTTTGGAGTTCAGACTCCCGACTTTATTATCCACTTCGTTTCAGCAAAATGAAAAGCAACAACAGCAGCAAAGAAGTAAAAAAGCTACAGTTAATTGTGCTCGACTATAAGATACCTCTTCTATTTTGGATAAAAGCAAAACATCGCGGTATTATTCTTAAAATATACCAAAATAATATATCACAAAAATAATAAAAATGTATCAAATGGTATATTTGGTATATCGATATAGTACCACATTCGAAATATACTATAGAGTGCAAAATATACCAAATTAATATACCAAATTAAAATACCGAATGGTATTTTTGGTATAGCGATAAAGTGCCACATTCCAAATATATCATAGACAATACACCAAATTAAAAAAAATATTGAAAAAAATACTAAAAATACACTGATGGCCATATTTGGTATATCGATTAAGTACCACATTCACAATATACCAAAGATCTAGATATACCAGATTTGCAGCTAAAGAAGCTAAGACCTCATTGCAATGGGCGAAATTGTACGGACGGACGGACGGACGGACGGACGGACGGACGGACAGACGGATATATCTATATCGTCTCGGCTGATCAAGAATATATATACTTAATAGGCCTTCTGCCTGTTACATACACTTCCTGGAGGCACAAAGTTATAATACCCTTCTACCCTATGGGTAGCGGGTATAAAAAGCAGAAAGAAAAAAGGGCCAAAAACAGTGGCCAGCAGTGGAATGAAATGCAAGAGGCGGCACCACTTTGCATACTAAGAACCCCAACGGCTATGGATAGGGCTAAAACTAGAGATTATGCCGGAGGGGGTTGCACTCTATGCGGAAGAAATAGGAAAAGCAAATAGCGCGGCGCGCTCTATTGACATTTTAGGGTTTCATTGTAAAGCAATTTAAATTATTGTGTATATTTTATTTCTATTTTTTTTTTTTCTGTGCTCTAGCTTCTTTTTTTTTGACTTTGTGTCGAACTTAAGCATTCAGGACATCGTGTTCGCGGTTCGTGTGCTTGGCCTATGAGGGTTAGCTGTGGAGGATGAGGAGGTGAGGAGGGAAGGAGAAGATGTGCCCTCGCAGCTTGATTTTATTTTGTGCAAATTTTTCAAATGTTATCCTTAATTTAGTTTATAAGTAGATGCCAGTCACGTTCCAGCCAAATGACATTTTATTTGTGGATTTTTATAGACTTTCTCGCTCTCACTCTCCACACTCGCTATCTCTTTTCGTTGTGTTGAATCTGTCTCGCTCTCTACGTGAAAAATGTAGAGCAGGGAGTATCTCGCATATGGATACAGACTAACACTTTGCACTCATGTGGCTCAGCTGAGACCGAACGGACTTTTACTCTACCAAAAAAGGGAAAGAACGAAGTCTGGGGACCCAAGAAATAGGTCGTAATTTCGATTTTTGTGTGTGTTGTTTTTATTATCACTTTTACTCTGTCTCTTGTTGCATCTTTTGGTGTCTTTCTGCTTCCTCTCGCCTCTGGGTCACATGTGTCATTGATGAGTCACTGCTGCCACGCCAGCTCACGCCCATTTTCTCGACAGTCAACGGACATTAAACTTTACGTTTGAATTGTTCAACAAAATATTAAAAACGTGAATGCATTGCACAACATTGACAACACAACGAGACTTCAGACATCGAAAGCATGCCACAGCATCAGCAACAGCAGCAGTTGCAAAAAATGAGGGTTTCAAACAAATAACATCATAATAAATAATAATAGCGAATTAGGCAGAGCTTTCAATAGTTATTTGTGATTCATAAAAACACCCAAAAGAAATGAGAAAAAAATATACATTTAAATGAAATGGAAAATTATAATTCATGTTGAAAAATGTTATAGGAATACTTAATATAATGCAACTTAAAACATTAGTTATTGATAAGAAATAAGGTATATATAATTGAATTGCATTTCAAAGGAAAATTTAAAATATGGAATTGAAGTGAATTAAATTTAAGAAAAAGAGAAATTTTAGTACATTTTAGGTATATTATTTGGTATATTCTGAACTTTATAATACATTTTGAAAATAGAACTGTATCGATATACTAAATATAACCTTCGGCACATTTTAGTATATTTTAGGTATATTATTTGGTATATTCTGTACACTAGTATGTTTTTAATAGAATACGGTATCAATATATTTTTCGCGGTATATTTTTAGTATATTTGTAGCGGCTAAGCACACTCGACTGTAACTTTTTTACTTCTTAAATATTTATCTCCTTTTGTTAAAAATCAAATACAATTATTAATAATAAATAACATTAGTAAATGCTACAGACGGTAAATCTAAATCCAAACTATCTCCTTCCCTTCTACCCCATGTTGATAGTTGCGCTACAAAAAGTGCCAAATCACGACAATATATATCACAAACTCAAACACACAAACACACACGAGTAAAGTTACGGTTGAAAAGCAATCAGTGGAGATATTTTTGGGGAGCATTTATCGATCCCCCGCGGGGTTAAGAACTGCTTTAATGGTGCGCAACGTGCATGTTATGCCAAGATAGATGTATGAAAGTGATGCTAAAATAAATGAAAACAGAGAAATATTACCGAATAAATGTATTAAAAAAAGCAACAGCAACAACAACAACAACAGCAACATGTTCAAACATGATACATATTGTTGGATGGGAGAAAAAGTCGTGCTGTGTACGAATTGTTTGACGGGGGGGGAGAACGAACACACGAAAATTATACTACATAGAGCAAACGGAGCGAAGGGAGATGAGGGCATGTGTACAAAATGGGGTAGCTATGAGCCAAAAGGCAGACAGGTAAGGGTAAGGCCATAACTTGCGCACAATAAAGCAAAAATTAAAAAGCGGAAACCGAATTGTATTTTTTTCCGCATCGCTATAGAGAGCTTTCTTATCTTGGCATCTTCAACGTTAACCCAGAAATGACGAAATTCCATTTATTTGCAATCTCTTTGCCTTTTTATTCAATTTAAAGATTGCATTAAATGTTAAATTCAAAATTATATTTGAAGTGCAACTAATCATCAAATGAATATACCGAAAAGATACTAAAATATAGCAATAGCAATAGTTGGTATATCAACATCTATATTCTACGGGTTGCGGGTATAAAAATGTTGTCTTGAATCAAGATTATATAATGTTAAAATGAAACTGAGAAGGTACAATTTTAAGACGCGTTGGATCATCTCATTGCAATACCGAATTGTATTCGGGTCTATAATATAATAATAATAATACAAAAATCGAATACCAACATCAAAATTCAACAATAAATTGCTTATTCTTGAAGATTGTAATCTTGTTTCAAGAATGAAAAAAATCTCAAAACTGAAGAAGTCGAAATCTTTCAATAGAAACGCTTTATGTTGTTTTACAGCAAAGAGTTTTCTATGCGAAATTTACAAATTATTAAAAGAGAATTTATGAATACTGTGTTAGATATTTTTGATTGTATTTCTTCTTTCTTTTCTCTAATATCACTCTGATAGAGTGAAGCTGTAACTTTGCAAGCCCAGTAAACTCCGCCAATGGATTTCCTACTACGCCATAGCCTCCGACTCAATACAAAGACCTCCCCAAGCTGGGAGGTCAAACAAAAAAGAAGCAGAAAGATAGAAAAAAAAACAACCGGCAACGGTTACAAATTTAACAACGAACGGTATTTATTTACGGCATTTTTTCACGCTAGCGCGAATCTAAGCTCTGCCTGGGAGGGGGAGGGAGAGAGACGTAACACTGTTTACCTGTGGGCGTGACATGACTCCCCCTAAACCACACACCACACTCCCCCTTCCCCTTCACACTCACAATCTTCTGCAGGAAACTCGGTACAGAGAAATAGCTAAAAGAAGACAACAGCAAAAAAAAAGGCAGAGGACTATGCATTTTTTTCTTTCTTCTTCTTTTTCTGCTATTGTTACAGTTCTTGTTCCCGTTGTTGTTGTTGCCCAGCTTAATGGCCATTGTTGTTGTTGTTGCTGTTGCTGCTGCGGGTCGCAACAATGGTAGACAAAAGACGCCAACACTTTTGCATCACTTCGATTGTAATTTCATGCCCGAATTATCCTTGGGGAGACATTTACCCTAAACGAAGCACAGGCAAACACATACACACACACACACACACACCTACATAGCTGTACACACACCTACAGCTAAAGCTTGTGTATAAATTTCAATAGCAAACGGCGTAAAGGAAAAGTCAAAAGTGCGGGCCTTTAAAATTGCGGGTGCAGAGCGTGGGGGCGGGGACGGCATTAGAGAGGGGGCGGGGCAAGGCAACACACATAGAAGGGCGCACAACAATTGCAAAAAACAGAAACAGGCAGCACACACCTTTATTATTATTTTTACACTTAACTTCCGGTTTACGCCTATTATGCCCCGTTGGCAGCCTTGTATATTCGCTCCCCTCCCCCTCCCCACCTCCTACTCTTCCTCTCTCTCTGTTCCCCACTTTTTACACTTTTGCTTCAGCCAACACTCCCCCCCTTTGCTGTCTATCGCTTCGTCTCAACTCTGGCATCAAATTACAAAGTATAAAGCCGTTGTTTCCCTCTCTCTGTCTGTCTCCAACTTTGTGTCGCCCATTTCGCTTTCTCTCTTGCTGTCTCGCTTTCTCTCTCTTTTCACGTAGATGAAGTTATTGTGCCTGGCATGTTGCCGTCGCCGTCGTCGTCGTCGCCGCGTGTTTTCACGTGTTCGTTCCGCATAGTTCCGTTTGATATGCCACAAAAGGTGTCACAGTCAACGGCATTGTCCACATGGCTGCCACAACCTCAGAGTCTCTGTGTATGTGTGTGTGTGCGTTAGTGAAGCATGCTTCCTCTTTTCACGCCCAAAAAGTTTTTCGGCATCCTCTCAGCACGCATCGAACACAGCGGCTCAGGATGTGAATGCGGCTGCCACTTGACACTGAAATATCTGCCGTTCATCCGTTAACTTATTTGTCCTTATTTAAAGCTCTACCTCACACACACACACAAGCTATACACACATACACACACACACACACATGTCTGTTCTATATATATATCTGTAGAGTATATAACTCACAATCATTGCTTCAGTTGCAGCGATTTTGAAAACTTATCATCGATTGACTCCTTTGATGTCAACTAACTATATCTATAAGCTACACTTGGAGTAAGTAGCTTGTAAATATGAATGTAGTAGTATTTTAAAATACTAAAATTGATTTGAATACTAATTAGATTACTGCAGCTTAAATATAAATATAGTATTTTAAAATACCAAAATTGATTTGAATACTAATTAGATTACTGCAGCTAAATACATATAATGTGATAGCTTATAGTTGACTAGAATAGAAAAGCAAGCGTAATTTTCAAGACTTTTAGTACATACTATAATAACTACACTACTTAAGATTCCTGAAAAATTAACAGGGATCATATAAAAATTGTAGAAGTTATTTACGAAATACTTTTGTATGTGCAAAAACGCACACTTACTAAAGATCTTATTCGCCTTAGCTGACAATCTGGTATATTTTTTGCATCTCTCTTTAGAATGTAATACTTAATCGATATACCAATTATAGCTTTCGGTATATTTCTTCTGGTATATTTTTGGTATATTTGTCGAATATGCTTTTATTGAAAGAGGAAACACACTTTGGTCTATTTTAGTATTCTTGCAGTATACTTTTAGTATGTTTGTCGAATATAGTTTTATTTAAATTGGAAGCACACTTTGGTATATTTTAGTATTTTTGTAGTATATTTTTCATATTTGCCGAGTATGGCCTTATTGAAATAGAGAGTATACTTTTAGTATATTTGCTGAATATGATTTTATAGAAAATTCAGTACATTTCAGTAATTTTGCGGTATACTTTTAGAATATTTGTTTAAAATAGTTTTTATTTCCATTAATACTATTCTTTAAAAATTGTTTTTTAAATGATTGGATTTGTTTTTAGATTATATTTTTTATATACATATGTGATATATTTTTTTCTAATCTTTCCCTTTATATCATTATTTGTAATTTTTTTTGTTCTTGCTTCGGCAAAACATGTACTAAAATGGACAGTAATATTTTCTATTATTTTTCTTAATTATTTGTAATTTGACAACTAAATTTATTTACTTCAAGATTTAGTATTTTAAATAACGTCTAATTAGGATGTGAATTTGATTTGAATTTTGTAAAAATGAAATGCAGTAAACTGCTCTGGCTGTTAGACAAACGAAGACTGTTTGCTATGCAAAGAGAGTAGGAGAAGGGGGCACCCACACACACTCACAAACACACACACACACAGACAATTTGATAGCGACACAGAGTAAGCGCTTTGATTGATGCGTTGTAACTTCGCGTGAAATTGCACACCAAAAACGGAAAAGGGACATTTACAGTGGTTGGGGGAAACGGAAGTGGAAGTGGAAGGGGAAGCGGGAACGGGAACGGGAAATGAGGAAGTGGGGAAGTTGATGTGAATGTGAATGTGGCAGCTACTTGAATAACCAAAAACAAAGCCAAAAACAAAGCCGCTGCACAAGCGGCGGAAGGAAGCACTCATGGCGCACGCAAAACACACACACACACACACACACAGGCAAGTATCACACACACATGCGAATGTATCAGACACACACAAGTACCATACACACACACACTCTCTCACACGTAGGCAGTTTATTTGTGTGCTTGAGCGCCTCTCGACAGCTTTAAAATAGGAAATTAAAATTCCAATAATAGCATTACAAGAAAAAAGCTCTACAGCCGCAGGTGTCAATGTATGCGTGTGTCTGTGTGTGTGTGTGTTTGCTCTTCTCTGTCTGAGTGTGTGTGTGTGTGTGTGCAGCCACTAAGTATGCTTTAACTTTTGTCGGTTTTCGGTCTTCTTCTCAGTCTCTGTGTGTGCGATAAAAATAAATTAAGCCACAAATTGCAATTTAATTTAAGGTTTACTTTTGCCTCCTCTCTCTCTCTCTTCGGCTTTTTGGTCTAAGCCACGCCCCCATCCCTTGGTCATATTAAAATATCTTGCCACATATTTGGTTTGCCTTGGCCCTGATCCTGGTCCTTGTTCTCATCCTCGTCCTCGTCCTCGTCCTGTGTAGGTGTTCAGTTCGTCCTTCTCCACCACCTTCCACAAAACTTCTCGCTTCGCTGTTTGTTGCATGCTTTCCAAGCAAAACTTGCGGCTGTGTGTGTGTGTGTGTGTGTGTGTGTTTGTGTGCGTGTGCTCGAAATTTATAGCATTGCAATTGCAAATATAATTAAAATTTTCAGCTAGCTGCCTGAAAAGCGCGAGCTTTTATTTAATTTCACATTTTGCTTCTTGTTATATTTCCTTTCGCCATCCACCCTTCATTCCTTTTCTATATATACATACATATATTTATTTTTGTTTTAAACACACATATTTGACATTTATTATTTGGCTCGTAGAAAACCCCAATTGCACCTCTGACGTATACGTAATTTAATTGAAATTGTTACGACCTCAAAGTGCGAACTACGCTTCAAATGATGTAATTATATTTTTAGTATTATTGTGCAAAACGAAATTCGAGTGAAGAGAAAAATTAAAATAAACCAGAGAATTCATAAAGTTGAGTTAGTATTCGATATGAGGAATTCTATTAATAAATTTATGTTAATTCAAAATGAGTTTCATTAAGATTAAAATTTCAAATCTATATTTTCGGTATATTTTGTACTCATTGGTATGTTTTATGTGTAACATATATATATATATATATATGTAAATGCAGCTTTTAGTATATTGTCAGTATATTACGAGTATTTTTATTGAGATAAAAATTTCAAAACTATAATTTCAGTAATTGATCACGATGGTATATTTTGTGTGCAATAGTATATCAATATACTAAATATAGCTTTCGGGAAAATTTAGTATTAATTTTTTGGTATATTAATTTTTTATATTTTGTATATTTTGTGCTTGATAGTATACGAGGGTTGCTATTTATATTTCTGGCCTAATAATGAAAATGCGAATATTTATAAAAAAAATGGATTTATTGTTTGTCACAGTATTCTCCAGCAAGATTTATATACTTTTGAATCCCCTCAAATCAATTGTCGAAGCACTTTTTCCACTCTGATTGAGGCACCTCCAAAACATGGTTTTTGAACACTTTAACAGCATCTTCTGACATCGAAAATCAATGACCACGCCTTTTTTCGATGATGTGCGGGTATAAAAAGAAGTCAAGTCAGGGCTGTACGGCGGATGACCCATGAATTCCACGTTTTGACCGCAAAAAAAGGCGCGGGTTTGAGCTGGTGTGTGGGAGTTCGCGTTGTCATGGTGCGGAATGATCCATCTTTTCTTGTTCGTTTTCGAATTTCTACAAGGAGTTCAGGCTTACAAATTATGGTGTACCACTCAGAATTGACCGTCCTACATTGCTCAAGCGAAACAGTCGCCACATGACCAGTTTTACCGAAGAAACAGGCGACCATTTGCTGAATAGTGCTTCCTCCACGAACAAGGTTCGTTGGATTTGGCTCGTCTTCAAAGACCCACACGGTCGATTGCTGTTTTGTTTTGGGCTCATAACCATAGATCCATGATTCGTCACCTGTGACCATCTTATAAATGTCTTTTGAAGCACAGGGAATGTATTTTTCAAAATTTCTTTGAACCAATCCACACAAGCCTTTTTTGAGCAATCGTTAAATTGTGCGGGATCAATGAGAACAATCCTTTTTACGACCAGGTGTTTATGCAATATCGAATGTATTCTGGTGGAAGAAATGTCAAAGGATGCCTCTATCTCACGATATGTCACATGTCGATCTAGCATTATCAGTTCACGCACGGCATTAATGTTTTCTGGCCCAACGTCCGTTTTTGGACGACCTTCACAACCTTCGTCTTCTAGCGAGCATCGGCCACGATAGAATCCATTAAACCAGTATTTCACAGGGCTATAGGATGGCACTTCATCGCCTTATAAAGATTTAAGTTCATCGGTGCACTCTTGTCGTAATAATCCAAGTCGAAAGTTGTGAAAAATTATTGCTCGAAAGTGTTCACGAGTTAATTCGATTTTTCTGCCGAGGTAAGTTTTTGATTAATCGTTTATCGATATCAAACGTGGTCGCACATGAAAAAGTTGTATGGAGCTTTTATCGGTAAAAGTCCAAATTTTTTTTGGGAAATAGCCAATTGGTCCTAATATGGCTAAAAGTGACCTAGGCCAGAAACTTAAATAGCAACCCTCGTATGTTGTGTGAAATAACATATCAATATACCAAATGCATCAATCGGTATTTTTTTTAGTATTTTCTTTCATTCCGCATATTTTAGAAATAATACCCCATATAATCGAAACTATATTTTCACTATATATTTTGTGTATATCCGTATACCTAATATAGCTTTCGGTATATTTTAGTATTTTATTAGTATATTAATTTGGTATATTTTAGAAATAATACCACATCGTCGAGCATACTCAAGTTTCTCACTTTCTTTGAATAAAAATTTCAAATAGTCAAATTCAAGTGACATATTATTATTAATTAATAACTATTTATTGCATTCGTTGCATTAAAAAAACTCTAAATCAAGATTTAAAACTGCATTTGATTTGGCGCAAATATTTGTGCTTCAATTTGCATAATTTGTCAATAAGTTGCTAGAACAGTGCAATTTTATTGATTTATTTGCTATTTTCGTTGCTGTCGTTATACCCTGTAAATTGCAATTAGTTAAATAAACGCATTAAATGGCAATGTCAAGTCTCATAATTGGCTTTTAAACGATTTAAATGCGATTTATTTTCATTTGTCAACCATATATTTGTTATTATTACTGCTGTTGCATAACCCCCGATACCCTATAAATACAAATAACAAATAAAAGAAAAGAATGCTGGCATAATAAATTGTGCAAACAATTCTCAATAAATTAATGAGAAATACCCTATTAAAAATAAACATTGATTAAAGCTGATAAAACAATGGAGAAAGGGTATCGATTAGTCGAGCATTTAAGTTTAATATATATTAAGTAATTTTTGTAATTTCGCTGCTCGTTGCGCGTGTCTCGTTTATAATTGACAGTTGCAACAGTTGCAACATTTGATATTGTGGATTGTGTGGATATTGCTGGTGAAATTCTGTATATATATATGGTATTATGTTGGTATAAGGTAAAGATAATGTACACAACGTTTTAACGTTAAACAAACTTATTTCCGCTCTGCAATTCCTGTGGCACGTTTGTGTTGCTTGCCACGGCTACTCGCTGCTGCAGCTTGGCAATTTTATGCTTCAATTTCCGCTTCCTGTAAAGCGAGCATCACGCGTCGCGTCGCGTCGTCATTGCCAATTGAGTTGCGAGGGAGGCAAAGGAAGGAGGGAACGAGGCGTGTGGCAAGTACGCCGCTGACAATGCTCAATGTGTGCCATATAAAAGTGTATTTCTTTTCTGTTTTCGTTTCTCTCTTTTTTATTACCTCTAGCCTCGCTGGTGGTTGCTGCTTTGCTGCATTGACTACCTGTCTATATATATGTTCTATACATGGAGCATGGAGCATGGAGCTGACTAGAAGGTTCACTCAACCGCACCATAAAAACCCCAAACGACCCTCGCCCCGCAGTTGTTGTTTAGTTTTTACAACAGACATTGCCGTCGTCTTTAGTGACATTTGACATTTGATATGCCTTAATCAACTATAAAAGCATATCCTAGACACAAAGACAAGCCGGAGGTGGGCACGCAATTTGAGCAACCGCACCATAAAATGCTTGCTTGCAACATGCAGCGCCAGTCGAAGCAGCGGCAGCAACATGTGGCCATCAAATTGACGGCACAAAACCAAAATAAAAGAAAAGCAAAGAAACAAAAAAAAAAAAAAAACGAACTTGCTAAATAAATAATATACACTATTCGACTCATCCCTTCTGTTTCGGCTTCGGCTTCTGCCTCGCTGGCTTCCCATTTCGATTTCAGCTAACTCAATCAGTCGCTGCATGTGGAGCTATCAATTTCTGTTTCGTTTTTATACCCGGCTACCAAATGAAGTAGAAGGAGGCATCTCCGACCCGAGATATGGATACCTCGAAACTAAGAGAGAGAGCTAGAATTAATTAACTAACAAGTAATTAAAGTACTTGTTCCATCAATATACTAAGCAATCAAATTGGTATATTTTAGTATTTTCTTGGTATATTCTAAAAATAATAGTGAAAACGGTTAACGACTGTAGCTTGATATACACCAAATATATATTTGGTATATTTTAGTATTTTTTGAATATTAATTTGGTAGATTTTGCTTGTATTGAATACTGTCAACGGCATTAGTTTGATATATATACCAAATATACATTTTGGTATATTTTCAGTATTTTTTTCGGTATATGAAATTATTACTATATATCAACTATTTATCGAGCACACTCGTCTGTAGCTTTATAGGACCAAACATACATTTCAGTACATTTTTAGTATATTTCAGTAATTGGTATATTTTAGTTATATTCATTTGGTGTATATATTATACTGTTGAGCACACTCGTCAGTGACTAAATATAATCAAACATAATTTCAGTATATTTTTAGTATTTTTTCGGTATATGTATATATTATTTACGAAATATTTATTACATAGTCGAGCACACTCGTGTGTAACTTGATGTAACCAGACATACATTTCAGCATATTTTGAATATTTTTAGTGCATTTATTTGGTATATTTTACGCATATCATTGCTGACGAATATGTCAGAGTCGAGCACACTCATCTGTAACTTTCTCCTTTCTGTTTTTTTTTTTGGGGTTTCCAAACGAATTGTCGACCATCATCATTGGCAAACGCCAAGCGACATGTTTTCTATGTTGTTTTGCTGCCGCATTTTTGCAACTTTACAATCAACTTTACCATGAGCTATGCACAATTTTTATTTAGTTTCATTTCTGTGTTATATACACACACACACGCACACACAGAGCAATCTACACAACAACACATATTTGAATTTAGCGTTCGCCAATTTGATTGTGAATTCGCTCTTCGCTTTAGCAGCAATTCATGCACATATTGCAAATAATTGCCTTTTGGCCTGGAATTCGGCAATATGTGAAATACTCGTAGCAATTGCATCGAATTGTGATTTACTTGCTAATCGAATTCATAATAAAAGTAATATTTAGTAACACAGCTAGTTGCAGATGATGAATTATGTTAAAATGCGACAATGAATAAGTTCGAAAATTTTTAATTTTTAGTTCAAATTTTATAAGAATTCATATTTTTTGTTTACACAATAAATTTGCAAAGCGAAACAACTTCTACTTAGTTTTATAATCATACCGATTACCTTTTAATGACTATGACTGTATGTGTGTGTTATTTTTATAAGTAAATCTAGATATTTATCTACAATGTGGAACTATATTACGATTATTTTCATTGAGATTACAATTTCAAAATTATATTTTATGTATATTCAGTATATTTATATACCATCCAGTAGGTATATTTTGTGTGTAATAATAAATCGTTATATAAAATACAGCATTTGGTACTTTTAACTATTTTGTCGGTTTTATTGGATTGATTCATTGATTTTTTGTACTGTACAGCATTCGGTTTATTTAAGTATTTTATCGGTATATAAATTTGGTAAATTTTGGGAATAATACTGCACCGTACACAACACTCAACATTTCCACTTTCTTTGAATAATGATTGAAAACACACAAGCTCAAATGGCATTTTAATATTTATGAATATATATTTTCTGAACTCTGCATTAAATAAAGTCCTCGAGTACCTTCTGCATTACGATTTAAGACTGCAACAATAAAATTCTCAGTTATTCAAAAAAAAATTGGTTTCAGTTTTTAAAATAGTTTCAGCTAAGCAAAAAGCAGTCAAAAATGTTACCAATGTACTTATGAAAATGAACATTTTCAAAAAAGTAGATTAAGTTCTTTGCTTGATGGTAAATTGGTTATTGAATCGATACACACAAGCGACTTGTTCTGACTGCGTTTTTCCGGTTGCAACGTGGAATTGAGCTTCCGACGCAACTTGAAGCCATCACAAGCAGACAAAGAGAGAGGGAGAGAGATGGAGATACCTGTTTGATCTTTTCTATGGGCAAGTTGACAGCTTCCTTTGCTTTAGAAAACTTGACTTAACTTCAGTCCAACTCTTTGCGTTTGCTTTTGCACTGATCTAGTGCACATCTGCTTAACTGGTGACATGGACATGGCCAGTGACAAGAAAGTGAAAGAGAGAGATAGAAAGAAAGAGAGAGAGAGAGAGATGTCCTCTGCCTGCCGCAAAGTAAATCATTCGCTTCATTTGCATTTATCAACTCAACTCAGAGCTGTGTTCAATGCGTTCGGGGCTGGCTGGTGGTGACTTTTACAAACGATAATTAATGAAATCTGACAGTGTCTATAGACACACACTCACGCACTCACACACACTCACACACACGCACGTATATCGATGAGTGGCGACTGTGTGACGCTGAATGCTCTTAATGAGAAATCGTTTTAATTGAGTTTGCATGTTTATGGCTGCCTTTCACTCGCAGCGGCTGTTGCACTTTTTTCGCTCTGCTTCCCCACTTCTCACTCCTCACTCTTCCGCTTGCTCTTCTCTTTGCCTTTGACTTGCCCCCCCTCATGCCAACACTTCATATGCGCAATTACTTTGAAAGCAAAAGCGCCCCAAACTGCCTTCAACTTCAAGAGAGAGAGAGAGAGAGAGAGAGAGAGAGAGAGAGAGAGAGAGAGAGAGAGAGAGAGAGAAGGAGAGATGTAGGTGTGTGTGTGTGTGTGTGGCAACCACATATTGTCATGTACAATGGCATCATTTGTGGGCTGGGCTGCTGCCACAACCACTTTTGACAAGGACAACATCAAATGTAACCGCATGCTGCCGCCTGATGAGGGTCAATTGTCCATTAGTGTGCGTGCGTATGTCTGTGTGTGTGTCTCCCTCTCTCTCTCTCTCTCTCTTTTGGGGCTTCTTCTTGGAGCCGCATGTGGCGGTTGGCCGGCAACTTTTGGCATTACACCATCGAGAACCGAGAGAGGCCAGTGTCTGGCCATTAAGCCCCTGATACTTGGCATGTGGCATGTGGCACATCTAGACTGGCGTCGGGCCTGCCGCATGCGGCAACTCTGCGTCAGCTGCCGCATAATTATTTCTTGATTATGTAAATTTTCCCCCAGTTGCCACAGTCCAAAACTCTATTAATAGTTGACCCCAACTTCCCGCTCCCCTTAACTTCTCCACATCTTTCATCTTCTATCTTCTCTTTGGACTTCTCCCACTTGTCTCGCGTCCATCCCTATTTATTTATTATTATGCATAAGCTGATCAAGTCGCCGCATCCGCATTTGCAACCGCAGTTTGCATCCTTTGCTCCCCGTCAAATTTCATTTGAAGACCCTGTAGCAAAGTTTAAAGCGAGTCGCATAGACTTTTGAAGGGGCTGAACTTCCGAGTCTGTGAAATTTTGCTTTATTTACAACATTTATATGAGACAATATTCTCCATTTTTCATTCTTATGGTTACTATTTCTGTAGCTTCATTTCAAGACCCTGTAGCAAAGTTTTTAAGTGAGTCATATCAACATTGTAATTTTTAAAAATTATGAATTTCAGCTCTCCTTAAAATCTTATAGGATAATATTCTGAATTTTTTTTTCTTATGATTACTTTTCCTAGAGGTTCATTCCAAGACTTTGTCGCAAAATTTGAAGTCATTCCTTTCAACATTCGATAGCGTTCAACTTATGAGTTAGTGCTTATTCTTAAATCTTTTTAGTGGACAATATTTTGAATTCTTCTTACTTTTATTAACTCCCCGAAATTTCATTAAGCGACCTTGTAGCAAAGTTAGAAGTGAGTCATATCAACAGTTACAGTTCTGCTTGGAGCTACTTCTCAATAATTGACATTTATAGCATTACCTACATTTTTGTAAGCCACTGTAACTCACTTGGCAGCTACTATTTAAAATTGTAAAACATTCTTAGCTCATCTCTACAACTTAAACTTATATTTAAGTTCATTTTGAGGTACACACTCTGAAACAGACACTACTGTGGTATTCACATTTGATCACAGCTGGACACTAGCAACTTCTGGACACCTAACACCCTTTTATGGGCACTACTTTAAAATGTTAAAACATTTATGGGAGGTGTTGCATTAGAAGACGTCATTGTAGCTGGAGCTTAAGTGGTAACAATAGTTTAGACATCACTGTCAGTTCGCATCAACAAGGTTCAAGCTATATTTTCACATTGTCTTATAGTGTTTGTCAATTTAGCAGCTTTGCTGTGATGAATGTTGGTTCCGACGCCACTGTTGACACACCCTGCACACTCATTGGGATGTTATTGTTTTCACTCTACAGTGTAAACTCTTGCTGTAGAGCAACTTCCACAGCTCTTTAATGGTGTGACAAATATGAGACACTAGTGTGATTATGAAGCCATTGTACTGCAGACACCACTGTACTACAGAAACCACTGTACTATAGACATAACTTTATTAAAGACACCACTATACTGAAGACACCATTGTACTATAAATATTACTGTACTACAGACACCACTGTACTACAGCCATCACTGTTGAAGACATCACGTTATTGCAGACACCACTGTACTGCAGATATTACAGTGTTGGACATCGAGTAACTTTGCGTACCTCAGAGTGTCCACAGGTCGAGCAGTGGGCGAGACCGTTTGCCCCCTGGGGTAGGGGCGTGGCAGTCTGCAACTGCTGTCGACTCGTCTCCCGCCTTGTTGCTCGCTGTTTGCGCAACAAAGCAAATTGCTGTAATCCATTTTGCAAGGCGCATCAGCTGCTGTTGCTGCTGCCGTTGCATGTTGCAAGCTGTATGGGGCGTGTACACTGGGAGGCATTGGGGCGTTTTAGACGGGGGGAGGGGCGGGGCATGTCTGCCAAGTTGCAGCTTTTCGTTGAGCTGTGTTTGTTATCAAATGAAATGGATTTTTATTAGATTTTGCTTGTAAAGAAGATTTAAATTTATTTCATGTTTTGTTCGTCTCTTTGTTTTCACATTTATTTTTAAGTTCTCTTACCTCCTCTCTTAGTCCCCTCCACCCCCACCACAAGTCCCTCGGGCTTTCCATTGGTTTTATTTATTCGCTGCTCTATTTTTTTGAGTTTTTTTGTGCACCACTTTCCTTATGTTTTTCTGTGTTTCGCTTTCGACCGCTTTGTGTTCAAGATTAATGAGTAAGCAGACTGAAAGTCCAGCAAAAACATCAACAACAAAAGGCAACGAGTTGAGGAACTTCCCCCCTCCCACCACCCCCTTCTTCTCTCACCTCTGATGTCTAGCTACCTCATCCCGCCCTGCCCCTACCCCTTTGGGAGCCTGCAGAGACTCGAAACAGCATCGGCTTTTCCCCATAGACAACTTGTTATTGGGGATAAACTTTTATTTGTGCAAAAATAAATAAAAAACACAAAAACCATAAGCAGATTTAAAGAGATCAACCGGAAGATACCCTTTAAGCAAATTTCAGTACAGAGCTGTCACTTTTGTTAGTTTATGTATATTAAAAGCATTTTTATTTTAATTTAAGAGACAAGAAATATAAACTAGAAAAGGGAACTATTTTATTTTATTTTGACTACGTAAGCTAGTATGAAATTGATATAATATGTATATATAAAAACTACAACTTATGTTGTCTTCATAAATCCTAAATATCATATTATTTACTCCTTGCATTGTTTTCCCCATTTAAAATAAGAAAAACTACTAACATTTGCCTGAAAAATACCATATTCTCGAAATTAGACCAAAAATACTAGACCTAGATTATTTTGATCTTGTTATATGATTTTTATACCCGCTACCCATAGGGTAGAAGGGTATTATAACTTTGTGCCGGCAAGAAATGTATGTAACAGGTAGAACGAGGCATCTCCGACCCTATAAAGAATATATATTCTTGATCAGCGTCAACAGCCGAGACGATATAGCCATGTCCGTCTGTCCGTCTGTGTGTTTGTGTGTCTGTCCGTATGAACACATAGATCTCAGAGACTATAAGAAATAGAGCTATAATTTTTTTTCGACAGCATTTGTTATGTTTGCACGCAGATCAAGTTTGTTTCAAATTTTTGCGAATTTTAGTAAATACTATAATTACTATAGTAGTTATGATTCCTGAAAATTTGGTTGCGATTAGATAAAAATTGTGGAAGTTATTAAAGAAATACTTTTGTATGGGCAAAAGCGCCTACTTACTAGGGTCTGAGTTGCTTTGGCCGACAATCTGGTACATTGTGCCGTCTATGGTATATTTTGAATGGTGTACTATATCGATATACCAAATATACCATTTGGTATATTTTTAGTATTTTTGCAGTATATTCGGTATATTTTGAAAATAATACCGCAATATTTTGCCCTTATTAAAAATGGGTAGCGGGTATCTCACAGTCGAGTACACTCGACTGTAGCTTTCTTACTTGTTAGACCTGAATTCATAGTACTAAAACCAAATAATACAATAACCAAAATAATCTATTGTTACAGAAAAGTTATGGTTGTGTCCAAAGCAGATTTTAAAAACAAATTTAAATGTACAGAACAAAATTTTTTACACGACTCCAAAGCTTGCTAAAGAATATGCGAACTCAGATGATAGCTCAAATCAAATAGAGATAGTTATCGGATCCGCACAATTTGAATAGGGAAAGCGTAAACAACTGAAAGATGCATGTGAAGTAAATTTCAGCTATATCACTTCAAAATTTAGAGTGAAAATCCAAACTAAATCGATTGTCAGACAGACAGACGGATCCGTATGTAAGTAAGTAAGAATAAAGAAAATACCGTTGAAGCATTTCCATTATTTAATAGCAGCAAAGCTTCTTTACTCAGCAGAGCCTAACAACGAACGAAGAGAACGAAGAGAACACAACTGCCTAATGGGATACCTTTGATTTTGCTTTGGAGGAAGGAAATAAATGCTGTCATTTAAAGACAATCAGTTGAGTTGTGCTCGGTGGACAAAGGGGCGGGGCGGAGGGGGACGAAAGGACAGTTAAGCCTATTAGCGCCATTAAGGTGATAGACTGCACAGTGGCGACATCTGGCGGCGGCAATTACAAGTTGTCAGGCAATGCTTTTACAGTATTTTTCTGCTCTTCGCTCTGTTCTGTTCACATGTCAACAGCTCTGCACCTTGTCGAACAGAGGCAATAAAATGTGCAACTAATGCGATTACAAGCTGAGGACTTTAACTTGCCAATGGCAATCCTTTTACCACCCCCCTCGACAACCGCAACAACAACAACAATAAAAAAGGGTTTTAAAGCTCTCTGAGAGAAACATCCATTCGTACATTTTTGAAATTATGCGACTTATCGATAATCGCATTCCTCGATTGTTGCACGCACTCTCAACACTGCTTTAAACGCTGAAAGGGAGGCTGAGGTCCCATCTCATTATGCTGAGCGTCGGGGCAGAGCGTGACAATGAGACAATGTCCAAAAGAAAGAACAAGTAACAAAGCTACAGTCGAGTGGGTTCGACTGCGAGATACCCGCTTTCTATTCTCAATAGAAGCAATACACTGCGGTATTAAAATATACCAAAATACCAAAAGTTATCAAATGTACCAAAGACTATATTTGGTATATTGATGAAGTATAAACAATGCTAGTAAATCAGAATTATATTTATATCGTCTAGTCTCTGATATACCGAAAAAATACTAAAATATACCGAATATATATTTGTCATATTGAAATATGAGTTGCAAAATAATTATATATTTCTTATAGTCTTTGATATACCGAAAAAATACTGAAATATACCGCAAAAATATTTGGTATATTGATAAAATAAGAGCAGATAAAACAGAATCATAAAAAGCTCAAAGGTCTTTTATACACAAAAAAATATGTACCAATATATTTGCTATATTGAAATAATAAGTGCTGACCAAACAAAATTATATATTTCTCATATTTTTTATATACCAAAATACTAAAATATACCAAAGTCTATTGATAAGAAAATATTATATACCACATATGAGCTCGGAGAAGTCTTCTGCCTTTTAAATGCATTTTCTGCCGCCACTAACTTTTAATACCCTTCTTACCCTTTGGGTAGCGGGTATAAAAACCAAATCCCCTTCATCCAAAAGTTACTCCAATTTCTTTTTTTTTTTTGCGTGCTTGTCTTCTTGTTGCATTTGCAGTGCGAGTCGCGTGCTTGTTGAATTTATTATATCCCCCCGCCCCACGCATCGTGTGGAAGCTCGTCCAGCAGCAATTTGCAGTTTTACGCTTACTTAAATTGTGTCTAAAATGACAAGGGCCCAACACAAAAAAAGGGGGCGCCTCAATGGGGTAGTTCTTCTTGTTCTTCTCTGCTACCCTTTCGCTCACTCGATGAAAGGGTTTCCCCCGCGTGGCGGCGTAAAAATATATTTTATTGTTATGTGTTTTGAGCTGCTGTGTGGGTTAAGTTGATGCCTCCACCAGACTTGCCACACACACCACACAATCGATATTAATATTGGGGCATACAAATTGAAAATTATGACGCACGCTGTCAGTTTGGTCTAGCAAAGGAATTCATTTATGTTTTATGGATACAACACTGGATTAAAGTCAGTACTACATTCAGTAGTCGGAAATACGCCAGAGGGTTAAATGCACTCCAGAGGCCAATAGCCACATACCCAAAGTCCAGGCAAATGAAGAGCGACAAGATAAATTGACAGAAGCCTCTCAACAAAAAAAAAATAAAGAATGTATAATCAAATGCTGAGAAGTATTCGAAAGTTAAGAGCAGCGGGTGGAGAAGTAGAGACGTTAAAAATTATAAAATATATATAAAGAAGTAACTTCGTGCTCGATTTAACAAAGTTGGAAACTAATTCTTTTTCATTTTAAGCTTTTATAAAGAATCAAATATCATTTAATAAAAAAAAGCTATAACTTTTTGACAAAATGGAAGCAACGAGTTTTTTTTTTTAGAAAAGTTCAAGTGGCAAATTAGTTTTTATTTAAGAAAATGGGTTCTATAAAATATGTTGTCTAAATTTCAAAATTGCAAACATTTCCAACATTTGCTTCTTCCTTTTTGTACCTTGACTTTCTTTGCAACGAGTTCTTTTTAGAGAAGTTTAACTGATAAATACATTTTCATTAATGAAAACGGGTTCTATAAAAATTGTTGTCCATATTTCGAAATTGGAAAGCAAAAACTACCAAATTTTAAAATTTCTCCAACATTTTCTTCTCGTTTTGCTACCTTAACTTTCAAGGTAGGATTGCTTTAAAGTCTTTTCATATATTTCTCACATTCTTCTGACCTTCTATACTTTCTTTGATTCAATTTTCATTCACTTTAAAGTTGCTTTGGCCTATCTTTGTCGATAGTCAAGGACTTTTCCTCTCCCTCTCTCTATTTCTCTCATTAGATTATTACATATCTCCCCTTTTGCCAAAAAGCACTTCAACTGCTGCTCGTTCCTATCAATCTCTTGCTCTCTCAGTTCCCCAAACGAACTCATCGATTATCTGCCATCGTTGCTGGTGCGAGAAATTTGCATTTTGAAATCATAGGAAAATTAAAGAATCGCATTAAAATGTATGAAAACAATGGGGAAATACCAAAGCCCACTATCAAGCGAACGCATCTTGCTTTGGTGTGCAAAAAAAAATGGTATGAAACGAAACCGAAAGGAAATTCAAACTAAATGAATGATGGTGATGCGTGTATCCACATTCACAACCCCCCCTCGAAATTGCATAGCTATATATACATAACATATAAGATACATATATACAACCGATATACATATACCCCAATGCATGCATTGTGTTTCGTGATGTTATACGAGCCAAAGTCTGCGGCCTGTTACGTAATGTGATAAGAATGTTGAGAGACCTCCTCCATCTCCATACCTAACAAGTAAGAAAGCTACAGTCGAGTGTGCTCGACTGTGAGATACCCGCTACCCATTTTGAATAAAAGCTAAATATTGTGGTATTATTTTCAAAATATACCAACAAATATACTGCAAAAATGCTACAAATATACCAAATGGTATATTTTGTATATCGATATAGCACCACATTCAAAACATACCATAGACGACACAGTATACCAGATTGTCAGACAAATAATAATACCCTTAGTAAGTATTTCTTTAATAACTTTAATTTTTATCTGATCGCAACCAAATTTTCAGGAATCACAATTAATATAGTTATTATTGTATATACCAAAATTCGACTCTAGATCTAAAGTTACGCTTCTTATTCGATTTTTTTTCAATTTGCGGAAGCGAAAGTGACAAAAAATTTAAACAAACTTGTTGTGCGTGTACACATAACAAATGCTGTCGATTAATTATAGCTCTATCTCTTCTAGTCTCTGAGATCTAGGTGTTTAAACAGATGGACAGACAGACAGACATGGTTATATAGTCTTGACTGATCAAGAATATACATATTTTATAGGGTCGGAGATGCCTCTTTCTGTCTGTTACATACATTTCCTGGAGGCACAAACTTATAATACCCTTCTACGCTATGAGTAGCGGGTACAAAAACCACCCAAAAAGGCAACCCAATATCATCCCCAATACGTTCCCATTCCATGTGTGCATTGTGTTTGTTTTTTGTGGTCCTGTTTAACAGTCATCTCTATCTCTTTCTACTTCTCCTTCGCTCCCTTCCTTTCTCTGTTTTTACTTTCAGCTTCGGCATTTGCATAATATTATTTCTTATTTGTTTTTATTTGCCTTTTTCGTGCAAATATTGTCAATTCCAATTGAATTTTGACATTAGTTGTATGCTGTCACTCCTGGTCTTTCATCCTTCTTCTGCCCCCCCTCCCTCTCTCCTTTCTCTTAAAAGCGCTCCATCTTCATCTGGACTTTGCCTTTTTGGTCAAGGGGATTCACAGCGATTTGTCATGGCGGCTAAAAAACCTGACAAATTGCCCAGATTTGCTATGGAGCATAGGACTTTTATCCAACTCCCTCTCTTTTTCTGCCTCTCTCTCACTATCTCTCTCTCTCTTTTTCTCTCTGTCTCACTCTCTGTCTCACACTTTATGCCTTTACCTGAGCAGCGAGCCGTGTGGCTTTTGGCTTACAAAGAGAGGAAGAGGAAGAGCGGGACAGCATTGAATGCTTGAGCCTGCTAATTGTGAAAAGCGTTGCCTGCATTTCTGGCCATTGTTGTTGCCACGACAAGACTGCAACAACAACAACAACAACGACAACAGCAACAACGTTCAGCTGGGGACAAATTTTGTAGCAGAAAATGCGAAAAATTGAAGCACTGCCAACGGAATTTCCTGTTGACATTTTTTAATTTTACACTTGACTGACTGATGCGCACCGGCAACGGACTCGCAGCCCAAAGGACACAAACCCCTTCCCCGTCCCCCTCTCCACACCAATATCCTGACCCACCCTTCGTTCATCGCTGTTCAACACTCTCTCTCTGTCCACCTGCTTGTTGTACACACTGTCGACCAGGGATTACAGCGTGTAATGCCAACGCTTCCATCTTCAGCTTCGTCGTCTGTGCAAACTTGATTTGAACATATCAAAATGCAATTCGCATTATCCGCGCCACCAATACTACCTCAATATATGCAGGTAAGGTAAGAAAAGGCTAGCTTGCAGCTAACTGCTCTACACTGAGAGAAATTAAGGCAGGTAATTGTGATACTTATTGTTGATGCATTGCATGTTGATTGAGAGATTATATAAATATAATTTGACATAGACATTTTCTCACTTCTTCCCATAATTAGAAATTTTGAAAATTTCGAACGAACTTTAAAAAGCTCTGATCAAGCTCTTCTCGAAGTTACTTTTTCTACACAGTAAGAAAAAATGTGGTAAAATCAAGAATACAATCTTGAATAAATAAATATATTTTGAAAAACATATTCTCACTTCTTACTACAATTATAAATTCCTAAATTACCCACCTTAATATCAACAATCTTTAAAAAGCTCTCAAAGTATTAGTTAAACAAAGTAAGCATTAGCTTTAGCTTACAACTGATTATTACACCTTAAAGCGTATGCTAGAATTCTATTAACAGCAAGAGTTGAAAAGATTACCAATCGCTTACTTTGTCATTAATTTCCGATTTTGCTACAGAATTTCATCTCTATTATATATTTCGCCAAATATACATTTCTAAACTCTCTAATCAATCAAAGCTTTTACAAAGTGACTAAAGTTTCAACTGATTATTACAACTTGAAGCGTATGCTAAAATTCCATTTATGTAGGAGTGAAATAGAATATCAGTTGATTACCAACCACTTACTTTATCCAGTGCTTTGCGACATTGGTTCGGAATTTCATCTCTATTTTTAATCAACGTATTTCAACAACGTATTTAATAAACATAAAATTCTAGCTTAAAATCAACAATATTTAAAAAACTTTTATCGAAGTCACTTTTCGTATTCCATCAAATAAATAATCGATCGAAAATTCAAATGATACATTTTTGCAAATTCGCCAGAACTTCTTTAAATTTATTAATTGGATGTTTCTAGAAACTTCTATAAAATTTGTATCGTTAACAGCGAGATTTTCCAGATGTAAGCCATAATACCTAGAAAACATACCTCAAAAAAAAAACATACTAGAAAAACATTCGAAACTATCGAGCTAACCACAACGAGAATTAATTCAGCATATAATACAGAAATGGTTAAATAATATGTGTGGTTAAAGCGCATGATTGAGACTGATTGAGGTTGACAGATTTAGGCCGTGATACGAGCCATGGAGACCGACCTTCCAACCGCAGTTACCTGGCCAGGACATCTTTATTGCCATTTCATTTGAGGGGGGACAAAAACAAAACTGTGAGCGAATAAGTCCATCATGATGCGGAGATGATGTCCGTAATCCAACTGGGAGCGAAGAAAAGGGAGATTTCAGTTAACCAAATAATGCTTAGGCTGCTTTTGCTGGTTGCTGTCGAAAGTTTTTTTTTGGTTTTTCGTATTATTTTTTTCTTTTTCTGCCTGTCTGAGCCCTTGACATGAACATTACCAAGATAGGGTTGCAACCGCAAGATATACTATTTCAGCTTTAAATGGAATAGAATTTTGTGCCTACAAATAACTACGAATGAATATAGAAACACTTAAATATCGTAGATATTGTTCTCAATAATGAAATCAACGATGAATCGGAGACATGCCATTTATCGATTAAAGATAGCTTAGCATGAAAACTGATAAATTCCCAAAGAAAGAAATAAAAAACGTGCGAAAGTCAAGAATAAAGTCTTGAATTAAGATTGTTTGCTTTTTCAAATGTGAACCGAGAATGTTTATTCTTAACTCAAGATCAAAATTCTATTTTTTATAGAATTTTGATCTTGAGTTAAAAATAATAGAACAAAAATCGTTTTTTTTTTTTGTTTTAAATATCGAACAATTTTTCAATCAAGATTTGCAATCTTCCTTTCAATCTACAATATAAACGTTCTTGAATCAAGATTTTAATCTTCAAATGAGGGAATTATACTTAGAAATATAAGGTAAAACTTATGATCTTTTTTTTCATAGCGAAATAAGATCTAAAGTTTAAGATAAATATATATCGAAATTTTTCTGAAATCATTTTAACCGATTGCAATATTTAAAGAATTTAGTAAAGATCGAATTATTATTTGAAATAGCAGGTAATGTTTAGATCTTAATATAAAAATGAATTAAACTTTTGCAACTTGAAACTTTTCGGAAATCATTTTAAATGATTACAAAATATACAACATTGATTGAAGGTTGTTAATTTTTTAAATAAAAGGCAAAGATTTCCGATATCATCTAAAGCTAAATTAAATTACATTTCAAAACGTATCTGAAATCATTCTAACCGATTGCAATATATAAAAAATTTACTAAATATCATGTTATTATAAGAAATAAATGGCGAAGATTAAATTTCTTAATATAAATTCAATTACATTTCATGCTGTAACTTTTCTGACATTTTGAATAGAAGTTGTTTTAGCATTTTAAATGATAAGAACAATTAATTAAAGACCAAACATATTTTGTGGTTTCCTAAGCTCAACTTTTAATCTAGTTTTATGTGCTGCTTAATGCGATTAATAGACACATCAAGTGGCATTAGTTTAGTGAGCTGTTGATTGAATTTGATCTATGTCTACTCATTGTGTAGCTGACTGATTGAGCTGCTCGAGTACTGTCAACTCAAGAGACCCTCAAACAAAAGCAGATCTATGCAAATTGGGTGGCAACAGACTTTGGCTTTGATTCACTTCAACGACAAGAAATAATGCAAAGTATGCAGGAAGTTGTTTGTGGGAGGAGTATTTACATTGAAAGGTTGTGGCACGTTGCGGCTTGTTGTGGCACGTGTCTTGTCCAGCATCAAATTCGTATCCATATCGTTTGTTGTGCACCCCTTCCACCCTTCCACACCCCTCCCTTCAACCATCCATCCATCCATCGACTCAGCATGTTTCAATGTTATGAAGTCATTTGCATATCTGGCTGTTTATGTTGAAAACAAGATTTTGTTATTAACATTATTTAATTTGTTTGCTTTGCTTCAATGGCGATAACCCAGCAAAATGCAAATCGAAAACGAAAGCCAAAGGAAATGGAAATCATCGCAGGATGGAGGAGGGGGGAAAAGCGAAAGTTGAAGCGAACCAGCGAAGCGTATTCAATGAAATTTTCTGTTGACCCAAGCGGTTTCTTTTCTCCACTTTGCAGATTCTGTTGACTCTGTTCGTTAATTGCAATTGTGAATGGTTCTCTAGATACTTCTCTTTGAAAAGCAATTTACTTCTGTCTTCTATCTTCTGTCTTCTGGCTTTTGGCCTGCATTCGACAAAACTAACTACTCGAGACCCATAAATAATGCCAAGTACTTTCTCTGTCTGGCCAGAGAATTTCATGTTCCATTTAATTGCTGGCATTTTTCGGGCAAAAGAAATGCATTGCGATAGTTATTTGCTCCACTCGCTGAACGTCTGTCTGACAGCTTCGAATAGCATCTTAAAGTGCAAATTTAGTTTTGCATAAATTATGCTCAGCTGACCCCTTCAGACTGTTGATTTTATCCCTTTCCTTTGATGCTGGCCACTGCTTAAACTGGTCTACAAAACTGCGAAGCGAATTAAAGAATCGATTCCAATATTTACACATATTATATGACAATTAACATATATACATATTTATATTTGTGAAGCGGATAAAAGAATATATTATAATATTCCAATATTTATAAATACATCATATTATAATATTGTAATACTTTAACATTTATTAGCTTCGTTTCAAAGAGAAAGGGGACTCAAAACTAAATACTATTTTTCTCTAATGGTATTTTTTTTTGTTAATTTTAATTTTTATTTGGCTTTGATATTTACACCAATTTTGTTTTTTTTTGTGATTCTGTGAAATTTAAAATTTGTTTAACGCCTTTTTATAATTTAATTGGAAATTCGAATAATTGAAAACAAATATATATTTATTTTATATATTCTTTTAGGGACTATTTAAAAAACTATATATACACATATTTCAATTAGGATATTTTAAACAAATCTACTTTAGGAACATTAATAAATTATGAAATTTGTTAGATGAAATTAAAGAAAATATATTTGTCATTACATTTATATTAAGATGAATTATGAATTTTGCAAAATATGTATATGTATTCCTACAAAGATATTTTGAAAATCTGCTTTAGGAACTTTAAAAATATGTTTTCTTAAATAAATTCCTGTTAAGATACTTTAACCCAACCTACTTTAGGAACTTTAATAATATATGAAATATATTTCTAGTTAGATTCATATTCAGATGATTTAAAACATACTTAAGGAACTTGAAAATATTATAAAATTATGAAAAATTCGTTTATATATTTCTATAAAAATATTTTAATGAAATTAAAACGAATCGAAAGCTTGTAGCACAGTGTTCAATCAGCAATTGACAGTTGCTACCCTTAGCTGGCTTTGTCTTCATCTTTTGCCTTTGCTTTTGGCATTGCTGTTGCTTCTTCCTCTTCTTACTCCTCTTGTTCGCTGTCTGCCACATAATGTGGCACGTCTGTGCGATGTCTCGACGCCTGTCGCAACGCATTCGCTTTGAGCTGGGTCTCATGTCCAACTTTCGTTTGGGGCTTTTCATTTCGTTTGGCTCGCATCCGCATCCGCATCCACATTCACATCCAAAGTGAAGTCCGCAAGTCCGGAAGTCGCTTTGTGTGCTCAGCTAAATGCCGCTTCCGTGTGCGTATGTGTGTGTGCGTGTGTGTGTGTGTGTTAAAACTTTCACCTGCTGGGACTGTGATATATGCGTTGCCTTATTTGATTTGAATTGATTTCGTTGCTCATGAGTTGGAAAATCTCTGTCAGATTTACTGCATACAACTATTGAACATTTTTTTCCCCCTCTGCTCCATTTGGAATTCTCTCACTCCACAGCGCTAATTGCCAACTTTTGTAATCACAAAAAAATAAAGAGAAAAAGAATGGAGAAATGAAAAGTAAAGCTGAAGCATGGAATGATGACAATTTCTTCAAGTTTTTCCACAGCTTTTATGCTGCTGTTGGTGATGTTTCTTTGCTGGTCTCGGTGTTTTCTTCTTGGGGCGCAATAAAACTTCAAATTCTGGCTGAGAACTTCAAATGCTCGTAATAGCCGCAAAGTATGCAATAACAAAAACATTGTTGGACATCAACTTGCGCGCAAAGTAAACGCGCCGTGGTAACCCTGGCGCAAATCCTAGCAAACAACTGCTAGCCCAACAATCTTGACCAGACAAACTTTTCCTTTCCTACCCTTTACGCATAAAACTCTTCCAACTGGGTATCAACGCATACACTTTGAAGTTTTTCCAGTTCAGTTTATGAGATGAGCAATAAAAAGAATTCTATAAAATCGTATAGTTGACACACCATCTAAATATAATCTTCTAATATATATAAAATACTAGAATTAGTTGCAATTTAACCAAATTTTGTAAGTGACTTAATTACAGGGTATCTAGAGTATATGCAATATTTATTCCCCACGTTTTTTTTTCGGCTTTTAACGTCCTCATCACAGCAGTTTTCGTCGCTCTGGCAATTGAACAACGACTTTAGCCATGGACGACAGTTTTCTGAGCGTTGCAAAAACTTGTAGCATACATTGCGGCGCAGCTCCTTAACCCCAAAAAAAAAGACGATGGGCCACTGGAGCAAGAAGTTTGACAAGGAAGAATAACAAAAAACCAGAAGAAGAAGAAGCAAAGAATTGGGAAAGTAAAGAAAACGCAAGTCTCAGACGAAAGTAAAAACACCGCACTGTCAGTCCACAGTCAAAACTTTTTTGATTATCTTAATTGCGATTACGGGACTATGTAACCCATCCCCATCATCAGCCAGCTCCAGGCCCCCCACTCTCACTCTCTTTGTCTCTCTCCCCAAGCGCCACATGCGTGCATAACCCCAAAACAAGCAAGCAGACATCCCAGAGACAGAGAGAGAACTCCGAGTCAGACAGTTAGATAAATAGATAGATAGATGGGATTGATAGCATAGATAGAGATGGAGATGGGGATGGGGATGGTTGCTTTAGAGACCCCAGAACGCCAACGCACTGAAATTAGGCAGACAACTCTAGACATTCTCCCCTTCCTCTCCCATTCCCCGCGCCCTTTTTCGCCAACGCAATCGAAATTAACAAGATTGACCCCCGTCTCCTGATCTGAAAGAGAGAGCGAACGAAAAAGAGAGAGAGAGAGAGAGACAATTGCGGACGAGCAATGAAAGAAATTGGGCTATCAAAAAGCTGCTGCAGAAAAAGTTTGCCCAACTCATGTGGTCAAATACCCTGTAAGAAACTTGGTTATGCATTTTAGGTAGATATGACTTTATGTAATTTTTATAGGGAATATTTTAGAATCTAGCGAAAAAAAAAATTTTAAGTTGTTGAATATAACAAGAAATCACAACAGAATTCTTATAACTCAATGGGACTAATGGAATTTTCATAATTGTTGTGTACAAAAATATAAAAAGAAACCACAATAGCATACTTCTAAATAAATAGAGTAAATGGAATTTCTATATTTGTTTTGTATAAAAATATAAATAGAAAAATTATAAAAATAAATCATAATAATACTTATAAATAAATAGAGTAATTGGAATTTCCATTTAAAATCGATGAAAAGTTGAACCTTAAATGTTTCAATATAGTTCTAGGAAACTTCAAGTTCTCTAAATTACATAATAACATAAGAAAAATATATTCGTGTATAATGAGATATCAATAAATTAAACGCTGCTACAACATTCTCAAAAATTTACTCGTAAACTATACTATATATAAATTTAATAGAATTCTACAAACTTGGTGTGTTAGCAGGGCATTGTTCAGTCGTTCATTCATAGCAATACCTTGTTATTTATACTATTTCAGCTCATAGGCTGGATCTGTTGTCCATTTGGTTGTCTCCCTTCCCCCCAATTTCGTTAGCTCAGTGTCTGGGGTCTTGAAGTTTTCGCAAAAGTTTCTTGTAACAGTTGACTAGAATGACATCGTACTCATCGTTGACTCTCCTGCTCCCTTTTTTTGTTCAGCCTTCGCATTCAGTTGATATCACAATTGGAAAATAATCATAGTTTGGCGAAGCAAAAACAACAACAACAACGACGACGAAAAAGAATTCTGATTATGCTGGGGACTGCAAACAGCCGCTTGGGGCCAATGGACGAGGCATTTGCAGCTCTAATCTACTAACAATGTGAGAAATAAGCTAATAGAACTTGTCTATGCAGCAACCCCCTTTGTAAATCACCCTGCAACTGCTCTTTAATTGCTAGCCATAAAATCCAATAATGCTGCTTATTGATTTTGCTGTTTGCAATCGTTTGGAAAGCTGTCCATCAAACTAAACAGCTTCGGTAAAAGTTTTTATATCCCTCTTAAAGTAAAATAATGTAATATACTAAGAATTTGTTCAAAATCTACCACTACTCATAAAAAAAATACCATAACCCAATTTAAGAAAATTAAATTTTAAAAGCGCCGCAAAAGCTCTTCATATAATTTGGTCACACGACAAAAGTTATTTTAAATATGTACAAAAAAAAAATATGGTCACTCACCAAAAAGCATTTCCGTTGGCAAGAGCAGCGTCCATTACGCTTGATGAATGAATAACACAGGTATCAGCAACTGACACTCATTTACACACACACAAACACTTTCACTATGCACTCAAATATTTGCTTCACACAATCACCAAAAATAAATGCAAAAAAAAAAATACAAAAAAAACAACACTTGTACTCTTTTATTTGCACTGATACACACACATTTGTGTGTGCTAGAAGGAATCGGCTGCAGCTTGAAGAAAAAAAAAAACACAAAAACAAAAGCACTGGCACTTCTTTCCTTCTTTTATTTGATTTACTTTGCACATATGCGTGCGCTAGAAGGAATCGGCTGCAGCTTGAAACAAAAAAAAACACAACACACACTTGCACTTCTTTCTTTCCATTTGCTTTGCTTCACACACACACGCGCACACACAAATGCGTGTGGTAGACGAAATTAGCTGCAGCCCCACACAGCATCGAGAGGGGTAGCGGGGAGAGGGCTTAACTGAAAATTTTCAGCGAAGAACAGGCGGCGTCACTTTTCACCTTAACCTCACTTTTTCACTTTGCAAACGCGAAAAAAATTAAAAAAATTTAAAAAAAAATGCTTAATAACATTATAAAACACAACATTTTACTATTTGCTGCTATTTACGCATTAGCATATTAGCAGCACACACTAATTAAACTAAATAAAACACTTTTAAATATTTTTTCACTCACACACACACACATTTAAAGCAGTTGCCAATTGGCAATTACTGCATTTGCACTGCGCACAAAAAATATTAAAAAAAAGCAAATTACGAATCGAATGCCAATTTTACACAATTAGCATTATTATCTTTTTATATTAACTATTAATAAATCAAACCGATCAGGCGAATTAATTTTATGCACAGTTTAACCGTCCGATATCCGAGCTGTGCTCTCGTCACGCACTAACTGGTCAGCCTATGAATTTGAGAGCTTGTCCTTTGCTCATCGAGTCGCTGTCTCTCTCTCGTTTTGCATATTGCAGATCCCCACCGCACTTCCCCCGCACTCAGCTAACGGGACATTTGGTACATTTGCCACATTTTCGTTTGTTGGTACATTGGTACATTCTAGCAATGCTTCTAATTTGGGTACATTTGGTACACTTGTATTAAATGTGGTACAATTTGCAAGCAGCAGTTGTCATTGGTACTTTTGGTATAATGGCTTTGAGCTGCCACCTAATGTGATATCGTTTGACAAGTGTGAAGAGTTGAGAAGATGTGGGTTTGCTTTTCTGTCAGCCGTCGCCAATCTGTCTGTTGCTATGTGCCAGCATTGTACTTACGAAAACTTCGTTGATGGTGATCGGCTTTTGAGTACAACTTCGGTTCGCAATTTTGTACGTCGTAAATTTAAGCGGACTTCGGAGCAAGGAATTTCGTGTGGTTTATTGGTCGTAGAGGGGGCCGGGAGGATCAGCAGAGAAGGATGCGAAAAGAGAGGACAAATTGTGCAGTCTTCAATTTTAGCAGTTTGTGCAACGCGACAATGGAAAACGGTTGGGAATAGTGGAAGCTGCGCATTTTCAATATTAATTCGTGATCGGTTAATTAAATTGTGTTTTAAATGTGCTGTGTTTAGTGCAAAGTGTATGTTTTTAATCAATATTATTTTTTTTGCTAATTAAAGTTTCGAATTGAGCCGAATTTATGTTTTGCAGTGTTGGTGTTGCATCCAGTTAAATGCAAGCAAGTGGAAATGCAGGAAAAGCTGCTTATATTATTAAATAATATGCACAGAAGCTTTAATTACCTAATTAGTTGCAAAATAATGCAATTGTAATAGTTCAAGTGCATTTTTTTCAATTTTTTTTCGAGTGCAAATTGCAAAAGTGAGGTTAAGGTGAAAAGTGACGCCGCCTCGTCTATGCTGAAAAAAGTTTACCTCTCTCCCCACTTCCCCTCACGATGTTGCATGGAGCAACAGCTCGCGCGTGTGCATGTGTGAAGCGAAGCAAATGAAAAGAAAGAAGTGCAAGTGTGTGTGTGTTTTTTTTTGTCCAGCTGCAGCCGATTCCTTCTAGTAAATGCCTACGTGTGTGCGCGTGTGAAGCAAATCATATGAAAGGAAAAAATATAAGTGCAAGTGTGTGTGTGTTTTTTTTTTTTAAGTTGAAGCCAATTCCTTGTAACACACGCATATGTGTGCGTGAAGTAAAGCAAATAAATGAAAGGAAATAAGTGTGTGTTTTTTTGTTGTTTTTTTTCAAGCTGCTGTATTTGAAAAGTAAAGTAAATGAAATAAATAAAGCGTATAAGTGTTTTTTTTTTGTTAATTTTTTTTGTGTTTTTGCAAAGCAAATGTGTTTGTGAAAATAAAATAAATAATTTGCTGCATTTGGCATACGGTGAGTGACTAGAATATATTAATTAAAATAAGCAGCGCTTTGAACAAATATGCAAGAAATTAAATGAGCTTTCGATAGACAAAGCTGTCTCTGTGAATTTTCACCGAATTTACTCAAAGCTCTAGCTTGAGCTGCTCCTCCATGTAAACATATGCGTATGCATATGTGTGAGTGAAATGGCAACTAGACTGGCATTTGCATACAGCGACAGACTGTCTGAGCTGCTCTTACAAATGAGATCGACTTAAGGTGCATTCGCTGCAGCTTCTTATTATTGGCTTCTTTTTTTGCAATTCTTATTTCATTTTCGGTTGTCTATCCTAACGACAGGATAAACCACTTTGTGGCACACTGATATATGCAGAGTGAGTGGGAGCGAAGCGAAGTCTCTTACTTTATGCAAATAATGGGCACAATGTGTCATTGCCGACGCTGACAACTTTGATGAAGCGTCGCCGTGGCGATGCTATGCGAATGATTCTGAACCCAAAAAGCTGCGGCTGCGGCTGCAAACGCCACCTGTCGGCGAGTGGCGGCGGTAGCGTTGGGGGGGAGGTTTGATGGATCTAGGACAATGTTGATGTTGCTGAAGCGCGATGCTGACATAAAATGTACATATAAAATATTGGCTGTGTATGTGTGTGTGTGTGTGTGAGAGAGTGAGAAACGAAACGAAATGAAACGAAAGCTGGGAATTCAATTTATATGCAAATGATATGCAGGCGTCAAGACAAATATCACATAATATGCCAGCCACTTTTGTGGGCGGCCTTCAAAGGGGGCATGGCTTCAGCTATGCGTAAGTATTTTCATAATATGTATATATCGTATATATATGTATTTTTTTTTATTAAAAATGGTAATTATGCACAACATGTTATGTGAAATAACGAATGCCATCCTCGTAATCCTCACGCACATCGTACGCGGTGGGCACACTGTTCCCATAGCTCTTGCTCTCTTTGCATCCGCAATTCTCTTGCTTCGTCACCGCCACCTGTTCGTCCTGCTCCTCCTCATCCTCCTGCTGTTCCGCTGACTGATACGATTTCTCCTCGTATCCTGTGCTCTCTGTGGTCGCTTCATAGCAATCGGTTGTTGTTCGTGTCTTTTGCTTCTTTCCTATCTTGTTCTTCTTCTTCAGCAGTTTACCTTCGATCTCATCGTCGAGTTTCTCCTTTTTGCTCTCGAAGAATTCGAGCTCTTTGAGCTTTTTATCTTCAAACCATTGCTTGAGTTTTTCCCATTCTTCCACCTTCTTCTCCTCTTTGTCGGCAAACCAATTGAGAAAATCGAGCTTTTTCAATTGCTCTTTCTGCTTCTTCTCATCGAGTTTCTCCACCAGATCCTCCAGCTTCGGTAGCTTAAAGAGCCAAGCCGAACTTAGCTCAAACGCTAAAAGGAAAAAAGGGAAAATCAATATTTGCTTTACAGCAATATTGTTGTTGTTGTTGCATTACCCAGAGTGGCGAGCAGAAGGATTGCCAATTGTTGCCTCATAGTTGCATGCATTGTTGCTCGTTGCGTTGCTGCGCTTGTTGTGTGTTTTGCTGCAGTCCCGTTAGCGTCTTTTAAGCAGCTCTTCCATCACATTCTGGTCCACATGGAGCACGTGCTGCCTCTGAGATGATAAGCACGTGTGCATTATTTGAATGCGCTCAGCGCCCAATCTGCGCTTCTTCGGCAGGTGCGAGCATTTCGATAGCCAAGACCCAAATCCCAACCCTCCCCCCGCTCTCCACCTCTTCTCTTTAGCAGCACAGTTCAATGCACCCTCTTGGTCAGCTGTCACTTTGATTAGTCGATGAGTTAAGTATGGCTCACACTCTCAGTGCTTTTAATACCCGTTAGCCACAGTATAGAAGAGTATTATCACTATGTGATTAATAGGTAATCTTCTTTAGTAGAGTTGTGTAGGGTTGAGTAGTATTGTTTAGAATTGTGTAGAGTAGTGTAGAGTTATGTAGAGTTGTGTCAAATAGTGTAGAGTTGTATAGAGTAGTGTATAGAGTTGTGTAGAGTTGTGTAGAGTAGTGTAAAGTTATGTAGAGTTGTGTAGAGTTGTGTAGAGATGTGTAGAGTTGTGTAGAGTTGTGTAAAGTAGCTTAGAATTGTGTAGAGTTGTGTAGAGTAGAGTAGAGTTGTGTAGAGTAGAGTTGTGTGCAGAGTTGTGTATAGTATAGTAGAGTAGAGTTGTGTAGAGTTGTGCAAAGCTGGGTAGAGTAGAGTTGAGTAGAGTTGTGTAGAGCTGTGTAGAGTTGTGTAGTAGAGTAGTGTGTAGAGTTGTATAGAGTTGTGTGGATTTATGTAGAGTTCTGTAGAGTAGGTTAAGTTGTGTAGAGTAGAGTTGAGTAGAGAAGAGAGTACTTATTCTAAAATATTGTAATCTCTAATAATATGTATTGGGTATCGCTTAGTCGAGCATTCCCCACTGCAGCTTGCCTATTTGCTTGCTTTGGGTAGCAATAATTTCTGCCCAACTGGGCCAAAAAAGTTTCGACTGGGGTCAACTTTAATTGAATGCGTTTTCGCAGGACTTTCGACACTAGCCGCCGTGTCCTGGACTCTTGGACGGTCTGACAGCGGCGCTAATTGACTTGGCTGCTGGCCATTATCAGGGAGATGCTGTTGCAAGAGGGGTAAAACTGTGTGTGTGTGTGTGTGCAGTTGGGTGTGTGTGTGTGTTGATGTGTTGAAAGTGGAAGTTAAATTGTATTTGTTTAGTGCGCCTGGGCAGCAAAGGAAGAGAGGAGGAGGAGGAGGCCAGGCAAAGGCTGTCGAGAGTGAAACGTGCGCCGGCTGCTGCCGAAGCCTCCTCCCTCCAGCTCTCTCCTCTCCCCTTTTGCTCCATCCAATTGCTGCTCCTCGAACTTCAAGCAAATATATGCGAGTTGTATGTGCCACATGCGCTTGCCTCACGTGCTGCATGTTGTGTGTCTGTGTGTGTATATTTGTGCTGAGCAAACAATTTGCTAAATTAATTGCACACCAACTGTTATTTACCAGTTGTTGCTGTTGTTGTTGTTTTTTGCCTAAACATCTCAGTGCATATTGAAAGTGTGCAATTAATAGAAGCAAACTGCAGCAAATTCCCCATACAAATATATTTAGCAATCAAACGATATTATGTTTGGTCAAAAGAAATAAAGTTTCACTTTTAAAAACAAAAGAAATGTGATTTCCCATAATTTCATAATTTTTTTTTATGTTTCGATACTCTTCTAATTCTATGTCCTATGTTATATGTTATATGTTTTATATTCTATATTCTATATTCTATATTCTATATTCTATATTCTATATTCTATATTCTATATTCTATATTCTATATTCTATATTCTATATTCTATATTCTATATTCTATATTCTATATTCTATATTCTATGTTCTATATTCTATATTCTATATTCTATATTCTATATTCTATATTCTATATTCTATATTCTATATTCTATATTCTATATTCTATATTCTATATTCTATATTCTATATTCTATATTCTATATTCTATATTCTATATTCTATATTCTATATTCTATATTCTATATTCTATATTCTATATTCTATATTCTATATTCTATATTCTATATTCTATATTCTATATTCTATATTCTATATTCTATATTCTATATTCTATATTCTATATTCTATATTCTATATTCTATATTCTATATTCTATATTCTATATTCTATATTCTATATTCTATATTCTATATTCTATATTCTATATTCTATATTCTATATTCTATATTCTATATTCTATATTCTATATTCTATATTCTATATTCTATATTCTATATTCTATATTCTATATTCTATATTCTATATTCTATATTCTATATTCTATATTCTATATTCTATATTCAATATTCTATATTTTATATTCTTTATTCCATACTCTGTGTTCTATATTCTATATTCTATATTTTATATTCCGTATTCTACAATCTATGTTCTATACTTACATTTTAATCTTTCAGTGATTAATATTCATTCTCAATCTCACAAATTAATTCTTTATTTATTTTCTTTTTAATCTCTTATTCAATTCAGAATTTCATATCTTAAAACTCGGTTCTTTATTAGTTTTTTTAAAGTTATTTTTGCTAGTCAGGTGAAGACAATTTCTTTGCTGATATTTCATATCTTTTCCGCTCTGTCTTTAAGCTTGTTAATGAATTGTTCAGCTTGTTGCGACGCTTATCGAAAATTGCGTTAATTCAGCACAAAACTGAAAATGCTGCGTCGTGATAAAATACACGAGTTTCTTTTTTTGTTTATTTATTTAAAAAAGTATAAAATATGGTTATATATATGTATATATGTATATCTGTCTCTTTATTACTTAATGAGTTTGTTCTCTGTTGGTTCTCACTGAGATTATGGAGCGATGCGCTGATTGTTAATGTTGCCCAGATCGAGTGGCAACTCTGGCAGCGGCTCCAACAACACTAAATCATCAGCCGAAATGCTCACATCCTCATTACCATTATTATTACTATTATCATTGTTGTTGTCATCTTCATTGCTGTTGTCATCGGGCAATGGAGTTGTTGATGTTGTGGTTGTCGTTGAAGTCGACGTTGTTGTTGTTGTGCTGCGTCGTCGATATTTGCGTCCCTTTCGTCCTTTGCGTCCTTTGCGCTCCTTGCGATATTTGCGATACTGTTTGGCAATGTCCAGGGTTGCCAACTGGCCGTAAACTGTGGGATAAGGTGCCAAGGGATAAGGATCCAGAGTTGTCGTTGTTGTTGTCGATGTTGTTGAGCTGCTGCTTGGCGTTGCTGTGGACGTTGTGGAACTTGTGGATGTCGACTCGGTGGAGCTGGCAACTGTTGTGGACTCTGTGGCATTTGTGGCTGCTGTGGATGTTGAAGTGGACTGTGTGGATGTTGCTGGTGTCGTTGTTGCTTCTGTTGTTGCGGATGTCGTGCTGGAAGCTGTGGATGTTGTTGCCGGAGTGGATGTTGATGTGGATTGTGTGGATGTTGTTGCTGGCGTAGATGTTGATGTGGATTCTGTGGATGTTGTTGCTGCTGTGGATGTTGATGTTGACTCTGTGGATGTTGAAGTTGCTGTGGATCCTGTGGATGTTGTTGGTGATGTGGAAGTTGATGTGGATTCTGTGGATGTTGTTGCTGCTGTAGATGTTGTTGAAGTGTCTGTGCTTGCTGCTGTTGTTGTTGAAGTTGCTGTGGATTCTGTTGTGGATGTTGTTGCTGCTGTGGATGTTGTTGACGTTGCTGTGGATTCCGTTGTGGATGTTGTTGAGGTATCTGTTGTAGCTGCTGTGGAGGAAGATGTTGCTGTTGTTGTTTCTGCCGCTGTTGTGGTTGATGTTGCTGCTGTTGTGGTTGCCCCCGTTGTACTCGATGCTGCTGCTGTTGTTGTCGCTTCTGTTGTACTCGATGTCGATGCTGTTGTCGCTGTATCATCATCCGAAGCAGCAGCGGCAATAATCTCACTGATGTTGATGGTTATCGTTTCATTGAGTCGCGTCTCGTTTGCCAGCTGCAACGTGTTATTCGAGCTGACAATTGTTGCAACAAACGTGGAGTTCTGTTGGGCCCCCGTTAACTGCAGGCAACAGCAGGCTGCAAATGTTTGTCAAAATGGGTTAGTTTTAGGCAAAACTGAAACTGAAAATCAATTACGAATAGGCCAATGCGCAGCCACAGCCACAGGTCGACCACATGGCACACTAATTACCTAATGTTGTCACCACAACGAGAGCAATTAATTGCCGACGTGCTGGCAATATTGGCCGCATCATCATCATCGACATCGACATTCTAGTCATTCCTTAATTAGTCTCTCCAAGTTGGAAGTTGCTGCGATGCTGCACTATAAATTTGGCTAATTGAACTGATTTGCGTTGTGCTCATCTGATGGATTTTTATATTGATGTGGAACGCACACGTCGCACACGGAAACGTGTGGAATGTACGTGAGCTTCACAATTTACTTATCATGCCCAGATCACAATCTTACAACACGCACAAAGCGATGCAATTGCTGTCGATGTTTTGTTGTTGTTGTCGATGTCTTTTTGCCGGTAGCATTTTCGATACCGGAAAGACACGATAGCTGAACCACGTGTTGAACGGAAGCAAAGCTTCCATTTTTGCTTTCATTTTCTTGTCGTTTGGGTGAGGCACGTAAACTTGCAACAACAACAACAATCAACCGATGCCACCAAGATGCGTTTGCCATTTTGTCAGCATGTCGCACTTGCAGTGATTGAGCACCCATCAAAAGTGGAAGGTGGTGAAAAAACATAATCGAGGGAATAAATCTTGCACAGTTTTTAATTAAAAACTTCTTCAGCATCGAACAGATTAATTAGCAGCTCTTAAAAAAACATTGATTCGATTTGCAATTAGCTATTTTTAGTTAATTTAATATTTGTATTTAGTTTTATTGAACAGCCGCTAGATAGTTCGCTTAATGTTTTCTTCCTAGCTCACGTTCTATAGTAATAATTGTGAAACGTATTTGCTTACTAAGCCAGCGATTAGTTTGAGTCTACAATGTAACAATTACGGAATGTCGCACAACAATTGAATACCCTGTAAAGTGTACTAATAAGGTTGCTACCTAAAAATTACTCGACAAATAGTTTAACGGCAAAAATGGGGTCTTAATTGCTATCGTTGACAATTTGTTGGATTTATGTTTTTTGGTATATTTTTACGATATCGCCTTCGCATCATTATCATTCTCATGATTATCATTATCATTATCATTATCATTATCATTATCATTATCATTATCATTATCATTATCATTATCATTATCATTATCATTATCATTATCATTATCATTATCATTATCATTATCATTATCATTATCATTATCATTATCATTATCATTATCATTATCATTATCATTATCATTATCATTATCATTATCATTATCATTATCATTATCATTATCATTATCATTATCATTATCATTATCATTATCATTATCATTATCATTATCATTATCATTATCATTATCATTATCATTATCATTATCATTATCATTATCATTATCATTATCATTATCATTATCATTATCATTATCATTATCATTATCATTATCATTATCATTATCATTATCATTATCATTATCATTATCATTATCATTATCATTATCATTATCATTATCATTATCATTATCATTATCATTATCATTATCATTATCATTATCATTATCATTATCATTATCATTATCATTATCATTATCATTATCATTATCATTATCATTATCATTATCATTATCATTATCATTATCATTATCATTATCATTATCATTATCATTATCATTATCATTATCATTATCATTATCATTATCATTATCATTATTATTATCATTATCATTATCATTATCATTATCATTATCATTATCATTATCATTATCATTATCATTATCATTATCATTATCATTATCATTATCATTATCATTATCATTGTCACTATCATTATTATTATCATTATTCATATTAATATCTTTTTTATTATTATTATTATTATTTATAATAGGGTATCGCACAGTCTGCAACTAGAAATTTTGTCACTGTTTTGTCGTGTTGCAGAATGTTAAATATTTAATTACTTACAGTAAACGTGACCAAATATAAATGCGCCCTAAACATATGTCATTAAAACAGAACAAAACAAAAATCTGTAAAAAAATTAAATTGAATAAACAAGTAAGCAAAAGCATTCACAACAGGGTGCTAAAACATTATCTGGCTGTAGACTGTGGCTAATTATGAAACGCAATTATGTTATGCGCCTATGCAGTGTGCATGTTGAGTATTAGACACCAACTAATTAATGAGATGAGAGTAGAAAAAGCTTGGAGAAAAAGAGAGTCGGAAAACAGGAAAGGAATAGCAGTCTATTTATCTTGAAGCACGCATTAAAGTTTTGTGAAAAAAACGTGTTTTAGAATAGATCAAAGTTTCGAACGATATTCGGGTATAAAAGACAGCGAATTGCCGATAAAAACTATCAGATGAAATACTTTGAGTCTACCTAAACAAACAACGAAAAAAAAAACACTCCAAACATGTTCAAGAAAATCATCCTCGTCGCTCTCGTCCTGTGTGGTAAGTAAAATAGTTTTTAAATCCTCGATCGGTACTTTTTGAACTTGTAACGAAATCTATTTCTAGTCTATTCCCTGGTTGCCATCTCAGCTCGTCCTCAGCTCGGCAAAGTGACCGATTTGGTTGGCAATATTGTTCCCGATGCTGCAACTAATGCGGGATCTGGAGCAGTGTCTGGTTTATTAGGTACAGTCAGTGGTCTGCCAGTTGTTGGAGGACTTGTTGGAGGATTGCCAGGACTTCTGGGAGGACTACCAATAGTTGGCTAAGAATTCCACAAAACCAAAAAAACAACAAAAAATATCTAAACCATCTACAAATGAGTCATCAACTATTGTACAAAACTTGTTAACTATAATTATCCAACAATTTTGAAAAAATAAATAAAAAAGATTTGCAAACTTAAAGTGAAAATTGAATTTATCGCATCGTCAAATTTCTATATTTAAATTACTCGTAAAGTGAAAATAAACTAAATTAAGTTTACACAAATTATTTACAGTGGAAAATAATTCCAAGAATACTTTGAATTCTATTGCTTATCAGCAATTGCTTTCCTCACATAACTAATGGTGTTATACAACACTGAAGCCTCATTAAATTCAATTGTATGATTAACTAATGAATGATAGAACAGTTGCAAAAGTTTCGTGAGAGAGTGGGAAAGGGAGAGCAGTCTATTAAGCTTGAAGCACGCTTTACATTTTTGTTGTGAAAAGTACGTGCTTTAGAACAGATCAAAGTTGCGAACTATATTTGGGTATAAAAGTCAGCGTGTTGACGATAGAAATAATCAGTCGAAATACTTTGAGTCTACGTAAACAAACAACGTAAAAAACACTGCAAAAATGTTCAAGAAAATCATCCTCGTCGCTTTCGTCCTGTGCGGTAGGTTAAAACGATTTTAATTGCTCGATCGATGTTTTTTTTAAATTAACCTATTTCTAGTCTACTGCTTGGCTGCCATCTCAGCGCGTCCTAATGTGGCCAAACTTCCTATTGACCTTGTTTCTGGTGCTCTAGGTCAAGCTGTAAGTTCAGGATCGGCAGCTGTTTTGACTAGTGGTCTTGGTAATATTCCAGTAGCTGGTTCAGTTTTGCCTGGTGGAGGTGCACCAGCACTTGGAGGCCTGCCAGTAGTTGGTTAAATTTAAATAGAAATGGAAAGCAATATATTCAAACCATCTATAAATGAGTCTTCAACTAATATTCACTTTCAAAACTTGTTAACTTAAAATGATGAAAAAATAAATAAAATCGATTTCCAAACTTAAAATGAATATTGAATTTACACTTGTTCTGTTTTGTAAAAAAGAAATAGCGGAAAAATATTTTAACTATGTATAGTGATGAAAACATATACTAAATATATACTAAATGAAAATATCAATAAATATTTACAGTGGGAAATAATTCAAACAGCACTTTAAATTCAATTCTTTACTGTGTTCTTGTGTTATACTACAATGAAGTGTCTTTAAATTCTATATTAATATAGCATACAACACTGCAGCTTTCTAAAATTAAATTGCTAGTCAGCATTAGTTTGTTAACTAACAGCACTGGAGCGTCATTAAATTCTATTTCTAATCAGCATTACCTTATTAAATTATGGTGTTCTTCAACACTGGAGCGTCATTGAATTGTAGTGCATTCTACGAATGGTGTTATACAACACTGGATCGTAATTTAAAAGTATTGCTTCTCAGCATTTACTTTCACCACAAAAGCAATGGTGATATACAACACTGGAGCTTCTTCAAATTCTTTTGCTAATCAGTATAAATAGTTGACTAATGGTGTTATACAACACTGGAGCTTCTTTAAATTCTTTTGCTAATCATTATAAATAGTTGACTAATTATACAACACTGGAGCGTCTATGCATTCACTTCTTTCACAAAACTAATGGCGATATATAACACTGAAGCATCTTTAAGTTTTATTGCTAATCTGCATTCGCTTGCCGAACTAACTTATCGGGTTATACAACACTGGAGAGTCATTAAATTCTGTTGATAAGCAGCCTTTACTTTCCTCACAAACCTAATGGTGTTATACAACACTAAGCTTCTTTAAATTCTATTGCTACTCAGAATTAGTTTGTTCACTAAATTTAACTTATGGTGTAGAGCGTCTTTAAATTCTATTGTTAATCAGTATTTGCTTTCCTTACAAACCTAATGTGGTTATACAACACTGTAGTGTCTTTCAATTATAATTCTAATCACCGTTAGTTAGTTAACAAATAGTGTTATACAACACTGTAGCCTCTAATCGTCATCCTACGTGAGTCGGCAGTCTCGCAACGAGCACGTATACATCCCTTTGCCAATACTATTTATGACCAGTGACATTGCCAAAATACTTTAGTTACTTACACATGTTTATGGCCAGCAAACAGAATGCTTAACAAATGCACATTTTTGCTAATTCTACTCGGATGTAAGCAGCAAATTATTGCAAATAAAATTTGTGTAGAATTGCGACTTATTTAAGTCTTTATTGGCCTTTTTATGGATAGTGTTGGTTATGTGGAGCATGGCTCAAACAACAACAAGTAAAGCAACGACAACAACAACAACTGAGCCAATTACACGAACTGGATTGGTCAGAGAATTTGTGCTCCGAGTGAATGCGTTAATAGCCCAGTTGGCAAAAGATGTGCAACAGTTGACAGCAGTGGACAACAGTAATGTAAATGTAATCGCTTAAACAAAACATGTGAGAATTTAAATAAAGAAATTTCGCTTTATATTCCCTTTAATGTTGAGGCATAATCATTATTTATGCTGTCTGCCGAACGATGAAGAACTTTTCAAGCCCAACTACGGTTATGATTAATGTTCGTTTGTCGGAGGCTCAAAGGTCAAAGCATTATTTAGATGGCGACAAAATAACAATTTCTGCAGGTGGCAGAGGACAGAGGGCGCAACCTTTTGCCTGCCGTTCATTTTCCGAAAAGCAAATCCCAAATGTAAAAAGTCTAAAAGTGAATACACATGTTAACAAGGGCACAGGAGCTTAGGGCGTTGGCAAAGGGGGAAAGGGGCAAAGGACTCACTGACTGACTGTTAAGCGAAATGAAAGTGCCAAAAATTATACCTAAAAGCAAAACGCTGGCAGCAAACGACAACACAAAAACAATGCAAAGCCAAGAATTGAAATTGCAACTTGGGAAAAGATTGAATTTTCAATACACTAAGATTAGATAAAATATTGTAAATCGATTTTTTATATTATAGAAGAAGAAACAGTTAACAGAAAAGAATAGAAAACAGCCATAATGAATATTTGAAATCGAATTTTATAATATAATAATATTTTCATGTTTTAAATGCCATTTTAACAAACAACATGCATTGGCTTACCTAATAAAACGTAGTACTTTTACCGAAAAACTTGAAATACAGATAAATAATACTAAAAAAAACATACATAGCTTTAAGCAGACTTCAGACTGTCTTAAGACGAGTTAAGTGCAGTTGAGGGTTTAAGAAGAGGAAGTCTCTTAATATTATATAATATAAGAAAAAGTGTCTGAGAATCAAGATTTGTTTTAAAATTATTTGTAGAGTTAGTATTATTTACAGAGTTCGAGAATTACAAACAAATGAGAAAATCTTTTAAAAAGAGTCTGAGGATAATTTTTTGGTATATTCAAATTTTATAATAAATTAAGATCAAAATAGATTTTTCAGAATCGATACTTGCTTAACAACCATATATGTATGTATATAGAATTCGAGTACAGTATTAAAGAGAAAGGGAAAATTTCTTAAGAAATTAAATAAATAATATTTAATAAGACTTGTTTATCCAATATTTATAGAATTCGAGTAGACATTAAAAAAGAAGAAGAAATCTCTTTATATACGAAATAGAGTCAGAAAAATTCTTAGTGATTTTCTAAAGAAAAAGGCAAATGATAATACGCTCTATCTAAGTTAGAGTATAAAACTGTGCCAAGCAAAATCTTAACGAAATTTCTCACGTTTGCCATAATTACGAGCAGAATACGTGACATGTGTTTTGACTGCGAATTTTAGCTGTGACCCGCAGCAGCAGCAACAGCAGCTTGTCGAGTAAAAACGCTCAAGCAACTGCTTGGCTAAAGAGAAGAGGAAAAAAAAGAAACCCTTAAGGAAGATTGAGAGTCGCGCTGAGTTGTAAATGGTAATACAAAAGTCGTCGTACATACCAATAAAAATCAGTGTAGGCCAAAAATATGGCTGTAAATGCCTAAAGGGAGAGAACTCGGCTTGCAATTGTAACGATTGTGCCGGAGTAATTCATAAAAATCTCTTGAGCAAATGTTTGCGACATGAATAATGCCCACAAACAGAAACCGAAACAGAACCAGTAACCAAATCTTGCCTGGCATTTCATATCCCTTTTTTATACCCGCTACCCATAGGGTAGAAGGGTATTATAAATTTGTGGGGGCAAGAAATTTATGTAACAGGCAGAAGGAGGCATTTCTGACCTCATAAGATATATATAATATAATATGATATATTCTTGATCAGCCGAGACGTCATACTATAGACATATCCGTATATCAATATATGTTAAATTGCCTTTTGTATATTTTTTAGTCATTTTGCGGTATATTAATGAGGTATATTTTGTTATCTGTGGTATATTTTGAATGTAATACTGCATCAATATACCAAATATGACATACAGTATATTTGAAGTATTTTTTCGGTATTTTCCACTCTATGGTATATTTTGAATGTGTGACTGCATCAATATATCAAATATAGGCTTTGGAATATTTTCAGCATTTTTGTGGTGTATTAATTTGGTATATTTTGCTCTCTATAGCATATTTTGAACGTTGTTCTGTAAAGATATACCAAATATGACACTCAGTATATATTATAGTATTTTTGCAGTATATTAATTTTTGGTATATTTTGCGTTATGTGGTAGATTTTGCATGTAATTCTTTATTAATATACCTTAAATGGCCTTGGGTATATTTGTAGTATTTTTTCGGAATATTAATTTGGTATATTATGTACTCATATTTTAAATGTAGTAATATATCTATGTACCAAATATTGCCTTTGGTATATTTTATAATTTTTGTGGTATATTAATTCAGTATATTTTAAAATAAATACCACACTGTTTTAGTTTCACTATGAATTGAGTAGCAGGTATCTCACAGTCGATCCCACTCGACTGTTGCTTTCTTACTTTTTGTTTTTACTGTATACTATATAGTGTCTCGGATGCTTTCATAATTTATAATGCTTTAAAGCTGAACCACAAAAAGCGTTTTTGTGCATCTCAAAATGAAGAGAAAGAAAAAGAAGACGCTGGAATCCCAGAGCGTTGCGTGATTGAATTGTTGCCTGATTGACAGTTGACAGTTGAAATTGATTTGGCTGGCAACGTGCGGTGTGATGTTGATATTGGCGGTGGTTGGTGGTTGCTTAGCTGCTTGCTTGGTTGATACAATTCCAAGCTGGGCCACGTTTATTAATCCCCAGAGTGCAGGCGTGCATAAGTGTCGGGCAAATGGATTAGACATTTTTATGTGTGATAGACAGAGAGAGAGAGAGAGAGAGAGAGCCAGAGCAAAAGCAACAGCAAAAGCATTTTCAATGCAGCTATACAAATATCCAACTATTTAATTAAGCTTTCCATTCACCTCTCTCTCGACTCTGTCGACTGTCGACTGCTGACTCCTGGCATATGTCACCACTACACAACCCTTACCCTTTCTCCCTTCAGCGTCTCTCTTTCGCTTTTTGCTCTTTGGCCTAGTGATTGTCCGATTTGTGTGACAGTTAATGAACGTCTGGCACTCTTTGTTGTGCGCTAATCAAAAGGATAAAATATGCGGGGGGCGGGAGGCGTGTGGAATAGTTTGTCATGTGATGTCCTTTAAAATTGTTGCTTCCCTCCCCACATGTGAAGGGTGTGATGCAGTGCTGCAATGAATGATGGATGAGTTGACATAATTAAAAGAATTATACGAAATCTTTAATCTGATAAAGGAGATTGAGCAATTCTAGTTGAACAATCGATCAACTTTAATAAGAGAGCTCTGAGTCGATACGTTTTGGACGAACTCAAGCGAATGATTTGCTCTGCAAAAATATGCACAAACATTTTGTCTTGGCTAAAGCAGAAGCATTTGTGAAAGCAAATGCACTTGAATGTGTTTTGATACTCGCTACATTTAGGGTAGAAGGGTATTATAACTTTGTGACTTCAGCAAATTGTTTGTAATTTGTATTTGTATTGTGTATGAACATTTCATAAGATATATCATTTTTTTAAATTTTGAATGCAAAAGAATATTGATATACCAGACGTAGACTTTGGTTTTTTTAAAAAATTTTTTTGTATGTTAATTTGGTATATATTTTAGAATAATGGTTTACTTTTATTGAACATGGGTACCGAGTAGAATATCGATATACCAGATATTGACTGCGGTATATTTTAGTATTTTTGTATATTAATTTGAAAATGGGTAGCGGGTAGAATATCAATATACCAGATATAGTCTTGGATTTATTTTGGTATTTTGTTGGTATATTAATTTGGTACATTTGTTAGTATAATATCGATTTGCTTTTATTGAAAATGACTAGCGGGTAGAATAGCAATATAACAGATACAGTTTTCGGTGTATTTTGGTATTTGTTCGTATTTTATTTTGGTATATTTTTAGCGTAATATAGAACTAGTTTGCTTTTATTGAAAATATAAAATATCAATATCCCAGATAAATTAATTCGGTATTTATTTTAGAATAATATATATATATATACTGGTTTTCTTTTACTGAAAATCGGTAGCGAGTAAAATATGGATATACCAATACAGTCTTCGGTATATTTTTGGTATATTAATTTGGTATATTTTTTAGAGTATAACCGTATGCTTTTATTAAAAATGGTTATCGGGTATAATATTGATATACCAAATATGGTAGTCGGTATATTTTAGTATTTTCGGTATACTAATTTGGTATATTTTGTAGAATAATACCGTACAGGTTTGCTGTTATTAAGAATCTGTAGCGGATAGAATGTCGATATACAAGATATATTCATTGGTATGTATATTATAATATGCTTTAGTATATTTTTAGTATAATACCGCACTAGTTTACTGTTATTAAGAGTGGCTAGCGGGTACTTCGTACTCGAGCACACTCGACTGAAGCTTTCGTACTTGTTTTCTCTTGTGTGTGTGTGTGTGCGTATGTGTGTAAATTATTCGCCAGGATATTTCGTCAGCTTTCACAAAACAGGCAGATCAATCAGAGACAGGCAAATCACTGCGAGTGTATGTTATGTATGTGTATGACGACAAAAAGGTTAACCGGCTCCTCAATTTGCCAGCACACAATGCTTGAGCTATGAGCATAGAAATACCCCCACCCAAAAAAACAACATGAAGAAGAGAGACCCCAATGGAGAGAGTATTGATTGCTTTGACAAATCTGAGGAGCCAGTAATTTCATTACAAAACCGTAGCACAAGATTACCACAAAAGCATTTTCCAACCAGACTGAGAGAAAAATGAAACTGCTCAATTCCCCAATGTGAAAGTAATAGACCATGCCAACAACAACAACAACAACAACGACAACAACTGGAATTCAGCCCCAAAAACAGAACAGAACTGAAGTAGCTGCTGTTGCTGTCTGGTTTTTAAGATGCTGTGTGTATGGAAAATTAAATTCAATTGTGTGACAAGTTAATCCTATTTCTCATCTCCCAACTTTTATTTAAGCTTCATTCTTTATGCATTACATGCGAGCAAGAGACGCAACTCTCCAAGTCGTGCAGCCAGTCAATCAATCAGTCAACCAGTCAGTCAAGCAGTCAAGTCAGTCAGACAGACAGACAGACAGACAGACAGACAGATAGACAGTCATATAGTCAGGCAATGCTGCTTCTGCTGCTGGGCTGTCAGAAATGTTTGATATGTTGCTGGGCTGTCAGGCCGAGTGAAAAGTGAAAGCGTAAGCCAAAGCCGTAGCCGAAGGGTTGTCTTTCCTGGCTCTAGCAACACTTCATTAAATGCATAAAGCAATAAAATGTGCCCCACAGCATGTTGCATGCATCCCACAAACCAATCAGACCCCCAACCAACCAAACTCTCCATATCAGAAAAAAATTAAACCCACCGCGTTGTCTGATAGCTCGACATTGTCTGCTAATGGCAGACTGGATTCCACTGCTGTGTTAACTCCTCATCACTCCTTTTCATTGAAGCCTTAAAGCTGCACTCCATATGTACTATTTCACTTGGGGCAATCGATAATAATTACATTACTTTTTCTTTTGTGTTCCTACCCCTCCCAAAAAGACTATTATTTCCATTTCCAATTACGCAGCTGCGAAGCTCTATAAGTCAAGCAGCTCGACCTCCCAATCGTGTCAAGGATTTATTATATTCGCATTCTCTTTGACTTAATTGATGACTGATGAAATTTACAAAAGCATCAAATGTGCCAGCAGAGTGTGAGTTAAAGTCTAAAGGCATTTGCAATTCCTAAGATAGGGTTGCTCATACAGAGCTGCAAAGCGGATTTCAGACAGTCTTAAGTTGAAGTGGAGTTCAGGACTTAAGAGGAGGAAATCTCTTAATATATAGGAAAAAGAATCTGAGAATAATTTTTAGTAATATTCCAATTCTATATTAAATAAAGATAAATTTATGATTTTAGAATCAAAATTTTTTTAATAATTATTTATAGAGTTCGAGTACAAAATATAATAAAAAAGAAGAGAAAAATATAAGAAAAATTCTTAGTAATTTTCAACTAAACAAAAATACTAATTGTTTTAAATAAATTTAGTATTGAATACTAAACTTAATATAATAAGACAATCTGTTTTATTTTGCACTGTAAGGCATATGGCATATATATCATTTGGTATTTTTAAGTATATTTACAGTATATTGATTTGGTGTACTTTAAATTTAATATAGCACTACAATATTTGGCACTCTATGGTATATTTTGAATGCAATGGTATAGATATACCAAATATTACATTTGCTATGTTTTAGTATTTTTAGTATCGTAATTTATAATAATATTTTATATTATATTATTATATTTTACGATCTACTTAGAATGAAATGGTAGACCCATATACCAAATATAGTATTTGGTATATTTTAGTATTTTTGTAGTATATTTTAATACGAATATCGGCCTTATTCTTTCTATCTCAAAGTCGAGCATACTTGACTGCAGCTTTCTTACTTATTTTACTATTATATATATAACTAAGAATGCACTAATAAGTGTAGTGTTCAGACAGACTATAAAAATATTATTCAATTTTAATTTGATGACTAATATTGTACACAGATTCAAGATTTATCATCTCGAATATAATTTCATAACTAATGTACATCAATTTTGTTCAACTCAATAAAATTGAAAGGAAAAATGACAGACTTTAAGAGGCGCTGACAGACTTTAAGTGAAGAGATTGCGAGTGCGAGAGAAACACACTCATCAAGTTCACTTGTTGACCAAGTAGAGCAGACATTAAAGAAGTTAATGTCACGTTTTATGCTCTTCACTTTGCAGACTCTTCTCCCCCCCTCACACTCTTTCACCATCTCTCTCGTCATTCTTGCGACTTTCGAGTCAATTGAAGTTACCTTTTGTTGTTGCTCAATTACGGTCTATCCCCAAAAAATAGAAAAGGAATATATAGGAATATATGTATAATGTCAATGCTTTTGGCACGCCCTCCGATTCTCTGGTCTATATGGGTAAACAATTACAATACAAGTCAAAAGAGAGAGAGAGAGAGAAAGAGAGAGAGAAAGCGCTTCATGCTTGTTTACTGAGCTGCTCTTTTCTGTTTTTTCTATTTTTTGACCGTCTGATGTCAGTCTCTTCACTCAGCGAGTCAACTCAGCAACGTCATTGTTGTGAACCCTAATGTCCTAGAGTCCTGTCTGCAGCTGTCTGTCTGTCTGTCTGTCTCGGTGTGGGTTTATATTAGACAGTTGGTTGGTGGTGACGATAGATTTCCGGCTGCGATGCGTATTATAATAGAGTAGCCGAGCCGAGATATATCTTTATTACGGTAATTGCTCATTGAACAGGAAATTATTGTATGCGTACGTGGCAGTGTGTGTTAGTGTGTGTGTGTGTTGTGGCGCCCCCAAAATTGATGTGAGAGTATCAACACAACAATCATCATCATCAGCTAGCCAGAAATAAACAATACACCAGCTAGGGAAGGCGTCTCAGGATGCACACGACTAATAATAATAATAATAAAAATAACAAGTAAGCTACAGTTGACTGTGCTCGACTGTGAGATACCCGCTTCCCTTTGTGAATAAAAGCTAGACAGTAAGGTATTAGTTTTAAAATATACCAAATTTATATACCGAAAAAATACTAAAAATATAGCATCGGTCATTTGTAATGAAAGCAGAATAGTGTTGTATTGAATTAAAAATATACCAAATTAATATACCACAAAAATATTATTTATATACCAAAGGCTACTTCTTAGTATATTTACCTAGTACTACCATATAGTGCAAAATATACCAGATTGTCAACCTAAGCAACTTAGATCCGTGGTAAGTAGGCGAATTTTCCCATACTGAAGTATTTCTTAAATATCTTTTATAATTTTTCTAATCAGGAATCTTGAAGGCTATTGTTATAGTTATAAATATAGTTAGCTTCAAAATGACGCTTGTTACTCGATTTATTATCGATTTACAGGGCGGAAGTGGGCGCGGCGAAAAATTTAAACAAACTTAATCTGCGTAGATATATAACAAGTGCTGTTAAAAAAAATATATCTATATCTCTGGTAGTCTCTGAGATCTAGGTGTTCATATAAACGGACAGACAGACAGACGGAAAGACGGATCAAAAGTCGGATATGCCTCCTTATGCCTTGGTAGAGGGTATAAAAACACGCAATATGATGATGTGGAGCGAGAGAGTGATATAAAAAGAGTTAGATAAAGATAGAGAGTGAGTTAAGATATAGGCTATATTCGACGGTAACATCCACATAACAAATGCCAGTTTTTAGTATCGTTTCTGCTTGTCGCTCGTCGCTCCACAAATCGACATCACGACGTCGCTTGAGATGGCCACAAATACTTTTGCTTCAGATGAGCACATCGTCTGCCTGCACAAGAAGCCTCAACTCGGCGTTCACAGTCAATGGATGTGGATGTTGCTGCTCTTGTCTCATCTCATCGCCACCGCCATCCTGATCGGTGGAACGTGGCGGTGTCCGCAAGCTCCACACATGAACACCGTCGCCGTCACCCATATCGAAGTGGACACGTTGACGCTGTAAGATGATGCGTAAATTCTGCACGAATCGTGCCACATCCAAGGGATTCTCAAGCTGTAGTCGAGCTGCCACCAGCGGCGGTATGAAACGATCATAGTCATGATGTGGTCTCTCCTCATTTCGCACCCTCTGCAGATCCGGATGCGGATGCATGATGCGTGGCTGACGCACTCGTGCTGGATTCATTTCTTCCAATTTTCGTCGGTTAATTTGGCTATTGGACTTTGAAATTGATTTTGTATCGTTTAGTGATTTGTTTTCGGTTTTTGGTTTGGTTTTTTTTTTCTGTAGTTTTAATCGGAATTTTGGTAGAAGAGAGGTAAAACTAAAAGCTCCAAAAAAAGAAGAAAATAAGTAAAATATGGGAAATTCCCGTTGTACAAAATATACACTTGAATTTGGAACTTGTCAGCCGAGCTTACTAAGCAGCATACTATACTAGATAAACAAGGTATTGAAACGTCGCAGGTCACTCAGGTTGCTAACGAGAGTGCTTTAATTGGTGCAGATTAAGCACTCGATATTTTTATCTTTAATATAACGAGTAGCGAGTATTGTTTTTAATATTCAGTGGTGTACGCCTTAACATTGCTTTCATTAACGAGTGAGAATTTACATTTTTATTAAGTAATGAGTAACGAGCCTTTGGCAACTCGTTAATCTATTTTTAATGTAAGGAGTAGCGATTCGTCTCTTTAAAATTCACGGATAACGAGCTGGCTTAAGAAGAATTTTGAGCACTCGTTCTAGATATTTTGAATGTTAAGAATAGTAGTAGTAGTGTATTTAAAATTATTTAACTCGTTCAATCTATTTGTAATGTGACGAGTAACGAGTAACGAGTGTTTAACATTTACTGGTTATATAATCACACCTAAAACTCTTCGCAATCCTATCTTACTTATGTTCTTAACACTATTCACAACGTTTTTGCTTAGCCATGCAGTTTTGGCGAGTAAGAATACGCATCGAGTAAAGAGACATGGCTGGTAACTTGTTACTTTGCATATTTTGTTGCTTTCACAAAGCATTCAATAAAAAATTGTGCTCAACTGTGGGAATTGGTTGTCGTTTTCTGGTATGGTGGTAATGTAACGAGTAACGAGTGGCGTCTTTAACATTCACCTTAAACACTTCGCAATCCTATCTAATTTGTGCTTACAGCTTAACTGTATGACTTGGTTGTCCTTTTCTGGTATGGTGGTAATGTAACGAGTAACAAGTAACGAGTGGCGTGTTTAACATTTACTGGTTATATAATCACACCTAAAACTCTTCGCAATCCTATCTTATTTATGTTCTTAACGCTATTCACAACGTTTTTGCTTAGTCATGTACTTTTGGCGAGTAAGAATATGCAACGAGTAAAGAGACATGGCTGGTAACTTGTTACTTTGCATATTTTGTTGCTTTTCACAAAGCTTTCAATGCAAGAATTAAAATTCAAATCGTTCCCATTTAAATCCTTCTAATCCCAAATGATTTATGTGCTTAACACTGTTCTCAACTTGCTCGCTACACTTTCACTTGAGTTCTACTAATACTTGTGTAGTTGTAGACAACATTCCGCACATATGAGTACTTACTGTAGCTGACATATTTACGACTTGGTTGTCCTTTTCTGGTATGCTGTTGGAACTGTTGACTTGGCCCTTAATCAAAATGCACACACACTTGATGCATATTTAATTAAACTTTCACCTTTTTCGTAGTAAAGAAATGATTTCTTTTTTGTGTTGCTGTTGTTGTTGTTGTTGTTGTTGCTGGGCGAGAAGCCAGTCAAGAGCACTTTGTGTCTAAAATAGAACGTCGAGAAGAACACAGAGGTGTAAGAAAGGGGGCGGGGGTCGGGGGAGGATGTTGAATTAGGGGATGCTTTTGGTATGTCTAACCTGTGTTTTGCTTTGCAAGCTTAAAAGCGACACGACATGGCTTTAATTAAATCAGTTTTAATTAATGCAAAATGCGAATTTCAAAAGATGTTCCTGCAGCCCTGGGCTCCAGGGGGCGAGGGGAGGAGGGGCGTGGCGTTAACGGTAAAGTGCCCCAACGTTTTGTTGTCGCATAATTACAACTCAATTGTAATCCAATTTTGGGCCGGGCAAATAAATCGGATTTCGTATTTCGTTTGTGACATGCCACGCCCCGTCGCACGCGTCCGCCCTGCGGCCACAACACACAGTAGGGGAGCGGAGGAGGAGGAGGTGGAGAAGGGGAAGGGGAAGCGACTGCGACTGGTGTCTGTGTCAACTTTTTTGGTGTCAAATAAATAAACTTTTGACAGTCGGCAGACAGAAAGGCGGGAGGCTTTTGCTTCTACTTCTGCTTCTGCAAATGAACCTGTGCCGGAAATGTAAATTAGTTTGTCACAAGACTTAAGGACACTCAGGGCTTTAAGAGAAAGCGCCACGAATCGTTCTCTCGTCCAGTGTTTGGCATTTTGTTTTGGCCAAAACTGCAAATTAGTTGCACATGTTTCGTCCCGCAACTCCAAAACAAGACGTGTTTGCACTAATTTGGCCAAAATCAACAGCTGTGTGTACATGTGCTACTCCTTCCCCATCTCCCTTTTGCCTTCTGCCTGCTCCATCCTCTTTTCCTACACTCATGTGTGTGTGTGTGTGAGGAAAACTCATCATAACTTTCTTATCAAAAACTTATTTGAGGCAGCGAGTGCGGCAGAGATACCCAAAAAAAGAGGCGCACACAGGAAAAAAAGCCAAGAAACATGTGTGCAAAGTCAAGTGAATAATGTCACGACTATAAAATACCCTGTAAAAGTAATAGAACAAAAATAAAGAGTGAACTTTTGTTATAAACATTAAATATAATGAAGTTTATTAAGGTTTAAAGCAGCTTAGGTATTATAACCTATTAAGACTAAAATAAATAAATTTTAAACTAAGGTATACCCCGTAATTTTCAAATAAATAATATAAATACTGTTATAAATATGTTATATCGTAAAAAAAAACAATATTAATTCATATATACGCTGTAATTTTAGAGCATTGGCTTTTTAAGCTACTTGAAATAGAGAAATTAAAACAAATCTTGCTTAAGTTTCTAAAAAATATTAAAAATACTGTTTTTGACATAAAAAAAAAAAGAACATTTTAATTTGTATATACCCTCTAATTTTAAAGCATCTGATTTTTAAGCAACTTATAACAAAGAAATATAAATACTGTTATTAAAATTTTATTTCATAAAACAAAATTAGAGATTAGATTAGAAATTTCTAAAGTTAAGCTTAGTATAGTTGTAAACTTAAATATTGTAACATTTTGTTTATCAAATATACAATTTTGTTATATATTATTATATAGTTATAGTTTATAAATTCAATTTATTTCAAATGTTATGTAAGAAAAGCTGAATTTTTAAACATATTTTTATGGTAGTTTCTTTAATGAAAGAAATAACTACCTTATTACAATAATTTGATATTTTATAGGGTATCCAAAGCTAAGCAAGATTCAAACACGAGCGAAGAAAAAAAAATGGCTCGAAAACTTGTTATAATTACACTGGCTTGACAGCCAGCTGCTTGTGCTCTGTGGGGTGGCCACCATAAGAGTACTAAACTAAGTTAGCAGCTCCCTTCTCTATCCAAAACTATCCTCCTCTCTTCTTTTCTGCTCGGAACTCAACTCAACAGACTGACTGACTGACTAACTGGGATAACATGCATGAACAGTAACATATGTTGGACTTTTGGGCACGAAAGTTTTCCGAGTTTTTGGCGCGTTCTGTTCTGTTCTGTTCTGCTCACGATCCCATTTTCATCCATGGCCAAAACATTTGCAGGAGGCTTCCTTAACCACCTTACATGGTTATCATGTGTGTGTGTGTGTTTTTGCAAACGTGTGCGTTCTGCGGTTGAATAAACGCACACTTTAGGCGCACTATGCAACAGCTGTGACACACACACACACACATCTCTCTCTCCCTCCTTCTATCTTCTTGCAACACTAGAAATTTCCCCCTCTAGTTGCTGCGACTAACAAAGTTTTCGAGCCTAGCATAACCAAGTGCGAATTAAAGGCAAAGAACTGAAGAGCTGAACTTAACTTGGCAAATGGGATTACATTTCAATATCACAACACAACAGACTGTGTTGCCATCGTAATACTAAAGCGAACACTCCAATTTAATTAGAATGTTTGTGTTATGAATACTTGACTCATTTACTTCAACAAAAAAACTGCATAAAGAAGTCAAAGAAACTAATTTCATGCCATTTGGATAGCAGTTTTTTTTTAGCATTCCAATTATTATTAAAGTCCATTAATATATGTATGTTATATGGTAGTAGTATAATATTATATAATATATAAATGAACAAAAAAACGTAATATATCAACCAATTTGAGATAGTATAACTGTGCTGCCAAAAAACTTGAAAAACTTCTTTTGTGTAATCGAATTTTGAAGAAAATTTAAAATAAAATCTACTATTAAAGGGAAAAATTATATATTGCAAAGCAAATTTTTAATATAAATTTAGTATTATAGGGTAAAAATATATATTTGAAATTTGGTAATAAAGTGCAAAAATATACATATATTTTAAATCTATTTATATCCGCTTCCCATAGAAGACATTTCCGACCCCATAAAGTATATATATTCTTGATCAGAACACCTAGATCTCAGAGACTATAAGAGATAGAGCTTTAATTCTTTTTCGACACTACTTGTTATGCTTCTACCACGCCCACTTCCGCCTTCGAAACTTGGTAAAAATCGAATAACAAGCGTTATTTAATAGCTAGAGTCGCGAATTTTAGTACATACGATAATGATTATAGTTTGATTCCTTATTGTAAAAGTTATTTAAGAAATACTTTTGTATGAGAAAATTCGCCTACTTACTAAGCGTCTTAGTTGCTTTGGCTGACAATCTGGTCTATTTTGCACTCTATAGTATTTTAAATGTAGTACTATATCAATATATCAAATATAGCCATTGGTATACATTAGTGTTTTGCAGTATATTTTAAGAATGTCTTGCTTTTATTCAAGATAGGCAGCGGGTATCGTAAAGGCGAGCACACTCGACTGTAGTTTTCTTACTTGTTTTATGTAATTAAATATTCAAATTTAGTATTAAAGTGTAAAAGAATATATTTCAAAGCAAATTTCAATAAAAAAAATGTATTAAAGCGTAGATGTATACTTTTTTTTGAACTATTTATATTGTGTATTTAAAGTAAAATGATTAGCTTACGGTATGACCCAAAAAAAACTGATGTATTTGAAATATTTAGTAATGAAATTTTCATTAATTCACATTTCCTTTGTGCTAATGATATATTACACTATATTATATCATGCTTAAGCGTAATCGAATTGAAAACTTTAAGTAATCAGCAGCTTAGCCAAATGATGCCCGAGGCAAAAGAACAGCAAAGTTATAAAAGGCAACAAAAAGTTGCTTCAAAAGGCCGAAAAGTAAATGGAAACTGTTGTCCCATATGTGTGTGTGTGGGTGTAGGTGTGTATGAGTAAGTGTGTGAACTTAATATCGAAATAAAAAGCCGTCAATATTTGACAACGAGAAAAAAAAGAAGCAGAGTTAACAATGCCAGCTCGAGGGAGGCTCAAAACCAAAAACAACAAAAAAAACCAACAAAATATTTGACATAGGGAAAAAGCACAAAATTCGAGGGAAAAAAACTTGCCAACTTTTTGGCATGACCAGAGGGGAAGGGTGCTTGCGGGGGGTGCTACAAAATATATGCCTAAAAATGGGCTGCTCCAAAATAAATATGGCAAACAGAATGGGGACACACTCTAGAGGAAGTGGATGGCAAAACTGGGAAAGGAAAGTCAAAGGAAATCTTGGTGTAGGAGCAAGAGAGAGGGAGGAGTATGTGTGTGTGGGAGGAGGGGAGGAGGAAAGGGGATGTCTGAGCCAATGACTGAGCTATGTGATTGCATATGCGGCACACGTATTTGCGCTATAATTATTTCGTACGTGCGTACGGCGTTCAACTTTTCGGTACGTCCGGAAAAAACAGACGTAGATGCAGACGACGACGACGTCGACCGACGAAGACAATGTCTGATGTGACACGCGAATGTAGCCGTGTCCTCAGCCACTTCCTGAAGATGACTTCGTCTTCAGCTTCAGCGGTTAAAGCTTCTTCGGTGCGGTCTTAAGCCGTAAATTGACTTTGTGTTTTGACAAACTAAGCTAAAAGTTTGGGAAGAGAGTGAAGAGAAGAGACGGAAAGACAGGTGAAAAGAAAAAGGGAGGAAGAGAGAGACAGAGACAGTCAGATAGCGAAAGAGAGAGACAGACACAGAGAGAGAGAGACAGAGAGAAAGGGGCAGAGACAGAAAGAAAGAGGTAGAGAGAGAAATAGACAAAGAGGGAGAAAGAGGCAAAGAGAGAAAGAGAAATAGACAGAGAGAGAAAAATAAGCAAAGAGATAGAGAGAGAGAGCGATAGACAGAGAGAGTGGCAAAGAGAGAGATAGAAATAGGCAGAGAAAGGGAGAGCGGGAGTAAAAATGAGACAGAAAGAGTGTGAGAGTGTGTGAGAGAGAGAAAGAGGCAGATAAAGAAAGATAGAGCGCCATATAAAGAAAAAGAGAGAGAGAGAGAGAGAGAGACAGAGACAGAAAAAGAGACAGACTGACAGGCAGGGAGACAGATAGAAAGATAGATAAGATAGAGATAGACAGATAGACAAATAGACAGATAGACAGACAGACAGACAGACAGACGGACAGATAGATAGATACATAGATAGAAAGAGACAGAGAGACAAAGTCGCTGTCGAATTGAGTTGAAAGATAGATAAAGAAAGAGAGAGACACATAGAGAGAGTGGGAGAGAGCGAGCAAACGCCGACTCTGACAGCTTACAGACATTGCGGCAGCTGTGACCAGTCGACAACACGTTCAAAAGACCGACGACGAGCGCTGCCACCTGCAAAGAAGCAGAAAGAAAAAGAATGATGCCACTTTAGCTTTGGCAGCTTATGGGCACACTGGCAATGTGACAAGAGATTTGCCAGCAAACAGCTGCGACCGACCAAGCTTTGTTTTTCTTTTCTGCGTTGTCTGCATGCCAAAACGTATGTGTGGCAAATTGGTAAGTGGCATGTGGCATGTGGCAAGTAAAACTGAGGAAAACGCCAGTGTGAACACTGCCAGGGGCAAGTTCAATGAGCGCTCTGTATGCAAATGGGTTTGTGATTGCCACTAACTCAATTCCAGGGCGGCTAAATGCTCAGGGTTGGGAAGTCGTGAGAAAGAGAGTGAATGAGAAGGAAAGGTAATAAAGAAAGGAAGAAGCTCGCTTTAAGAGAGGAAATAAAAAGTAGGAACGAGAAAGAAACGAAGAAAGAAAGTTGAAGCTATTGAGAGAGCGAGAAAGAGAAAGAGAGAGTGAGAGTGAGTGAAAAGGACAGTCAATAAAGGAAAAGAAAGAAAGGAAGAAGCACTCTATAAAAGAGGAAATGAAAAGTAGAAATGAAAAAAAAGTAGAGAGGAGCAATAGAGACATTGAGAGAGACAGTGAGAGAGAGAGAGAGAGAGAGAGAGCGAAGGAAAGGTAAAGAAGAAAGGAAGAGCGCTTTATAAAAAGTGAAATTAAAAGTAGGCACGAGAAAGAAATTAAGAATGAAAGAGAAAGAGCTAGAAACAAAAAAGAAAAGTCAGAAAAGTGAGAGTAGAATACAATAAAAAAGTCGATACAGAACTAATAAGTTCACAAAGTAAGAAACGGATGAAAAGAATGAAAATAGAAAACTATAAAAAGGGAAATTTTATATAGGGAAAAAGTTAAACTAAATGTGGAAAATATTCGTCACAGAATTGACAAAGTCTCCACCAAACTCACTGTCAAATTGAGTTATTCTAGAACGCTAATTTTCTCTAGTGGAAGCTTTGACCGATCAATCATAATTGGCTTTAAAAATGAGTGTTGCATGTTGCATGTCAACTCGTTGAGAAGCGCATAGAAAGGTGACGCAGAGAGAGAGAGAGAAAGAGATGCGATGCGTAATAATAATAATTATGAGCTGCGGGTGCTGATAGGCAGCTGATTATGAGTCACACCTCATTAAGAGTAACAACACCAGCCACAGCAGCAACAACAACAGCAACAACAACAGCTTAATCAAGCTCATCAACAAAGCTGCCACACAGTGAGGCAGCGACACCAAAGCGACGCTCCACATGCAACTTAATTCACATAAAAGTCACATAAAGTAAATAAGTTTGATTATGCGACATCGTGTGGAAAGTTGTGGGTGGAGAGGGAAGGGGAGCGTCATGTGTGGGTGGCAACAAAAACTGACTGTGTGGCAGTTGTCGGCGTTGTAGTAATTAACATTCACAATGAAAATGAAAATGAAAACGAGCAAGTGCAGCGGTCGGATCGGGGTTTGAATCCCTGCCCTGCCTCCCCCTGTCCCCCTCTCCCTGCTCGTATTTGGGTAAAAGTTTTTAATAACCCGCAACAACAAACATGTCCGAGGACAACGAAGGACAACAACAACAGCAACAACAACCGCCAACAGCCACAATAATGACACACACAAAACTTTGACAATGTAGTCGTGCGTGCCACCGTGCCACACGCCTCCTGTCCCTGCCCCTCCCCCTTCCACTCGAACTGTGCCTCCCTGCCCATCTGGAGCCGCTGCACCACAGTCGCCGCACATCCCTGAAGCTTGAACGGAAAAGGATTTCAGCCACAATGAAAACAGCTATGAAAACCACAAAATGTGTTGCCTGCTGCTGTTGCTGCTGTTTATACCCGGTAGTTGAAGCTTAAAAGAGTGTGATGATGTAGTGAGAAGCAGAAGAAGAAGAAGGAAATTTTGGTTTATCATTATCATTATCATTATCATTATCATTATCATTATCATTATCATTATCATTATCATTATCATTATCATTATCATTATCATTATCATTATCATTATCATTATCATTATCATTATCATTATCATTATCATTATCATTATCATTATCATTATCATTATCATTATCATTATCATTATCATTATCATTATCATTATCATTATCATTATCATTATCATTATCATTATCATTATCATTATCATTATCATTATCATTATCATTATCATTATCATTATCATTATCATTATCATTATCATTATCATTATCATTATCATTATCATTATCATTATCATTATCATTATCATTATCATTATCATTATCATTATCATTATCATTATCATTATCATTATCATTATCATTATCATTATCATTATCATTATCATTATCATTATCATTATCATTATCATTATCATTATCATTATCATTATCATTATCATTATTATTATCATTATCATTATACTCTTCTATGTTCTATTATATTTTTATTTTTTTAATTCATTTATATTAAATTAAATATACATACATACATACATAGACTAATAATAATAGAAAATGTATAAAGTGTATCAGTATTTATTTAGTATGTTCCTTATACTTTTTTGTACATTTTCGAATTCATTTTTAGAATCTATTTCTAGTTTCGAATTTTATTTAAGTTTATACTCTCAAGCTCTTCAAATTATATTTGTGAGTTTGAATTCAAATAACAATTTTGCTGTATAAGAAAACATTCTTAAAGCTCAACTCCTTACTGTGCTAGCGAGTCTCTTGCAGTCGAGCACACTTGATTGTAGTTTCGCTTATTTGTGTTGCTGTCGCCGTCGTTGGCGTCGGCCTGGCAGGCAAAAGCGACTGCATGGCGTGGCAACAAGGCTTGTGGATGCTGCGGGTGGTGCAGCTTGGTGACAATACGCGCCAGGCATACGCAACATCAAATTGCTGACCACACAGAGAGAGAGAGAGAGAGAGAGAGAGCGAGAAAGAGAGACAGAGTGAGAGAGAACGGGAGAGATAGAGAAGGGATGTGGCATCGTCTGGATGAATGGATATTCAATCGCAACGAGTGTGTGTTACAATTGAAGCGGTTTTAAAATAAACGAATGTGGCTTATTACGCACACACACACAGTCCCACACACACATACATATACGAACACACACGCACACAACACAATAAATGTCAAATTGAAATTGACATGCTGTGACAACGACACAGAGATCGTAGAGCGTAGGCGAGGAAGAAGAAATGGGACAGAGAAATTGAGCGATAAAGATAGACAAACAATCAGAGAGTCAAAAAAGAGTGGGGAGAGAAAAGAGAGGGAGAAAAGAGCGAACTCAGTTGAGTGGGTGTGAAAGTGGTCAGAAAATTTTATGATAGCGAAAGCTTTTCACTCTTTCTCTTCTATTAAAATGCACAGCCTCTCGGCTTTTCCTAAGCAGCTAATGCGCTTTTGCGCCCAAAGCAATTAAAATGACCTGACTACAGTGGGCACTCAATAAAGCGCACAACAAATCAAAGCTCAGTTCCCACTAGAAGGTTTGCCAATAAAATTCTATTTGTACTTTTGTATAGCAAAAAAAAACCTACTATATCTAGTGTACTTTGCACTCTATGGAATATTTCGAATGTACTGCTATATTAATATACTATATGCAGCTTTCGGTATGTTTTGTTATTTTGCGATATATTTTTAAACTGGTATATTTTGCACTCTGTGGTAAATTTTTAATTTGGTACTAAGTCGATACACAGACTTCGATATGTTCAAGTACTTTTGCTATATATCCTAAAGTTGGTATATTTTGAACTCTGTGGTATATTTTGTATGCAGTGTTATATTGATATATATTATATATAGCCTTCAGCATGTCTTAGTATATTTACGGTATATTTTAAGACTGGTATATTTTGCACTTTATGGTATATTTTCAATGTAATAAAATATCGATACGCTATTTCACAAAATTTCTTAAAGAATTGAAGACGAAAGTTTTACCACAAATAATTCTGTAGGCATAAATATAAAAGTCGCAAAAGCAAGATAAATCAATTCTAATTCCAAAATTTTAATTAAATTATTGACTAAATAACTAAATCAAATATTAATAAGTAAAACAAAACAATGATAGGAAATCAAATTAAATTTAAAGAGTTTTTATTGTTGGAAATAAAACAATACACATTTGAGTGTGGAAAACTAAAGCATTTTCACTTTAAACACGCTTCTGTTGTCAGTCGTCTGAGTTGTCTTTGTAAAATGTGATGATGAAAATAAAATGGGAAATTAAAATTGCCATTCAAATCGATGTTTAAGTCATTACCAGAGTTGTTGCTGTCTCTTGCCTTTGCCTTCGTTCTGTCTCCCTCTCTCTCTCTCTTTCTGTTGCCCTGAGGCTGTCGCTTTTTGCCGCTGTCAACGTTTAGGCACTTGACACCAACTTGAGGCAGACACAACCCTCATCAGGGGAATGGCTTTTTTTGTGTGTGTGTGTTTGTAGCTGCGGGCGTGGAGGTCTTGAGTGGAACACGGCGACACTTGGACACCTGGAGGCGCCACCAATTTGTTAGGCCAAGCAGGCAGGCCAGGCAGCAAGCGGGCTTTGATCAGACGAGGCTAATCAGATTTTAAAGGATATTTATAGAACACACAAAAACGAACGAAGGCGTGTCGGGTATCAAATGAGAAATGTAAGCCCAAAACACTTGCTGTGCGGCGGCATGCGGCATGTGGCATGTGGCAAGCTCTACTCGACCGGGCTAATTTTATTAATGTTGCCAATTTTGAACGGGTGGCAACAAAACAGAATTGCGTTGCTTACGCGCGCAATTAAATATGAAATATTTAAGAGCTCAACTCGACTGCGAGGGGAGCAACAAAGTCGCCCCCAGGCATAGGAGAGGGGGAGAGGGGGATGAAGAAGTGGCAGGTACCACAACATGCGTTCGTTCAACTCCAAGCGAAAAAGTTTTTATACCCCATACTTATGGGGTAGAAGGGTATTTTAACTTTATGCCAGCAGGAAATGTATGTAACAGGCAGAAGGACCTACCCTATAAAGTATATATTATATGGTATATGATTATATGATACCATAGTACGATAATACTTATGATTTCTGAGAATTTTGTTGAGATCAGATACAAATTGTCGAAGTAGTACTGTATCAACATACCTAAAATAGCAGTTGGTATACTTGTAATATATTTTGCGGTATATTAATTCGATATATTTTACACTTTACGGTCTATTTTGAATGTAGTTATATAAGGGTAAACCAAACACAGTACATCTTTAGTATTTTTTTCAATATATTAATTCGGTATATATTGCGCTCTGTTGTATATTTTGAATATACTTAAATAGCTTTCGGAATATTTTTAGTATTTTTAATTTTGTAGATTTTCCACTCTATGGTTTATTTTGAATGTGATACTATATCGATATTCCAAATATACCATTTGGTATACTCTTAGTATTTTTACGGTATATTTATTTGGTATATGTTGCACTCTATGGTATATTTTGAATGTAGTATCAATAAACCTAAAATATCTTTTGGCATATTTTTAGTTCAGTATATTATCGATATACCAAATATGGCCTTCAGTATACTTGTAGTATTTTTGTGGTATATGAATGTGGTATATTTTGCAATTTATGGTATATTTTCAATGAGACACAATATCGATATACATAATATACCATTCCGTATATTATTAGCATTTGTATGGTCTATTAATGTGGTATATTTTGTACTCTGCGGTATATATGTTTAATGTAGTACTATATACCAAATATACCGTTTGGTGTACGCTTAGTATTTTTGCGATATATTATTTTGGTATATTTTAAGAATAATATCGCGCTGTTTTGCTTTCCAAAATGGGTAGCGGGTATCTCATAGTCGACCACACTCGACTGTAGATTTCTTACTTGTTTTTTGGGGGGTTGCGGGAGAGAAGTAAACAAAAGGCAGGCAACAACTGGAAACTGGCTACGTCGAGGCTAATTAATAATTTTTAGGCCATTCAGCAGATTGATGAAGTTTCGCGGGGGGCGGCAGCTGTGTTGGTGGCGTGAGGGGAAGGGGGACTTTAACTGGAGTCAGCAATCAACAATGTGAATGAGTTGCCGGCAGGTGCGTCACGGAAACACGCGGAACACGGTAAACTTTGACTCGAGTTGATTAAGTTGCTTTTTAATGAAGTTCAAAGTGATTTCAGTTGCAATTAATGCCAAGGACCTGCGAAAAAGTATCTAAGCAAAGTGATTGATGCTCAAGAAGCAGCGAAGCAACTTGTTGGGCGACTCTTTAGTTAATCACAATGACATGGACAAGGGGTGAAGGCGTAAAGAAAGTAAGGGCGAAAGATTCCCTTAAATTGCTTATTAAATAACTTGAAAAGTTTACGAGTTAATTTGAGCAAAATATGCGGGCTATCACAAATCAAGCACAATTTTATTATTAAAGCTATAAAATAAGTTTACGTTTGTCTCTCAGTTTTATTGAATCAATACTATATTTGAACTTTACTCTAGTTGACGTCAATTAATATCCATTTTTTTTCCTTTTCAGGATTTCGTATGCCAAACTAATTATGGGTAAGCACAAATAATTGTTGACCTTTGCACGCTAATGAGTCTAGATTGAATCTAAGATAACTTACTTGATTTTGGCCAATTAAGATCAACTGACATTTACTAAACGAATAATTATTTTATCTAAGTACTACTTATTGAACTCCTTCTTTTGCTCAATTAATTATAGCATAATTTAGGGTTTACTCTAGGTGCTGACACTTTCCTTGCCACAGTCATCAGAAAATACAGTGGTTCAATAAAAATAAAATTCTTGACTTATTGAAATTATTTAGTAAAGGAATAATTATCTGACTTACTACTTACTCAAGTCCTTTTACTCAATAATTAATATTTACATATATAGAAAAGGCTGTAATTAATATTTACATATATAGAAAAGGCTGTAATGGAGGTGCTGACTCTTTCCTTGCCGCAGTCAGCACAGAATTCAGCGATTCAATAAAAAATTATAAATAAAAATAATTCAGCTATAAAAAAAAAAAATATATATATAATTATCTAACCTAACTTTATGTACTGTTTACTTCAACGCTATATTACAAGGCTAATGAGGCATATAATTAAGGTGCTGACTCTTTCCTTTCCTCAGTCATCATTAAATTCATGATCTTGGTTCTTAAGTAAAGGAATAATTAATTGACCTCTTACTCAATTCTTTTTAGTTAATAATTATTTATATTGTATTTTGGATGGGCAAATATTTTGACCCCCTAACTACCCAACTCCATATTTAGTATTTATGTAGTGAGTGCTATCATTGTGGTGCTGACTCTTTTCTTGCCACAGTAACCATAGAATTCCGTAATTAAAAAAAAAAATCAACTATTTGGGATCAATGGATCTTTAATAAGTCTTTTACTATTATTCGTCACATTCATTTGGAAATAAGTATGGAATTATTTAGTGCATCTTTGGCTCGTTGTCGAGCAGAGTTGTGGCCAAAATGAAATTGCCATCGACACGACGCACATAACCCTTGCTGGCTGCCTCGTACATGACGTAGGGAACGAGACGCTTCATCAGCTCCTCATGACAACAGAGACGCAACGACAACTTGCGCAGAATGTAAGCGTAGCAAAGAGGTTGTCTCTCATCTAGCAGAATGGACAACATGGTGGACAAGATCACCTGGTTCCAATACAAATGCGAAATGGTCTGCAACGGCGGCTGCTGTTGATAGAAGTGCTGTGGTTGTTGTTGTTGTTGTTGTGGCACTTGTAACACTTGTGGCTGCTCGTAAGCTGTCGGCGATGGTGTCTGCTGACGGAGCTTCGATGAGGAGAGAAAGCCTTGCTTCAACTGAGCTCCATCAGCTGTGGGGGCAACCACATAAGGCAGCGGCATGCTCTGATAGATGGGCACGGTCGGAGGCAGCGATTGAGGCAGCGATTGAGACAGCGATTGAGGCAGCGATTGAGGCAGCGATTGGGGCAGCGATTGAGGCAGCGATTGAGGCAGCGATTGAGGCAGCGATTGAGGTAGTGATTGAGGCATTGATTGAGGCAGCGATTGAGACACCGATTGCGGCAGCGATTGAGACACCGATTGCGGCAGTGATTGAGGCAGCGATTGGGGCAACTGTTGTCTTAATTGCTGTGGCAATTGTTGTTGCATAGGCAATAGTTGTGGCACTTGCTGTGGCATCGATTGAGACAATTGTTGAGGCAACTGTTGAGGCATCGATTGAGGCAATTGTTGAGGCAACTGCTGAGGTATTTGTTGAGTCATTTGTTGTGTTAACTGCTCTGGCAATGCTTGGGGCAACTGTTGAGCTATTTGTTGGGTTATGTGCTGTGGCAGCGCCTGATAGACTTGCGGCACTTGGTGATAGCTTGACGCAGACGTCGATGTCGACGAAGTCGGCAGAAAAACCTGCTGAGTTGCTTGCGATGTCAAATTCTGCTGCTCTTGCTCTTGATGCTGATAGACATTGGGCATTGAACACTGCTGCTGATAAGTTGGCAGGGAAATCGGTGCTGCCGTCTGTGGCTGTGGGGCTGCCACTTGCTGATAGACCACCTGTGGCTGTTGTTGTTGCTGCTGCTGCTGTTGTTGCTGCTGTTGTGGATAGAAGACTCCATCGCCAGATTGCTGTGGATAGTAAACGGTGCCAGTTGTCGATTGCTGTGCTGTTGCTGTTGTTAGTGTTGGATAGACATGCAAATAGACGCCATTCATAGCCGATTGCTGATCAACTGGCACCCAAAAGTATTGTGGTTGCGTTTGTGGCTGCATTGCAAGGGGTTGCTGCTGCTCTTGTTGCTGTGGTTGCTGCTGATCAAACGCCTCATCCTGATCCTTCCACGTTTCATCATAAGTGAACACATTGCCAGAGCGTGGCTCAAAAACTTTCGCTTCCGGATTGAGTGTGGAACATTTGACTTCCATATTGTCGTTGATATCTTTCACTTGTGTATTCTGTAGTTTTTTTTTTTTTATATAAAAATCTTAGCAAATTCTCCTGCAAAAATAATAATTTTTTGCGTTACTTGAATTTCGATTAGTGACTTTTTCTTGAAATGCTTAAAACTAAAACACAACTCAAAACTGTACCAAACACAAAAAAAAAAATGCAAACAATGAAAAAAAAACTACGATTTAAACGAGAGACAAAAACTTTTAGGATATCGAAGAAAATTTCTGAACGACTTACGAGACCAAAACTATGGACATGAAGTGAACAGACAAAGTCATTCGCTATTGCAAATTCTTTATTATATTTGGCAAAAATGAAATCCGAAATACTCTATAGAAAATTAGTAATCTTTCGACCTGACTACGAAAAATCTCACCGACCTGACAAAAATACAACAGAATTTCTCACCGCTTGACAAATTGACAACAAAAGCAATGCGGTCTTTTTGTCATTTATCGATAATAAACTAATTTCATTCCAGTTGTCAAACTGAGAAACTTTAAAGGTTATCAATGAATAATCGAAGATAGTAAATACTCATTTAGAGATGACACAATTGAATGAATTTTGTATTTCAATTCTGGAAAAAGAAATAGATTTCTCTGAAGCGGCTTTCACGATAAATATCATCAAATGCTGATGAAACAATTTTATTTCATCAATAACTAGATAACATTGAACATAAATAAGTAAATTATTTTTACCGAATATTTTAAAGTTTTTTTTTGTGGTTTGGTAAGCGTTATGTTGCCAAGAAATCCCCGACTTCTACAGGCTACAAATAATATATATCTTAATTTAATAGTGTATTTTTGGAATTAAGTATATTTTTCCTTTACTTCAATGCAAATCATTTTAATACCCGCTACCGATAGAGAAAAAAGGTTTTATAACATTGTATGTAACAAGCTAAGGAGCCATTCCCGATCCCATAAAGTGTATATATTCTTGGTCTGTCTCTCCTTCTGTCTGTCTGTCCCTCCGTTTAAACACCTAGATCTCAGAGACTATAATAGATAGAGCTATAATTCTTTTTCGACAGCATTTGTTATGTTCGAAAGCAGATCAAATTTGTTTCAAATTTTACCACGCCCACTGCCGCCCCCGCAAAGCCATAGAAATCAAATATCAATCGTTAATTTATAGTTAGAGCTGCAAACTTGTGAAAAACATGACCTTCGATATATTTTAGTACTTTTGCGGTGTATCATTTGGTATATATTAGGGCCGATCTTATTTACAGAGAAGAACACTCGACTTTCTTATTCTTTAACTATTTTAATTGCTTATTTTATGCCATATTTGGAAGCTAACATATTCTTTATATACTCATAGTTTTGTATATATATATTTTATAAGCCTGATTAATTTTTGGTATTTATTTTAGATGTCTTACACTAATGACTTTAAATTGAACTGAATTTACTTAGCTTTATCGATAGACTTTCTTATAATAAGCTTGACGACAACTTATTGAACTACAAAACTATGTACACAAACCACCCTTTGAATCTTCTTAAGCCACATAGGGTATACGTTTACATATTATGCTGTTGGCAGTGTGGTATAATTTGGCAAAGAGTGTTGCAAAGCACAGTTCGCTGTCATTTCGATAACAAATACCACAACAAGCACACGCAGCTGCTGTGTGGGCAACAACAATTGAATTGCTGGCCAAGTTTTGCGTCTGATGGTGACAGATGGCCAGAGAGAGCAAGAGAGAGAGAGAGCGGGAGCGAGAGAGAAAAGGAAAAGTCTGACATGACGACGTTTATCCACAACGCGACTAATTGGGAGCTGCAGCACAGCACAACAAAAAGGAGCAAGGAGCAAGGAGAGCAAGGTGCTGTCGCCACAGAGCATATAAATATCCATAAATGCTGAGCACCATAGAAGAAAAAGGAAACACTTTCCACACACATACACATTGCACCATAAAATGGCTAAAAACCTGCTGCAGAATTTTTGCGGTTGTATTTCTTTTTTAGCTTGGGAAATGGAGATGGAGAGAGAGGAAGAGAGAGAGAGAGAGAGAGCTCTGACAATTATTTACACTCAAAAGTTTTGCCAAGTTGCCAGTTGCACATTGCACGTTGCACGTTGGCACAAATGAAGTTGTTGCTGTGGCAAGCAGCCGGCAAGCAATGTGCACCTGGGCAAGGACAAAGCTATGCTCCTTGTTGCAAGTTGTCGTAGTTGTCTGCCTGGCAGCAAGTTATGTTATGGGTTGCGGCTCTCTGCCTAGCGACAATTGCAAAAATTATGCAAGTGCAACCATTCTTCGCCTCCCTCCACCCTCCTCCCTCTCTCTTTCTTCTAGCCATGCTGTTGTCCTTGCGCACAATTAAGCAGGCACAAAAGCTTTACAAAATGCTCAAGCTCACAGACACGCACGCTGAAGTAAAGAAGTTGCCACTCATGTGCATATCCTGGCCAGGATATGTTAGGCTAGCCTCCGCCTCCGTCTCCGTCTCCATCTCCGCTCTCTTCGATCCGCTTCCCGCTCGAAGTTCATTGCCGAAAGTTCTGCACGCTTGTGCACAGAAAGTAGTAGAAAGGATTCGGTTGAACAATCACACAGACAGACAGAAAGACAGGCGGACAAATGGACGAACTTGCCACATGTGGTCCAACAAGGATGTTGCAAATTACAGCTCATAGCATGATTTACTTAATTGCAAACCCCATTTTCGGATTGCAATAAAAAAGCGAGTATGAAATATGTAGTCGATATTATTGTATATTAAAATATATCATAAACTATATTTAGTATTGTATATTGATATACTACTACATTAGAAATATACCACAGATATACCATGAAAATAGTAAAATATACCAAAAACTATATTTAGTATATCGATACTACTACATTTAAAATATACAAATAATATACTAAAATATATCAAAAGCTATATTTAGTATATCGATACTACTACATTCAAATTATACCAGCTATTATTATATGCCCAATTAATATATCAATTATATACTAAAATATATCAAAAGCTGTATTTAGTGTATTAGTATACTACTACATTAAAATATACCACATTGCTGGACAAAATAAAACAACTTATGAGATCTGTATTTAATTTGCATTTTGCAAATTACAGCAAATTACAAAAGGAAAATTAAGCTACAGTCGGTATTATTATATGTCGAATTAATATACCAACAACATACTTAAATATACCGAATATCGATATTCTCCTAAATTCAGAGTATAAAACATACCAGATTAAAATAATTTCTCAAACATTCTTGGCACGATTTACTTAATTGCGAACTCTATTTTCAGATTGAAGAAAAAAAAACAAGTAAAAAAGCTACAGTCTGCCTTTTTTTTGTGCCAAAACAATATACCAAAACATAGCAGAATACCAAAATCTATAATGTAATCTATTTTTTATATATGCTATCCCTGTTGTGTTTTTAAGCTACTTTAAATATATTGTACAGATTCAAAATAAAGAAATAAAAAAACCTACATTAAATATATCGACATATTACATTTAAAACATACCATAAAGTGCAAAATATACCGAATTGTTTGTCAAAATGATATCCATTTTGTAAATTCCAGCTCTTAGCTTGATTTACTGAATGGCAAATTTCGGATTGTAATAAAAAGTGCTTTAGTAGGTATTACTGTATATGAAATTAATATACCAACAAAATACCAAAATACACCAAGAACTATATTTGGTATATCGATATACAAAATATACCAGATTGTTTGTTAATTATTAAACAATTTTTAAAATTTGTATGTGATCACAATCAAATATGGATATCTTTCCAAAGAAAAAAACTGAAGCTAGAGTTCTACACGCGACTTTTCTATATTATATTTTACATTTTTCTGGGCATCGCCAATTACTGATTGTGCTTTTGATTTAATGGCGTCGCATCTCCACCGCCATCACGTCCACTTTTGCTGGCAAATTCGTGAGCCACTTGCCTGAGATCACGTTGCTCCTTGTGACGCATATCGTAGTCCTTGAGACGCTCCGGCGACATGAACTTCAGCAGGCGATAACGCGTGCTCGGTCGATGGCGATTGGCGGCGATGCAAATGCGACGCGACAGCTCGTGACCGAAGCAGGTGCGACGCTGCTGTCCATCGCCATCGGCAATATACGAACGTAATGCTAATCCTAATCGAAATCGAAATCAAGTATATATAAATACACATTAGTTGTAGTTATTGTTGTACAGCAAACTTACCAACTATAAAGACCTTGGCCACCTCTTTGAATGTCGGCTGATCCTTGAGCATTATCACTAAGATTTTGGTAAAATTGTGATGTGTTCTTTTTGCTATGTTAATTGATCAATACTTTGTTATATTATTTATGCCTTTTGGCTACAATTTTGAATGTACAATTTCGTTTCACAAATTGAGAATTGAACTGTGTTTAAAATGAACAATCGATTTTGTTCTAACTCGAAACGTATTTGCTGACTGGCTTTATTGTGCATATTTAGCGAAAGTATAGTTCGTTGCCTGCTACGAAATACGCAACATAAACATATTCAATTGTTTTTCCATTTTCAATGTTTCAAATGTTCGCTCTCTCTCTCTCTCTCTCGTTTACCGCATTTTCCCCGAGCCAAATCAAATTTACAAAATTGTCCACGCACACAGCGGAATTGAAGTAAATTTGCACAATCCACACCAAAATCTCTTTTATTTTTCTATTTTACATTTTTTGTCGTTTCAATTGTGTGGCATGTCGTGTGTGTGTGTATCTGTGTGTTCGTTGCAGGTGGGGCAAGTTCATTTGCAATACTGTGTAAATTCATGAGCACGCCTCACCATCATGATGATGATGATGATGATTATGACAACATGTGTGCTGCATATTTGTTACATATAGTATGTATGTATGTATAGTAGTACTATAAAACTACAAACTCTTTGCAGTGGTGCTCGCTATCTGTTGTCTGTGCGGGTTGGTTGAGTTCAGCTTCGATTCTCGGATAGGGGTTTGGCATTGGCACTTGTGTTTTGCCTATGCGTGCTTTGCGTTGATATGCGAAACTGTTATAAAAATTGTTATACTGTTATACAACATACAGATTGTCCATATGTGTGTGTTTGCACTTCTCTTTTATGCTGGAAGTAAAGCGGAGTGCCTCACATACTGTTGTAATCAACTGTTATACTGTTATACATTATAATAGTTTAATGTTTGCACAGGTTTGCATTTGTTATGCAGATATTAAAAGAGATTGCTGCACGATTGTGAAACTGTTATACAAATTGTTATACGGATATACAACATACGTGTAGATTGTTTGTCCTTTATTTTTTCAGGAAGTGAAACGGAGCGCCTCACATAATGTGTTAAAATCAACTGTTATACTGTTATACACTATAAAAGTTAAATGTGTGCACAGACTGGCATTGCTTTACTTTGCAGTTAGTAAAGCAGATTGGCGCACATACTGTTGTAATCAACTGTTATACAATTTATAACCTAAAATTGTTTGTATAAACTAAAGATACGTATTCAAACAAAACTGCTATACTGTTTAGATTTATACTGTTTATATTATAGTTAATATAAACTGAAATTTTGCGTATTACGTAAATACTTGAACTTAACCTAAACTGTTATACTACATTTCAAAACTGTTATACTCTGTTGAAAAACAGTTGTTTATTAAATTTTTTCTATTTAATAAAGTGCACACAGATTGTAGAGCAACGTAGCATCGTTGTTCTCGTTCCCCGTATATTCCCTTCTTATTTTTTTGTTCTCAAACATTTGCAAATTATTGCTGTTGCTATAGTCAACCAGCAGCTGAGGGTAGCGAGCATCAGCTCGCCATCACCAGCGTCACTAGACACTCACAATGTGGAGAAGGAGAAGAAGCCGTTCACTTCGTTATATGCAATTACCCACCCACATGCAGTGATTGTCCACTTTGGCATACTCGAACATTAATATCAACACCCACTTTGCGAAATGCCTGAAATGTCCATTGAACCGCAGCCCACAGAACCGCCCAATAAACAGGCAGTAAAGCCTGGAACCCTGAAGCCCAAACCCTAGAGCAATAGATAGATAGAGAGAGCGAGAGAGAGAGCGAGACAGCTTCACAATGTTGCTATCTATCGGTTAGGAGGAGCTGAACTGGCCTTTCCAGCTTTTATGCTTCGGTCATATGCATGGCATGCAAATCGATTGATGTTGATTAGCATAAATTGTCTGGACCGCATTGTGCAATGAATAATTTTGGTTGTGCCGACACATGTGCACCTCCCCCTCTCCTCTGCTCTGCTCTCTGCGCTCTATCTCTAATCCAGTGTATCCCTTTCCCTCTACTGTAGCTTGCATTGTGTATGCTACTTTCTGGCATAATGCAATTTTGTTTTGCTTAATTTGATAGGCGCTGTCAGTGGCCAGTTGAAAGTTGCCTCGTTGCTCGTTGCCGCCCTTTGCCTTCACCCGATTGCCATTTGCTGCGTTGACACTTTGACAGTGCTCCCGTTACAGACATGACAGGCCGCTCTCCCTAGGCATAGACAAGTGTGGAGGTACTAAGGAGAGAAAGCGGCACGATATGCGTACAATTCACCCAAAGCATCAAATGTTGCAAAAATACATTGGATTTTTGATTGCTAAAATATAGACTTGAGAAATTACTCGAAGTTGCCAAGCGAATTTATTTACTTTGAAACACTAGGTATGCTGTATAACAGTTGTTATACAATTCAAAACTGTTATACATGTGTTAGGAAAACTATGTCAAAAAAATATAGCAAAAACTATATTTAGTAGATCGCCTAACATTATACTAACTTCAGGCTGAAGTGATAAAAAATTTTTTATTTTAAGTTTAATACTGTGGTAATTAAAAATAAAATACTATATTTTTCTAAACCAGCTAATCAAACTAAAAATTTAAATTCAAATTATAAAGTTATCTGAGTTTTTTCTTTGAAAATTTTTTGAATGAAAAAAAAAAAATAAATAAATAAGTGTCATATCTTTTATTCGTATTGAATTGACTGTTATACAGGCAAATCTAAATATTATTTGGATAACTTTACTAACTGTTATACACGTGAAGTTATGCAAGCAAAACTAAATATTATTTGAATAACTTTATTAACTGTTATACAAGTTAAATTATACACACAAAACTAAATATTATTCGAATGACTTTGCTAACTGTTATACAAGGCAAGTAATACATGTACTTGTAAATATTATTTCGATAACTTTACTAACTGTAATACAAGTCAAGTTATACAGACAAATCTAAATACTATTTGGATAACTGTTATACAAGACAATAGACTGCACTACATAATTTTACTGTTATGCATACTCCTCAACAAGATTATTTACATTTAAACACATTTTATGTGCTTGTACTTTGCATATTTGGCATTAATGAAATTGTTATACAAACTGTAATACGACGCCCACACTCGACAAGATAACGAGCCATGTGGCGCACAAGTTTCGTTTGTGGCAACTTTAAGCAGCAAAACTTTTCATATAACATGCGAATTTCTGTACGCAAACACACACACACAGACACATAGAAGAGAGCAACTAAACATCAATAATACTCACGCCCCACGGCGAAATCTTATCAAACTGACATCATTTTCATTATGTTTTGCACTTGCACAGCTTAGACTAATGTATGCCAGTGGCTGTGAGGCGATGTTTTTCTCTTTTGCTTTGCCCCCCCGATGTGCCGTCATATTATAGGCAATACAGTACAAAATGAAATCTGTTTCGAGAGGCACGCGATACGCATTACACACATATGTGGCCGACACTCTAATCTGGCCGCCAATAACTGCAAATTAGATTAGTAACGCATATAGTCAGGGTGTCTGACCATTTCCCTCTATTCTTTCTCTACTTATTCGTGGTGCACGCAACTTTTTGTTGTTGCGTGCTGTCCATTGATAAATCTGAAGGAGCAATAACAAAAACAAAAACAACTACAACTACAACAAATCGACACTCCAAGTGCAATCCCTGGATAGCTATAGCTTGGGAGTCCATTCACATTGTACGGCTGCTGGGATGAAACTACGATATACATTCCAACATAACATAAAAATTATAGAAAGTTTTTCGCTTTGAGCTCGTATTATTATTTTTGTGCTGCAGCTTCACTTTCAACTCGTAAAACTGCGACCCAGAGGCGTCGTCAATTGTGGTTACTCAAAGGGCTCGAGATTGCTGAGTACTGTGGAAGACTTATTTATTTATTTAAAAAGGTTAACTATAATTGAAATTAAAACTAACACTATTGATTAAGCAATGGCTGCAAGGTCTTCAGCTTGTGAAAGACTTAAATTGTTTAATTTAAATAAAACGAATTAAAAAGTTTGAAAACAACATTTTTTTTTGGAGTTGATAGTTTCTGAAAATAAGAATTAGTAATATAAATATTCATTCATTAATTTTAGTTTTGGAATTTATATTGAAACATGTTTTCAAGAAATGGAATATTCGATTTTCTTAGAATATATTGATCTTTAAACATATTAAGTCAATACAATCTTATGTAAATAAGTTGTTGCTGAATTTTCATTACTTATTCATAACATTTCATACTCAAATTGATATTTTATGATTTAAATTTGTACGATTCAATGTTTTCTTCGACAACAATTTGCCACACTCACAGCTACAGTGGAGTATACTCGACTGTAAGATACCCGCAGTGCGATATTCATTTTAAATATACCAAATTAGTGTAGCTCAAAACTACTAGAAATATACCAAAGGCTATTTGAGGTATATTTTCGCAATGCGGTGTCAATTTTAAAATATATCAAATTAATATACATATATCAAAAATACTCAAAATATAACAAAGGCTATTTTAGGTATATTGATAGAACACTACATTCAGAATATACCATAAAGCGTATATACCAAATAGTTAGACAAAGCAAAAAAGACACATATGTATTTGGCCATACTAAAGTTTGTCTTTACTAACTTTCACAATTTTTATCTTCTGCCTGTTACATAAAATTCCTGGAGGTACAAAGCTACAACAAGGAAGAAATATAACAATGTGATCAGATTTTATTTATGGTTTATCTCTTTGGGATATTGAAAACTAAGACATAATGCTTAATATTTTCTTTCACAACAGTTTCTTCTTCATTTGTGGTAAATCTTGTTGGGATATTGAAAACTAATGCATTTCCATTCTTTAAAGAGCAAAGTATTGCTTAAATGTGAAATAGTTAATTGCTTAAGAAAATAAAGAATATAAATGTTGAATAGAACTAGCGACGCTTTCAAATACAAACAAAAGCAATGAATTTCTTTTATTTGGTCCCTTTGAAAGCGACGCCACTGTGGGGCAATTTGGACGTCAGAAATTGCGACGCTTCGGCGATGGGGCATTAAAAGGCTGATGTCAGCGTCGCCAACGTCAAAGCGACGCCATTGTATGCGAGTGTGTGTGTGTGTGCCACGCCCCCGCCTCCGTGGTGAACAAAGGCGGAGGCCATACGCCAGTTATTGACCAGGAGGAACGGCGCTACGACTCCGGCACTTATACGCTTCAATGGCAGTCAGAGACGGAGACGAAAACGGAGTCAGAGACGGAATCGGAGTAGGAAGTGGGAATGGGACACGTTTGCCGAGCTAAACGTAAAATAAATTATATTTCTTGCGTTACATCATGGCCAAGATGCTCGATGCTTCTTGCCTGATTGCATGCCATAATTCTTGGCTTACAAAGCTGAGCGGAAGACGGGTGACGGACGACGAACGGCGGTGGCTAAAATCCCATAAAAGTTTTGCTTTAATCGCGAACGGTCGACGGTCGACGTGTGGGACATTTAGAGTTGGCAGTTGGAGAGAGAGAGAGAGGGGCGAAAGCCTTTGAGCTGGTTTTAATTGTTACTAGACACATTTGGAGCTTAGCCTAATCACTTGCGCCAGATTAGGCAAACTTGCTGCTGCTGCTGATGCTCTTAAGGGGAGCAACTGTGACGGAGAGGGAGTCAAGTGCTGAAATGTGTTGGCCTGGCCAACAGTGTCAGTCATAATTAAACATAGACGAGAGCAACGGAACGCAACGCAACCGAACGCAATGCGCTCAGCCAAATAATATCAGGCAAATGGAAATGAAAATGGAAAATGGAATGGAAATGAAACAAAAGTTTTTGGCCCTGTCAACAAGCTGAAGCTGAAGCGCGAAAAGTTGCTAATCAACTTGGACAGCTGCACAGCACAGCACAGCACAGCACAGTAAATGGGAGTGCTGCTGCTTGTTGCCAGGGGCACCAAAACCGTTTGTCCAGATGTCCACCTCACAAAAAAAAAAAAGAAAACAGTGGACACTGCTAGCAATATCGCTAATTAAAATCTAAACGGGCAAGGCGCTTAAGCTCAAAGCGATAGGAAATATCCTGTATTTAGTGTTTACTAATTCAATATTTAGTGTTTAGTATTTCAATATTTCACCATTTAGTATTTAATATGTCAGCATTAAGTATTTAATATTTTAATATTTCAGTTTTATGTATAAAGTAATTCAGTATTTTATTATTTAGTATTTCAGTATTTAGTGATTCTTATTTCTGAACTCCAGCATTTAGTATTTTTATTTTGAATGTAGTTTTTCAGTATTTAAGTCTTTCAGTATTTAGTAATCATTATTTAGTATTTTAGTATTTAGTGATTAATATTTCTGAATGTCAGTATTTAGTATTTTTATTTTGAATTTAGTTTTTCAGTATTTAAGTCTTTCAGTATTTAGTAACTATTATTAAGTATTGAATATTTAGTATTTCGTTTTTTAGTATTTCAGTATTTAAGTGTTTAGTATTTCAGTATTTAGTGATGAACCTTTTGTATTTCAGTATTTTGTATTTCAGTTTTTAGTATTTCAATATTTCACCATTTAGTATTTAATATGTCAGCATTAAGTATTTAATATATCAATATTTCAGTATTTTGTATAAATAATTTAGTATTATTTTATTTAGTATTTTAGTATTTAGTGATTAATATTTCTGAATTTACGTATTTAGTATTTCTATTTTGTATTTAGTATTTCAGTATTTAAGTCTTTCAATATTTAGTAATTATTATTTAGTATTTAGTATTGAATATTTAGTATTTAGTTTTTCAGTATTTCAGTCTTTCAGTAATTTAAGTGTTTAGTATTTCTGTATTTTAGTATTTAATGTTTCAGTATTTAGTATTTTAATACTTCAGTATTTAACATTTAGTGATTAATATTTTTGTATTTTAGTATTTAGTATTTCAGTATTTCAGTGTTTCAGTGTTTAGTATTTCAGTATTTCAATATTTCAGTATTTAGTATCTTAGTATCTTAGTATCTTAGCATCTTAATATCTTAATGTCTTAGTATATTAGTATTCTAGTATCTTAGTATATTAATATTTCAGTATTTAGTATTTATTGATCATGTCCTTCATATTGCAATTTCCAGGGTATCACAAAGCTATCAATAAGCTTCAATTTGCAAATTTGAAAAAATATATGTATATACATATATCAATTAAAAGTTAGTCAAAGTGCCCACTGTGCGACAGTTGGTCGACAGTTTGGATTTGTATTGTATCTCAGATACAATTAGCGACGGGACAATAGGAGAGAAAGAGATTACGAGGGGGTGGAGAGAGAGAGAGGGGGAGGAAAGTTAGCAGTGCGTCTCTTATGACCCTACAATTATGGGGGGTGCAGTTGCAGCAGCAGCAGTTATGCAACTCAATTTGATATGCTATAGCTGTATCTGTATCTGTATCTGTTAGATAAATGCGCTGGCACTCAAACTGATTTCAATCAGACTGCGGCTGTGGTTATTGTGTTATGGCGTCGTCCGTTCAAAACTCACTGCTATCGAAATTTCCGTGTGACACGTGCCAGACACAACAACAACAAGCAACAAGACCATAACAACAATGACGAGGCAGCGTTCCCCAAACATTGAGAGATCTTTCTCTCTCTTTCATATATCTATGTAGCTGTATCTGTATCTGCATCTGTAGCTGTCGCGCCCTCGCATCACTTTATGCAAATTTTGCGAGTCTGAGATTCTTTGTCGAGTCGTTGAGTCGTTGCCCGCATTTGTAGTCGTAGTTTATTACCCAAACAGCCCCCAAAACAATTTACCCTCTGCTCTTGCAACGCGACTTTAACTACCAATCGATATCATTCCTGCCTCTGTCACAGTCCTGACCATTTAACTGTCTCTCCGTCTGTCTGTATGTCTGTCTGTCTGTCCGTCTGTTGGTCTGTTGTGGCTTGCCAAACGAAATGGAAACCGCATTGTTGCCTTTGCTTTCGTTCTGCTGGAAATGCCAGCAGTCACTTCAAGTGTCTCAGTGACAGCTTCAAAATAATCCCGAATTTCAACAGTGAGCACACAATTTTACTGCAAAATCCTCGAATGTCATAATTCAAACTGAACAACTTTATTTACTTGCCGCCGTAAATGACTTTCACTTTAAAGTGAAAGATTTTAGGAATATTTACAACGCTTTGCATACTTAATTTAGTATTCTATCTATAACTTTAAAGTGAATAGTTTTTGTTTACTTATATTTCGAAGTTTTTAGGAATATTTACAACGCTTTGCATACTTTATTTAGTACTTTATATCTTTAAAGTGTATACTTAGCTTTAAAAGATTTAAGGAATATATTTGTACTCCATTTGATCTAGTATTCTATAAAGTCGAGCTGTCATATAGCAATGCCTCATTTTCATTTTCAATTCGGCTAACAAACTATCTAACTTCGATCTCTGACTCTTGGTGTCCTGCTTTTGGGGGCTCCTCTAAGATGCGACAGAATAATCCAAATCAGGCGCCAAGGCGTAAACTTATTCCCCATCTATTCACCAACATACTGAATGTGATTGCCGAATCGGATCGGCCTTTGACCCAGCATGAGATCGTCGAGGCCGTTTCCGAGCGTCTGGAGCGCTCTGATGAGGAGCTAAAACGCCAGATAACTGTCAATCTGCACGATGCCATCATCTATGGCTATCTGAAAGTACGCAATTATCGCTACTCAATCGTCCCGAGTCATTCGGAGCCAAATGAGCAGCGTGAGCCGCAAGAGCAAGGAAGCTCAACGCATCAAAATGTGGACAGTTGGCAGGAGAAAACCATTTGACATCGACGACAGAGCGAAATTTCTAGTAGCAAACTAAATAAATAGGCAACAAAAAAAATCTTGAAAAAGCTGTTTTAAATCGAACTTTTATTTATACCCGCTACCCATAGTAGAAGGTAGTATTATAACTTTGGATGATATATTTTGTATTCTACTTTGAATATATATATATATATATATATATATATATAAGGTCTTTTTACTATTATTTTTTACTATTTGATGTAGTATTTAATGTAGTACTATATCGATTTATCAAATATAACCTTCGGTATATTTTCATATTTTTTCGGTACATTATTTCGTATATTTTGCACTTTATGAGACATTTTGCATGGTTATCGGCACATTTTAGTAGTTTTTCAGTATATTAATTTGTATTTTTTGAATGAAGTATTACATCGATATATCAAATACGTCCCTCGGTATATTTTAACATTTTTCGGTATGTAATTTGGTATATTTTGTACTTTATGACATATTATATTAATCTGTCTAATATGATATTCGGTATATTTTAGTATTTTTGGTATATTATTTGGTATATTTTACACTCTATATCATATTTTGATAGTATTACTATATCGATTCATAAAATTTGGCCTTCGACACATTTCAGTATTTTTGCGGTATATTATTTAGTATATTTTATATGAAGTTCTATATAGATATATATTAAATACAACCCTTGATGTATTCTCGGTATAATTTTTGGTATACTTTTTGCTCTATGGTATATTTTGAATGTGGTACTATATCAATTCAGTATATTTAACCTTTGGTATATTATGCGGTATATTGTGTGTCCTATGGTATATTTTGAATGAAATAGAATATGATATAATATATATTTGTTCGGTATATTATTAGGTAAAGTCTCAGAACATGGTCTTATTGACTATAGCTTTCTTACTTGTTTAATTGATTAACTTAGATCGTTGGCAAAATACAAATAAAAGACAGCGTCAATTACAAGTTGCATCGAACTACAATTTTTTATTTTACACGATGGGTTTGCCACAATTGGAATGTCTTTAAAAATAATAACTTAAATTTCAGAGCAATACTCTAAACGTCTCTCGGCGGCGGCAGCGCAGCTGTCTTCTATATATGATAGTCATATTGTATGTTAAGTAGTGTGGTATATCATACGTGGAGTGATTTCGTCTATATAAATATATATGTATGTTCCATTCGTTGGACTCATCGATCTCTAAGGGGAGGGGGCAGACAAGAGATTGAAACGCACGTGAAAAAAAAATATGTCAACAAGTATTGAACTTCTTCAGAGTCAGCAGAGTGAGATTTGAGAGAGTGAGAGCAAAAGTGAGCAACTAAGAAGCAACATAGCAGCTTAGTTGTCTCTGATCTGCTCTCTGCACACTCTTCGTCATCGTCATCGTCATCGTCTAGCGTATGCGCCATGAGAGCGGCTCCTTTTCGAGCTCCTTGGCCCGCTTGGCCGCCTCCTGGTTGCGTTTCATGATCTCCTTTTGCTCCTGCTCCGAGAGTAGCGTATAATAGTTGCCATCCTTGCGCAAATATCCATTGACAACGGCGCCGTGCAACGTGTGCGGAATGTGACGCTTCAGTTCCACCGGCAAACGTTGCAAGCGATTCGATAGCATGCCAATTATTTCGGGATAGCTAACCGAACGATTCAGTTCACGCATCAGTTTCAAAACCGTTTGAAATAGATCCGGCAACTGTTGACGACGTCCGCTCTGACGTTCGGTCAGATTACGCGAATTATGCTGCGATGGCAATTGTGGTTGCGATTGACTTGGCATGATCTGTGGATGCTGCTGTTGATGATGTTGCTCTTGCTGCTGCTGATGTTGATGATGTTGCTGATGTTGCTGTTGATAGGTCACACGTCTAGAGGATAGACCAAGAGCTGTATTTGTGGCAGCTCTGGCGCTAGCTGGCGTAAAACTTGGCGCTCGTACATTCAATTGATGCGATCGTGTCGATGGCATATCGAAATTTCCTGCTGCCGACGACCAAATGTTGCTGCTGGCCAACTGTTGTGGTTGCTGCTGCTGTTGTTGATCCTCTGGCTGCTGTTGCTGTAGACTCCAGCTGGACCAGGAGCGCATATTGTTCACACTCAAATTGCCATGGCTTGGATAATCGGCAAAGTGTCGGCAAAATATCGACATGTTGTTGCCATTGCCATCATTGTGGTCGCCATGTCCAAAGCCCAGCCCATGGTGCGTATGAGTGTTGTGCTGCTGCTGCTGCTGCTGCTGTTGTTGATTGCTGTGACGATTGCCAGCATTGCGAGTAATGTTGCGTTCCATATGCCCTGACGCCATGTGCATGACGCCGTTGGCTTTGCGGCCGTATTGAGCTTTCTTAACAGATGTTGCTTTGCTTTTTTGTTGCTCTCGATGTTGTTGCTGCTTCACTGAACACGTCTTATGTTGCGTCTGCTGCTGGGCCGTAATACCTGAATTTAAAAACGATTTATCCATTGATTTTGATACCTTCGTCAGTTTACTTTCTACTCTAGTTTTACAATTTGTATTTTTGGTTTTGGTCTTATTTTGTTTATGTTTTTTTTTTTTTTGGTTATGTGCGCAAGAATTGTAAACTCAATTTTGTTTAGTTATTAATTTGATATAAATCTTTTTCTTTTTGTTGTGTTCAGTGTGTGTTTTTTTGCATGTGTTAGCCAAAATGTACAAATTTTGTGTTGTCTGGTCTGTTGTCAAGTGTAGCTAGTCTGAGTTGCTGACTGAATAACAATTGCTTCACTCACCTCGATCACTTATTCGACAATATGCAGCTGACTTACTAGATTCAAACAATTCTTTTATCTCCTCTTCCGCTCTCTCTCTCTCTCTCTCTCTATCTTCAGCAGCCTTCTCTTTCGATTACGCTTCTTGTGAGAAGCAGAAAGCTGTTCATCTGTCCTGATTAATCGATCTATGTGTATTTAGCTGTGGATAGTGAAACGTATAAAAATATCAGTAATAACATTGAATTCGAATATATTCTATCTTCTACCAATGAAAATGTTCTTTTTTAAGCCTTCAATGTTAAAATATACTCAATATATACCGATAATATACTAGAAATATACCAAAACCATATCTAATATACCAACAAAATACTAGAATTATATTAAAAAATATATCTGATATATGCTTATAATATACTAGAAATATGCCGAATCTATATCTAATATATACCCACAAAATATTGTCAAAATCTATTCAATATATACTGATAAAATTCTAGAAATATACCAAAACACTTAAGTGCTAAAACGTCATACTACTTTAAGCTAATTATACCATTAAGAATAGAGAAAATATACTCAATATATACCAACAAAATACTATAATTATATTAATATATCTAACATATCGGAAAAATACTAGAATTATACCAAAAATATACCTAATATACAAACAAAATACTAGAAATATGCTAAATCTATATATAATATACCAAAATACCAGAATGATATCAAAAATATATTTAATATATACTAGACAAGTACGAGAAATATGCCAAAATTATATCTAACATATACCACCAATATACTATAAATATACCGAAATTGAAAAGCGTGAAGACAGTATTATTGACAAAATATATCGAATATATAAAATTTTATATATATACCGAAATACTTATTTGGTATAACGACATACTACTTCAAGGTAAAAATATCATAGAGAACAAAATAAACTAGATTGTTAAACTTGAAAGACTTTCACCACTACTTAAATCAATATATACCAACAAAATACTATAAATATACCAAAACTGAATAGTTCGAAAGTGATATTATTGTAAATCGAATATATACCAACAAAATGAAAAATCCACAAAAATTTCGACATACTACAGCACGCTAAATATACCATAAAGAACAAAAGACTCCAGATTGTTGCATAATTCGATGTATCAGATACAAAATTGGCAATTTAAGAAGGCAAGAAGAATTCATGCTTGGAACCCTTCTTACCCGTTTTTTTAATTCGATGATAACCCCAACAATAAATCTGTTTATATTACTAACCAGTGTGACCGCAGGCACATTGAAACCCAAAATTCATTTATGAAACAATAATGCTCCACAACATTATGCTCTAAATAAATAAAAAGCGACGTCAGAACAGAGGGGAACAGAGCCCCAAAGCTGTTCGTGATTCGTGATGAGGTGCGAACCAAATCATTGAAATTGAAATTGCGTGACTTATGAGTGTGCTGTAAGTGCCCCGAGGGTTAAAGGCAACACAACGAATACTTACGAAGGGTTGCCACCCCATGCGTATGCGAGGGTTGCCTCGCAATACTTACTGTTCTTTTTAGTTTTTCGTTTTCGTTTTTATTTTAGTTTTGAGTATACTCTTCTATGGTCTTTTTGTTTTCTGTACCGCCGAAATCAAGCGTTGTGCTCTACATAAATCTTTATGAAATATCACTTTTGTCTGCAAACCAAATCAAACAAAACTAAACAATTTTATAAGAAATTCGTTGAATTCTGTTTACTTCGACACAACTCGAAATGACAGAAGACATCTAGAGCAAGGCCATACAAATTGTAAAGCCCTTATTAAATTCAACTATCGTTGAAATTAAAAAAAAAAATATCACATCTTTGATTTTTAGCATAGTTCATTTGGCATAGTTGTAAAATTCCAATAGAATTTTAAAGCCACCTTCAGACCAGCACATTTTGCGAGATGGAAATAGAGTTTAGCATTAATAGCTTTTTGCTCTCACAGCATTTGATTATATTTACCCATTTTCAAAAGAAAGACAAGAAGCTCCCTTTCAGTCGACATTAACAATATTTGCAGCTTGATCAAACTTTAAATTCCATAACCTTTTGTCCTTACACAATGTGGTTGGTCACACTACGCCACAGAAAAGCACTAAAAAATACCATATGAAATAAACGTATATAAGCACATATAGATTCGCTTTTTCTTATTATAAATCACGACTACAATTTGGGATTTTAAATTACAAGTTCGAAATGAAATATATATTATACGCCAACGATTATAATCTATATTGGAAATTTAGTTTCGAAATTTTCATTTTCTGGAATCATAAAGCGACAGAACTCAAGTGATGGATATAAATACTATATTCACAATTATGAAATGATGCTTTTTTGCTTTATGAGATTATTGTAAATTGTGTCTTTTTGGGTCTGACAAATATTGTCATTTTTCTCCACTTATATCTTTGTAACCTTGATCTACCTAAGGCAAGCTTAGGTTGTTCAATTTGTCGCACGTTACTTAAAAAGAGAAAAAGAAAGAGAGATCGTAAAAGCAGCTGCAATCAAAATGAGAAAACAGCCAGAGGGACATTTAAGAGATACAATGCGAGATGCACATGAAGTTGTAGATACTATGGAAGATATATGTATCTACATATATAGACTGAGGCAAGCGTTAACTTAAGTTGCAAGTGCAGTGACTTCCCTTGTGCAGCATGTGTGTGTGTGCGTGTTTGTGTGCGTATCCTTAGAGTCCTTAAATAGCAGTTGGCGCGCGACAATCGCCCCTCAATCCCAATCTCATTCTCAATCTCAATGTCTCCCTCTCAAATGACGCCAATAATAGCAAGACACTGAGGGAGTAGAAACCGAATGCTGCAAGTTATGCTGCAACGTGTTGTGCGTGTGGCACGTTCGGGTATTTGTGTGTGCATTAAGTGGATTTGCGGCTGGCGCCCAAAGCTGACACCAAATCAAACACAGAGAACACACTGAGAACTAACTGACCGCCTGCTACGATAAATTCTACACCCCAGAGTGCGAGATGCGAAATGCGAAATGCAAAAGGAAGGAAACGAGCAGATGAGGTCGTCTTAACTAGTCACCAAAGCAGGCAGCAAACCACAGGCTTGAGGCTCTCAAATGTGGCACAAACATATGCAGCACAACCAAAGACACAGTTAATGTCAGTTACAAGTCGTAGTCTTCGTATTCAACTTGTATTTCAATTAGTTCATTTAGTTGCCAGCCCAACAAATTCCAGCAACAACTATCAACTGCCTTTGGCATTCGCATTAGCCTTTGCTTCTGCCGCCTGCCTATCAATAGCTTAAGTTATTAACCATGGATTGCATTAATTATTGCAAATTTATGTGAATATGACAGAGCAGAAATTGTACAATACAAAAATACTTGCTTACATTCGGTATTAAAATGTAATACTGAAAACATGTTTTAATATCCCTTACCTGTAGGTTGGGATGGTATGATTATAATATTGTTATAATTATTATATTATAAAACTATTAGTTTTCTGCCAATCTGTCTGTTCATATGACTATCTACAAGCGTTACAGCAAAAGTTATGTTAACAGCAATTGTTATATTAATATACCGAATATAAATTTCGGTAGGGTTCGGTATAATCCAGTATATTTTACTATTTTTCAGTATTTTTTGGGTATACTATTTTTGTAGCTAAAATTTAGTTGAGCTATAGTTTTATCAATATTTCTATTATTATATTTCTGTTGCAACTTAAATTCAGCTAAGCTATAGTTTTTGAGAGCAATTTAGTATATTTTAGTATATTTATGCATGTTTCAGTTTTTTGGGTATTCGATTATGTTGTAGCTTAAATTTAGTAGAGATATAATTTTTGACACCAAATCTTATATCAGTGTATTTTAGTATATTTTTGGTATATTATTAGAAAATGTTAGGACTTAAAATCTGTAGAGCTATTTTTATCAATAATACAATATTTCTTATAAACATATCAGTATTTTTATACCCGCTACCCGTAGGGTAGAAGGGTATTATAACTTTGTGCCGGCAGGAAATGTATGTAAAAGGCTGAAGGAAGCATCTCCGACCCTATAAAGTATATATATTCTTGATCAGGGTCAACACCCGAGTCGATCTAGCCATGTCCGTCTGTCCGTCTGTGTTTCTGTTCGTCTGTCCGTATGAACACCTAGATCTCAGAGACTATAAGAGATAGAGCTATAATTTTTTTTCAACAGCATTTGTTATGTTTGCACGGAGATCTAATTTGCTTTGGCCGGCAATCTGGTATATTGTGCCGTCTATGGTATATTTTGAATGCGATACTATATCGATAAACCAAATATACCATTTATATAAAATATATAGTATTTTTAGTATATTTGGTATATTTTAATAATAATACCCCAAAATATATTTTTAGTATTTTTGTAGTATAATTGGTATGTTTTAAATATAATACCGTAAAATATATTTCTTTTATTCAAAATGGGTAGCGGGTATCTCACAGTCGAGCACACTCGACTGTAGCTTTCTTACTTGTTTAGGTATGCTTCAGAATTTTTGGTATATTTCAGTATTTTTTCGGTATTTTGTACCTTAAAATATCAAATTTTTTCTTCAACAAGATTAATTTAATGCATACTAAAAATTGTCGAAAAGAAATTTTACTTTTCACAATTTTTACTTTAATTTAATGTTCTATGTTATACACACATGTTTACAAATCATCTTACCTTCTATTTAAATGTGAGTAGTTTATGATACAAGTATTCGTCTGATATGTTATATGCAAGGAAGAACACTAATTTATATTTGTACTGCAATAAGCTGCAATTTTCAGTTAGCTTAAATATATATAAAAGTAAGAGATGCTGATTAAAGAGGGAGTTCTATTGCCTGGGCAACCAATGAGCAGCAGTTGAACGGCTCTTCTGCTAACTGTTGTTGTGTAAGTGTTGCAAATATCTAGAGCTCATCATGATTGTTTTGTAATTGGAATGCGACAATGCGGCGCAAACAGTGGCAGGAAATGCGAGGCAGCTGATAAAATGCAACACAGGGTAAACACAAAGCTCAGCTCAACGACAACTGCTGATGGAAATCCATCCAATGGAATCCACCCCAACAAAAAAAAACTACCCTTTGATAGGATGGGGAAGTTGGGGGAGCTGGGGACAAGTGAATGCCAAGCAGGCTAACAATTTGCTTCAATTATAAAAAGCGTCGCGACAAAGTGGCGCCACCAAACGGCGGGCGGCGACAAGTGCATTGAGGCATGAGGCATCAAGTCTGGGCGAAGGCCATGTCGATGCCATGCCACAACAGCCACTGCGGCGGTTGCTACTGCTTTTGCTGCTGTTGCTGTTGCTGCTCGTAATCAACATGAAGCATGAAGCTAAAGTTGAGTCAACGACTCGCTGCGATGCTGCGACAGAGACTGGCGTCATCATTGCTTTGCTTTTGTCTGGATGCTTTTGATACGAGCTAGAGAGAGAGAGAGAGAGAGAGAGAGTGGGTGTGGCATGAACATGCACAATGCTCGCCCCATTTACCATTTCCAATTGTATTTTAATTGCATTTGTGACGCATTCCAAGCTCTCTCAACAACGACAACAACAAAAACAAAAATCCTCATAAAAACTAGCGCATTTCTTTAAGTTATCATTGCTGACCACGAACAAACTCCTAGCACAAAACAAATAAAAATTTCTAGCTGCTTCATATTTTTATATAATGAAAAAAACATGTAGAATATTTAAACACGACTATAATTAAAGTTCTCCATATTTACCAATCCAACTTTAAAAGTAAAATAAAAAAAAAGAAAATACATCTGTAAAAAAAACCGATATAGCTGTTACATGGATTCTGCAGAGCTTCATAATTTTCTGGCATGAATAGACACGAGTCAGCTCACAGCTCACAAAACATCGTCTACGATCTTCAAAGGAATTCCAATACATTTCAAATTCTCCCGAAACTCCTCCAGCAACGGCGACTGTAACTTTTGGTATATACTAAAATATAGCAAAAAGTACAAAATATGTTATCATGGTTGCAAAATATGGCAAATAATATAATATAAAAATTCTAAAAATATACCGAAAGTGACATTTGCCATATATCCAAAATATATATTGTAAAAAATATACTAGATTGTTCATCAAAGCAACCAAGACCCTCAAACTGATATTGAACATATACATATAACGTTATTATGGCTACAAAATATATCAACTAATATACTTTTTTTTTAATATACCGAAAGTGATATTTGGTATATACTTAAAATTTACAATAAACTACAAAAAAGGTTATTATGGTTGCAAAGTATACCAACAAATATAAAAATTGTAAAAAATGCCCAGAGTAGCATTTGTTATATATTAAAAATATACCGCAAAGTACAAAATATACCACTAATATACAAATTATAAAAATATACCAAAAGCTATATTTGGTATATACTAAATATTTATCATGAAGTAGAAAATGTGCAATAGTGGCTGCAAAATATAACTAATACAAACATTATAAAAATATACCGAAAACGACATTTGGTATATACTAAAATATACCACAGAGTACAAAATATACCAAATAAAGTTAAATTTCTAAAAATATACCGTACGTGACATTTGGCATATATTAAAAATATACTACAAAGTACCAAATATACCAGATTGCCAACCAAAGCATCTTAGGCCCTCAAGCTGATTTCAAGCATATGCAAATAATGTTCTTATGGTTGCAACTATACAAAGATATCGTTGATGCCTTTTCTGAGTATCGACCATAAGGAGACCCTTAACAAAATTCGACGAAATCCCAAACAAAACCGATTAATATTGCATCAAATGGTTGCAAGAATGAGCATTTGTACTTTGGCAACAAAGTGCAGCAAATACATTTGAGAAAAAAATCATTGATATGGAATGGAGAGAGACATCAAGAAGCATAAATGGTAATTTCCGTTTTACGGCAAGCTTGAGTAATTCATTCAAATGTATTCAAACCTGCACGAATAAATGTCGAGTGAGTGCTCGACCGTTTGGCTTGTACATTCATTTCAATTGGTTTTGCTTTGCTTTACTTTTTATTATTATTTTTTGTAAGTGTTCTCTTCATTTTCTTGTTTTCCTTCAAGTGCATTGAACCTGTTGTTGCGAAGCGAGCTGCGAGTCGAGTCGAGTCGAGTCGAGTTGAGTTGAATGTTGCAACAAACTTAACAATTATCCTGGGCAACAAGCGAAGCTCACGCCTCGTACTTAAGTTGTCGCTAGTGTGCTGAATGTCCTGCGTTCAGCGTCCTGCGTCGTGTTTCCTATGTGTCCTGTGCCCTGGGCTGACTTGAACGTGCCAGGACACGCTTGTGCCGGACTGGCTTAATCACACGCTCTCGCATAAATACTCTCAGCAGCAAAATGATTTACTGTACTCATGTGATTCATAAATATCACTCATCAACACGAAAAGGGGAATTTCGGACTAACTCGTTAAACCAGCAGCAGGAAAGCAACTCATTCGCCTCTTGTTTGGTTCAACTATTGTCATCCTGGACCCAAAAAACAAAAAAACATCTAAGAAAGCTACAGTCGAGTGTGCTCGACTGTGAAATACCCGCTACCCATTTTGAATAGAAGTAAAATATTGGGGTTTCTTCTTAAAATATACCAAAAATACTGAAAAAAATGTTCAACTTATGCAAAATGGTATATTTGGTATATCGATATAGTTCCACATTTAAAATATACCATAGAAGGCACAAGATACCAGATTGATTGCAATCAAATTTTGTGGGATCGCAACTACTATAGTTATAAGTGTAGATACCAAAATTCGCGACTCTAGCTTTAAAATCACGTTTGTTATTTAATTTTTGTTGATTTGCGGGGGCGGAAGTGGACGTGGCAAAAATTTGAAACAAACTTGATCTGCGTGCAAACATAACAAATGCTGTCAAAAAAAATTATAGCTAGATCTCTTATAGTCTCTGAGATCCAGTGTTTCATACGAACAGACGGACAGACGGACATGGCTAGATCATCTAGGCTGTTAAGGCTGATCAAGAATATACATATATACCCTATAAAGAATAGGGTCGAACATTCCTCGTTCTACCTGTTACATACATTTCCTGCCTGCACAAAGTTATAATACCCTTCTACCCTATGGGTAGCGGGTATAAAAAACCAAACCAAACCATGTACCAAATGCTCTCAACAGAACTAGAATTGAAGCTCTCACAGGGATATATGAGGCGTGCCTCGTTTATCATTTGCTGGCAAGGACACAGAAGCAGGAAGCAGAGGGAGTCAGAATCTATCTGGGTTCTATTTGTGGCCCAACACAACACAAGTCCTTGGGCTAACTTGATTCGACCGAAGCCACGTTCAAATGTTAATTGTTTGCAGTTTACTTGATGAGACCTGCAACTGCAGTTAAACGAGAACAACAACAACAACAACAGCAACGACTGAGAGCAAATAGCGAAAGGATATCAGATACTCCAATATATGCTCGAGCATAGAGCAACTGCAAATCAGAAACCCACAGATGATGACAGATGCCAGCAATATTTGCTCAGCAAGTTAATGGTATTCGGAACAATAAGAATTTATATTGCTCTCTCAATCGTTCTCTCTCTCCCTCTCTCTACCTCTCTGCAAATTTGACTATCGAAGCATTGCAAACTATACGAAAAAAAAAAAACCAAACATAACAACTCGTTTGCTTTGGGAAACTATGCAAAATTGATAGCACAAAAGTAGACTATCGATTCGCATCCATAACTTTCAAATATTTGCATTAAAAACCTTCGCTTTTTTATATTAATTTCACACAAGAGTAAGTTAGCATAATAACATAATAAGAATCTATGCTAAAGTATTAGAAATCTGGTATTTTGTTGTATGAAAACTTTGTCAAATAATAAGGGAGTATTTCAAATCGTCTAATTCTGAATTTGTACTATAAAGAACAAACTGAAGAGATTTGTATGTTCACTTTAATGGAATGTTATTTTGAATTTAGATAAGTTTAATATATAATCTGCATAACTCACTGTAAAAGTCTCACTACCTTTGGCAGCCAACTAATTTATTTACAATTTATTCTCTTTGCATACAAAATTTGTATTTCAAGTACTGAGTTAATTATTTATTAACTGAATTTCTTATTTATTTCATCGGCTACAACTGTTGGGACTTTGCTTTGGTTGACAATCTGGTATATATTATAAATATACCAGAATATAGAAGCCTATTCATATATGACATACATGATATATTTTGGTATATATTGTATTTATATTAATATACTATTTGGTAGTAGTATATCCATATAAGCAATATAGCTTTTAAATAAATGGTATATCTTAAATGCAGTAGTATATCCATATACGCAATGCAGCTTTTATTATATTTCAACAATTTGGTATTTTTAAATATACCATAAATCTGGTGCATATAACATTTGGTATATATATTGTATATTTATGCCAGATATATGCTATATTTTGTATGTAGTAGTATATCAATAGACGCAATATAGCGTTTTGTATATTTAGACTATTTGGTATATACTCTATATATACCAGATTTATGGTTATAGTATATTCATAGTAGTAATTAATTATAGTTTGGCTTAAGCATGGATATCTGGTATATATTATTGTATATATACCAGATATATTTTGAATGTAGTATATATTTGGTATATACTACTAAAGGTATACATACTACACACAAAATATACCATATATCTGGAATATATTAGTGTATGTATTCATTGTAATATATTATAGTTGATAGATTTTGTATTTTTTAGTTTTTTCAGTTATTACTTTTAAGAAAGCATTACAATGCTTAAGAAAAATTGATTTTTATCTTAATTATAGTTTTCTAATTGAATTTACCCATAAAATAAATCAAACGAATGTAAGCACATTAAAGATTGTTAAGCGAAGGCAAATGTGGTTTAATTATAGTTTGGCTTGAGCATCGAGGGTGGAGCATGCAACAAAGTGGCAATCAAGTGGCTGGTGCGTCTCAATGCAGGTGGGTAATTAACGTTTTGCGGTGCCAGAAAGTGGGCAGCGATAACACAACGATGTCGACGACGACGGCGACGGCAGGCATGAACGGGCACAAACAAGCGCGATATAATAACAGGCATTTAATTTGATGTTAATTGTATTTAGTTTGGTTTGTTCGATTGCCAGCCACAAGGCGTGGAGAGACGGATGCACGGAGGGGTGGGCGGAGAGCCATAAATTGTGTGTGTGCAATTGCGAGGTTCGTGTAATTTATTCGCATATTTGAAGCTGGCAAAGTGACAGCCTAAAATTATGCCACGAAATGCCGCAAATGCCGCGAAGCGAGCGAAGCGTCTTTAAAGCAACGCGCGCTGTTTACGTGTCGAAACTAATTTAATTCACGCTTTCCTCAACTTTCCTTTCCTTTCGTTTCCTTTCATTGCTTGCCCGATTGTTGGACAACCCTGCTTCAGGCTGCAGGCAGGAAACGAACACGAAAATCGCAAACGCAGCTCAAGCAGCGAGCATATTTCACTTATTTATTTGAAGTTGTAATACCCGTTAGCTAAACGATTGGAGGATATTATAAATTTGTGGCAAAGGGAAATGTTATAGACAAAAATAGCCTTATCCGACAGTAGAAGTAGCCTTCTCTCTATAAAGTATAAATTTTCTTGACACATTTTAGTAGTAATTCAGGAATTAATTTCATATGTTGACTGGTATATTTAAGTATTTTCACAGTATTACAGTATTTTACAGTACTTTTAGTATCTTTTGTATGTAGAGGCATTTGGTATATACATATAAGTATTTTATCAGTATATCTAATATTAATAGATTTTATATACCAAGAATGTGGTATTTAAGTTTTTTACCGTAATTTTATTTGATATACCAAATATAGTCTTTGTTTTATCAGTATATTTTTTGTATATACAATATACCACGTGTAGAATGTGGCAAAATTTAGTATCTTTATGTTTTTTAGTACATTTAATATACCAAATGTCTTTCGTATTTTTACAGATTTTTTTATTTGCTATATTCGATGCAGCATGTAGTATATTTTAGCATTTTAACAGCATATTTAGTCGGTATTATCAATATATCAACTATATCGAGTGGTATATTCGATATACTAAATATAGCATTCGGTATCATTAAGAAATTTGTCGCTACATTAATTTAGTACGTTCAATATACCAAATATACTAAAAATATACTAAATATAGCATTCGGTATAATTAAAAATGATGTCGCTACATTTATTTAGTATTATTAATTAGTACGTTCAATATACCAAATATACTAAAGATATACTAAATATAGCATTCGGTATAATTAAAAATGATGTCGCTACATTTATTTGGTATATTAAGTATACCAAAAATGAGTGGTATATTTTTGTGGTGGTATATTCGATATACTAAATATAGCGTTCGGTATAATTAAGAATTTTGTGACTATATTTTAAATATATATATTTTAGTACTTTTTCTGTATATTTTTTTAGTACATATATTTATGTACTTTTATTGAGAACTCGTCGCGGGTATTTCGCAGTCGATCACACTCGACAGCAGCTCTCTTCCTTGTCGTTGTTGTTGCTGCTTGCTGCACCCCAACCTGCTGCTTGCCGCTTGCTGCTCGACACAATTCTCACCTAATAAAATAACAATGGGAACACACACCCCCCAAGGCGCGACGCACCCTCACATGTTGCTTGGCTGTTGCTTGGCTGCTGTCCCTTTCGTTTTTTGATGTAAATTTAATTTCGATTTTCACATTTTGAGGTTTCCCCTAGTACACGAATGCAGCACCATGCATATACATATATACATATATATATATAGTACATATGTTGTATATATACTTTGACACACGGCGACCATCGAAGTCAGAGTCTTCGCTGTCGTCTGAGTCAGAGTCGGAGTCTGATTCTTGTCCCCAGAGGCTTTCGACCATATTCGTAATGCGTCTTTCAACGTTGCTGACGTTCTGTGGCTGCCCGTCATTTTATTCACCATCATTCGCTCATTCTCCGCTTTTCATCAGCATCGCCTTTGTCCCGCCTTTGTCACAATCCGCCCTCATTGCCAACTTGTCACACACACATATGTATGCACTTTGATACCCTGCACAAAACTCGGTGTTATCCACTCTCTTGTGCACTCTAAACAGGTGTTTGATGTCCTGTCAAATGGACAGCTTAAGTGAATGCTTCATTCCAACATTTTCTGCAGCTGTTCACTCTGGCAAAATAAGATTGATTTAACTTGTGGCCATAAGTTTGATTCAGAATATTATTCAATAATGGAAATTCAACTATTTCATGTCAATTCAGTGCCAATGAATTTATTTATATCCTTTATTTATTTATTTTTTTTAAAGAGACTCATGTTAATTTTCAACTCGTTGTCAATTCAAGTTAGACAATTTAGACAATTCGTGTTGCATATTTTTTTCATTTATTTCTTATATCTTAATATTAATATTTATATTTCTATATATCTATTTCTTTTCTTGTTAATTCAGTGCAAGAGAATTTAGACAATTATTTTTGTATTTTTCTTTCATTTATTTCTTATATCTTATTATTGATATTTATCTATATATTTATTTTTTATAAATACTCTTGACAATTCAGTTTAAGAGAATTTTGTGTAACTTCTCTTATTTTCATTTATACATACATATTTTTTGTAACTACTAATTTAATTATATTTTCTTATAAAAAATTGAATTTAAATGATAAGTTTTGTGGAGTTTTACCTTTTGAAAGTATACTTTATATATGAGAACATTTTTTTTAAGTTTTGCCGCTCCGCAAATCGATAAAAATCTAATAACAAGCGTAATTTTGAGTATCGAATTTTTGGGTATATATAAAAACAACTATTAATCTCATTGATTTCTAAAAATTTGAATGCGATCAGATAAAAATTGTTGTAGTTATTTATGAAATACTTTGCTATAGGGAAAAATGCCTACTTACTAAAGAATTTAGTTGCTTTGGCTAATAATCTGGTATATTTTGAATGTAGTACTATATCAATATACCAAATATTGCCTTGGGTATATTTTTGTATTTTTTGTGGTATATTCATTTGGTATATTTTAAGAATATATAGCACACTGTTTTGATTTTATGGGAAGCGGGTATCTCACAGTCGAGCACACTCGACTGTAGATTTTTTACTTGTTTTTTAATTGTGATTATTTTTGGCATATTTGTTTATTTACTTCGTTTTTTTTTTATTTTGTTTTTAATAATATTTTGTTGGCTCTATTCTAATGTATTTTTATAATGAATAAATAAAAAACATATTCGACAAATTTACGTAATTCTTAATACAAGTTTTAATAAGATCTAAAATACAAATTTTTTTTAATTTATTTCGATTCAATTGTAAATTACATGTAAATAGCAATCATTATCATTTTTAACAATTACAATTTCATTTCTTTTGCAGATAAAGCCACGACCGTTCAAATTCAGGATATGCTAAGGTAAAGTTTGCATGATATTTATTATTATTTATTTATTAAAAGAAGTGTAACTCGAGTAGAGTGTTTGGCATTCGGCTTGCGGCATTTGTTTCTTCCACTCCATTCTCTATTACATTATTTATTTACCTTTGTGGGGATTTCTTTTAGTTGGTTACCTTTTTATGTGTGAACTCTCTTTCTGTGTTGTTAAACAACGATTTCAATTAAAGCTTCGTTCCGCAACATTTCGTTGGGCCCCTAAAAGGGTCAGTTACGCGACAACAACACCAAAGTGAACAACAAGAGTTGCTTTCAAGTTCAATGACCAGTGTCCCGGAAGTAGCTTAACTACACACACACACACACACACACACACAGTAACACACACACTTGACAGAATGCTTAATTACAGCGTCGCCTGTGACTGAAGCTGCGAAAAAAGGCGCTGAGTGCACTTGAGGTAATTTGATTTAATTGTGCGTGGTGTCAACAACAACAACAACAACAACAACAACAACAACAACAACAACACACACACACACAGAAACATAACTAGTACATATGTGTGTTTGTAACTCATAAGAAATTTACAAGTGCACAACGCGCTTTTTTTTTCTTTGCCATTCTTTTGCTATTTAGTTTGTTGCCAAGTTCACAACTCTTGAACTCTTTGCTACAAACTAGTCGCTGTGTGTTGCAAGTGGCAAGTGGCAAGTTGCAAGTGGCGACTCGACACGCCACTTGAACTGCCTCAAAACGTCAACAGCGTGTTTTTTTGTCCTTTTGCCTTCTCCTTTATTAACTCCATTGCAAAAATAAACTGGAAAAAATATGTTTTCTGTATTGCCAACTACATTCAATTTGTATTAATTTTGCATATTACAATTTTTGAGCATCATTTTATATGGTAAATGGATTTCGTTACAATGTGGTATATATTGTACTCAATGGTATATTGATATACCAATTTTGGCATGCGATTTATATTATATTTTTTCCCTTATGTATATTCAGTATATTCGATACACCAAATATATCATTCGGTATGTCTAAGTATATTTTGTTTAAGCTTATTTAATATATTCGGCAAACCAAATATAGCAAGTGGTATATTTTAGTATTTTCTGTAGCATTCAGTATGATTAACTATTTTAGCGACAACTTTATTTAGTATTTTAAAAATACCGAACTTGGCATATTTTAGTATTTTATTAGTATGTTTATTGACATATCCGATGTTTGTTTTAGTATTTTGTACGTATGTATATATTTAGTATATCTATATATCATCTGTATGTTTTGGTATATTCGCTGTACCCTTATTTGGTATATTCGACCAAGTATTTCGAGTAGCATAGTTTTGTGTTATTCCTGTTTATGTATTATATTTAAATACTACACCATTGTTTTGCTTGTATTGAGAACTCTTTAACACCTTGATACAATCTGGTATATACTGTATATATACTCTAAGTATATTTTGTACAAATGTAGTAGTAGTACATTGATATACCAAATGTAGCAGACTTAAGCATTTTAACAGTATATTTATTTGACATTTTCAAAATACCAATTGTAGCACGTAGTTTAGTATTTTCTCTGTATATATACTTTGTAAATTCGATATACCTAATATTCCGTTCGGTATGTTTAAGTATTTTGTCGATAAGTTTATTCAGTATATTCAATATACCAAATATAGCAAGTGGTATATACCAAAGATATACCAATGATAGCATGTGGCTTATTTAAGTATGTTTTCTGTATACATTATATCTTTGTTGTTGTTGATTTCCTTTTCGCCTTCTGTTTTATTAACTCTATTGCAAATAGAAACAGAGAAAGAAAAAACAAACGTTTTTTCAATTTGTATTTTGCATTTAAGTTAATGAGTTGGTCACTTATTACAATTTATTTCGATTTTAGTAAAATCGAGTGAACAGCACAGCTATTAATAACTGGTTAATTCATCTATGAATCTCTGATAGATTGTCAGCCACGAATCAATGTTCACTCGACCAGCAATTCGTATTGATGTTTTTTTTATTAGGATACCCTGGAATTGTGGTGCAGTTTAAAAGGTACACCTGAGTCATGGCTGTAATCTATTAATCAGAATTAAACACCTTTTATTATTGTAAATCAATTGCTTTTCACTTTGAGTGAATCTTTTTATTTAGTATTAACACTTCTTAAAGTTCTTACATTTAAATATCAAAGTAATGGGTATTCTTTTAGTTAATCAAACGCCCATTGCTCGTAATTTGTTTTTAATTCCATCAACTTTTTGTCTCCCCCCTTCTTTTTTGTTGTTTGGGTTTGCATAAATCATCAACGCAATTGCTTTTGATGCATAATTTATGACAATTTTTCCATGTGTTTATTTCTCCCCGTAATTTCTAGAATATTTATTTATTTCATTTACTTTATTTGCTCTCAACTCTCGTTGAAACAATTTATGGCTTCCTCCGCGCGCTTTTCCGTTTCCGTTTGCAATTAGATGAAAACGAAACTTTACGCAAGGAAATTATGAAGATTAGATAAAGTCGCTGTGACGTGACAAAAGCTGATTGCTGCGTGACATAAAGCTGATGGCTACCGCATAATTCGGATTAGATTAGGGGAAAATAATTTCCAATTAGCTTGCTCGCTTGTGGCTGGTGACAAAAGCTGCTCGCTGGCTGGCCAGTAAAACAATTAAATAAAACAACACGTATACGACGCGTGTGTTGGCGCCCCCCAAAAATAATGTTGAAATACTAATGCGGAGTATTTAAACACAGATTTACCAAATTGCTGCACACAATTTTAAAGTTAATTCCTCGCAAAACTGAAACTGAAATTCCTGAAAAACAACAACAGTGGGTTGCAAAATTGTTATCCCTGTTGCCCTGCAGCTTATTTATTAATAATGCATGCGATTGCATTTACATACCGCCTCCGCCTCCGCCCAGAGGCGTGGCAGCCGCGACGCGCGGTCAACGATTTGCACATGGCAAACAAAACGGTTTCACAATTTTAGACAATGTTGCAAACCTGCCACAAAGCGGCGCAAAACACACGCCACACACACACTTGCCACACACACACATACACAACAGAAATGCAGACAACGAAGTAAACAAAAGCGAAATGCACTGAGCGAAAAATAAAACATAAATCTAATACAAATATTATGTGCATACTGAGCATGTTTTTCATAATGGTATCGATTGCCATCTGCTTAATAAATTGCAACTATTTTACTGCCGCTATCAATTTATAATTAAGTAGAAGATTCTTAAAATTAAAATCTATTCAACAAAACTGTTTTTATTATTTTGGTTGATTTATGGAAATTATTTTTCAATTCTGCTTATTTATTTGCAATTATTTTACTGTTGGTATCTTTTTAAAACTATATTATTTATAATTAAAAACTGCTATTTTATATTTTATTTCCTTTACATTCTTGACCTTTTTCTGTCTTTCTTGTTTCTATTGTAGATTTAAAGAATTTTTTTTTTCATTTATAAAAATTAAAATTGGTTATTTATCTTTTTTATATTTTCTTTTAATGCTCCCATTTTTGTTGTTTGTTTTTAAAGAATTCTTGATTTAATTAAAGTGAAAAGCTATTCAAAAAAGTATTATTTAGTATTTTGTTCCCATTAAATTTTTTCCTTATTTGCGTTGGCTTTGGTATATTTCCATTGGAATATTTTAGTATATGTGTGGTTTATTTGTTGAATATGGTTTTGTTTAATTTAGTCGATATAAAAAATATATCCTTCTGTATATTTTAGTATTTTAGCGGTATATTTCTGGTATGTTTGTAGATTAAAACCTATGGAATATAGTCGATATACCAAATGTATTCTTCGGTATATTTTAGTATTTAGAGGTATATTTTAAGTATATTTTGATTTCTTACTTTTTGTTGCTTCAATTTAATTTCGATTTATAAAATTTCTTCTTTTATACATTAAATTTAAGAGTCATTAAAAAAATGTTTATTTTCATTTTATTTCTATTAAATCTTTTTCTATTTCTATTTTATCTTTTATTTATTATTATTGTTTTATTTGTTTTTTTTTTAATTTCATTGTTACTCTTTAAATTAAAGAGCTATTCAAAAAATGTTTATTTATATTAATTTCTTAATTTTAATCTTTTCCTTTTTTCTATTTTAGAGCTTCAAGTTTTGGTAAATTTGTAGAATTTTTTCATGATTGAAATCGAATTTTGCTGTCAACAACAAGGCAGCTTAATCTAAGCATAAATTGAAAGATAGTGAGAGATTTACAAAGCCGTATGTCGCATCATATCACATTTTACAAAAAGATGTTAATTATATACAATTGTAAAAACTGAATTATAGTTAGAAAAGAGAATAATTCTAGTGACAAAAGCAAAATCAATGACTTAAACTTGCACATTGTAGAATTTATGTCATAGTTTGCTTTAGGTTTTTGCGCATTTAGTTGATGATGTTCTGTTTGACTTTCATAATAAGCCTGCAAATTTGTATGTGTGTGTGTGTGTAGGTGTGTGTGTAGGTGTGTGTGTTGGTTGCCGCTGGCAGCTGGCGAACTGATTTTTGATTTTAAATGCTTAATTTATGCTTTAATTGCATATTTCGCGCTCCAATGCAAATAGCCAATGTGAATGTGCGCGATTTATGGCTCGCCTGCAATGTATTTGTCGCTCAGCCAAAAAGTATGCAATGCATTTCATTTAGATAACCGCAAATATTTACCACAACCGCATTCGCATCACATTTGCAACGTGACTAAATTCCCCCCGCGGCATCGCTCTCTCTCTCTCACTCTGAATTATATATGCGATTATTTATATATATATGTATATGTGTGTGTGTGTGTGTGTGTGTGTGTGTGTGTGGCGAACACCTGCCTGCTGCTGTGTTTACTAAGTGCACAATATTTGTTGCATACTTTTCGGCATAATTTATGCATTCCAATTGGATTTGATGCAGAACCGCGTTTGGAATTTTCAACAGTTTTTACTGCGCTGTTGTTGTTGCCAGTTTATTTGGCATTTTTGTTGCATTTTATTCACCAAATATTTTCCATTTCTATTACAATATTTCACATGCAATGCAAATATCGATTTAAATGCCATCGAAATCATTTAATTGAGAGCTTTTGTGTTGTGTTCAGCTCCTGCAACCTGCAGGCTACCAAATCTACTATGTAATAATCCATTCGGCAAACAATCATAATATACTATAGTATATTGTTGTATTTGTTGATTTGAGTTCACATTTTATGGAAATTTGAGTTGCTCGATGATCTGGGCAAAACGCTTCGCACGCAACGCGAACACATCCAATTGACATCGCTTCACCAGGCCATAGTCAACGGCATCCAACAGATTGATGCGCACCTGATGCTGAAATGCGGGATCGAAGCGTTCATATTGACGACAGAGCGATGAGATGATTTCAATGTCGCGCATCGGACGCTTCGATTGCAGCAACAATTGCAAAATGTTCAACAGCAAGTGGCGCACAAGAAAGCGACGATGTGGCAGACGTCGCAGTCTGTAGCCTTTTTTTATAGCCGCAGATTGAGGCATCGAATGGCAAACGAATTGTGTGTTGAACAAACAAAAATGAAAACTAGTTTCTATTTTTTTCTTTCTGTATTGTATTCAGACAGTTGTGGCAAGGGAAGAAAGAAAGACATAGAGAGACAGAGACAGAGAGAGAGAGAGAGAGACAGAGACACAGACAGAGACAGAGAGAGAGAGAGAACTCTCATGGCCAATTAATCAAGTGAAGCTGCTGCTGCAGCAATTTGAACTTGAATAACCTCGGACGCGCATAAAAACGAAAACGGCGCTAACAAAGGCGAAACCAGGATAAGAAGTAGTAGAAGTAGAAGTAGAAGTAGATGTAGAAGGACGCGCATCAAGTGACATTTGAGCAAAGACAAAAAGTCATTATCACGGCGACAGCAGACGTCGGCAGTAGAGGAGAGAAAGAGAGTTGTCCCAGCGAATGCGAAACAGGAACAGGAACAGCACGAGAACGATGATGACGATGGCCAAGGAGACGGCAATGGAGATCAAGAGTACACTGAAAGAAATGAGGGATAACCAAAGCAAATATATGATTCAATTTAAAAAAAGCTAAAAATATAAATAATTCTAAGAAATTTAAAAAATTTATTTTTAATTTAAAAAGCGAATCGAGCTGCACTTGAACCCAGGACCTCAGAATGGTGCGCAACAACCCTACCAACTAAGCCAGAGCAAAGCTTTAAAAATTCCTACAAACCGAATCCGCGCTGAGTTTGAACCCAGGACCCAGGAGAACTAGTACATGACAACTTTACTAAGCGAAAAAGCTGTACAAAATTCTGCAAGTCGGATCGCGCTGGACTTGAACCCAAGACCTCTGAGAAGAAAAATGATCGACAACTCTACTAACTAAGCCATGAGTGTCGAAATTAAAAAAAAAGATTCAATTAATCCGGAAGTTTAATATTTTTATCTACTTATTTTTATATAAATACTTATTATAGAACATTCTAAAAAAAATTATATTAAATTTTTTAAACCGAAACGCACAGCATTTGAACCCATGAGCTCAGAACACATAAAGAAAGAAAAGAACACATGATCGGCAACTCTACTAACTACTAAAAGCTATTAGCGGAGGAGAATTTCTGTATTTTTCGTCACTTGTTTTCACATAAATACTTTCTATCTCTCTATTCTCATCGCATTTGAACCCAGGACCTCACAAGCACATGAAAACAGATGATCGACAGGTCTACTAACAGAGCCATGAACTAACATAAGAAGAAGGCTCACAAACCGAAAACATCGCTGAGTTTGAATCCAGGACCCTGAACACATGAAGAAGAATTGGGGTCCACAACTTTTCTAACTAAGCCATTAGCAGAAAGAGTTTTAAAAACACTTCAAGCCGGATCACGCAGCGCACTTGAACCCAGATCCTCAGTATCACATGAAGAAAGATTTTGGAAAATTCTACTAACATAGTCCTGAGCGAAGTATATGTAAAGAAAGACTTGATCGATTTAATAATTTTAGTGCTTTGATGCCATGAGCGAAAAAGTTGTTAAAAAAGACTTGATTGCTTTGAAATTTTAGTGTTTTAAACTATAGTATTTTTTAAATATTCTGTCAGGGATCGACCCATGATCCATGTAATGAAAAACTTGATTGATTTGTGTTTTTTAGTATTTTGAAATCTAGTATATTTGGTACATTTTATTAATCCTCAAACTTTGTTAATTTAACAATTTAAACCCGAATGCAAACTTACTAATTTGGAATCGAGCCTTGATTCGGTTGATTCGAGAATTATAGTATTTTGAAATCTAGTATTTTCGGTATATTTTGTTAATCCTCAAACTGGGTTAATTTAACGATGAAATTAATGCAGATTAAGAAATTCGAGGCTCGAGTCAAGAGCGAAAAATCTGTAAAGAAAGATTCGATGGATTCAAGAATTTTAGTATTTTTATTTTTTAATTATAGTACATTAGTTAGCTCTCAAACAGTATTAATTTACCAATTGATTCGGTTTATTTGTGTATTTTAGTATTTTGAAATTTTTTGGTATATTTAATTAATTTGATTCTCAAACTGAGTTAATTTAGCAATTGAAACCCGAATGCAGAATTTATAAGGAAAAATTCGATTGATTTTAGAATTGCAGTATTTAAAAATCTAGTATTTTTGGTATATTCTATTATTTTAGATCCTCAAACTGGGTTCATTTAAGAATTGCAGACTAAGAAATTTGGCGTCAAGCCATGGGCGAATAATATGTAAAGAAATAAATAAATTTTAGAATGTTTAAATCTAGTATATATGGTATATATTATTCATTTAATCCTTTTAATGGGTTAATTTAGCAATTGAAACCCGAATGCAGAATTTATAAGGAAAAATTCGATTGATTTTAGAATTGCAGTATTTTAAGATCTAGTTTATTTGGTATATTCTATTATTTTGATCCTCAAACTGGGTTCATTTAAGAATTGCAGACTAAGAAATTTGGCGTCAAGCCATGGGCGAATAATATGTAAAGGAAAAAATAAATTTTAGAATGTTTAAATCTAGTATATTTGGTATACTTTGTTCGTTTAATCCTTTAACTGTGTTAATTTAGCAATTCAAACCCGAATGCAAACATACAAATTCGTGTTCGTTTTTCTCAGTGTAGAGAAGAGCAGGGACAAGAGAGAGAGAGAGAGAGCACAACGACTGGCGACTAGCGACTGGCGACCGGCGACCGTGAGGCGACTGGGCGACAACACATCATCGTCATGCAGGCAGCGAAGGCAGCGAAGGCAAAGCATGTGTAGCACGTGGCTGCGTTGTCGCCATCTTGTTGCCTTTTCCGGCATTTTGTTTACGATTTTTACTCCTCCACAGAAGCAAAAGCCTGCCTCCTTCATTCTCTCACTTCTCGCCACTTGTGCGGATTTCCTTCTGGCTGTTTTCCCTGAACGATTTTCACTTGTTTTTGCCGTTGGCTGCTTTTGTTTTTCTCCTCGTTTTTTTTTTCTTCTTCTGCAGTTTCCTCTCTCTTGCTCTTGCTCTTGCTCTTGTGTGCCCTTTGGTGCTATTCTTTGGTTGGGCGAGGAGAGGGAAAGGGAGAGAAAAAGCCGCCAAGTGCAATTGTCATAAAGTGTCATTGGCTGACGTCGCTGCTCTTGTGCCTTTTGTGTATATCAGAGAGAGTTGTTGTAGTTGTTGTAGTTGCTGCTGCTGCGGTGAATCAACTTAAATGAGTATCCGCTTTATAACTAGACAAGCGGGAGGAGTCTCTCTCTGTGTGTGTGTGTGTGGAATTGGCAGCTACAAAGTCAGCTGCATTCAGCAGCTGCAGTCGAGAGGAAAAGCAATTGGCTTTGTGTGCGATTTCGCTTTGTTTGTCCCCAGTCAGATCGTTCGCATTCTCCCTCTCTTTTTCTCTCTCTCTCTCTCTCCTACTCTCTTCTACATTTCACTTTTGGGGAGTCGCACTAGTTTCCTCTGGCTTAAAGATTCACATTTAGCCTTTTGCAGCTAACAAAAGCGAAAGAAAGAGAGAGCAAAAAGTAACAAAGACATTTGTTGTGACATCTGACATAGAAATCCAGCTAAATAACAAAACTTGAAATCAATTTAAGCATGCAATGATATATTAATCAGATTTCGATTGTTTTGGTTAACAATTTGGTATGTGATGTACTATCGTACTATGGTACATTTTGCAAGTAGTATATTGAGGGAGAGGGAGAGAGTAGTATAAGAGGGAGAACAATATGGTATATTTTACCTGTTGGAGGATATATGATTATCGATATACCACATATATCAATCTGGTATATTTTGTACTCTATGGTATATTTTGCAAGTAGTATATTGACAAGAGGGAGAACAATCTGGTATATTTTACATGCAATATGATATCAAATATAGCAATTCGTATATTTTGCAAGTAGTAGTATATTATTATACCACATGTAAGTATATATTGCGCTCTCTGGTATATTTCGCACGGAGTATTATTTCGATATGTATATCAGTATGGTCTATTTTGTACTTTATGGTATACTTAGCAAATAATAGTATATCGATATACCACATTTAGCAATCTGGTATGTTTTGTACTCTATGGTATATTTTGCAAGTAGTATATTGACAAGAGGGAGAACAATCTGGTATATATTATATTACATGTAATATGATATCAAAAAACCAAATATAGCAATTGGTATATTTTGCAAGTAGTTTTATATCATTATACCAAATATAGGTATATATTGCGCTCTCTGGTATATTTCGTATGTAGTAGTATTTCGATATTTATAGCATCTGGTATATTTTGCACTTTATAGTATATTTTGTAATACCACATAAAGACATTCGGTATATTTTGCACTTTATGGTATATTTTTTAAGAAATAGTATATCAAAATACCACAAATAGCAATATGATATATATTGGGATTCCTGGTATATTTCGCATGTAGTAGTATTTCGATATATCAATCTGGTATATTTTGCACTTTATGGTATAATTTTCAAGTAATAGTATATCGATATAACAAATAAAGCAATACTGTATTTTGAATTTTATGGTATATTTTGCAAGTATTAGTATATCAATATACCGCATATATCAATTTGGTATATATTGTAATCTATGGTATATTTGGCAATTAGTAGTATATCAATTTTTCGACGAGTGTCAAGGTCCATAGAATAGAAAAATAAATACTGTGCATTGCTTATAATAAAAAGTAACAAAATAACCTACATAAAATATAAATAATGTGTAACAAATTGTACAAGAAAGTATTTCAAATTTATAGAGACTCGACAGTTTTTACATTTGCATCTAACTGTAGTTGAACAATATTTTCGATCAGCAAAGCAATTGGTAGAAAAAAAGTATGTTCTATTTTTTGCACGTAGCATAACTGAAATTTATTCAGGGCTAGGCAAAACGCCTTTAAGCGGCTTAAAAAGTGCACACTGAGCCCAAAACGAATTATGCAGCACACAGTGAGGGAGGAAGAGGTGCAAAAAGGGGAGAGGGAGGAGGAGACAGCTGGCAGATGGCCAAAGCAAAGCGAGGCAGTCAAACCAGATTGAAAGTGACATCGATGGCGAAGCGAGGAAAAAAAGTGTTGCATACCTGCAGGCGCAGCGGGCAGTTATCGATAACTGCAGCTGCAGCTGCAACTGAGGCTGAGGCTGAGGCTGAAAGCAAATCTGTTTTTGGCAACAGCGCCGCGAATTCAATTTGGCTCGACGTAAACAATTACTGCATAGATGCGAGAAACACACACCAACAACAACAACAACAAAATAGAAGTAGAAGAACAACAAACAGGGAGAAAGCGATAAACCGAGCTTGTGACGGAGGCGTGAGTGAATGACAAATGTTTTGCTGCCAGTCGACGCGACAGCAGAAGAGTGAGAGAGGGAGAGAGAGAAGGGAAGTTGACTTGCTTTTCTCCCCCCAAAGCACAAACTGAGGCTGTCACTTTTGACTTCTCGGACAACGCAGACAACGGCGACATTGAGCAATTGCCACGCATAAATATTCCTCCCCTTCCCTACACTCTGCTTGTGTGTGTGTGTGTGTGTGACACAACCACCTGTTTGGGATGAGTGTGGTAAAAACATAAACAAAAGTGTTGCCACAAAATCAAAACAAGCCGCCAGCAACATGTTGCCAGCGCACATGCGCCTTGTTAGCCTGCTAGCAACATTGTTGCCCAATGCGAAATATTGCAGGAACATTTCGAAAACATTCTGCGAGAGCGAAAAGTTGCCCAAAAACAAATCACAAACTCAGCACGCTGCACCTGCGCAAAAAACGATGACAGTAGAATTAAAAGAAAATACAAATTTGGTGGAAACACTTATTAAACTTATATTACAAACTTATAGTTTGAAGATGATGTTTAAAAGTGCGAAGGAATCCTTTTTTAGAATCATACTTGAACATTTTGTTGAAAGAAATTCAAACACCTCATTCCAATGACATATTTATGACTAATAATGACGGGATAGTTTGACCATCTGGTATATTTTAAATATCGTAGTATTGTACATCAATATACGAAATAATGCTTTTGGTATATATTAGTATTTTTAGTATATTAACTTAGTATATTTTAAAGATATTACCATATTGATGTACGAATAAAAGCTTTTGGTAAGTTTTATTATTTTTTGGTTTATTAACTATAACTATATATTTCATCTATAGTACCACACAATCTTTTTAAATTTTGGATTTAAATTTTAGTATGTATAAATTTATACATAATAAAGCTTTTGTTATATTTTTAGTATTCTTGGTATATTAACTCAGTCTATTTTAATGATAATACCACACATTTTTATATAATGAATATACATTGTAGTATATAGATATACAAATTAATGTTTTCGGTATATTTTTGCATTTTTTGTTACACAAACTTAGTATATTTTAATGATAATACCACACATTTTTTAAATATATCGAATATATTTTACATAAATCGAATGTAGTAGTATATTTTGAAATGTTTTTGTTTTTTTTGGTATATTAATTTGGCACAATTTTGCTCTAGTTAAAAAAAAAGGTTAAAAGTTAACAACTAATATTGAACACTTTAATATAAATCTATTTATTATGAAAAGATTCAAAATTTTTGAAAGTAAAAGCGAATTAAAAACAATCGAAATTTACATAAAAATGTTCTGAAATTCTTCGGCATGGAATAGTTGAACAACTTGTATACAGATTAATGGCAGACATCATTTTAGCTTAGCTCAAAAATCAATTTAAACGAAATTAGTTTTAAAATATATTCAAAATATATTTTGAAAAAATAATATATGCGAAAGACTTTGTACATTTTTGGTCAACATGTTTTCGAAACTATTTATTTATGTTAATACAAATTTGTATATGTAACAATTCATTGAATTCTCTGAACCTCCTTTAAAAACAACAAATGCAAAAAGGAAACCTCAAAGCCTGAGTTTAAGCTTGTGACCGCCAAGTAACAATAATTTGATTGTTTTTCTTTGACACGCTGACAATAAGCAGAGTGTTGTGAAATGCATTGAGCATTATAATGGCAATATTAAATACTTTCCATATACTGTAAGCGTATTTATTTATGAAGCGACAATGCCTTAATCCCACATAAATGATAAGCGCAATAATACATTGTTCTGTCCAATTACATTGCGCATACCCTGGGAAAGTTGAAGCGATGCAAAAGGGTAGTTTGAAGGCATTTCCGACTTCATAAACTATGTACATGCACAATCTTGATCAGCGTCAACAGACGAGACAATCTAGCCATGTCCGTCTGTCCGTCCGTCTGTCTGTCCGTCTGTCCATATGAACACCTAGATCTCAGAGACTGTAAGAGATAGAGCTATAATTTTTTTCGACAGTATTTATTATGTTTGCACGCAAATCAAGTTTGTTTCAAATTTTGCCACGCCCACTTTCGCCCCCGCAAATCAACCAAAATCGAATAACAAGCGTAATTTTAAGGGTAGAGCTGCCAATTTTGGTGTATACTATAATAACAATAGTAGTTATGATTCCTGAAAATTTGGTTGCAATTAGATAATAAATTGTGGAAGTTATTAAAGAAATAATTTTGTATGGGCAAAAATGCCTACTTACTAGGGATCTTACTTCCTTTGGCTGACAATCTGGTATATTGTGCCGTCTATGGTATATTTTGAATGTTGTACTGTATAGATATACCAAATATACTATTTGGTATATTTTTTAAGTATTTTTGTAGTATTTATCGAGCACACTCGACTGTAGCTTTCTAGTTCTTTTATAAAGTTTCCGATTTAATAAAATGTTCTAAGTGTATTTAAAAGCTACTAATATCGATCTTAACTAAATTGTAGGGTATTTGAAGTGCCAGCAAGTTGACAACACTACTGTAAACTTGTTTATTACCTACGCTGGCTGAATACCAGGTGCAATTATAATGTTGTGCAGCATTTGAAAGAATGCAGCTTGGAATTTATTTATTTATACGATGAGATTTGTGTGTGCGTGTGTGTCTGTTTGTGTGTGTGCGTGTGTGTGTTAAATGCTACTGAAATTACACTATAAAAATGCTGTTTAATTAGCATATGGCGGCAATTAATTAATTTGTAAACTGAATGCCGCAATGCGTGCAAACGATGAACGATGAGGAGAAGGAGAAAGCGAAATTCATTGCGATGGGCGATGGCAATTTATATGCAATTTTCATATTAAATCAAAGATTATTGTTTAATTAAATGCAGACAGCTAGAGGGAGAGAGAGAGAGAGAGAGAGAGAGAGAGAGAGAGAGAGAGAGAGAGAGAGATAAAGAGAGGCAACATTTTTCGTTTCGTTGCCAGTGAACAGAAAATAATCCTTGATGAATTCACGAAAAACTTTATTTCTCATAAGTTATTTTCGCTGTGTGTGATGAACCTCGATTAAAGTTAAGCGCGAAAATTGCAGCAACCACAATAATAATAATAACAACAATAACAAAAAACAGCATCAACAATTTGTAAATAAATAAAACAATGCATTTTCATATTTTCATTTGCCGTTGTCAATCTGCCAATCTGTCTATCCGCTTCAACGCATTTCTCCCTCTCTTCCTTCCCTCTCTCCCTCTCTCTCTTCACCTTGCAACACTTACAACAATTGTTGATTTAATATAAATAAATGTGAAATAAATCACAAGGCTTCAAACTCACGTGATGCACTGACTTTCTTGCTACCCTGGAAAAGTAAATAAAATATATTTGATATTTTTATAACAACTAAAATACCTCGTTTAAATTTTCAATGAGAACATGACATTTAAAATGAAATTAATGAGCGAGAAATTGCATACACATAAATTTATATGTGTTTCACATTAATGCTGATTGCTTGCACAGGCCACGACATCAGCGAGGCACCCAAAAAGGAGGCAGAGGGGGCGTGGTCGATGCTGCTGTTGCTGCTGCGGTGCAACAAGAGCCGCAACTGTTGACAACATAATCGACTTGTACTTAAAATGTTGCAATGTGTTAATTGTTCAACAGCTCTTCTCCCCAATACGCCTCATTGAGTTATCGTTCATCTTTAATCGTTATCGTTATCGACATTAATATGGCATTACTATAATAATTAATATAATATAATAATAACATATTAAGTAGAGCATTCAATTAATAAAGATAGAAGGGAAACTAAAAATCCAAATACATATTGCCTAACTGGAAGATTTTGTCTCTATAGACAAAGTAAATTGAGTTATCGTTATCGTCATCGTTATCGGAATTAGGTAGCCATACTTGGGTTATCTTTACATCAGTCGTCGAAAGTATTATTTATATAGCTATATCAGGAAAAATTAGTCAATAAAATGCTTAAATCATTAAGATAACATTTTTTTGTTTTATCTACAGTAGCCAGAAGTTGAAAAGGGGGAAAAAGTGATATACAAATAATTTAGTAATTGAAAAAATAGAAAAGTTCAATCAATAAAAATGCGTAAAATAAACTGATGCATATTATTTAACTAACTAATAAAGTATTTGAATACAAATGAAACATTGCAAAGACTATAATAAATAAAATATATTTTAAATAAACCGAAAATAAAATAGGACAACAAAATACTGAATAATGGGAATATATACTACCATTAAGTTAAAATATACTAAAATCAAATAAAGCATTTCAAAGAGTATAAAAAATAAAATAGATTTTGAATAAACTAAATAAGTGAATGAAAAGAAAAAATACTAAAAACTTAACGAATAAAATATATTTGAAATAAGCTGGAAATAAAAAGGACAACGAAACGACAAAGAATAAGAAAAATAAGAACACAATTTCAAAAATAAGACAACAAAATACTGATTAACGGCTAAAAAACCAAAGAGCTAAAACAATCTAAACAGTTAACAAATAAAATATATTTGGAATCAACTAAAAATAAGGCAAAGAATACTAAAATATAATAATTAAAATATATTTAAAGTAGACTAAAAATAATATCATAAAATAAAATACTAAATAATGTTAAAATATACCAAAAAGTTGAAATATGCAAAAAGTTAATAAACATACAAAATATATTTTGATTACTCTTAAAATAAAATAAAACGACAAAATTCTAAAGAATAAGAAGAAAATAGTAAAATTTCTAAATAAAATATATATTGAAAAGACAAAAAATAAAATCATACAAGAAAATCAATACAAAATACCAAAAATTGAATTAATATACTGTATTTAGAATAAATGAAAAATAAACCATTTAACGAAACGATAAAGATTATGTGAAGAAAGGAAAAATAATTGCACTCTCTGCAGATAATATTAGTAAAAGCGATGGCCACTTAATCAAGTGATTAATCTTGAGAAGAGCCACAGCGAGAAATTCAATCAAGTTTGGCTGCTAAACGAAAAAAAAATGCTGCAAGATATGAAACGTAGCGTGAGAGCTTTGAGTGTTTGAGTATTTGAGTGTGGGTGCTGAATGTGGATTAATGGCAGTTTATCATTCATTCATTATTCAGCATTCTTCGCGGCAAACAAATCAAAATTCGTTTCACACAAATTAGGCAATTTGATGCCTCAATTGCGATGTCGCCGATGTTGTTGTTGTTGTTGATGTTGTTGGTTGTCTGTCATGCATAAAAGCGGGAATTGACAGCTCGCTGATAGACTCTGGCATACCCTGTCAATAAATTCCATTTGACATTGTCATCAATCTCAATTAGGTGACGCTTAGCACCGAGCTTCGGTTCCACGTCTGTTTTTTTTTTCATGTTGGGCTTGAATTGCAGTTGAAGAAATTTTGGCTATATTTCGATGTTGCATAGAATATTTTGTTCCCTTCCTCTGCTTCGTCTTCTTTAGCTGCCATCGTTGACTTGCTCCTGGGGGCGATTCAAGTTTGCGTTTTGGTTTTGCCACTTTACTGTTGCTTTGAATACTTTTTATTTCAATTTCCTGCCACAAAGCAGCAGCATCAGCAGCGGCAGCAACAAAAGACAAATTTATGCCACATTAACAGCTAAAAGCTTTCAAAATGCGTTTCGATGCGCCACCAGGCGGCAGTGTCAGCATCAGCATCAGCATCACCATCACTTTCAGCTTCAACTTCGGCTTCAGCTTCTGCTTCAGCATCAGCATTGGCGACCCTCGGGCGACCACCAAGTCTTTCACCCACAACACACACACACACACATTTCTTGCGAGTGTGACCAAAAATGTTGGGCACCATTATTACACTTGACAAAAAAATCAAGCAGCTATACCAAAATTTTACATTCTTATAAAATAAAATATATCAAATACTAAATTACTAAAATTTGTTTTAGTCAAAGTAGAATATAATAAACATAAGAGAGTAATAGTATATTTATATACTGAATTCGGTTTAGTTTTGCATTTTTGGTATATTGATTTGGTATATTTAGTTTAAACACACGTCTGTATATTTTTGTACTTTTTGCTATATTAATTTGGTATATTTGGTTTTCAATAAAAATGAGAAAATAGTTGTATACACTTTTGTATTTTTTGTATATTAATTTGGTATATTTTGTATTTACACTCATCTGTAGGTTTCTTATTTTTTATTATAAAACATTTGTTTTATACACATTATATCATTCTGCAAGTGCCACATCAACTGAATGACGATTTATGGCTAGTGATGTTTATAACTCCACTTTAACATTAACATAATTCTAATAATTTCATTCTAAACGAATATCATGTATAATCTGAAAGTCATAGCAAAGTATCAAAGTGCTGCTGTAGAGCATATTTAAGAGAAGTAATTAGACAAGTCCACTTTAACATTAACATAATTCTAATAATTTCATTCTAAACGAATAGCATGTATAATCTGAAAGTCATAGCAAAGTATCAAAGTGCTGCTGTAGAGCATATTTAAGAGAAGTAATTAGACAAGTTAAGAAATATGATTGTAATTAACTTATAACTAGAATTATCATTATTCGAATTAGTTTTTGAGTGTAGTACAGCCTGAAACAAATGGCAGCTTAACATCAATGCATATCAAGGAACTCAAAAAATTAAAAACAATTTTTTTGTTTTTATTATATTGTTATATATTAAGTTAAGAATCCGAACAATCTTAAAATTTAAAAAATATCTTATTAAATATTTTCCTTTTTTTAACTTTACTCTTATTTATTTGTTATTCTCTTAATTATAAATAACACTTTTTATGTGATTTTCTTAAGGAACCTTTGCCAGAGCAAAAAAGTATAGCATACTTTTTAGGGTTGCATTTGACAGTCTCGCAAATTGTGCTCAGTGTAAGAAGCTGGTGTGCTGTCACTTTCCCTTGGGCTCTTCCAAAAGCGTGGAATGAGCAAGGAGGTGGAGGAGGGGGATGAGTAGGGGGAGGGGTGGGAGAGGATGTGCTCAGTCTCCCCTAAAAACGCGCTTAAAAACAAAAGCGAGCGAGCATTAAATTTAACGCGACAAACTTGTCCCATTTCAATGCTGTTCTCGTTGTTGTTGTTGCTTGTTGTTGTTGCTGTTGCTTGTTATTGTGCATGTTATTGTAGTTGTTGTTGTTGTTGTTGTTGTCTTGCGACAAATTTCAGTTAGCTCATCCATCCGATGCGTCGTCATCGCAGGCAACGCCCGCCGGCTGTCAGGCAGCTGGTAACGTCAAAAGTGCAACTCAAAACTTCAAAACGAGTCACGTTGCCTCCACGCCACGCCCCCAGCTCCCTGCTACACAATTCCCTTTTAGGCCACCCCCCTGAGGAGACAAGGGGGGGGGGGCATCTTTTAGCCCATTTCTGTTAGCTGCATGCGCTAAAATTAAGATTTATGAAGGCTGTAAAAAACAACAGCGACAGCGACAGTGAAGGAAAGAAGAGCAAGGAGGCAAGGCAGTGTTGGAAGATGGCGCAAAGTTAGAGAAGCACAAAGAGGATGGGGAAGGGGGAAGGTAGAGGGGGAACAGCGCAATGAATGCGCCAAAAAATTTAACGCCCAAATGATTACAAATGAGTTGAGCAGCAGCAGAACAATGTTGTCGCCCCTCACAGCAGCAGCAACAGCAAATTTCTCTCTCCTCCCCACCCTCCGCTTGCTCCGCTTTCCCCCTCTCTCTGAACTCCCATCTCTTTTTGGAGTGACGGACAGCCGTTGCGTCCTTCCAAATTGTGTCATTGCAAATCAAATCAACGGACGTGACGTCATCGCAGCAATTTGCATTGTATTGCCAAAAGTTTTGCATGGCCAAAGTAAGTGAGCAAAAAGCACAAAGAGTGAACAGAAGTAGAAAGAGAAAGAAAAGGAGGCTGCAAGAGAAAATAGAATGAAATGGCGGCCAATGCGAGTTGAATGAATTTTTGTTCTTTTTGTTTAATGCCGCATAAATATGAGGCATAAATCAGAAACAAGCAACAAATTAGAGAAGTAAAACAGAACAGAGCAGCATTAAACAATAACAACAACAACAACAACGAGCTGTAATCAACTCAGTGATTATCACGAAAAAAAAAACCAGTCAAGTATAAATGTTGAAATGCAAAGCACTCAACAATAAATTTGTTACACTTTTAAGCACTACATTAATCTGTAAATCATTTCAATTTACCACACATTGCCATGCCCTAAAGCTTAGTAGTTAATGTTGATAATATTTATTGTTTTTATATTCATTTTTTCTTTCGTTTCATTTAGTTTTAACAAATTCAACTAGTTTGTCTTATTTCCCAAGTTAGTTCTAGGGTCAATCACTCACAACTGTTGCTTTAATACTTTCTTTCTATACTGGCTTATTTTAAGTGTTGTGTAGCACCCAATGATTATTAAGTTAACTGTTAATTAATGTTGTATAAAGTGATTTTTAAGTTAACTGTTAATATGTGCTGTATAAAGTTTCAGGAGTAACGGATAATATAAGATGCAACTATACAAGATATAATATATATAAAATGAGTTATTGTCATTTAGTGCTTAATGATAACTAATATCAAGTGTTGTTTAATGGAAAATTATTAAAGCATGCTGAAATAGGGAACGCTACAATATTAAATTTTAATATAGAAAATTAATTATATATGTATTAACAAAATATCACTTACTTAATAATGAAAATATCGTTATTATCTGCAAATTAAGTGTTGAGCAGTGCTTAATGATAACTTAGGTCCAGTGTTGAATAATGTAAATAATGTATAAACATTCATGAATAATAAAAACGGATAAGTAACGCTGTAATATATAATTTAGATGTAGAATGTTTATAATATGCTAATCAAATATCAAATGAATCATTTTCATTATCTGTGATTTAAGTGTTGAATAGTGCGTAATGATAATTTCGTTCAAGTGTTGTACAACGTACAAAAATAAAAAATTATAAAAAAAAGTTGCATCTTTATAATAAAAATTTAATTATTTTCATAATCTTCGAATTAAGTGTTGAGCAGTGAGTAATGGTAACTTAGTTAAAGTGTTGAATAATCCCCAAAGATAAACGAATAATAAAACAAGACGCTACAATATGTAATTAAGATATATAATGTACATATATAGAATATCTTTTTTAAAATACAAATTTAATCATTTTCATCATTATTCACAAGTTAAGTGTTGAATAGTGATTAATTGTAACATAGTTCAAGTGCTGTATAATGTAAGAAAATAACAAATAATAGAGGCAACTCTAGATTATCTAAAGTTTATATCATTCTCATTAGTATCTGTCACTTAAGTGTGGAATAGTGCGTTACGATAACTTAGTTCAAGTGTTGTAAGATGACTTAATAGATTGATGCATAATAAGAGAAGCAACACTTCAATAAATAATAGTATTATTAATAATATGTTAATAAAATCTAAATTGATTCTTTTTTCATGATATGTGAATTAAGTGTTGAGCAGTGTTGTATAATATTCAAGTGTTGTCTAATGTATAAAGATAATCGAATAATTATAGAATTAATATCGATTGATAATAATATGTTATTAAAATATAAATTGAATCATTTTCATTATTATCTGCGACTCATTTGAAAATCCTTTAAACAAACTCATGTTTAGCTTTGCACATAAACTGACAGCTTATCAAATAATTACATTCATAGCTCTGGCGGTGTGAGAATTTAATTAATAAAGCATTTCAACTCTTACTCCCTCGCCTTTAATCTTTTGTCCAATCTCTTTGTCTTCAACTCTCCGAATATTTACAACTAAAATGCACTAATTTTAAAGCATTAAATTTGAGTGCAGAAAAAAGAGAAACGTAACAACAACAAAAAACTACAACAACACAAAATGTAATTGAAGTTTATCTCTGGAAATAATCCAGTGAGAGCTAATCACCTCTGTTTATGTTTTTTGTTGTTCTTTTGCAAACATGTTATTTGCGTTAGTCGCATAATTAATTTGCTAAAACTGTAAATTCGCGACTTGAATTAAATCTGAAATTTATATATATATATATTTTTTTTGTCCGTCTCCATTACTATTTATATACAACTCTCTAAAGAGAGAAAGAGAGAGTGAGAGGGAGAGATATGTTTTTACATGCTGTCATCCCTCGCGGTTTTTTCTATGATTTTTAAATGTGCTCCCGCAATTAATTAAGTTCGCTTGTAAACTGAGTGCGAACATTTTATCCCAGATTAAAACTGCATTTATAATGCGCTCATAAAAACCCATAGAATCTAATGAATATTGTCGCGCAATGCGTTGCACACAAGCAGATACCCTGTAAATGGATAAATTCCAAATGTGTTTATTAAATGTTTGAACTAGTTTGAAAGACGAAGAAATATTACGAAACAATTATTGAAATTATTTGAAAGAGTTTGAAATATGCATAATAAATTTCTTATTAAGTTTAAGTTCTGACACACTTTAAAATACCCTTTGATAGACTGAAAACATTCATTCATTGATTCAATTTATATAGATGAAATATACTATAAAAAGAATGAGGAAAAGTAAGATCATGGATCTAAAAATTGTTGCGAAGAAAGTGGTTAGAAATTGGAAAGTAAAGTTAGTAAACTTGTCTAATTCTGCTGCACTTTAAAATACTCTTTTTATGATTGATTCCTATAAAATCCTATAAACAGAATGAGGAAAAGTAAGATTATGGATCTAAAAAGTTTGGCAAAGAAGAAGGTAAAAACGTGTCAAATTCTGCTACACATAAAAATACTTTTTTATGACTGAAACATTCATTCATTGATGCAATTTATAAAGATGAAATATCCTATAAAAAGAACAGAAATATGATCAAGGATCTAAAAAGTGTTAAAACTTGGAAAGTAAATTTATGAAAAATCGAAAACTGTTCTTCAACATTTTCGTTTTAAAATTAATCAATGCAAATTGCTGAAGAAGAAGATAGAAAAAAATAAATCAAGAACTAAAACAACAAAGAGCAAAAGAGAAAAAGATGAGTGAAGCAAAATAGAGAAGTTGAACAAGAGAAGTGAAGCTGCAATACTTGTTTGTATACACATGAGAGCAACTGGTCAAGTTGTCAGCACATGGACATGGATGACATGGACACAAGTGGGCGTGGCATGCACAAAAGTTACTTAAAATGCATTTGGCTCTATGTTGAGAGCTGCTCAGAGGCAGACGGGGAGAAAGGAGTTGACTAGGAGGTGACTCCATTTGAGGTTGGGGGAATGGCAACAAAAAGCTTGACTGCAGTCAGCGCAGGTAAATTTAATTATGGCATACTACAACAAGCAATAGAATGAGATAGCTGAAAAGCCAAGGAGAGTGGGAGAGAGAGGAAACCGGGAGTGTGGCGACAGAGACAGAAACAGAGACAGAGAAAGGAGTAGGTGAAGAGGTAGCCTGAAAAGTTTTAGAAAATATGGCACAAGCGTTTACGTATTTTTCCCCATTCTCTTTTTGTCCTTTGCTTTTTGTATTTGCATACTCTGCAAAATGAGAAATAAAAGAGGAAGTATAACGTGATAATAATTTGAATAATAATAATAATAATAATAATAATAATAATAATAATAATAATAATAATAATAATAATAATAATAATAATAATAATAATAATAATAATAATAATAATAATAATTTATTCTGAAATGTATTCAGAATACATAAATTTTGCTATATGAAATTATGTTCAAAAATTCTAAATAACATTTCTACAAATTTAAAGTTGAGCACTTCAGTTCATTTTTGTTTTAAATACTCTTCCAAACCAATATTTAAAATAAATCTAAAATATATTTATGTTGACATTTTATTTTATATATTTCATAAATTTTTTGTGAATTATTTCATTACCTTTATTCTAACCTTTATTTCTTACCTTTTAACAGGTAACTTGAGGTCAAACCTTTGCATGTTTTATGCAACCTTTACTGTTTTTTCCTTTTGATCTTTCTTGTCGTTATTTTACTTTTTTTTCTATGTTTCGCTGCTGTTTTTTAGTAATAGTTGTTGTTGTTGTTTTGCTGCCATTTTGCTTGTTATCTAATTTTTGCTTTTTGCTTACTTTTACTTTGTTTTGAACGCCCAGCTCAGCAGCAACTTGACTCACATTCTATGTCCTCTTCACCGTTCACCGTCCTTACACTGTGTCCTTTGCGTTGTTGGAGCGCTTTAAGCTGCTCTCTGCTCGCCGTTGCTTTCTGTAATTTTTCAAGCATCAATTAAACAGCAAAAAGCATTGGCCAACAGCTTGCAACTTCAAGGCGCCAAAGGACTATGGCGCGAGTGAATTACCAAAGCGCATTCTATACAAAGTGGTTGAGAGAGTTGAGAGAGCAGATTGGGCTAAATGATACTGTCACACGCAGCTGTCCCACAGAGGACAGCGAATGACAGCCAACCGTTCTAATTACGGTAGTTCAAGCTATCAAAAGTCTTCCTTTTTTTTTGGCGTGGCGAAGGGGTGAAGGGGGCCCCATCAAAATTGGTTCACTTTGTGATCAACGAACCCAAAAAGTCTGTGACTTGCACTGTCAGCGAGTCAAAGTTGTTAACACAACAAGTGCATTTGAGCGAGTGGCGAGTAACGAGTGCTCGACTTAATTAAATGTCAATACTCAAATTGAGCAAGGCTATTGAAATTTTCACATTAAGCTAAGAACGATTTTAAGCAATAATTAGCGAGTTGTCGATAAGTAAGCTTACTGCATCAGCATCATTAGCAGCGAGAACTTCATCGTTTAACGAATGAATGATCAAATGCAACGGTTGCAAGCTTAAGTTCGAATTGTTTGCTTACGACAAGCGGCCGCTTAAGTAGCGAGTTGTAAATTAAGGGCACTCGTTGTGTGCATTAAAGCGAGTTGAAGGATAATGAGCATGAGTGACGAGCAAATCACACTCGTTGCATACTCCTTTCATTATAGCAAGAATACGTATCGAGTCTCTTAATTATTAATGACTTAAGGAATCTTATCAGAAGGAACTCGCTACAATGATTAAAGATTAACAAGTACTGAATTGAACACTTTCTACTCGTCATTAGTAGTCTAGCGAGTATAAATATAATAATAATAAATAACAAAATGGTCAACGAGAACAACTTGTTACTTTTTGCATATACAGCGAGAACTCGTTATATTTGGTAAGCAATAAGTAACGAGTTTTTGATAAGTGTAATTTTATATTTCATTAGTTAGCAAATTTTCCACTCGTTGTTTTATAGCGAGTATTAGCACCAAGTATTTTAATCGTTCAAATAAAGTGCATCGCATCAGCGATACTTTTAGTTTGCACTGTGATTAACTCTGTTGAGAAGTGAGTCACCTACTCGTTGCATTATAACAAGTATAAGTAGCGAAACTTTCAAAAGCTAATAAATTTAACCATTATTTTAAGTATATTTTAATAAACATCTACTCGTTGTAAGCATTCGAACGAGTGCAAGAATAACATTTGAATAAGCTGTGCAGCTAATTAAAATAGTTACAGTATTAAACTTACTATTTGAGCTGCATTTGCTGAAATTCGTTTCTCAAATAACCGAAATAATACTCAACACAAGTCTAGTTGCAGATGGCTGGCAAAAGGAAAAGTGATAAGAAAATGTAAGGAGCTTCAATATTGTTATAACCACATGCAATTGATGGCCATTACACACATATTTATGTAGGTTAATAGGCAATGGAGCAGGACATGAAAACAACACAACGAAACACACACAGAAGCACACCTTTTGCTACCTTTGAATATTTGGTATTGTGCATTCGACTGTAATGATCGCTGTTGGTCCCATTAAATTGCCATTACAATGCATCTAAAATGTGGTTTTCTGTTTTGTGGTAAATGGAGGCGGAGAGGAGGTGGGAGTGGGAGTGGGGGGACACGCCCACATTTCATGCATTACTTGTGGGGTGGCCTCGCATGCAAATGACATTCGAAATTACCCCTAATGAAGCCGAAAGTCCGCTCTCAAAAAACTTGAAACATTATGAATACTATTACCTAGAACAGCAAAAGAAGACACGAAGAGATAGAAAGAGAGAGAGAGATAGATAGAAAGAAAGAGATAGAGAGCGAGATAGTTTGTGTGTGTGGAGGAAACATCTTAAAATATTCGCTTACGCTTTTTATACCCTCTGCATAAAAAGTAATAGGGTATTATAAGCTTGTGCGTCCAAGAAATGTATGTAACAGGCAGAAGGAAGTATCTCCGATGCTTTATATACATATATTCTTGAGACGATATAGCCAAGTCTGTCTGTCTGTCTGTCCGTCTGTATGAACACCCACATCTCAGATACTATAAAAGATAGAGCTATAACTCTTATTCCAAAGCACTTGTTATGTTTTGACACATATCAAATTGGTTTCAATTTTTTTCAACGCACACTTTCGCCCTCACAAATCGACAAAAATCGAATAACAAGCGTAGTTTTGAAGCTTCGGATTTTGGTACCTAGTATAATAACTATAGCATTTATGATTCCTGAAAATTGGGTTACGTTCAGATAGAAAACGTGGAAGATATTAAGGAAATTCGTTTGTATGGAAAAAACATTTACTTACTACGCGTTGTAGTTGCTCAGATTGACAATCTGGTATATTATGCACGCTATGGTATATTTTGTGTGCACTATCATATCAATATACCAAATATAGTATTTTGCTCTCTGCGGTATATTTTGAATGCATTATTACATCAATATACCAAATATAGCATTTGGTACATTTTTATTATTTTTGCCGTATATTATTTTGGTATATTGCAATATAAACCAATTACAGTCTTTGGTGTGTTTTTTTAGTATTTTGTGGTACACTAATTTGGTATATTCTACAAATATTACATCATTTGGTATATTTGTAGTAATTTTGCGGTATATTTGTTTGGTATTTTGATATATCACCACCTGCAAAATATATCAAATATATCGGTTGATATATTTTTTAGTATTTCTATGTTAATTTGGTATATTATGAAAATAATACCGCACAATTTTGGTTTTATTCATAATGGATAGCGAGTATCTCACAGTCGAGCACACTCGACTGTAGTTTTCTTACTTGTTTGTTGTTGTCGGTAATGTTAATGACTTTGCGGAAGACACAATTTAAGCAACAGCGCAGCGCTGATGACACATTCGAGTTTTGCCACGCCCCCTCCACTAGCAGAATCTTTTACACCAAGAAAAAAAACAATGAGCGCAAACTTTAAACATATTTCACGCATAGTCAATGAGGGCACAACACACACACACACACAAAAAGCAAATAAAATACTATAAAATAAAAACGAAATACTTTAAAAATATGCCATAAAAATACCAAAAAAAAAAAGAAAAGAATGATGGGAAAATACTAAATAAATCTTGGCACAGCAGGGCTGCTGGCTGGCTGTCTCTTCTGTCTGTTCTGTCTGTTCTGTTCTAGCTGCCTGACTACCACCCGTTGGCCAGGACGCGGTTTGCCAGCTAACTTATTGCATTTTGCAGTTTTAACATGATAATAACCCCGACGGTGACCTGCAGCAAACTCACCCACACACATACACACACACCCACACACATACATGTGCCACGCCTCCTCCTTTTGGGTAGCAGTTTACGCCTTTGCCATTGCCTTTAATGCAAATGCTTCGCAGTTGTTTCTGTTTCTTTGTGTTTGCCCCGACCAAAAAAAAAAAGTACAGCGAAAAAAAAACGACACAAATTTCACATTTTGCATACCCTGCAAGTGAACGGTCTCCAAGGGTAGATTAGCTTCTGACTACAATCAGTTGCAGTGCTTACAACTTGTTAATTAAAGGATGAGTTCAGAGTTATTTACTTCAATGCTTTGTTTTATAATGCAAAAGTAAGAGTTGACTTGGCAAAAATATTCGCGAAATATTTTGTATATGGGTAATTCTCTGAAGAATATCGCGTCTTTTCATTGAACATAAGCTGAAACAATTTTAAAAGTAAGAAAAGGTTACTCTTATATCTCTAGATTAATACTTTAATTAGAGCTAAGAATGGTTTTGGAATTTTCTTTCTGTTTTGTTTCGTTTTGTTTTGTTTTCTGTTTACCCACATTCTTAGTCTTAGAGATCTTAATTGCTTTGGCTGATAATCTGGTATATTTTGTGCTTTATAGTATATTTTAAACGTACATAATACTATAGTATAATATCGGTGTATTTTCAGTATTTTTGTGTTATATTTATATGGTGCATTTTAAATTAAATGCTGCACTGTATAATATAAAAACTTACGCCTTTGGTATATTCTTAGTATATTATTTTGGTATATTTTATATTTAATACAGCACTGTCTAATATAACAAATATATGCGTTGATATATTTTCAGTATTTTTGAAGTATATTAGTTTGGTATATTTTAAATTGAATACCGCAATGTTTTGCTTTTAATCACAATGGTTAGAGGGAATCTCAGAGCTGACTGTAGCTTTCTTACTCGTTTCACCTTATTTCACTGCTTTACAGGGTAGCAAAAAGTCGACTATCTTGCCATCAATTTGATAACAATTTATGTGTGGCGCAACTGTGGCAACTTAGGCAACGCGCTGCCGAACGAAACCCACGCGGTCCTGCGGCATTTTTCATTTTCTGTTGCCCGCTTTACTTTTTTTTGCTTTCCTTTGCTTCCTATTCCAGGGAGAGGGTTGAGGTAGAGGAAGGGTAAGGGATCGGGATCGGGGGCTGCAGTATGATATACGATATGGGCTAATGCAGCCAGTCAGCCAGCCAGCCTGTGTTTTTTTGCAACGAGTTAGATGCGCCAAGCAAAGCACTTTCACTACATAAAGCAAAACAACAAAAAAACAGAGGGGATGAGGAAGAAGGGGGTGGGAAGGGGATGATGAAGTGTGTGTGCGGTCTTCAAAAGCTTTTGGGCCGCAGCACAAATTAATGTCAATATTGATATTGGCCATAACATTTGGGCCCGTTAAGCGCTAACGAGTTGCCAGGTGCCCGCCATCAAAACTGGCCAAAAATTCAATGCTTTGGTCAACTTCTCTGTCTCTCTCTCTCTCTCTCTCTATCTGTCTGTCTGTCTACACTCCCCCTTTTCCCATTTCACCTTTCGCCCGCTTGATGTGTCGCTCGTGTTTAGTTTTCCGGTTTTGCGGCTTTCGCGGTTTCCGTTTCGCGCTTCCATTTGCATGTTTTCCATGTTTTTCGCCTCTCTGCCCATTTGATGTTTAGTTTGTTTCATAAAATATTTAACAATATTTATAGACACAATTAAATGCATTTAACGAATTTTAATTTAATAAATAAATTATGCAAGCATTTGACGGGGATTTTCTTTAAACCCGATCATAATTCAATTTCAATTGAATTGTCTCTAAAAACGTTTGTATTGTATGTGTTTTTACATTGGTTTGCGAATCTGCTTTGTATTGGAAAAAAGGGTATTATAGCTTCATAACTTGATATACCATATATTCGGTATATTATGCGATATATTTGACGGGGATTTTCTTTAAAGCCGATCATAACTCAATTATTATTGGATTGTTTCTAAAAACATTTAATTTTATGCGTTTAGATTACATTAGATTTAAAACCTTTTTTGCATGGAATAGCAAAGGTATACCACATACAGCTTTTGGTATATTTATTTGGTATATTTGATGATTCATTTGGTTGTCTTTAAAAAAGTTTATATTTATGAGTTTTTACATTAGTTCTTAAAGCTGGAATATAAAAGGTATAATAACTCGATATACCATATACATCCTTTGGTATATTATGTGGTATATTTGTTGGGAATTTCATTTAAGCCCGATCATAATTCAAATTCTATTGAATTGTCTCTAAAAATTTATATAATACTAACCATTGAATAGAAGGGTATTATAACTGTATATACAATATGCAGACTTTGGTATATTAATTTGGTATATTCGAAGAATAATACCGCATTAGGTAGTTGGTGGTCGACTGTAGCTTTCTTTTTTTCTTTATGTTCGCTCTTAAAAATATTTTATTCTTGCTGCACAAACTAAAATACAATTTTCCAAATACATTAATTTGCTTTTAATTTTAAATTAAATTTTGACATTTTAGTGCAAAGCAAAAGCTGTCCAAAATCAACTCTGAGCTGCAAAGCATCGCTTTTTTTTATCTGTATTTTTTGGTATACAAAATACGTAAACTACTTTTGCTCAAAAAAATATGTCTTCTAGTTGGCGTTGAAACTGTCAAAGAGCTGCTCCATCAGTTCGTTCAGATTTTTCTCATTCCATTTCGAAGTCTCGAAAAGGAAAGATCAAATTCATGTCTAAATTTTTACTTTGGACTTGGAAAAAAAATTTTATTTCGCTTTTAGTTTGTGATAATTTCTAGGATTATTTTTGTGTTCATTAATTAATGTTCTTACTTCTGAAGGAACAATGCAAATAAGTTTGCAAACATTAAACAAGTTTCAAATGGTAAGAAGCCAAAGAAAAAATTTGTAAAAGGAATGACTTGATAACAGAAAACATGTTCCAGGAGCTGACATGAAAAGGAAAGATGAGAAAAAACCGTTTCGAATGCTGTATTCTTTTTCCATTTCCTGACGAACATATTTTGTTTAAGACTTTCAAATGTTGTTGAGCCCATGAAGATATTTTTTGTAACGTTATTAATTCGCATTCGATTGCGAAGCACTCAAAATTTAAAGTCGTACTATGTGCTTTCCCAAAGAAGACGCAAAAATATAATCATATACATAATCCCAGAACTTCCGGCTAAAAAAGGAAACGACACTACGCAACGCTTGAATCGCTATCCAAAGAATTGGAAATGGATTAATTCAAAGTGCCACAGAGAACACAAACTATATTTTTTATACAACTTATACGAAACATTCATCATCATTGCATCACTGCCTGCTGTTCAATCAGACTGCCTGCTATACTTTCCACACTTTCAACTTTCAACACAAGGAAATCTCATATTATATGAATCCCACTTGTTTTTACACCTTCTTTTGCATATGAAGTTCGCATCATTTTGTGGATTGTCCAGACTAATTACTACACACATATTTTGTAAAGCATTTCATATGTTTAATATTTTGTGATTTACATATATATTTTGTTATTTTCGATTTGCGTTCAGTATATTTTGTACATTTGTTTGTTACCTCGATAATATGTTTGTTTTTATTATATAAGCAAATTTTATTTTTAATATATACATTTCGAAATATATAAGTATTTGATAAATATACATATTTAGTATACTGGTTATACCAAATATATCGTGTAGTATACTTTAGTATTTTTTCAGTATATTCTCTTATCTTAGACGATGTAAGAGAGCGCCTTTCCACACTCTACCTATAAAAGCAAAACAATGCAATATTGATCTTAAAGTATAACAAATATACGTTTCAGTATATATAATTTGGCATTTGGTCGGTATACATAGTTGGTATATTGGATATACCAAATAAAACATATGGTACATTTTAGTTATTTTCGGTATATTTAAATAGTAATACAGCACAGCCTGGTTTTTATTGAGAAGAGGTAGTGAGTACTTATATAAGCAAGTTAAATGTTATTCCAAAGATATACCAAGTGTAGTATATTGTATATATAATATACAGAAAATATCAATTTAAAAAACACATTTCAGTATATGTATATTTATATGTATATAAAATAGCATTTTGTATATGAAAGAATTTGGTCGGCATACATAATTGGTAGATTGTATATACCAAATATAACATGCAGTATATTTTAATAATTTTGTACCTTATTTACATATTGAAGTGCAGAATTACTCATAAAATATACCAAATATGCCTTTTTATACCACTCGGTATATTTAAGTTTTTGTTCGGTATATGTATTTGGTATATTTTAAAACCAAATATAATATATTTTAGTATTTTCCTACCCAATTCACTTACATAAGCAAATGCAGAATATAATATATAATAAAGCATATAAAAAATCAATTTAAGTATTGGGTCGTTATACTTATTTTGTATATTAAATGTACTGATATACAAAAAAATATATATATATATATATATATATTGTACTGTTTAGTATTTCTTCGGTATATTTTAAAGAACAATACCGCCTTATGTGTTGCTAAGCTAAAAATCTTATAAAGATTCGCAACTTCTTTTCTCCTTCTGTCAGTCAGGTGTGTGATAATTGATAACGATGACAAATGAACTTCAAAGCTGCCGCTCATGATAATGCTATGTTATTTGTGGCCAAAATTTGCTTGAAAAAGAGAAAGAAGCTTGCCACTTGCCACTTGTCAATGCTAAGCTGTTCCAAATTCCCTGCGGTCTTTACTCAATTTGTGTAATTTGCACTACAGCAAAAGACAACAACAAAGAGAACGAGAACGAGAAGAGCTGCAATAAGCCTTTACCATAAGATGACACTAAAAGCTGGGGCGAGAAAACTATTTTGGAAGATTGTTGTTGCAGCTTCTTTGGCCATGCTTTTGTTAGTTAATTTTTGTGGCTGCCATGCGATGCGATACGATGCGATGCGATGCTGTTGCAGCAATGTCAAGCGGCGTTTAGTGTTGTGTAATGCCTTGTGGCAGTGTTTGCTAATACCCGAAAAACTTACTTTAAAGTCTACCTTTCGCACATACTTGCACCGCTTTTGTCGGTTCGCTTTTGCAGCAAATACTTGCGGCTTACAACTCGCAACTCAACTCTCAACTATGCCAAAGATTGTGAATGAGCTGCAAACATTTTGTGAGTGTTTTTGCGCAAAAACACAAGTATACAAGTATTATATATACAAATAGCCGAAATACTTTTGAGCCAAATATTTTGCTGTTACTGCTGCTGCTGCTGAGGCGAAAAGTTTCTCATTTTCGGGGCGTACATGCGGCGTATACGCAACAATCCGTTCGCTTCTTTTGCACAGATCTACCAATTACCATCTGCCACAATTCGCCAAGGCCCAAAACAACAAGAAGATGGCGAAGGCAAACCTTGAAGTTAGCCATATATCTCTCACATGGTTTTCATGCCAGCCATCCAACCAACCAGCCAGCCAGCATCGACTTTGGCCACAAGTAATCTGGCCAAAATAGACAAGAAAATCCGTTAGCCGGCAGCATCAGTAACTCTTGCTGCAGCTGCTTCTCTGTCTATGTCTATGTCTATGTCTATGTCTATGTGTATGTGTGTGTGTGTTAGCGTGTGTGTGTGTCTTGTAAGTAGCTGCAGTCATTCGTAGCTGCATTAACTGGGATTTGGCTACGCATACCCTGTAAGCAAGCGATGCACTTGAAAAGGTTGCTTGACTTGCAACTAGAATTTGCAAATATACAAATATATTTTCCGGGTTGCTTTGTTGATTACAAAATAAAGCCATCGTAGTAAAATCTAAGTAAAATACACAACATCGATTTAATTTTCGATATGCGATGCTCATCTAATCATAAGATCAAGTGGGAAGCATATTTAAAACTAAATGTGATCACGTTTCTTATGCTAATTATAATATTCATAATATGAGCACATTTAAACAATAACATTATTTTAATAGTAATTCAAAATGTTTGTAAATTAACATTTCACATACAGCTGTGAACAATGAAATAGCAGTGCGACAGACAGACAACTACATAAAGTTTTTTTGCATATTCCTTTTTGTTAGTTGATTGCTTGCACATTGTTTTTGTTAATTTAAACATGGAGATAAGAAACAAGGAAAAGTCCCGTTAGATTGAGAGAAAAAATCCTTGAAGTTCATTGTCGCTTAAAATCTTCAACCAAGTTGGATTTCCAATGACATAAATTTAGGGGAACGATGCAAAGCTAATCAATTTGCATTATATCTTTAAACGCGTAGGTCGTAAGCACTGCTATTTCAAAGTTTACAGCTGTATGTCTCACATTTATTTCAGATGCTTTGAAGGAAATCCCTTTTAAACGTAATTTTATATTTTTATGAAATTAAATGTTATGCACAATATTATATTTAAAATATTTTTCACATTTCTTCGACATTTATTTATTCAGAAATATTTTCTATAAGATACATTGATCATATGCAATGTTGCATTCATTAATTATTATATACAATTTTGCATTAAGTATTAAGTATTTAAGTATTTAGTCGATATGTTGAATATACCAAGTATAAAATACGGTATTTCAGTGTTTTACGATATATTTTCAGAATAAAACCCCACTATTCTATATATTTATTTTCATATTTATTTGGAAAAAAAATGATTTCCAACAAAAATTAGTTTATTATTATCATAAAACAATTTCGAAATGGTGAAGAATGTTGCAACAGAAGATTTCTTTTATACAGGATATCTATGAGCCAGGCAAAGACATTTAACTTATGCTTACTTGTTGGATTTAGATTTGGGCATTGCATTCAAATAAAATATCAAGTTGCCAAGTCGCGCTCGACGTCTCAGCTCTCAACGTAGTAGCTGCTAGCCGACTTTTGCAATTTCAATCTGCCCACAAAAATGCCAAATGTCAAATGTGTGTGCGACAGCAGAAGATAGAAAGAGGGAGAAGAGGGGAAATGGAGATGGGGAATAGGAAGCGACACAGTGAGTACAAGCTGCAAACAAATCCAGAGACAACAAACCGCATTGCGAACTTTGTCCAGGAGGCAGGCCATAAACTTTTGCGCACCCAGAAACTTGCAGCCTACAATCTATCCAATGCAAGTGCACTGACAAAAAAAATAGAACGAAAACCCAAATCAGAGAGTTCAAGCTTAAGAAAGTTTCCTTTCATAAGACAATTGATTTGTCAGTGAAATGAAATTTTGTCAAAGTTTCAAATATCCAAAGCAATGCTTAACGACTGAATGTTCAAATTCTCTCAGTGCAGTCTTATCGAATAAATAACCGTTGTCAACTTTTAATGGGTCAGTCTGTGAAATCGATTGAGTTCCATAACTGTAACTTACGTTATGACGTAAGTGCCACTGAGCATTCAATAACGTTACGTTGCCAAACTTTGTCGCTTGCCATCAAATTCAATTGGATTGTGGCAAAGTTTTTGATTTAATATTTCAAATTGAATTCACTCCACATAATAAACTAAAGTTATTACGTTACGTAAGTTTATGGAGTTAACCAAGATTGCTTCATGCATTTTTATGAATATATTGAAGAGAATTAAGCCAAAGCATTTACGTTATTGGAAGTATTTTATCAAATTAGGTAAACGGTAAATATAAATAGAAAAAACCAAACTTTTACATTACGTAACGTAAGCGAAATATACGTTTTACTTTTACGTTGAAAGCAATTTGTATTTTAAACACATTTTAATTATGGTAAATATAAATTTGAAAAAAAAAAACAAATTTTCTAAATTTTACAGCATTACATAACGTAAGAGGAATACACGTATTTCGTAAGCTAAAAGTAACTTTTATTTTGAAGACATTTCAATTATATTTCTCACTTGTGAAACTGTTTAAAGAACACAAAGTTTAATTAAACGAAAGCCGCTAAAGCTGTCTGTGCCTTTTTTCTTACGTCACGTAACGTAACTCGTAGTTAAGCCTTACAGTTTATGACACTCATTGTAGACTTAACAGCAGCATAATTCCCTCATCAATAGACAACCAAGTGGTAAAGTGTTTAAAATGAGCCGCTGTTGTAAGCCTATTAAGTAACGCCACTTGGCCTTACGTAAAGTAATATACGTATCACGTAAGCTGAAAGAAATTCGATTTAAGACATATTTCAAATATGCTTCTTGCTTGTGAAGCTGTTTGAAGCGCAATTCAACGAGAGCAGCTTAAGCTGTCTGTGCATATTTTATTACGTAACGTAAGCCAACGTAATACATAGTTAAGCCATACAGTTTACACACACACACACACACATTGTAGTCTAAAGCGCAGCATAATTCCCTCATCAATAGACGGCCAAGTGGCGAAGTATTTAAAATGAGCCGCAGTCGTAAGCCTATTAAGTGACGCCACTTGGCCTTACGTAACGTAAGCCCGACGTAATGTGTGTGTGTGTGGGGTATTATTTGGAGTGCACATTTGGAAGATTCCATTAAGTTACCATTTGCATACTTAGTTTGGTCTTTGAGACGACAGTCACAAATGCCAAAAATAAATCCAGAAGCTATAACGTAATGTGCGTAAGTGTATTTACGACATCCGCATGTGTGTGTGTGTGTGTGTGTGGGTGTGTACATGTGTGCTTGAATTGCCGCACATATTTTATATGAAGGCACTTTGAAATTGGGAATGCATGCATTATTTTTTGCTAGAGCGCCCAGCAAATTTATGTGCGTCTATATGCCCGCCTCTCTACCCTCTACCCTTTGCCCTCTCTCTACAGGGGCTTTCCCACATCGCTACAGACAGTGTGCTTCCTATTCCAATTGCCAAGTCCTTTGCTTGTCTTCAGCTGATGCCGCGAACGCACAGAAGCAGAAGCCCAAGAAACGCGAGAAGCCTTTTCGAATGTCATATGAATTTTTCGCGCTTGACTGTCACTGAGTGTGTGTGTGTATATATGTGAGCGTGTGTGTGTGTATGTGTGAGACTGTGTTGTTATTGGTGCGCAATTTTCGTGCACTTGGAGCAGCTAACACAATTTGTGTGCGCGCTTGATCTTATGATAGCTTTCCTGCCTCTTTCAACCATTCCTTGAACATCGTGCCACCTTGCCACACACACACACACACACACACACACACACACACATACTCGCTGCCTGCCACTAACTACAAACTGACTGTCGCTATAATTTTCCAAAAGGATTTACAATGCTAAAATTACTTCCTAAGCCATTCGACCTTGTCGTCGTTACATCGCCTCGCCGCCTTCCTTCAGCCTTCAGCCTTCCTAGCTACTACCTTATACTACCTCCTATTACCTCCCACTGTCTCCCATCTCATCGCTAAGCAAGGACGAGGCCAAGAACGAGAACGAGGAGCTCCTTCAGCTTCTTCGCGTATATGTCGCAACCTTTTCGTTTTATTTTTCACTTTTTTTTCTCACAACTAAGCGCAAATCCTCACAACGAACTGTTTACATCTATATTGAGGTGCCTGCTGCTGTCTGCTGTCTGCTAGGGATTGGGTTTGGTTTTTGAGGGTTCGGCTTTTGAGGTCGCTGGAGGAAGTAGAAGACGAGGCGCTGAGCTGAGACTGAATAGGCAACTGGCAATGGGCAGAGCAACTGAATTGTTTGTTCGCCTGCAAAATGCCATTGGCCTCATCTTTTCTCTCTGCATACCCTTTAAAAAATTATTTCAAAAGCTGATGACAGTATGACTAAAGGCAAATTTTGGTCATCGTTGAGTTGAAGTTTCTCAAAAAGAAGATATTCAAAATATTTGCATTTAATTGCAACAAAAAATGATCTTTGCCATTATTTTTGTCATTATTTTCAGAGTTTATTTTTAGTGTTGAATAATTATATAAATTAATTGCATATATACACTACGAATACCTCAAAAATACTGCAACAATCTGAAGTGTGCGGTTATATGCATTGCATTTAACTTTAATCACATACAATTTTGTCTGCAATTATCTTAGATGTGCAATTAAATAAGAGAAATTATCAATACTAATAATGCTGATTTCATTGCAAATGAAGCAGCACAAAAAAATGTTGCAATTATGTGCAATATGCTTATTGCATTAAAATCAAAATGATATTTGAATTATTTCTTACCATTGTTTTTACTGTTTATTATATATATTGCACTAATGATTGATACAACTTATCAGCTGTTTGCATTTAATTGCAAAGAATTTCATTATATGGGCAGTTAATTGAGTTTTGCATTCTGTTTGTCATTATTTTTATATTTTTTTAGTATTAATGTTGAATAATTTTAGAAATTAATTGGACATATCACTACGAATACCTCAAAAATAATGCAGCAATTTGATATATGCAGTTATATGCAATGCATTTAAGTTAAATCACATAAAATTGTCTATGTAATTATCTTGCATGTGCTCTTAAAAATAAATTAACTGCGAGTTGAGCAAAATGATGCAATAATCTACAATTTGCAGTTATATGCTAAGCACTTAAGTTAAATCTAAATTAATTTTGTATAAAATTAGCTTGGATGTATTCTTGATTATAAAGTAACTGCGAGTTGAGTAAAATAATTCAATAATCTACAATGCCCACTTAGATGCAATGCATTTAAGTTAAATCGCATAAAAGTTTGTATGCAATTATCTTGGATATGCTCTTAAATATAGGTTAACTGCATTAATCTGAAATATTAAGTTGTATGATATGCATTTAAGTTAAATCTAAATTAGTTTTGTATGCACTTACCTTGAATGTGTGCTTAAATATAAAGTGACTGCGAGTTGAGTAGAATAACGCAATAATCTACAATGCACACTTACAATGCGATGCATTTAAGTTAAATCTCATTGAATTTTATATGCAATTATCTTGGATGTGTCTTAAACAAAGGGTAACTGAAAGTTGAGCATCAATAAACGAAAACCGTTTTAGTTGAACATTTGCTCTTGGCCCTTTGAGTATTTTTGGCTTATTTATTTGTCTCTCTCTCTGTGTGTGTCTGATGTCATCCTTAGGCTGTTTTTTTGTGGGCCGCTGATCAACTGTGGATGAACGCCCACTCAGCGACATCTGCTGCCAGGCACCGCAGCCATTTTAGCATTTCACACTGCCTGCTATAAGTTTGTGCTCTTCCTCTCGTTACTTGTCGTTTGCCTTTTGAACTTTAATGCGCTCCGTCTGTCTCTGTCTCTGTGTGTCAGTATCTCTCTTTCCTTTATTCTCTATCTCGATGATGGCTCAATTGTAAGGGGGTAAGTGCGCACACATGCTTTGCATATAAAGGTTGCAAGCTAGTTGCTCGTAATAGTAATTCCATTTATAATTTACTGTCGTCGATTTATAAATGAGCCGATGCCATCAACGCAGAAAGGCCAGAGCCAGAGTTGCCAGGCTTTGTGCACAAGTGCTTAACATCATTTTAGACGCATTTGTGGCCTTAGCAAGCAAATGATGATACTCAGCTGAATTTACTTTGCACTGTAAATAAAATATTCAATTTAATACAAATATTATATTTGACAAGTAGAAAGAAAACAATTATAACATTCTTTCTCTTGAATATTTAAAAACTTTAATCGCGACTAACTGCACAATTTGTGTCAGTGTACAGATCTTTGGCACAGCTGCAGCACAGGGACAGCTATCCATTAAGCTGTGACCTCGAGCATTGGCTTACACTTAGTTGCTCAGGGCTCCATTGCGTATACGTAATAATTACAATTTTGCCAGCTGCAGCAGCATGTTCATGTTTTATTTCCATTGTACTTAGCATTAAAGCTAAATACTTGTGACATGGAAATAATTCGTAGCTGCCGTTGCATAGCTGAATCATCCACAAGTTAGAATACATTGCTATTCTGTTTAGATAATTGATTAGGTTTATTTATAAACTGATGCATATTTGTTTTATTAAATTTTTAGACTTTTAAGGCGTCTGCAGATAACGTCTCTTATAGTATAGAAAATACCATATTTCATGTAGTAGTATATTGATATACCAACCTATAACATATTTTTAAATACTTTTTTGGTATATTTGCATGTAGTAATATATCGATTTACCAAAAACAACATTTGGTAAATTTAAGTATTTTTAAAGCTTACATATTTATCAAACGATATCTATTTCTACTTTAGTATTATATCGATATGCTAAATATACCATTTGGCATATTTATGAATTTATTTAGGTATATTTATTAAGTGTCGTGGCGACTTAATTCTATTTATGATGAATATTAGAAATTGTTATTCAAATTAGTTGATTCTTACACTTTTAATATAAATAATATGCTGCACTACAAGTAGTAGTATATAGATATACCAAATATAGCAGTTGGTATATTTGATAATATTTTTAGGTACGCATGTAGTAATATATCGAAATACCAAATATAGTATTTGATATTTTTTAGGTATATTTATTAAGTCACATTGACAACTATCATAACTTAAATAAAATTTAAATTTAAATGTAATGTATTCATATCATTGGTCGGTATTTAATTGTATTGGTAGTATATTAATATACCAAATATAGTATTTGGTGTATTTGATGATTTTGTTTAGGTATATTTATTAAGTAACATTTCAGTATACCACATTGCAGGTAGTAGTATATCGATATACCAAATATATAGCATTTGGTATTTTCTTAGGTATCACATTTACTACTAGGGGTCACATTTACTATTACTTTAACTTAAAAACAATTTTAATTTAAATGTTTAATACTCATTTCAATTGCTTGTATTTAATTGCTTTGGTAGTATATTGATATGCCAAATATAGTATTTGGTATATTTAAGTATATTTTTAGGTATAATTATGAAAAGAAATTTACTACTACTTTTACTTACATCAAATTGAAATTGAAATTTATAATATTCATTTAATTTGCCTGTTTTTAATTGCTTTGGCTGAAAATTCCAGGTGTAGAATATACCGCATTGCTTGTATAGGTATTTTAAAATACCAAACATAGTAAACTTCAGTTTTTCTTATGTATATTTATTAAGTGATATTTCAGTAAGATATGTCGTATATTGATATACCAAGTATATAGTATATTTAAACATTTTTTTAGGTATATTTATATTATATATATTTCAATTTAAATGCCTAATATTCATTTCTTTCATTTCAGTTAACTATTGTCGACACTTTCATTCTTATATGCGGGTGAGTTCTTTAAATGAAAATTCTGTAAATTTAAATTATTTTATGATTTTTACTTAAGCGAAATGCAAATGCTGCTGATTGTTGTGTGTGTGTGTGTGTGTGTGTGTGTGTGTTTTGTAAGCTGCATTTAATGTGAACCGAGATTGTTTTGTACTCGTAAATGTAACAAATGCTGGGCGTCTTAAGCTTTAAGTGAAACGGCAACTTGTGCGTAATATTTTACTAATAGCTGTGCATATATTTTAAGCAGAAAGCAGACAACCGCCATATGTATATCGTGGCATGAATATGCAAAGCAAAGCTTTTTGTAATTTGTTAAATTCAACGTCGCCTTGCGACAACTCGAGTTTGTTTTGCTGCTTTGCTGCTTGCGTTGGCAAAACTTATAAAATTATGATACCCAGAAAGCAACAAATTTTAATTGCAAGAAAATTTTCGTAATTCAAGCAAACACACACGCGAAGCAGAGAAAGAGAGAGAGAGAGATGGAAGAGGGGAAAATGGAAAGCAAGATGTAAAAAACTAAACCAAGAACAAAACCAAGCTTAAGTTTGTTTTGCCAAGGGGTGGCAACTCTACGACTCTACAACTCTGCTCTCTGATTGCAGGCGGAACGTGTGTGATTGTATGTGTGTCTGTGTGTGTGTTTGTGTGCTTGCAAGTTGTAAATTTATTTTAGCCAAGGCGCGTATAGCGCATAAATTGCTGAACGCAAGCTGCTTAAGGGTTGCCACCCCAAAACAAAAAAGCACACAGCGAAATGCGTGTGTGCGAGTGTGAAAAATTGAAATTTATTGTTAGTGTAAGCCTCACACACACACACACACACGCACACTCTTGCACCTTGTAGTTTTTGCTGTTGAATTACTCGCAGACAAAATAATAATGTAATAATAATTTTTCCAACTCGTTAACACATGAAACGTGTCCGCTACACATGCACAGCCAGCTCTCTCTCTCTCTCTCTCTCTCTCTGAACTCTGACCTCTCCCGCCTTACCGCAAGCAACCCTTGACCCCGCCCCCTTGCCTTGGGCAGTTACCTCAAGCATTTCACACACAAACACACACACATAGAATGTTGCCACAACAGCAGCTGAAGAATCGTGTGTGGATTATATGCATCTAGTTGGAATTAATGATGCGCAAACTATATTGCCTCACGGCAGCCTCAGTGAGAGTGTGGAGCGGGGGGAGGGGGTTGCATGAAAGTGGGGGGAATAAAAATAGGGTGTAAATGTCTTAAGTTGCAGTTGAAAGAAAAAGGCGGAAACGTTTTCGCTGCCAATTGTTTAAAACTAACTAAAGCAACAGAAACATTTTTCTGCTGTTAGCGCTTAAAGCAATTAAGTAATTAAATTAAAATAGTTAACTAATTTAAGATTCATTTTATATATTTAATACACAGTTCCGTATAATTCGGTAGTGCGATATAATGAGCTTAGTATATTAAATAATTGTATAAATATTGACTATTTTCTATTGATTAGAAAATAATTGTGTTAATATATTCTATAAAGTAAATAATTTACTACTTACTAACTAGGGTATACAAATACAAATACTATACTTAGAATATAGTATATTATTTAGTATATAACCTAATAAATAGCAAATAATACTATAGCTTTAAATTATATACTATACTATAAGCAAAATACTGTAATTAGTATGAAGTAAAGTATTTAGAAATCAGTATAATATTTAGTACGTGCTAAGCAATACTAAATGATGTAGTATAGTATTTAGTATATATGACTACACATTTAGTATTAACTTAATAATACTTAAACTTAAGCTACATTTCTGATATATTCTAAGTACTGTATTTAGTATGTAGTATAGTATTTAGTATATGTGATAAAAAAAACTTATTATATTGTATATTATTAAGTATATGCTAAATAATACCATGACTTAAACTACATGTATATTAAATACTGTACTCGGTATGTAGCATAGTATTTAGTATTTTGACTACATATTTAGCATACAGTATATTATTTAGTACATAGAAAATAATACTGTAACTATATACTATACTATATACTAAATACCATGCTACAAACTAAATGCAGTATACAAATACAAATACTGCACTTAGCATAGTATTTAGTATATTATTAAGTGTATAAAGAAGATAATGCTATAACTTTAAACTATATACTATACAAATATATTGTATTAACAGTATTAAGTATTAAAACACTATTTAGTTTATAATTATAGTATTCAGTATATTTATCATATTCTATGATATATACTATATAGTATTTATGAGTAATTATCACAATATTTTTATTTGATAAACACAATTATTTTTCGTGGGCATAGAACACTTTTTCTCATTTTATTATCACAATTTACATGCACCTAAATTTAATTGTACATATAAATTATGCTTACTAAAGGAATCGAATTATAGTACTAACTTGGAAAAATCTTATCAGCCAATAAAATATTATATTAAGCTGCTTACAATAATATCTACTTTAAAATCAGAAAATAGTTGAAACAAGTAAACGTAGTTGAAAATTTAAACAGATTAATTGCAAAGAAAGTAATATTTATTGTGATTAATCACGTTGATTTGTTCAATTTGAGCTCTAATTGTTTTGCGCTAGTAAATAAGAACTTAACAACGCTACTGACAGCTGGCCAGAAAAATAATTCTGTGTATTTTTCAGCTCAAAAACTAAACGAGGTGATGTTATCTTTCTTTAGCTGACTCTCAGCTGTGTCTCTGTGTGCAATGTGAAAATATTTGATTTATTCAATGGTATAATCATTTCTCAAGTATTTTGCCTTATTTCGTTCTCTTGCTGCTGTGGCACAAAACAAGAGCTTAACAAGGCAACCGACCGCAGAGCACAAAAAGGGAGAGAGAGAGAGAGAGAGAGAGAGAGAAAGCAATGCTGCCTTTCATTTTCCCGCACAAAAACGAAAATGAAAACAACAAAAAAAAAAAAAAAATGGAAAAAGAGAATAGAAGAACAACTACAGCAAAAATGAAAGAAATCCATTTATAAAACGCTTGTAGTGCAGTGGGTCGGTTTTGGTCCACAGAGCTGAACTAGAATAAAATAATTGAATTCAATTTATCGGCATAAATTGGTTTTAATTAAAACTGCAAAACAAAGCAGGAGCAAAAGTGCATAAAATCGCCAAAACAACGAAGCAGGAATGCTCTAAACGAATTAATATTCACATTTTTATAGTTATTGTTATCTTTTTTTGCTCATATCTAAAAATTTATTGCATTTTTTGTCGATAGGAAATTCCTCACTGAATTAAGCATACAACTTTTTTATACAAATGAACTTGTAAATTTCTGAATTAAATTTATATAGATAGAAAATAGGTTCAGCTAAATAAAAGCTGAAGCCATGAAATTAAATACAAATGTAGTCTCAATAGAACTTTGTTGAAAAATATTCCATCGAGTGCAATCAATGCATAGCCAATACAAACTCAGAAACTATAAAAGCTAGACCCTTGAAAATATATGAAAAAGATCAAGATTTTGGTCTAAGAAGTGTGTCAAGAACATGAAAATCTTAGTGTTAGAAAACACATTTTGATTTCAAGAACATTTGATGTATGATTCAAGTTCTTAATAATAAGAAGATAAAAATCTTATAGTTTGAAGAGCAAACATCTTATTATTAGATCAAAATATTATAGCATTACTTTATTTTATTGTTTTTTTTACTGGACACACTATAACCTATGCAAATTCTGGAACTTTTAAAGCTGAAGCTATGCAATTTAATATTCTCGTAAATATACTTGTTTTCATATTTTATTGGTTAAAAATTAGACATTCTAATATGAACTCATAAACTCACGAGTTCATAACAACGTAGTCTTTTGATCTCTTCTACACAGTTCCAATTTAACACAAGTCTAATTTGAAATGAACTCATAACCTTTGAAGACTGTTTTTAGTATATATTATAGTATTTAGTATATTTATTGTATAGTATTTAATATAACGTATCTAGTATTTAGTATAAAGTATTAAGTATCCATTAAATTATGTAATATAGTGTAGTATATACTAAATACGTAATTTTGTATCATATATAATATTACGTCTTTAGTATATAGTATACTTATATTACCATATATTATTTTACGCATTAAGTATATACTATATTCATAAATACTGTAATATAATTTAGTATACTAATGAGTATTTACCATGTATTATGTATTTAGTATATATTACAAAATTTAGAATCTAAACCAGTATTTAGTATATTTGGTATTGTACTTTCCATAAATTATGCATTTAGTATATTTTGCAATATTTATTAAACTTATCAGTACTTATTAAAATTTAGTATACTTATGAGTATTTACCACATATGCTATATTTAGTATATATTCCAATATTTAAAAACTTGCAGTATTTAGTATATTTAGTATTGTATTTACTATATATTACGTATTTAGTATATATTATAATATCAAGTATATATTTAAGTGTTTAGTATATAATATAGTATGAGTATTTACCACATATTACGTATTTAGTATATATTACAATATTTGGTATATTTATAAGTACACACTTATTACAATTTATTTATCATTTCTCCACAATTCTTTTTCGTGAGGAAAGAATTCAATATTACATATTGTATTTATGTCTCAAAAATGTGAATTATATCTTATTGCAGTCTACGATAAATTTAAAAAGAATTCATAAGCTATAAAAAAAATATGGAATTTAATATACAATTTTGAACATTGCTCTGTAACTTTGAATAATATTTAGTCTATCTAATATCAAATCATGGCTGGAGTTTCTTTAAACTCTTCTAAAATATGCTAGAGAACATAAGCTTTAACCTAGATATAACCTAAACATAACTCAGGAACCGCCAAAGTTTTCGATGTAAAATTATGAATACAATTTGTGGCATGCTTGATAAGAAAGTTGAGCGACTCGCAAGGCAAATTCAGCAAGCACAAAGCGAGAGCAAAGAAAATTTGAGAAGGAAGAAGGAGAAGAGGAATAAAATTGAATAAAAAAGACATTCGTCATGGCCAGAGCTAGAGATTTGCGAAGGTAAAGCCAAAGGTGCAGCACAAATTTGTGGCCAAGCAGCAATTGCAATAAAAGTTATGCGGGCATCAATTCTTTCCGGGTATCGCATTTTATTTGAATAATATTCAAACCGAATTCGTTGTTGGGCTTAAAGTGTTGTCTTAATCTGGGCAATTAGCTCAGCTGTTTGTTTTACATACGAGGCAAGCGGCACAATTTCCAACTCCAACTCCGGTTCATAGTTGCAACTGCTGCTGGCTTCCTCCTCATCCGATTCGTCATTCTCATATCTAAGTTCTTGCTGCACATCGATGCGATTCAAATTCTGTTGTAAGTACGCCAGCTCATTGATGCTCTGACGTATTAAAAACCGAACATCAGGCGAACACAAATCCTGGTACAAACGCCAACGCGACGATCGCTCATCCTCAACAACAGCAGGAGCAATATAGTTAGCTTCTTCGTCGATCAACCAAGTGAGACGCTCTTCGAGCGCTGTCTGTGCTGGAAGTTCGCCAATCAGGCGACGCAGTGGACGACTCAAGTTCGTTTCGAAGGAACGATCTTCGCTCTGCAGCCATTCATCGATGCCAGCTTTAATGCAGTCCAACTCCAAACACTGGTCGTCGATGTTATCTATTGAATTGTACGAGCCCAAGTCAATATTACAAACAACCGGCAGCGAATTCGTGTTGTTCGTTTGCACCAATCGAACACTCAACTCGTTTAGATCACGCACTTGACGCTGCACGGACACAATATCGATTAAATCTCTGTCCCAGCTCAGGGTTCGTTCATCATCTTGCTGCTCCTCTTCGGTCTCTTCATCGTTGTGGTTGTCGTTGTCGTTGTCGTCATCGTTGTGGTTGTCGTTGTCGTTGTTGTTCTCTTTCTCGGTTGCTTGTTCAGTCTCCTCTTCAACATCTTCAGCACTGTCGCCAACATCATCAGCAACATCTTTAGCAGTGTTGCCAACATCATCATTAAAGCCTTCATCTTTATTATCTTCATCATAATTAACATCTTCTTCTTCATCTTCATCATCATTAACATCTTTAACATTAACATCTTTAACATCAACATCTTTATCATCAACGTCTTCAACATTTTCAACATCTTCAACATCAACATCTTTATCGGCAACATCTTTATCATCTGCATCTTTATCATAAACTGCTTTACCATCAACATCTTTCTCATCAGCATCGTTATCATCAACATCTTTATCATCAACGTCTTCAACACTTTCAACATCTTCATCATCTTTATTATCTGCATCTTTATCATAAGCTCCTTTATCATCAGCATCTTTATCATCAACATCTTCATTATCAACATCTTCATCACCATTAACAAATCCATCTTTATCTTCATCAGTGTCGACACTTTCGCTGCCCATCATCATTGGCCACATTTGTCGCGCATATTGAAAGTCAACGTACAGCGATGCTGTTGCTGCAACTGTTGCTGCTGCTTCGCTCTCCGCAAGTTGCACGTAATCAACCAAATTCACAAAGCGTGCATTCAAATTAAGATCCTTATCGCTGCAGTTGATCACGCATTCCCTGTCGCTCTCGGAGTTGCCGTCTGTGTCGTTGCTCTCATCGATGTTGCTGCTGACATTGCAGTTCCTGTTGCATTTCAAATTCACATTGTTGTTCGGGTTGCTGTCATTGCTTATGATGTTGCTGTTAACATTGATGTTGCTGTTATCATTACTGTTGTGGTCAGTATTGATGTTGCTGTTGCTGTTATCACTGCCGTTGTTGCTGCCTTCATCGATGTTGCTGTTGCATTTGAAATGAACATTGTTGTTTGGGCTGCTATCATTGCTATTTCTATTGCTCATGTTGATGCTGTCCTCATTGATGTTGCTGTTAACATAAATGTTGCTTTCCTCAATGATGTTGCTGTTATCCAGTCTGTTATTGCAGTCTCCAATGCTTTTAATGTGGTTGCTCTTTCCATACCTGATGTTGTTACTGTTCCTATTGATGTTGCTGTTTTCATTGTTTATGCTGTTGCTATTTTCATTGCTGATGCTGATGTTGTTGCTATTAGCAATGATGTTGCTGTTATCACTACAGTCTCCAATGTTGTTGATGTCGTTGCTATTTCCATTGCTAATGCTAATATTGTTGCTCATCTCATTGATGTTGCTGTTAACATTGATGTTGCTTGTGTTAATGATTTTGCTGTTGCTGTTATCACTGCAGTCTCCAATGTTGTTGTTGCTGATGTTGGTGATGTGGTTGATATTTTCATTGATATTTTCATTGTTGTCATTGCTTATGCTGTTGCTGTCAATGTTGCTTTTGTCATTAATGTTGCTGTTATCACTGCTATCACTGCTGTCGCCATTGTTGCTGATGTTGTTGATGTGGTTGATATTTCCATTGTTAATGTTGTTACTGTTCTTATTGAAGCTGCTGTTTTCGTTGCTGATGCTTAAGTTGTTGCTTTTGTCATTGCTGTTGCTGTTGCTGTTATCACTGCTGTATCCAATGTTGTTGCTTCTGATGTTGCTGTTTCCATCTCTGACGCTGTTGTTGCTATTATTCCAGTTGCTCTTTTCATTGATGTTGCTATTCTCATTGATGTTGCTATCTACGTTGCTGTTATCACTGCATTCTCCAATGTTGTTGTTGCCGTTGTTGTTGCTGTCATTACTCTTTCCATCGCTGATACTGTTGCTGATCTCATTGCTGTTGTCAATACTGTTGATGTTGCTCTTATTACTGCTGTCTCCAATGTTGCTACAATTGCTATTGTTGTGGCTGCTGCCGTTAGTCAGCAGCCGTGAGCGACCATTTGGCGTGTGATTAAAGCACTCGATGATCGTGACCTGCGATTGGCAACTAAACTTAATGCTACGCTCAATGTCGAAGCAAAGCTGCAAAGCTATATTGAATGATTGATTGCAGTTGTCGCAAAACAATTGCCGTGTATCGTTGGCCGATGGTTCCTTCGGCAGCTGCTGTGGCAACGACAACGACCACTTCAGCAGTTGTTGTTGCATGGCTGCAATCCATTTACGTTTCACCACAAAATTGCTGGCATATTGTCGCCCGTTGTGCAACAGCAATGTGGAAATGTTGCAGCTACTCGATTTGCATTGCTCGCGGGCAATCTCAATGTGCATTGTTGTCGCCGATGTGATTTGAATACTAAACTTGCTTCTCGCTGTCTGAAGCACATCTTCAACTTGTTGTTGCTGCTGCTCTTCTGCCATGATTAGCGAATTTCGCCCCCCTCAAATTAGTGTTTGCTAAATACCTCGACTTCCGCTCAATTAATAAAGCACGCCTGCGGCCACATGAAATTGCCAATTTCCAATTGCCAGCTCTTCATCAATCTTTTTTTGTGGTTGCTAAAATTTGTTGCAGATTTGTTCGTGTGCCTTCTCTTCTAATTGTCTGATTATTGCAGCTTTTATTTCTCTACTCACAATGTGTAGAACAACATTTTGTAAAGTCAGCTTGCAACGCCAACTTAAGTTTTGCTTTAGTATGCTGAGCATCAAGTTGGATGCGCCTAACTACTAAGCACCACAATAAGTTGGCTGCGCCTAAAAACTATGAACCGCATTAAGTTGGCTGCGCCTTTTTGCCATCTGCCTTGTTAAGTTGGTTGCGCATAGTGTTTTTCACTTAATTTAAATACTAAATTGGTTAAGTGTATACGTATATGTTATTATTATTTTAAATATTTTTTGTATATAAGAGAATTTTTATTAAATAGCTTTATACATAAAGTGAATAGCTTTTATTTACAAATATATTTTCAGAAATATTCATAAAGAATTTAAAATAACTAAAAACAATAAAATAAAAAAAGTGCCTTAAATTAACTTGGATTTTCAATGAATAGCTTAATATATAAAGTGAATAGCGATTACATAAAAACGAATTACTAAAATATATTTTTAGAAAGATTCATAAACATATTAAAATAATTATAAATAATATTTTAAACATTTAAAAGAAATAAATAAAAAAAACAAAAGGCTTTCAATTGAATTGAATTTTGAACACTACATGAATTACTTATATAGAATTACTTAAATAGAAGAACATTTTTAGAATGATTTATAAAGAATTTAAAATAACTATTAGCAATAAAATAAAAATGACTTAAATTAAATTGGGTTTTCAATGATTAGCTTTATATATAAAGTGAATATTAAAATGAAATTAATTAAGTAAATTTAATGAAATAAATATTCAAAAGAATGAAATCATGGCAAACTAGACATGAAATTAAGTTGGAAATGTATTCAAATATGCAATTTTACTGTTGAATAATTCAAATTTAGCCACTGTGCGCTGTCAGCAATCACTTTTGTGTGGTGATTGAAATCGTTGTCGCGTTCTGATTGATTTCCTGTTGTGCCCATCGACAGTCTTTGGTGTTAATGGAATTTTAACACAAATTAGTTGTATTGCCTAAATGGCTGCATGTAATTTGGTAATGTTGTAAGGGCATGAAACTTGAAGTTGAGGTTGAGGTTGAAGTTGAAGTTGACCTGCGGCGGCATTTTTTGAAGTGGACCAGCTGGAAATGAGAAAGAATTCGTGTGGAGTGGGAGAAGTTGAGGAATGAGGAGGCAACCGCAAAAGCAATTTCGTTAGCCTGGGTGCTTGAGAATGTCTGTTGACTGTGTGCGATTGGCAATTTCTTTGCCACATGCCACATGCCGCATGCCACATGCTACTGAACCTGAGCCTGGGCTCCAGCTAAGTGCCTATGACAACGTTTAGCTAAGCTTGAGAGCGGAATGGTGAATGTGGCACGCTCTTGCACACAGTTGCAACAATGTGTTGCAACATGCCTCCAGGCAGAGTCCTGGCTAATAAGCTTGCTTCACACACACACACACACACACATATGCTGCAAACTGCAATATTGGCATTAAATATTTTCGCTTGACAGAGCCAGGCAATAAAATCAAATCAACAGCAACAAGTATGAAAGAGAGAGACAGAAAAAGGGAGGGAGGAAAAGAGAGAGAGATAGACTGATGGAACGCATAAGTATGGCTGCCAGGGTTGTCAACTCGTCATGCCAATAACAGTTATGGCCCTGCACACAAAATGAAATCATTTCACCGCAGGCCAACCGACAACCGAAAACGCAAACGAAATTGAAATGAAATGCTGCCAAAGAGGCACCAAAAAAGAGACACAAAAAAGATAACCAAGAAAAAAGGAAAGTGTAAAGCAAAAGGCAAAACGAAAATCATCGAACGTGATTTATTTTATTTGCCGCCATCTCTTTGAGTCAAAAGTACAAAAATATTTGGTCAACTTCGACTGACAGTATTAAAGAACAAGCTTAAAATCGAAATAATTACAGTTGTGAATTAAATTATAGTTCAACTTTATTTAAATTTACAATTTGTTTTGTTAATAAAAAAGAAACTTTTAACAGTTGTAAATTAATCGAAATTAAACTCATTATTTTATTTATTAATATAATTACTACCAAAAAAAAAAACGCATTTGTAAATCAAATGAACTTAAACTCATAATTTCCAATTTGATCTGATAATAAAAAGGAATTATTTTTTTGTAATGTGAAATATGTTAGAAATATGTAAAATTTCTTTATTTTTTTTTTGTTTTTGCTAAACGATTTCAACTGATCAAATTTAAGGTGTCAACTACAGAATCATCACCAAGCTGCATTACAAAGCTTTAAAGCTTATGTATTCCAAATGAATATACCAAAAAAAATACTTAAATATACCGAAATGAATTTCAAAAATGCTGCACTTAGTAAAAAGAGAATAAATTCGTAATATAGAATTTAAATGTCTCAAATTTACGTTAGAAAACTCCTTAAAAATGGATACCATTTGAGTTTATAAGTTTAATGCATTGCCAAAGATAAATCTAGCTTAATTATACCCTCTATCCATAATGCTAGAAGGGTATTATAACTCTGTGATGGCAGGAATAGTTTAAACTAAGCAGAAGGAAGTTCCATATCTATTTGTTAGGATATCTAAGACATCCTTAGAGACTATAAGAAATAGAGCTATATTTGGTTTTTTTTTTGACAGCACTTGTTACACCAATATACCAAATATGTATTTCGGTATATTTCAGTTTTTCTTCGGTATATACCAAATGAATAATATATTTTATCGATTAGTTTCTTTAGTATATACTAGTATACTAGTATATATTATTTATATATTAGTTATATATGTAGTATAGTATATAGTATAGTATATATTATTTATATATGTACATTTCAGTACATTTTCTGTATTTTCATTTGGTATTTTTAAATGATTTATTCAGAGAATTTCAGTGTATATATGTATATATTACATAATTCTTTTTGTTATTTTTAAAAGCACATATATTCCAATTATTTATTTTTCATTTCCATATTTTTGATTGAAATGATTGATTTTATTCAGTAAATGTTAAATATTTATACACCTTTCGGTATATTTTAGTAATTTTGCGGTATATTCATTTGGTATATTTAAATGATGACGCATTATATTGCTTTTATTGAGGTTAGAGGTTATTTGACAGTCGAACGCAATGCAGCTTCTCTACTTACTTTTCCAATTCCTGAAACTTAATTCATATACATATGTTATGTATGTATATACATTTTTTTTGTGGGAGGGGATTTGTTGAATTAATCGATTGAGCGGCATAAAATACGACTGGGCAATTATTGGCAGCATAGATTGGTAAGATTACGTGATGGCAAAAGCGAAAGAACAATTGAAAAATTATGTACATTTGTTTGGCGGCAAAAATGCAATATGCTGCAAGGGGGAGAGGAATCGATGGAGAAACGAAGAAGAAAATCTGAAGGGAAACCCAAAGGGTTTTATTCTTTTCTTGTGCTTGGGCTTCTGCTTGTGCCTGAATTCCAGCACGTTGGCAATTTATTAGCTCGCTTCCCCTTTGCCTCTAGCTAGCAGACACTATTTAGGAATACAATGAGGATGGGTTTTGGGTTTGCTCTCTCTCTCTCTCTCTCTCTCTCTCTCTCTCTCTCTCTCTCTCTCTCTAGGTTGAGTCCAAGCACGGTCGAAAGCCGTCGCTTCCGTGATTAATGCCCGTCGTGGGCTTTTGTGCTGGCGCGCAAAATTTCGTGTAATCTACTTTAAAGCTGGAGCATTGCATAATTTTCGGGGAGGCAAAATACACCTTCTCTCTTTTTATACCCTATATCCATAGGGTAGAAGGGCATTATAGTTTTGTGGCGGCAGGAAATGTATGTAACAGGTAGAAGGAGGCATCTCCGACCCTATAAAGTATACATATTGTTGATCAGCGTCAACAGCCAAGACGATCTAGCCATGTCCGTCTGTCTGTCTGTCCGTCCGTCCGTATGAAACAATGGATCTCAGAGACCATACAAGATAGAGCTATAATTCCTGATTTTTTGGTTGCGATCAGATAATAAATTGTGAAAGTTATTAAAGAAATACTTTCGTGTGGGCAAAAACGCCTACTTACTAGGGGTCTTAGTTGCTTTGCCTGACAATCTGGTATCTTGTGCCGTCTATGGTATATTTTGAATCTGGTACTAAACCGATATACCAAATATACAATTTTAAATATTTTTAGTACAATACAATACTACAATATTTTGCTTTTATTCCAAATAGGTAGCGGGTATCTCACAGTCGAGCACACTTAACTGTAGCCTCTTACTTTTTTTTGCGCTTTCTTTGCATGCAATTTGCAACAGAGCAGCTGTTCCGGCTGCTGGATGCGCTCGGATTAGGCTGCGGGGCAACCCAGGCAACTAACTGTAAGTGGCCAGCAATTGAGGTCCCTTTCTACCTTCTAGCTACTAGTTTAAATGGATGGCGCTCCAGTTGCACCCCGGCAACTAACCAAAAGCTCAGCGCTCAGAGCTGAGAGCTGAAAACGGATTCTTGTCTCAAAATATGCCTGTAAAATTATTGTTAAGGCTAAAATGAAGTGCAGGTAACATCAGTATGTGGTTGAGGTTATGTTTAGCAGCACTAAACTTGCTACTCCTGCTGCTTCTGCTACTCTTGTTGAGGTTATGTGTGTGTGTTGAGGTTATGTTAAGCAAAGCTATCAAGCTTTCGGCTTGCTGAGTTTGAGGTTAAGTCTGGTTTGAGGTCACAACCGCTTGAGCATGAGTGTGAGAAATACATATTTTGTACAAATTGTGTGTTCTCTTTTAATATTTCGTACTTATTTATTTTATCTAGTGTTATATATTAAACTTTTAATTGTTATTAGATTAACATTTGAGAAGCAAACAAGATTTGAGTTCAGTTTTGAGTACTTATTTTTGTTTTATAAAATAAATAAGAATAAGACAATAAGATTTAGAGTTGAACTTCATTAAATTAAGTTTAAAGTACTTTAATAAGTACGAATATGAAGAAAAAATTCAGAGTCAAAGTTGATTAAATTAGGTTTTAAATGCTGCATTTATAATGATTAAATAGATCAACATAAAATGATACAATTTTGAGCATAAGTTAGGCAATTTTTGTTACGCATACTAAATTTAATTAGATGAAATAAATATGAAAAATTATTGTATTCTTTTTTTATTCAAAGCTTTTTTACTATAATACATTTATTTTATTTTAAATTGATTACTTCCCTTCTTTTGAATACTAAATTTAGTATGATCAAATCAAAATAAATAAATAGAAAAATTTTTATTATTATTTTCTTTATTCTTCTATATAACTTGATAACGATTATTATTAATTCTGTAGTATTAAATTATTAACTTATTTTTTATTAGCAAAATATTTTCAATCTGCTTTGAAAAAGTTTTCACAATTATTTCAGAACTTTTAAATCTAAAATTAAATTGTTATTATTATTTTCAAGACATTTGTTAGGCTCGCAAAACACTTTAAACTGTATCATAGAATGTTTTTCTACATTTGAAATGAATCGTTAGCTTAAATCATTTCTCTGAAGAATTTGCTAACTAACTCTGTATACTTGGTCAACTCTGGTTTATTGTGCACATTAAATTGCTTAATGTGTTGCTAAATGTTTGGGGCAGCAGTAAAACTAATAATATGGTATTATGTGGCACCCACAAAGTGCTTTTTATGAGGTGTTGCTTTCGGCTGGCTGAAATTTATTTAGTTTCGCAATTAATTTGATTGTTTTTAGTGCGCCTGTCACTCGCTAAGCAGACACTGTTTAACTTAAAGAGAAAGTCTTTCCTTTTTCTTTTTTTTGTCTCTGTCTTTTTATATTCGCTACTATTTTGAATGGAATGCTCAATTCAGTATATTTCAGCATTTTTTAGTATATTAATTTGGTATATATTATTCATTGAATTTTCTGTTATTTAATATTATATTATTAAGTGAGTCGATTGTATTTTATATTTATACTCTTTGGTATATTTTGGTATTTTTAGTATATTAGTTTGATAACTTTTTATTGAGTACACAATTGAGCATTCTCGATTGTAGCTTTCTTACTTTCAATTTTTATATTTATTCTAAATATACCATTCGGTATATTTCAGTATTTTTGAGGATATTAATTTGATATCTTACACTCTATGGTATACTTTGAATAGAATACAATATCGATATACCAAATATTACCCTTCGGTATATATTAGTATTTTTCTCAGTATATTAACTTGGTATAATTTTAGTGTAGTTTTGAATTTTGATAGCGTGTACCTCACAGTTGAGCACACTCGATTGTAGCTTACTTACTTGAGCTTTTCTGCATATACCAAATCTACCATTCGGTATATTTTGGTGTTTTCCAGTATATGTGCTATATTTTTAAAAAAAATCAATTTGCTGTTCTTTTAATATATTATTAAATGAGTTATTTTATATTTATACCCTTCGGTATATGTTTTCAGTATATTTCTTGAAATATTTTCAGTATAGTTTTATTGAATTTGGCTAGCGAGTACCTCACAGTTGAGCACACTCGATTGTAGCTTTCCTACTTGAGCTTTTCTGTATATACCATATATACCATTCGGTATATTTTGGTATTTTTCAGTATATTTGGTCTATTTCTATAAATTGAATTCGCTGTTATTTAATGAGTTATTTAATGAGCTATTTTATATTTATACCCTTTGGTATTTATTTTCAGTATATTAGTTGGTATATTTTCAGTATAGTTTTATTGAATTTGGCTAGCGAGTACCTCACAGTTGAGCACACTCGATTGTAGCTTTCTTACTTGAGTTATTCTGTTGTTTTCTTTCTTCTTCTTGTTTGGCAGATGAAATTGTCAGAGCGATGCCGCATAAACATTCACAATATGGCGACGCGTCTGTTGCACAAACCGCATGCTTCCGGTCGACAAACAACACTCCTCGACTTCGTTGTTGTTGTTAATGTTGTTGTTGTTGTTGTTGTTGTCGCTGTTTCGCGGTTTTTCTTTAGTGGTCGTAAACAATTTTTACAGCCCAAACATTTGGCCGTGCTTTTATTTTACTTCGTTTTCGTTTTTCGTTTTTTTTTTATATTTATTGTTTGTTGTTTATATTTAAAAAGAAAATGGCGTGCGGCCATTTTAGTTTACGCTTTGCGCCATTCCATTTAATTCAGTTGTCGCCCTCGCTTAGCCTCTGCTGCCACATGCCACATGCCGCTTGCCACTTGTCCAAGGCCAAGCTAAGGCCTGTGGCCTGCCCCATTCATTTATCACATTTGCCAGCGTGCGTGGTTGTGTCTATGTGTGTGTGTGTGAGGGAGAGAAGAAGGGAAGGGAAGACGGCCTTTGACCAGATGCTGCAACTGAGACTGAAGCTGCTCTCTTGCCTGCCACTGACGCTAAGTAGTTGTGGCAAGTTTTGGCCGCTTCGTCTGGAACTTTGTTGTTTGTTGATTTCATTTGCCTTTTGGCTTCGCTTTTCCCACTTCTACTTCTGCTGCTGCCTCGTTCAAAAGTTCGAGCGCGTAAATGGCAGGCTCACAAATCTTGTTGCGTACTTTTTGGCAGCCTTTAAAAGCGCGCACTTATTTATGCACTCCCTCTGATGAAGGCGTGGCATCGTTTGGTTGTTCTTCGCAGACATCAACTTAATCAACCAACCTAATGTTGTATACCCTGTAAAAATCTAGCCGGAAATTAATCAAACTTTCTATGTTTTTTCTTCATTCAAATTCAGAAATATTTAAAGTAATAATGTCTAAATCAACAAATGAAATTAAATATTAAAAATTCTAATAATACAATAAAAAATAGTATAATACTTTATTCACTACACATTATTTTTAATTTCTTCACGACGAAATTAGGTATTCCTTGAATTTTAAATAACAACAGATTGCAATGACATTAAAAATTTTGTTTTTCTTACAATGACAACTAAAGTATTTATGATTCCAGAATTTAATTATGATCAGATGGAAGTTAAAGTTATTAAAGAAATACTTTTGTATGGGTCTTAGTTGCCTTGGTTGACAATCTCGTATATTTGTTTGATGTAGTTCTATATAAATATACCATATATAGTGTTCAGTATATTTTTCCCAATATGGCATATTTTAAATGTCTAACCTTTAGTAAATTGAATAGGAAATTAAATAGAGTAAAAATTGTGTGATACTGGCATATTTTCAATGTAGTAATATATCAGTATACCAAAGATTGGTGTTGGTATATTTTAGTATTTTTGTAGCAAATTTCGTAAGTCTATTTATTAAATTAGTAGTTAGTTGTTAGTAGTAAATTAGTACTTTTCCTTTTATTCAGAATAAGTAACTGGTATCTCGAAGTCGAGCACACTTGATTGTAGTTTAAATTGTACACAAATTGAATAAATTATCCCGTGACAACTTAGCAGGTAACTAATACGAAAGTTAGGAATCATAAATATTAATAGATTGTAATAATTTCAATAATTATTAAAACCCAATTATATAAAAATATCATAATTAATGGATATCAAATTAAGATGTAAAGTAAAAGAGTATTTAATTCATACTTTATTCAATTTTTATTTTTTTTTTCGATTTGCTTCACCATTTTTTTTTTATGTAATCCACAAAGTTATGTAAACTTTTTATTCTTCACTTGTGCATCATAAATACATTGGCTGACTTTCATTTCAAAGTCAAAGTTATTTCCTTCAAAAAAAAACAACACCTGGCTTAACCTACTTTGAAGTGCTTTATACTTTCGCTCTCTAACATATGTTATGTAAGCTGTCTCATCCTTTTTCTACCTCAGTGCCACAAATAATATGCGAAATCGAAACTGCGCGCTGACAAAACTGCTGGCCATAAAAGTTATGCACACGTATATCCGAAACATCCATAAATAGACGAGTTGAGTTGAGTTGAGTTGAGTCGAGTTGAAAGACCTTTCGCCTGTTTCGCACTGTGCCTAGTTCATTGAACCCGTTTTCTATGCAAATGAAGCGTTGCTATTTTTATGCTGCAAGCTTACTATATTTTTCATGCGACTGAGCAACAGATAAAATGAGATATTGACAGGGAGACAGACTGCGAGTTACTCTGTAAGCTGAATGGGAAATGGACTTGAAAAGGAAATTGTGTGATGCATTCAAAATATACCATAGACGGCACAATATACCAGATTGTTAGCCAAAGGCGTTTTTTGCCCATACAAAAGTATTTCTTTAATATCTGATCCGAATTTCAGGAATCACAACTACTATACTTATTATTGTATATAACAACATTTGCGAATCTAGCTTTAAAATTAAGCTTGTTATTCGATTTTTGTCGATTTGCGGGGGCGGAAGTGGACGTGTCAAAAATTTGAAATAAACTTGATCTGCGTGCAAACATAACAAATGCTGTCGAAAAAAACATTATAGCTCTATCTCTTATAGTCTCTGAGATCCAGTGTTTCATACGAACGGACGGACAGACAGACAGACAGACGAACATGGCTAGATCGTCTCAGCTGTTGACGCTGATCAAGAATATATATTTTATAGGTTCGGAGATGCCGCTTTCTACCTGATATAAAAAGCATCTTACTGTTGGCCACTTTTATTATTATTCTTTTATTTTCATTTCGAAATATTTTATTTCACTTAACTATTATCATTATAATACTCTTAACTATATAAACTTACTTTACACTATTAACTATAATATTTCCAAAAAAGTTGCATACTTTTGGGAAAAACTTATATTTACAGCCATTCATTAAGTATGAAGTATCTTTGAGATACAATCTTTCTGAAATCTGTTGACTAAGTTGCAGGGTATTCGCGGTGAGTCAGCATTTTGTATGAATGCCATTCAAAACAACATTAAACATATTGTAGGGCATTCGAGCGGTTGCCAGTTTTTCATAGACAGCCAGAGAAGGTGTGAGAGAGAGAGGGATGGGGAAGAAGGGAGGTGCAGAGACAGAGGCGACAAAGCCGCCGCGGATTGTGCGCCTGTCGCCAGGACATTTACTTTTATTTTTATTGCTTTGCACAACATTTACTTGCGAAATGGTAAAATGGGAAAGTGAGTTCGAGTTGGAGAGTGGGGCAATGGGAAGGGAAGAAGGAAGGAGGAGATGGGGGAAGGAGTATAAATGGGAAATAGGAAATGTAAATGAGCCAAATGAGTTGCAGAGGGAGCGAGATCGAGAGCAACAGACACAGACACAGACACAGACAAAGATAAACAAAAAATAAAATTGTCCCAATTGCAAAAGGCAGACGTCGCCGCCATCGAGAGCTGCTAAGATGTTGACGTTCGTTGTTACCATTTCCACTTCCTCTGCTTTTCCACTTTTCCACAGCCAGTTCTACTTCCATTTCCATTTCGATTGCGATTTCGATTTCCATTTGCAGTTCCGTGTATTCTGCCTCCTCCCCACCCCGTTCTCTTCCTCTTGCTCTTCTCCGTTGCCCTCGCAAGTCATCAGTTTGCTAGTGAATTTATATCAATGTTGATACCTTGGCTGGCAAACAAATTCTAAAACGGGTATGATCAACTCGTCAGTACGAACTCTTCTCATTAGCTGCTCCTCTGAATTTGATCAGTTTTAGAATTGGTCTTTAATATATTTTTGATATGCAATGATAATCTTAACAATCGCTTTTCAATGTTGTTGGTTAGAAATTATAGTGTAAACAGTTTGTTCTTATTTTTATATATTTTCACAATTCAACATGAATTCACATGAACATATACAAGTACAGGCAAAAATTAACTTTTTCCTAAGGATAGAATGTGTTTGCAAAAAAACTTTCTATATTATGTCTTTATTTTAATACACATATACATACTCTGTGTTTAAGACAGTTGAAGGTTATTCAAAAGGCTTTTCAAAAGGCGTACACAACAACTCTAACGTAGATACAGAAAAAGCAACACTTTCTCGGTATTATTTATTTTCTTTGGTATAATTTTGTTATTTTCAATTGTATCTCTTTAATGGTGTGTAAAGAGTTGACTCATCAAAAAAGCCGCGTCGCTAAAGGATAATAGTAGGTATTATTCCTACTTCTAGTTATGTTCACTTATTACAGTGAAGTATTATTCTTAAATTATACAAAATTAATATACTGAAATTGCCAAAATATATCAAAGGCTATACTTGGTATATTATAATATGTATGTATAATAAAAATATACCTACTTGTCTACCAAATCAATGACTACCTAATATTGTTGTATTTGGTATATTGCACGGCATTGAAAATATACCATCAAACGCAAAATATACCAGATTTTCAGCCAAAGTAACTAACTTTGGTATATTATATATACAATATATACATGGTATATTATATATACTATAATCGAAATATACCGTAAAGCGCAAAATTTACTAGATTGTCAGCGCTTTTCCCATACAAAACTATTATCGCATTATAGCTCTATGTCTTATAGTCTCAGAGATCTAGGTGTTCATACGGACAGACGGACAGACAGACAGACACAGCTATATCATCTCGTCTGTTAACGCTGATCATGAATATGGATACTTTAAAGGGTCAGAGATGTCTCCATCTGCCTGTGACATACATTTCCTGCAGGCTCAGTTAGAATAAGAAGAATATGAAAAATGAATTTATAAAATGACATCATTCCCATCTCTTCTAGGGTATTTGCTAGTCGAGCAGTCGTTTGGCAGACGCCACTTGGCACTTTTTCCCAATCATTGAGCCCATCAGAGTGTCCTGTGTGTTGACAGCGGCAATTGCTTAAATAAATAAACAGCAGTCGAGCCTGGCGATGTTGTGTGCCACACACACACACACACACACACTAGACTACACGACACTGCACAACATTTACATTGCTACTTTCTGCACCTCCCCCTCCCCGTCGGCTCCAACGATACTCGGATACTTCGATGTTCATATTTGCAAATTAAATTTCATGTGGCAACAAAGCAAAATGAGGAGTTGCTCAACAAAGCAACAAATGAACGCAGCTAATAAATAAACTGCAAGTGCATCGTTAACTGTAAATGTAACGGTTACCGTTACTGTAACTGTAACTGTAACTGACCCACGCCTACATCCCCGTCTCCGTCCCCGCCCTTGTTCATCGAGTCTCCTCTTGTGGGGCTGCAACTGCTGTAAGCGGCTTTCGCGTCGCGTTATAAACATTTTATGGCCAAAATACCCGCGACCCATTTTAACATTTTCTTCGAATTTCCCTTTTTTTTTTGATACCCGACACGAAAGGATAGAAGAGCATTTTAGGTATTTGACAATGAATGGAAAATTAAAAAAAATAAAAAGTAACTTTTCATATATTTAATTATTCGACTATGGATTTTTAAACAAAATCAGAGCAGTGTGTCTTAAAATATACCAAATTGATATACTAGAACACTCAAATATACCAAAGAGTTTCGGTATTTGCCTTAAAATATACCAACATAATTTACTGACAAGCTACTTAAATATACCAAAGAGTTACTTACAAATATTATGGTATTATTCTTAAAATATACAAAATTAAAATACTGAAAAATACTAATATATACCGAAGAGTTACACATGATTAATACGATATTATTCTTGAAATATCCTAAATTAATATTCTGAAAAATACTAAAATATACCGACAAGTTACATGCGATTGTTACAGTATTACTCTACAAATATACCAAGTTAATATGATACAAGATACTACAATTTACCGAAGAATTACCGATGATTATAACAGTATTATATACTAGAATATGCCGCAGAGTTGCATGCGATTATTACAGTATTAATCTGTAAATGTGCCAAATTAATATACTGAAAGCCATTAAAATATTCCATATGATTATTACAGTATTATATACCAAATAATATTACGAAAAAATACTACAATATACCACAAAGTTGCAAACAAATTTTACGAGTTCACTCTAAAAATACAGCTAATAAATAAACTGTAAAAATACTAACATATACCTCAGAGTTACATGTGATTATTTCGGATTCATTCTAAAAATATAGCTATTAAATATATTAAAAAATACTAACATACACCGGATGAGTTGCATACTATTATTAAGATAATATACTAAAAAAAAAACCGAAGAGTTGCGTATGATAGTTAAATTACACAAAACACTCGTATTATATGTGTTTACATGGTCTTAAACTTAAGACTTAAATTTATACTTTCACCTTTAAAGATATTCCACACATTATGAGAAAAAAACCAAAAATGTTCGCATAATTTTCATCTTAGCTTATCAAATGTTGCTAATAACCATTTCATGCTGATTTTTCAAGATTTGTATAAAAATAGAAGGAGTCACTTTAGCTCTATACAAATGTGCAGTATTTTACAGTCGAGCTGACTCTTTGCCATCGATTTCCTACTTGTTTTCCCCAGACACAAGTGCTTAAACAAGTTATGCGCGTCTGCAACTCGATACACTGTGCAAAAAGTTAAGCCACATGCGAGGGCTATTGAATTTGAACTTTTGTCTAAAGTTGAAGAGCGTCAGTTTCCTGATTCCTGATCAAAGTGAAAATTCGACAAGCATTTGTTGAATAAAGTTTCTGAAAGTTCAACGCGCGCGCTTTGAATGTTGAATTGAAAGAGTAACACAGAAAAAATAAAACTGAACAGACTTTGCAAAGCGTATTTTTGCTGTAGATTAACATGCAACTACTCTATAAAGCCGATGAAATAAAATGAAAATAAATACAAATTATGCTCAACTATCAATCATGCAGTTCGAAGAGACTTAACAGCCTATAAAAGGCAGCTTAACCAAGTAATAATAATAGCAACAGTTGCGCATATTTATGTATACTCAATAAGCACAATTTATAGTTTTGTAAATGTATTTAAAAAATGTTGAAGGCTTTAAGTGAAGATATATTGTTAATTCTTATTTATTTTGTATCATATTTAAGCATTTTAATTCATTTATATTACAAAAACTAATCAATTCTTAGGCAATATTTCATATGAGAGATTTATTTTAGGAAGATATTTATAAAACTACAAAAATATTTAATATAGCAATGCAATTTAATATTGCGATGAATATGAAAGTTGCATGTCACAAACATAAACTGATTATCAAAAAGAGCAATAAAATCCGCATATTTATTTCACGCAATAATAATAAATCAATAGGTAATATTTCAGCTTAGAAATACACTCATGCTTACATTAAAAATTGTTTGATATTTATTGTTTTACTGAGAATTAAAAGTTTTACATGCAAAAACATTAAATATTTGATGTTAATTTAAATAGAATATTCAAATGATTATTTTAATTTACCGAAATTGTGTTTTTCAAACATTTTCTTAAAGCTACTCAAAATAAGAATTCACCTTATCTTTTTTTTTGATTCATTATAGCCTTCTTTGTTAGTAATAACTTCGTATAAAAGATCCTTCATAGAATGCTACAATGAATTTATGTAGTTCAAGGAAAACTCACTCCAAGCACATTTAAAGTTTCAGTTAATGTTTTCTTATCTTCGTATTGCTTTCCTCCTTCATACATCTTCCGGTTTACCCAGCCCGAAATGTTTTTAGATATGTTAAGATCTGGAGAATATGATGACCATGTCTTAAAAATATATACTTGTAAAACTAAAAACAAAAATGTATTTGGAAATCGAACTTCATAGTGCGAGTAAGAAAGATACTTTAAATAATGATTATTAATATTTATTTATTATTATTTTGATTAATTAAATATTTATACGTATATTAATATTTATATTTACATATATTTTATTTACATACATAATTCTATTATATTATTATTTCAGCTTAGAAATACATAAAGTAATTGAGAGAAGTTTGGAAATATATTTAAAAAACTGCAAAAATATAATATGAAAATTCAAGTTCGTTCTACGATATTTGAAGGGTATTTAAAAGATTTATGTTTTCTTCTGAAAATATATTTATCAATATGTTAGATATTAAATATAAAAACAGAGCTATGATAAATTTAAAAGTTACGTGTTTTTTACTTAAAAATACAGAAACTAAAAAAGCGTTATTCTTTGGGACTTTATTTATTACAACATTATTAAATATAGATATCGAATACTAAGATAAATACAGGTTATTTAAAAGATTTATGTTCATTACTTAAAAAAGCGGAAACTTAATAAGATTTTCAGTTTGGAAATATATAATATTTATTATTATATTATTTAATATAATAATCGAATTTCATACTACAATATTTGCTGGGTATTTAAAAGTTATAGTTATATAGAAACTAAAAAATGTTTTATATTGGGACTATAATTATCATTAAATTAAATATTAAATATAGAAATCGAAATTCGTGCTTTGATATTTTCAGGGCATTTAAAAGATTTATGTTCATTACATAAAAAAAGCAAAAACGTTATTAGAGTTTCACTTTGGGAATATATTATTAAATATACTAAACGAACAGTAAATAGCTGTAATTTCAGGGTATTTAAAATTCGCCTAGTTTCGCGCTTTATAAAAATAATTCTTGCACTTTCTTTTTGATCGCCCGCTGCTAAGGGAGCTCAGGGATGCGCAGACATCCATAATTCCGGGTTAACATGCACGTACTACAACAACAGCAACAACTATAACTACAACTACAGCAACAATTGCCAATATTTGATTTTTGAGCACACCTGGAGAATGCGTTTGCATTAAGTTTGAATTATGTATTTTTATTTGAGAATTGTTCGCTGTGCGCGAATTGTGAATGTATTTTTGTTTGGTCGTCCTTTTGGTTTTTCCTTTGGCTTCACTTACTCTAGGAATCACCTCGTATTTATTTAATGGCTGCCGCTTATTGGCATTCCCCCTTACCCCCCCCCTTTGCCCATTGACCATTGCTCCCTGAGGGCAACTTGGCTATAATTCTCAGGTTGTGAACATTGTGAGCCAAATGAAATGAAATAATGAAAACAATTTCAAGGCGCGTGCATTGAACTGCAATCGCTGTAAATCGACAGGACGAAAAAAAAAAGAAAATAAGAACAGAAGAACAGAAGGAAAATGTGAAAAGGTAAAAACAAAAAACCAAAACCTCTTAGTTATGCCACGTGAATTTTATGCGACTGCTGCACTGAGTAAAGAAAATATAGAATTGGAGGCTTAAGACTTAAGTCTTTGGCTTATCTGGGCATCACGACTAAGCCATGTCGACCATTACTTAAACACTTTATGTGCCTACCTTTTGCTTCCTTCCCTCCTGATTGTAGACTATGGCACAATAAATTCTACATTTTTATGCATTTCCCTTCGCAATTTGCTGTGTCGGCAGTCTTTCAGCTTAAAACCAGAATTAAAAGAGCGACAAACTCAAGTTGAATTCTATTTTTACTTTTTATTTTTAGATACAATGAGAATAGCAGTGAAGTTATACAGCTTTAAGCCAAATGTAGCTTTGCAAGCTTGGAAATTTCTTATTTATTATTAATGGAAGAGATCGTTATATTAAAGTATTAAATTTGGTTAACTATTTTATATGTATAGCCAAAGATACCTTTTAACTGAACTGTGATATAGTTGAGTAAATCAGTCAATAATTTATTAAGAGTTACAGGGACTTTAAATTAAAATATGATGGATGCAGATGCCCCACTCAGCTATCCTCCCAGTTCTTACAGTTTAACAAAAAGATAACCTTTTGTTACTAGTCGAGAAGACTATATTACCGAATCAAATTTAGTACACAACTTAGCCTCGTTTGGGCTTGCGAGATAGTTAAGAAAATCCGTCAATAATTTATAATGAATTAAGAAGAATATTCACCTCACTGCGCTTTCAAATTTGCAGCCTCCTACCAGTGATTTAGTTCTTTTTTTTATAATAATTGAAGAGGCTCTATATTAAAGAATCCAATTTAAATAAGTATTTTATGTAAAACTTGCAGCCTCCTAGCTGTTACCGTTTAGGACTATGCATTGATAGTTCTTTCTGTACCTTTTTTTTATCATTATTTAAAGAAACTCTCTATTAAAGTGACCACAATTTTGTGTAAAACTTGCAGATTCCTAACTCTTACTATTTTGAGTTGATGGACAGTTCTTTTTTATGATTATCTAAAACGAATTTAAATTATTTCTTATTAGTTAAATTTAGTCATCTATTTTGTGTAAAACTTGTAGCCTTCCAGCTCTTGCCATTTTAGGTTATGCGTTGATAGTTTAGTGGAACAGTCCTTTTTTATTATTAATTGAAGCGACATTATATTATTTTTTTATTATTAGTCGAAGTGACCTTGTATAGAAGTATTAACTTAGTCAACAATTTTGTGTAAAAGTTATAGCCTTCAAGCTCTTACCATTTTGGGTTGTAGGTCGATAGTTCAGCGAATCAGTGAGGGAAAAGTAAAGATTAGTTTTTTAATTAAAAATACGTTCTTCGTCACCTTGAATAAACCTCATTTTAATTTTATATTTGTATTAAATATAAATATTCTAAATTAAATAATATAAAACAACTTTTATTGTAAATATAATTGTATATACGTGATACATTAAATTATATTTCGATATTAGAAAATATAAATATCGTTGATAATATCGAATTACTTAACAAATTAAATTATAATTCGAAATTTTAAATTTGATAATAATTGGGTTCACTGATCGAAGATCTTGTATTAAATTCAATTTGGGGTAAAATCAGTTTTGTTGCAATCAAGTTGCAACTGCTTTATCATATTTTTAATATAATGTGAAAGCTTTTCTGTCCTCTGACAAGTCTAAGCTGCGTTTCGCTTTTTGTGAAATGTGGCCACTCTGGGCGCTGTTTTTTATTGCTCACTGTAGCTAAGGATTTGTTATTATAGCTGTTGTTGTTGTTTCTGCTCTGAGGAGCCTTTGTGGAAATCAAAAATAAAACATGGAATAGAAAAATATAAAAAAAAAAAACAAAAAGGCAAAGATGATAAGAAATTGCTGGCACATTAAGCTAAAGGCACAAAGACAAAGGACTGAGTGTGTGTGTGTGTGTGTGTGTATCTAAGGCATTATACTGATGTGTTCATACATATATATATATATATGGTGACTATATATGTGTATATGAAGTATATGCTGTTGTCATGCTTTTGGCTGCATCCTGGCACGCGACTTTTGCAAAATGTCACGTACATGTCCAAACATGCAGCAAACTACATAAATGTTGCATTTTAAAGTCAACGCTTTCGTTCTCCTCTCTCTCTGGCTGTCCCTGATGCCCCAATGCTCTGACGTCCTGACATCCTGATATCCTGGCCAGCCCCAAGAGAGAGAGAGAGCGAGAGAGAGAGACTCAGACGCAGCAGGTTATCGAAAAGGCAGCCGGAAGTACTGACATATAGTATTCGAGAAATAGACACCGTTGCACTCCCCCACCCCCCCTCTCTCTCTCTCTCTCACCCCCTTTTCCCACTCTATCTCTCCCTCCCTCTTGACTGCAGCTAATGTCAACGTCATGGCTGCTCCTTTGGCTTCCGCTTTTGAGGCAACTTTGTGCCGCTTTGTGTCGTCAAATGTCTCAACTGGGCCGCAAGGGCGTGACGTCATCACCAGAGTACTACAACAGAGACAACAACAACAACAACTAGCAAAGCGCATTAAGATGCAACTAACAAAAAAAAAAAAACATTGAAGAGAAAAAATAACTGACAACTGAAAAAAGGCATCAAACATAAATTGACGAAGATGAAATACGCTAACTTTGATTGTTCGCTTATTTTATAAAGTTGAAAACATAAATAAGAATTGCATGTTTAATGCGTTTTTCTTCTTATAAATTTTAAATACCATCATATAGATCATTATATCATATGTACAAAAAATAACTGACAACAGAAAAAAGAATTAAACATAAATTTACGAAAATGAAATACGCTTATTTTGGATTTTCGCTTATTTGATAAAGTTAAAAACTTATTCAACACTTGAAAACATATGTAAATAAGAATTGCAAGTTTAATGCGTTTTTCATTTTATGATAAACAGGATATATTTATCATATATAACACAATGTAGATCATCATATCATATATGTATATATGAGGCAAGGAAGTTTCAGATATTTAGCTTAGGGAATCAAACTGTAAAGAAACTACAAAAAAAACTTCTTATAAAGTGTATTTCAAAAATAAAAATAACATATTATATATAGGTTCAACAAAAAAGTACGAAACTAATTTCTTACAGAGTAAATAGTATATTTTAAAAACTAAAAATTTTACATTCAATAGAGATTTAATAGGTTAATAAGAAAAGAGTTTATATCAAGCATGACAGTATCAGTATTAAAAAATAATTTTAATTTGAACATTAATATATTAATAACATTAATATATAAAATAATATATCATATCTTCGAGAAATATTTTGAAATATTAATTAGAGAATGAAACCGAAAAAATCTTGCAGCAAAAGAGGTTATTAAAAAATTAAAATAACTACTAATTAAATTATTACTTATAAAAAATCTAAAAGGTCGTTAAAAAAACATACTCTAATTTTCAAGAGAAGTTGTTAAAATAACATTAGCTCAGTTAATTAAAACTGAATCAATTGCACATTTAATATACTTTTTTCCTTTAAGAAGTATTTTTAACATGACTTAAAAGGACGCTTAAGTAAATATTTTAATTTTTAACCTAGAATTATCGATGTTCATAAGTTTAAAATTGATTGGATTATTTATTTGTATTAATTTTTTATTATACAACTTAAGTTTTATGTAAAAATCTCATCTCTAATGGAATAGAGATAAAGAATGAAAATAACAATTATTTCTTAGTTATATTATACACAAATATGTTGTGTTAAATTTTAAATAATTTTTATATATAAAATATACTAGACATATTGTATACTTATATATAGTATAGTATATAATAATATACTATATTTATAATATTTAAAAAGAATTATAATAAAATCGGCATCAACAATTTAAAAAAAAAAAGAGAATGTTAAATTCGATATGCTGCAATTGGCGAAATCAACAGCTGGCTTATAAAAATTATAGAGTATAAGTTTAAAAAGAAAGAAGCAGAGACTGAGACTGAAGCTGCGAATAAAGAAGAAGACGAAGAAGAAGAAAGAGAAGCTGAACTATGTAGTAACACATTGCTTTCCATTTTCAACACACTTGAACATGCTTCCGCACTTAGGCGTGTGCGTAAAGTGGAACTGGAAACTGCAGCTGTGAAGGGTGGAGAGGGGGCAGGGGGAAGGGGAGCGCTGCTTGTCGAGAGGGGTGTGAAGTGGTGTGAGTGACACGAGCTGCAATCTTATCCACCTCTCTCGCTCTCTCTCACTCTCTTGTGCGTTTCACCTAGTTGCCTTTGCTCCCTTCCCCCTCCCCCTCTCCATCCCCCTCCCACTCCCACTCCTCCGTTTAGCCACCCGCAGGCAACAGCCCATTAAGTGTGCACTTCACACGCCTACTAAGTTCATATTACTTACTTAGTTGCGTTTTGTTATTTATTTCCCCACCTTCTCCGCCTCCTCTTCCTTTCCTTGATGAGCATACAAAAACAAAGAAAGAAAGAATGAAAGGAGTAGAAGAGAAGCACGATGACAACGCGTCAGCTGAGTGCAAGGCAAATGATGATGTTAACACCCGCTACAGCCTATGCCAAACACTCCCCTCTCTCTTGCTCTTCCCCCTCGCTTAAACAGTTGATATAACTGTTCTTAGATAACTTTTGGAACATGCTTTCCCACTCGGTTTCGCTGAAGAGATCATCACTTGACTTTTTCGCTGATATTAAACCCATTTCAATTTTCAACAGCTTAAGCATTGTTGCCAAACTTCAGTATTACAACATATACAGCTTATATTTGCATTGTTGCCAAACTTCAGTTTTCCAGTTTGCCAAACTTCACATGCTTGTTTATTTATGTTGAGAAGCTGACGATATGATTAATTAAAAAATTTTAAATTTAATTTATTTTTTTTTTTTTATTCATTAGCTAAAGTTGCTTAGCATTAAAAATAACATTTTGCATTATCAATTTAACTTTTTTGATTTTAATAGTATTTAAGCTTAACTTATTTTAAATTTATTTAAAAATACATTTTGCATTTTTATTTTTTCTTAATTGAATTTAATGGAATCTTTGCTTTACTGACTAATCATCTTTCAAAATTCCGCTATACTAATGATTCAATTTGTTAAAATGGAAATCTACTTTTGTTTATATTTTATTTTGCGAAAAAAAAACAAATTTGTTTAAAAAGCTAGTGTAAGCTTTTATATTTTAGATAAAGGAATAAACAAAGTGTGGCTAGCAAAATTTTCAACAAATTTTCTTTACTTTGCAATTATCAATTTGAGTCTCTTTGATGTCTTAATTATTTGATGCTATCTAATCTAGTAATTTTCAGCAAAAACTAAATGAAATTGTTTTGTAAATTTGTATTTAGTGCTATAGTTACGGGCAATCGCAGAAAGGGAGCTAAGCAAATACCAAAAACTTTTTGTCGCATTAAATGAAAAAAAAAAGAAAACAGAAAAATTACATCAGCAGCATAATCGATTTAGTTAGAGCCAAAAAGCAATAAGCCAAGTGAATTCAATGGACGAGGGGAAGAACTGAAGAAATTTAATTACGTCACAACGAGGAACAGAGAAAGAGAAAGAGAAACACGTAGACAAAGAAGAAGAAGACGAAGAGGGGTGGTCAGAGGTTGTGCCACCAATTTCAGCATTAACGAAATGCTTTTAATTGTGCACTTAACGCTCGTAAAATGTGATTTAATAGTTTTTTGGGAAATGCGAACGCAAGACTGCGTCCAGCAACGAGAGGGGGAACAGGAACAGGAAAGGGAAAGGGGAAGGGGAAGGAAACGAGGGAAGGCCATTGGCCTAGTTGTTTGCCTGGCTGCGGAAACGGAAGTGGAGCGCGTTATAAGTTGGCGGCGAAGTTACTATTTAACCGTTAGCAGCCACAACACAGCACAACACTGACAGCCCAATTTGACCCCTCACCTGACACCCTGCCCACCCCCTTCCCCTCTTCTCCCCTCTTTCTCCTCCCTTGCAATCGCCTGGTGTTGTCGGAAATTGCCATTGACTTTGGGGAATTCAAGCAAATGGCAAAAAAGCAAAAAGCGAAATGTTTTTCGTACTTTCGACGCCGCCTTCTTCTTCACTGTCTTCGAGTGCTTCTTGCTATTGTGGCTACAGCAAGAAGTATTGATGAAATCAATAGAAATTGTGCCAAACCAACAACAACAAGAACAACAACAAACATTGAAATAGAAATAGAAACAGACCTATTAAATGACCATCTCTCTCGCTCTCTCGCACTCACTTGATAGGGGATCGAATTAGGTCCCAAAACAATTTGCTTTCTCAAAATTTGTGTGAAAGTGAAGACAAGAACATGCTTTTCAATTTGAAGTTGCATTTGCACGATTTTTCCACTTCTTAAAAGTAAATATGTAAGTATTCAGTATTTTCAATATACTAACACTTAACAGAAGTTTCTATTCACAGAGGCCAGCGTTTCAAATAATATACATATGGGCAATTCTCAAAGAAAGGTAAACCACGACCGAAAAAAAAAATCTTCACATTCATCGTATTTTTTTGTATAATGTCATAAAGAAATATCCAAATTTTCATAATACAATGGATCCGTAGCATATCTCGGTTGTTTTTATAAAAAAATTTGCCTGCAAACTGAAAAAATGTAATTTTTTCTCTTTTAGCTCCTTTTGTATGCATTTTTATGTTTTATTATTTCACAAAGAAAACATATGATATGTTTGCTCTTTTTCTACCAAATCTCTTAATAGCAATCCAATAATAAGATAAAAAATGTAAAGTGAGCGAAAATATGTTCAATCAACTGTTTATTTTTATTTTGCTTCTTATCTATGTTCAAATCGTACGTTCGCGACCAAAAACATCATTTTATTGTAATTGCTCCGCAATAAGTGCAAGCAGGTGAATGAAACTTCTCGTGTTAAGTGATTTTGGTATATATATTAAAAATATAAAAAATCGTTGGGGTTACTCAAACCAATCTTTTTTTATTGATTGTCAAAGTAGCGTACGTTCGCGACCTTACCTATAAGCATATGTCGATTTTTACTAGCGTCGCATGGATTTAAAAAAAAAAATTTTTTTTTTGTTTTTGTTTTTGAAAACTATGTCGTTTGCAGTTACTTATTACTTGTTAGTTATTACTTATTATTTATTACATATTTTTCTTGCTATTAATAAATTTCAGTACAAATTTCATATTTAATAAAAATTTATTTTTTTTGCTTTTAAATGTTATTAGACACATTAAATTGAGTTTGTTTTGTTTGTTTGTTTTGTTTTTATGAAATATGAAGTTATTAATAAAAAAAAGTTGTGGTAAAAATAAAAATTTTATTAATAAAACAACATGGAAAAATCGTACGTTCGCGACCGTACGTTCGCGACCGGAACTTAATTAAATTAAAAATAAATAAATGGAGATATTTTCTTGGGAGTAGACTTAATAGAAAGCTACATGATTCTACTTTAAAAGTAAAGTTATTTCTTTAAAATATTCCGTCTCAATTCGCAGAGTTTTGCATTTTACTGTATTAAGCCAAAGTCGACTTCCATTTTGCGTACGTTCGCGACCGCATGTTTTTTGACAATATTTTGAAAATTAAAAATCGATAAGCCCCATAATTTACACTAACCAAAGAGCTAAACAAATGCTATCGAAGAGTAAAAAAAAAGTTTCAGGAAACGTTTGTTTTCGATTTTATTTTTCTAATTTATCTCGTACGAACGTACGTTCGCGACTTTGAGAAATGCCCATATATTATGTACTAGTATTCTAGTATTTTAGCATTCTAATATTTTACTATTCCATTATGGTATTTTAGTATTTAATCATTTTAGAATTTAAGTTGTTTAGTGTTTTAGTATTATAGTATTTTAGAATTATGATTTTTTACATTTTCGGTACTTTTGTATTGCAGTAATATTGCTGATACTTTTGTACTTTTGAAATGACAATGTCTCCGTAAGTATATTCAGTATACTCAATATACTAACACATAACAAAAGCTTCTTAAAATATATATTTAGGTACCATAGTATTCTAGTTTTATAGTATTTTAGTGTTTGAGTATTTTACTATATAAGTATTTTAGAATCTTAGAATTTTGGTATTTTGCTATTTTACAATTTTAGTATACAACTCTATTACTATTTTAGTATTACATCATTTTAGTATTTTGTCATTTCAGTATTTTACTGTTTTATTGTTTTGGTATTTTAGTATTTTCGAATTTGGCTATTTTATACTTTAAGTATTTTAATATTTTAGTATTCCAGTATTAATAATGTTAAAACTTTTCCATTGGCAAATTACAAGCGTTTGCTATGTCTCTGAAAGTATATTCAGTATACTCAATATACTAACACTTAGCAAAACCTTATATCTACAGAAACCAGCGTTTAAATCATATATTTAGGTACCATAATAAGAAACTTTTATAGTATTTTAGTATTTTACTATTACAGTATTTTATTTAATTTTAGTATCTTAGCATTTCCACTTTGAAATTACAAGCGTTTGCAATGTCTCTTTACGTATATTCACTATACTCAATAAAATATTTATTTAGGTACCATAGTAAGCTACTTTTATAGTATTTTAGTATTTTACTATTACAGTATTTTATTCAATTTTAGTATCTTAGCATTTCCACTTTGAAATTACAAGCGTTTGCAACGTCTCCGCTGATTGAACGAGGAACACTCATGTTTTCGACCCAAGTGAAGAGAATTACGATGTCGTCGATGATCTTTTGCATAGTCGGGCAGCTGAAGAGTGTATAGATCATTGTTACGCTCGACAAAGCCATGCATCCAGGCAGCTGTCAAGGTGTTGTCCACAGGCAGTCGCACCTGCAGATATGTGCTATCTGTCATTTCAGCCACATATTCGACAACCTCATCCATGCTCATTGGTCGTCGAAACTCCATGAAGGCCTCCAGTATCAAGTCCCCATAGAGATATCGCGACATATCGAAATACACTTTACTAAATTTTGAGAGACTGTCTTAATACCATTATTTTTTTGTGTTGATTTTGCTGAGCTCTAAAGTTAACTGCCTAAGGCTACTTTGTTTAAAAAATCAGCAAATTTAATGACAAAATCTTCAAGATAACTAAAGATAAAACATTAATTTCTATGACCCAAAACTAAAAACTTCAACTCAAATCCAAATTTCGCATTAAAATCTATAAAATATAATCAAAATCTATGCATTTTTGTAGAATATAAATTAAGTATAGTTAAGAACAAATTGGTATACCAAGTTTCATGAAATTGGCTGAACTAAGCACCGAGTTCGCATAGACAGTTTTTTAATAGCAATCATAGAATAGTGATCACTATATCGATCATATTACTACTGCATTTACGGGATAGATTTCTGTTATGTTATTTATAGTTAACATATAGTTATATTTGTTATATAGTTATATATATTTATATAATATTGTCGTACTATATAATCTATATTATTTTAAAAGTTTGCAAATATTTCTATTTGCATATTTTATAGTAGACTAAGTTAACATAGTTCATTACTGAATAGCTTCAGAGAATGTCTGTTTCATAATATTATAATAATTCTGGTACATTTAATATACTGTTCTTTATTAATACTCAAAAATATATTATACCATATTATACTAATTCTAATATATAATATATATATAATTCTATATATATATAATACTGTCTTTTAACACTCCGCAAAATGATTGTCTACCATAATATTATACCAACTCCAGTATAATTAATATACCGCCTCTTAATAATTCCCAACATGATTTTATACCATTATATTATACTTATTTAGGTATATTTTTATACCATATTATTTTATACCATATTATACCAATTCTAGTACATTTAATACTGTTTTTTAACACTCTACAATATGACGTTATACCATAATATTACACAAATTCTTTTATAGTTGATATACTGCCCGTAAACAATCCATAACATGATTTTATACCTTTATATTATACTAATTTAGGTATATTTAATATACTGTCCCATAATAACCCACAAAACGATTTTATTAAATTTATTAACCATCCCAAATAATAGAGAATGGTTAAATAATATAATATACTGTCTTTGGTATATTTAATATTATATAATATCCCCATGATTTTAATAAATTTATAAAACATTTTAAATAATAGAATATTTTAATAATGTTTTATGTATGTATGTACTACTCGTTTTTACATATCTTCAAACTTATTATTCTATTTAATTTAAACTTTACTATTATTAAATATGCTCAATACTGACAGATAGTATATGTAAAGTAAAAATTAAATGAAAAAGAATGGCAAATTTAATAATAGTTAAGACTATATTATTATATCTTTAAGAAACATTTCGAAATTTGACTTACAGAAAGAAACTAAACAAAATTTAAAGCGAACATTTAAATTTCAATAAAGACAACTATTATTTCACAGTTAAACTTTTAATCATTGTTATATAGTTTAGTAAGTTTTTCACCAGCTTTAATGTTTTGACAGTTGTTGCTTAAAGTGCGCGTTCAGTTGCTCAATATTAAATTGGTTTTGTGAAATGCGCAGGTTATCCATCTTGGGGAATTTCTTTGGAGAGATATGCATACATTTAGTTTACCTGCTGTTGTGTTGTGTTTCGCAATTCGCTCGTTAGTTTGCAGCGGGGGGAAATCCCGCTCCCTCTCCCTCCCCTTCCAACTCCAGATTTATCAGCAACAAAGAGGAGCGGGGAAGGGAAGGAAGAGAGCGAGGACTCTGGTGGCCAACGAACCCCGTGGAAACTCTAATGTTTATGCTCATGGTTATGCGTTTCTTGTTTCTTTGGGGAGAAACACACATACACACAGAGTCAGCCCCTCGACGCTAGATGGCGCTGGACGATTATTTCGTTAACATTTACACCAAATGCAGTTAAATTGGAGGCCAACGCCATTTGGGCCATTTTTCGTTGCTATTGTTGTTGTTGTTGCCCATTGGCCTATTTACTCCACAACGTTGTTGTTCTTCTCCTTCTCATTCTCCTTCTCCGTTTATTCTACGCTGTGATTGCCGTTTGCAAAAAGCGACTTTAAGATTTGTCATTTGCGATAAGAGAATGTTGAAAAGTTGAAATTTTAAAGACACTCTCCATTGTACCCTGTAACTGCATTAAAGTGTGGGGTATGCCTTGGGATTGCACACTTTACTTTGCTTTAAACTTTGAAGCAAAAATATTTATTTATTATAAGACTTAGATTATACATTAATTTATAACCAAGCGTAATTTTACTAGCACTGGCTGGGTAACAAAAATATATATAGAATATGTATGCTAATGAATACCCTACCAAAACCTACAGGGTATACAATACAAAACTGGCAAGTGAAACGCTTTTACTTGTTTCAGACGGTAGACTACACTTGAACTTTATGTAATTGAAAATTTGCTTAGCCATCTACTATTAATTGGCTTTGACACACAGATAGAGAGAGAGAGAGAGAGAGAGAGAGCGACAGAGGGAGCAAAAGAGAGAGAGAGCAAGTTGCATAAATGCTAAACTGTTTTGAAAATCCCTTTTAATATGCTAAAGAGCGAACACAGAGCATGCAAAAATATCAACAATATTATAATTTATATTGAAAAAGAATAATTAAAGTTCTTGGCAACAACTTGGGTACAAAAGTTCCTCGTCTTCTCCTCTCCTCTGCTTTCCTTCACTACTCCTTGTCTCTCCCGTCTAACCAACACAAAATTTAGTTAGAGTGCCTTAAAAGTGCTTTCTTTGATATCGCCCTGGCTTTTGCATTCAGTTTGCCAAACAAATTTTAAAGCAAGTTTTTTGCAGTTTACGCAAAATATAATTTGAGCTTGCTTGCCTTTAAGCATTCAATTGCTGCAACAGAAAGTTTATGTCAGTTATTTAATTGAAATTTTTGTTTAAAGAAAGTAAAGTATTCAAATTGAAATTGTAGTTTAGAATAGGAGATAGCTTGCTTCACAAATACAGCACAAATATAATTCATTAGTCAGTAGAATTTAGCGACATTCTTTATTGGTACTAAACTTTTACAAACGGACTGCATACTTTTATTACTGACACAAACTGGGACAAGAACTTTATCATAAAGAAATAAATATTGAATATTGTTATTCTAAGCATTTCTATAGCACTGAACACTGCAGTCTCTTAAATAACTCAACAACCTTCTGGTACTACCGTTTCATAGAGGTATTAAGATACTTTAGCATAACAAAGTGTCATCTGGCACACAAAAAGGGCAAATAACTCTTTTTATAGAAGTAATCAATAATTCCCAATGTCTTTTAACCTTCTATGTAACCTTCTGGTACCTTCCGGTACTACCGTTTCATTGAGGTAGCAGTAATGTCACCTAGGTAACTTACTGCTAATATCGGAAAGTAGGTAGCTAAAGCTACACACCCACTTAAGTTTAAAGTGTCTGGCATTATTCAACAGCCTTTCGGTACTAGCATTGGTAGAGGTACCAGCTTAATTATTAAGGTACTTTGCTACAAAAATGTGTCATCTCGCATAGAAAATAAGCAAAAAATAATTATTTTCAATGAAGTACTCAAGAAGTTTTCGTGTTTATCAACAATGTGCAACCTTCTGGCACTTTCATTACAAAAAAGAATGTTTGAAAGCTAGTACAGTTAAGAAGGCAGCCTAACTTACTACAGCTTAAAGTATTTACAGAGCACTGAGCATTTTAGTCTCTCAAAGTAACTCAACAACCTTCTGGTAATATTTTTTTATATAGGTACCAGCTTTGTTATTTGTGTGCATTACCACAACAAGGTGTCATCTTGCGTAGACAATAAGCAAATAACTCTCTTCAAAGAAGTAATCAAAAAGTTTCAGTCCCTAATAGCAATATACAACCTTCAGGTACTACCAAAATAAAGGCAAATACTAGAATGCTAGTACCGTCAAGAAGGTCGCATAAATTCCACATTAAAGCATTGTCTCTAGGAATATACAACCTTTAGGTACTACCAAAATAAAGGCAATTACTAGAATGCTAGTACCGTCAAGAAGGTCGCATAAATTCCACATTAAAGCATTGTCTCTAGTTGTGAAATAGTTGATGCGTTGTCAAGACTTTAATAGCTTAGTGGCTAATTCCGTTCAGAGCCTCTTCGGTACAGCCACAAGTTCAATCAATGAGGCATTCCTCTATTGAATATTTGAGAAATGGCTGTGGCAACAAAATAGCAGCTAAGAATAACTAACCAACCCTCCAATATTTGAGGTATTTTACCACAACAAGTTGTCATCTTGCATAGACATTGGGCAAACCACTCTCTTGAAAGAAGTAATCAAGAAGTTTCAGTCCCTAATAGCAATATACAACCTTCAGGTACTACCAAAATAAAGGCAAATACTAGAATGCTAGTTCCGTCAAGAAGGTCGCATAAATTGCTCATTAAAGCATTGTCTCTAGTAGTGAAATAGTTTATACTATGCTAATTCCGTTCAGAGCCTCTTCGGTAGAGCCACCGCAAGCTGGCTTCACAGGCTCAGTCGATGAGACATTCCTCGACTGAATATTTGCGAAATGGCTGTCGCAACAAAATGGCTAAAATGTGTCAAATTGCTCAACAATTTGCATGAGCTCTAATGAATTTGAGCCCAAAAATCGATTGGGACATGCCCCCAGTGACCCCTCGACCCCCTCTCTTGGACACCCTCTAAGGGGAAGCAAAATGGTCCCCTTAACACGCTCTGCGTCCCTGATAAATGGTTTGGGCTTTGACTTTGACTAATGGAATTCCATTGGCGTGCAGGATGTGCAATAAAATAATTGCTTGCGTTGCACTAATTTAAGTGAGAATCAACTCTTCTTCTTCTTGCCACGCCCCCCCTTGTGTGTGTGTGCCTGCCTTTTGAGTGTGTCAATTTAAAATATTTGAGATATTTCGAGGCGATTTGCCAAGCATTAATCGTAATTCAATAAAGCACTCTGCAGATTTAAAGATAATGGGGTATGCTGGACTTCTAATAAAACATTTTAAAGATATATTTCTCCTAGTTGCTAAATGTAAAATATAACATTTTAAAACTTTATTACTAATAATATTTATGATTTCTCTTCTTACATCAAAATCATTTTTTAAATTGCTAAATATGAAATTTAAAATTTTACAATTTTCGTATTAAAACTTATTTAATTTATAATTATTTTTTAATTTCAGTTCATTGTTGCTGCCATAATTCATGTGAGTAAACATTAAATTGCAATTTACTATTCACAAGGAATTTTGCGTGTATTTATGTAATTTGATTTCACTATTATTATCTAATTGGCGCTTGATTAGAGCCTGTTTCATGTTCATTGAATCGATTTAAACCTTTATATTTTCTACTTTAGTGTCAATTTTGTTATGCTTCGTCCTTTAGGCTTTCGTTGATTGTTTCATGTCACATGTTTGTCTTGGTTCTCGCATTTGTGGTTCATTCAGCACACATTGCCGAATTCCTCCCACAATTCGAATGCCAATTAAATCGATTGTTTGCTCAGTGTTGTTTAATCGAGGGGAAACAGGTAGCAAAGAATACACAAAAGAAAAGAAAGCATGTGAGAGGGAAATAAACTGGATTATGGCAAAAGGGTAACGATCAAGAACAACAACCTTCTAATTAATGCCTTTCTATCTTTGCTATACTCGGAGTACTCGGACTTAAGGTCAATTATTAAGAGGAACCGCAAAAATTCGGACAGTAAGGTACCCTAAAAATAGAAATGAAAGCAGTTCTAAATACCAAACACAACTCAGTAGTCTATTGAAACACAACAATAGCTGGCTTTTAAGTTTGTCGGAAGGAAATTTTACCTATTAAAGTTCCAACAAGGTTTGAAGTAAGCAGATAAATGCAGTCTAATATGAGAAGCATTTAATACTATTATTAGGAATCTTTAACTATCTTTCACTCTGACATACATGCTGTTAAATAAACGGACGGACGGACGGATGGAAAATGATTAGAAAAATATTAATCATATATTATAGAACTATCTTTATCAAATAGTGTCATAAAATTTGGCAACTTCAGCTATTGTAATTTCTACGATATAGACAAACAAACGAACGGACAGAAAGACAGACTGACGATGGGCAGTGAAAAATCTTTGCAACGAAAGCTTTCAATAAGGAAAAGAATGAATAAAAACAATGAATGCACCTTTGAATACAAACCACCTCAGAAATCTATCGAATCACAATAAAAACCGGCTTTTCAGTTGAGCCAGTTGCTTACTAAAGTTCAAACTTATGCTCAATTTTGACAAACTAAAGCAAAAATATTATAATTAAGTTTAACAACTAGTCTCAGAGATATAGGCTAACAAGGCAAAGGATAGACGGACGGATTATCCTATATTTATCATAAAATATTGCTACCAAGTTTGGCAACATTTATTTCAAATGTATTAATTATAAAACAAAAAATACTGTCATTAAGTTTAACAACTTTGGCTGTTGTAGTCTCTTAGCTATAGATTAACAAACGAATGGACAGACAGACTGACGGACATTTATTAAAAATATATTAATTATAAATTATAGATCGAACTCCATAAAATATTGTCAAGTTGGATAACTTTAAGTGATATAGTCTCTGAGGTATAGACTAACAAACGAATGGACAGACAGACAGACGGACAAATAGTTGCGAAAAAAAGCTTTTCCACTAAAGCTTTGCTTCGACTACAGTCAGTAATGAGTCTGTGTTTTGTGTGTTGCATTCTTTTAAGGGCAAAGTGAAAGCTTAATGATGCACTTGCTGCTGTCGTTGTTGTTGTCGTTGTTGTTCTCGTTGACGGATGCCAATGGCTTTGTAGCCGCGGGGCCAATGTCAAAGCATATTTGCCAATTGGCTGCGCTTTGTTGGACCACCCAACTATGCAACCATCCAATCTCCTAACCACATGGAAACTCTCTTCTATGCTGCTGAAGTGGAGGCGTCGTAATCGTTGCTAACGAAAACCAATTTTTTGGGCCTGCGAGAATCGCAATTAAAACAACATTTCACTGCCTGATTTCTTGGTTTTCCAAACTTTCTCTCCCTCCCTCTCTCTCTCTTTCCATCTCTCCCTCCCTCCCTATTTGAGATATTTTCTCTCTCATTGTTTCTAATTGCAAAAAACTCTTGTTGTTGTTGTTGTTGTCGGCGGCATTTGGAATTCTGGATTCTGATTCGGTTTTGTGGCCCCAACGAATGCAACATCGCTTTAGGAGTCGCTCAGTTAACCAATCCATCTGTCCATTCGTTCATTCATCAGTCCATCAGTCAGTCCTTCAGCTTTCGACTCCTAGTCCTGCGTGTCCTTTTGTTTTCCACTGCCAACGGCACAATGCGCTTCATTTTCGGGGCTCTTCACTTTTTTTGCGCTCCGCTTCTGGCCACAATGCAAACGTCAATTGAGCGCAATGTTGCCAACTGTTGGTCAATCTGCATCTCGCTTTCTCTTTTCTCTCCCTTTCTCCCCCTACACCCTTTTCCCTTTGGCAAACACACACACAAACAACAGCAAACACACAGTTGTTCAATGAGCTCTTTGATTTGCCGCATTTTGTTGCACTCCTTTTGGCGAATGCAAATTCAAATCCAAATCCAAATGCAAAATGCAATCGCATATTCTTTTTGTGTAAGCACAAAACATCAGCTTTAAAAGCTGCTGCTTAGGCAATTTTATTTTGAATTTACAAATTCGAAAAAGGGGGAAAAAATACATAAGTATGAAAGCTAAAGCTCGACTTTGAGATACTCCGAACCCTTATTGAATAAAGAAAAAATGTTTCGGAATTATTCTTAAAATATTTCAAATTAATAGACTGCAAAAGTACGAAAAACATACCGAAGTAAAAAACTAATGCTACCCATTTTAAATAAGATCAAAATGTTGTGGTATTATTCTAGAAATATACCAAATTAATATACCACAAAAATACTAAATATTTACCAAAGTAAGAAAGTTAACGCTACTTATTTTGATGCCAAGTTCATATACTAGAAAAATACTAAAAATATACCGAAGACAGCTAATGCTACACATTTTGTATAAAAACGAAAAAGTGCAGTATAAAATTCGAAATATACCAAAATAATATACCGCAAAAATACTAAATATATACCAAATGCTTTAAATGGTATATTAATATGTAATTGTCAGTCAAAGCAACTAGAATCCGTAGTAAGTTTGGGGTTTTTCCCATACAAAAGTATTTCATTAATAACTTCTATAAATTCGCATCACTGGAATCATAAATATTGTAGTTATTATTGCATGTACCGAAAATCGCAACTCTAGCATAAACATTACGCTTGTTATTTTTTAGAGAACTCTGCTCATTTGCATTTTCATTAGAGTTTCACAAAGAAAAATTTAATAGTCTAAAATTGTTTTCTTTATAGATTGATTGTACTATCTTATGCTAATGATTAAATTTTTTGTAATAAAATACTAACTTGAATGACTTCAGAGCATAATGATAGCAAATGTTTTCCCTTAGACATATTAATCATCGAAATGCTTCACAAATTTTTTAAAGAAAAGCAAACACAATAGATTTATTAGACCTTTAAAAAAAAATAATAATAAATGTATTATACACAGATACAAGAACATTACAGTACAAAATGTTTGCTTACATTTTAAATACATATTTAGGATAACAATAGAATTTAGCTTTGCTTAAATATTTACTTAATGCATTTATTAACTTGTGGCATTTGCTTACATACAAAAAATTGTTATATTTAAATTTGAATGCCTAATAATATTTCTCATTTTCATCACACAATGCGGGCTGTTCTCGAACTAAACAATAATAATAAAAAAAAATGATAATTTTTCTCTTAAATCTGCTATAATTATTGTAAGGTTTATCCACAGGATTCAACTGGGTTTTCTACCAATGCCTAAACAGTTTATCCATATCGAAGTTGCTCTCATTTCGTAAACCAAAGTTATTATTGACTTGACTGATAGATACACAAATTTATAATTTAGCTTCTCTTTCATGTGCTCCAATTATTGTAAGGTTTATCCACATGACTTAGCTGCGTTTCCAACCAGTGCTTAAAGGGTTTATCCATATCTTAGCTTCTTTCTTTCCCGATATCTTCTACGCTTCTCCGTTTTTTAAAGGGTCCTCCTCTCGATCCTCAACTTATTAACCCAACTCAACAATACACTGAATATATAAATTTATCCTTATCCTGCTCCTTACTCCACTTATTGACTTAGCTGGGTTTCCAACCACTGCTTAAACGGTTTATCCAAAATTATCCAAACTGCGTTTTATCGCCTCCCTCGTCTCGCTTCGCCAGCCGCTTTGCGAAAGCGATTGTGTGAGCCGCTGCCAAACTGTTTGCTCGCCGCCAGCAGCGCCGAGGAGCCGGCAACTTCATCCTTCTCGGGCAGATGCGCCACATGGAGGATGTCCCATAGCAGCTTGCCACTCTCCTGCGACTGCAGCAGATCCGCGAGCTCCGCTTGGCTGCGCTTCAGCAGCTCTCGCAAGCTGCCGCCGCGTCGCAAAAGTCCGTGAACATTTCGCGTTTGAATGCCCGGCAGACGGAGGAGAAAATCATGAACTGCATTATTGAATTGCAATTGCTCTCCACCGGATCCGGTGGCCGCTTCCTCGCTGCCCAAGGCGGCAGCTGTCTGGGCATCGGGTTCGGCTTTGCCCAGCTTGAGTTCCTCGAAGAGCTGAGCGGTGGCATAGGGCGATGGCGACCAAATGAGACGCAACCGAGGAAAGTGCAACGTGAGCAGTTGCAACTTTTGCATAATGTCCGCATTCGTTGCCGTCGTCTGTTGGGATAACATGAATTTCCCTTGGAGGTGAAACGGACGATTCTGATCGAATTCAATCAACAGAATCGGTTTCGCATAGTATCGCTGCATCTGCACGCATTGATTGTACAATCGACCCGAGTTCAACGAGCCAATCAAATCCGATATCGATTTGCGTTCGACGCACACATCGGGCGTCAGAATGTAATCGCCAATCGTGATGGTCACTGGGACCACTTCTAGTCCACGTTTGTGTATCAAACACGGCAAATCGGACCGAAATTCTCGCATATCCACAATCACTTTGGGCGTCACAGCGGCGACGGCCAAAGCTGCTCCAGTGGCAGCTCCACGTCGGGTTTGTGCATTCGAGGAACTCGCCGCGTCCTCTTCGTGCTCGTAGCTCTTGTACAGCACAAAGGCCTCATCGGATTTGCCATCCTGGTACTCGGGTATCACCATTTTCTGCAAGTGAAATGCAAAGTCAAAGTCTAAAACTGCAGTTCAAGTTTCGTATGGCACTTGGCAAGATTGTGCGCAAATTTGAATGTTTTAGCTCTACAAGGCTGCGAGATTTTGTTGTTCAAACGAACGGACAGACGGGCAGTAGGATAATATATCAAAGTATCATTATAATGATATGTTACTTTATTCATGTGTATGACTAAATGTAATTCCAGTAACATTAATAGCACTTCCTCGTCTATTGGCTGAAATCACTTGAACTTGAATAATTGGCCTTTCTTGAGAGCAGAGTTATCTTGAAAAACTATGAGATACAGCAAAATTGGTGGCAGTACTGATATTAGTAAATGAGATAGAACTGATTAAACAAGCGGACAGACAGACACACTGAATAAAGCCTTAGGCTCTAACTAGACTAATACACTTTTCTGTTTGTCAAGACAATGCAAGTGAAGCTATCCTAAGAATCTATAGAATATAGCAAATTTGAAGACAATAGCACTCTTTTTAGCTAAGATATACGTGTTTAAACAGGCGGTTAGACAAACGGACATCAAATGTGTTATAAATTGAAACCTTTAACTTAATTCTAAATGATAACAAAATATGGACTACAGTTTGAAAATATGCTGCCTTTAACACTCTTAGTGACTGAGATATAGGTGTTTAAACAGGCGGACAGACAGACTGACGGACAGTAAATATGCTGAAAACGTGACAAAATTCAATCAAATAATGTAGTTAACCTAAACATTTATAGAATACAGAAAATTCAGTGACAATAACACTCTTAGTGACTGAGATATACGTGCTTAAACAGGCGGACAGACAGACAGACTGTAAAATGTAAAATGTCAGACTCACGCTCTTTGTGTCGATGATCAGCTCAAAGGCGGACTTCTCGCGCCTCAAGCTGGTCAAGTACGATTGCTCCTCGACGGTGCGAGCGTGAATGAGAAAATAGATCTTCATGCGATCGGCGGGCAGATGACGACGACGCGCCTCGAAGACCTCCAGCTGGCGAATCGCCGTCACATTCGTGTTGTACATGATGACATAGTGTGGCTGCATCTGTTCGAGCATGTGTTCCAGGGCCATGGCGCCCTCGCGTTCCGTCTTGAAGGTTTGCAGGCAAATGCAAGGCTGACGATGTGCGGCCAAAGCAGCCGAAACATCGAATTGCTCCAGCTCGGGTATAATCTCAAAGATCGAGGCATTCGGATCGACATCCGCTGCAGCGGCACTTGGCAATGCTTGGGTCATGGTCAGCATGTAGCTCTCCTCGAACAAATGTTGCGCCTCGGCATCGTCGTTGCTCAGCAGCAGCTGCGTCAGCTCATCGAGTTGCGTTGATGTGTCCTCCAATTTGGATTCATCTGTCGCCTGCTTTGCCTCCGTCTTAATCTTCGTCTTCGTCTTTGTCTGCGTCTCTGTTTCGGCCATCGCTGCGCTTTGACTGTCGCGTGTAAATTGCTCGCTCACCTTGCCCACCTGCACCTCGTGACGCAGCGCCTGCTGCAGCAGAAAGCGTGCTCCGCCTTGGGTCAGATACTGCTTCAGCTGGTAGCAGGTGCGCGCATCCTGACACAGGATCAACACCTTGGGCGGCTCCAGGTGATCGGCGCCGCGTCGTCGTCGCATGTCTTCAGGGATCTCAGTGGTCAGCAGCTCGGTCAGTGGCTGCCACTTGGGACAGGGTTCGGGCTCGAATTCTGCAATTCAAAAAGTAAGAAAGTTACATTGTGGTATTATGCTTAAAATATACTGAATTAATATACTGCAAAAATACTAAAATATAGCGAAAAAAGCTAATGCTACTAATTGTGATTAAGAGCAAAGCATTGCGGTATTATACTCAAAATATACCACATTAATATACCGCAAAAATACCAAAACATACCGAAGAAAGTTAATGCTGCTCATTGTGAATAAGAGCAAAGCATGACGGTATTATACTGAAAATATACCAAATTAATATACCGCAAAAATTCTGAAATATACCAAAGCACAAAAGTTAATGATACCCATTTTTAATAGGAGATGCATAGGAAATAAATGCGCTATTGTTCTTCAAATATTAATATACCACAAACATACTAAAATATACTGAAGGCTATATTTGGTATATTGATAAAGTACCTCAGTACTGCAAAAATACTAAAATGTACCGAAGGCTATATTTGGTATATTGGTATATTACTTTATTTCCTTGTGCCTCTAACATATACCAAAGGTAATATTTGGTACATTTAAAATATACCATAGAGTACAAAATATACCACATTGTATGTCAAAGCCCGTATTCCTTGGATGCACAAAGTCTTAATACGCTTCTATGATTAATTTTAAGCAAAGTAAATGAACCATCAGACAATCTAAAACTAAATTAAAGCTGATGATGGCTTTGCTTTCTATGCAGACTGAAGATCTGCTGTCATTCTATCAGCTATCATCTATCAGCTTCCACTCACCGTTCTGTCCATTGTAGACGCGTTGCTTGGAGAGCATGAAGATCTGCTCAGCGGCATCGAGCAGCGTCCAGCCCGAGTTGCTGATGGCGTACTCGGTGCCGCGATATCGTTTGATCAGCGCATAAGCGCTGACAGCATCATGATACATGGTGGAACTACAAGAAGTAAATGCAAGATTTAAATAAAGATTTATAACAAATATAATCAAACATCGCCTCACATCATCAGACTGCGGAGTATCTTCAGATCAGCGACAATGAGTTTCGTTTGCGAGTTGAGCTGATGCCAAATGCAATCGAGTTGCGCCTGCAAAATCTTGTGGAACTTCTTCGTCACACAATTCTCCACGGTGATGGCCTCCATGTCAACGGTGCGATTAATGCGCTTGATTTCGCGCACCAGAAAGTTCATAATATCCAAAATGTGCGTCTGTATCGAGCTAATTCTTGTGGTCAACGGCACATGGAGCTCGATCGTTTGTGTTTGCCACGGATGCAGTGCTGCACGGACGGTGGCATGAAACCGGGGCCAAATGTACAATTGTTTGACGAACAAATTGCGCATGGTGCGCTCGATGTGCGCATAGCCAATGGTAAAGGATTCGGGACTGCTCGAGAACGCTTTGATGAAGCCCGTCTTATTGCGCTGGCGATACAAACGCAAGGCGAACGCCTCTTGGCAGCTCTCGATGATGTTGTGGGCACGCAGCACAATGATGCCAGTGATCAGCTCAATGGGTATGCGTTGCTTCAGCAGATCCACGACGAGGATGCGTGTGCTAATGAATTGAATGCCGCCTTCGAGATAAACGCGTTCGCTACAATACGAAAAAACAAAACTTGCTCGATTAAACTGTTTTATGGAACACGCACACGCAATGAGTTCTACCGCTCTGTGGCTGTGTTGGCCACCTCGTGCACATATTTGGCCTCCAGCTGTGACTTGTAGTACTGCTCCTCGCAGTCGGAACTGTTCACCACCAGCAGCAAATTGCCCGCATCGCTGTACACCTTCAAAATGTTGATTAGCACACGCTCATAGCTCAGTCCCCTGCAAAAGACGTTAATTGTTGTTGCACTCGCCTATAACCACACTACTCACTTGGCACACACTAAGAGTCCATCCTGGTGTATCAAGTCCAGAAACATTTGCTTCTCGTACTCCAGCAGCACGACATCTTTGCGCAGCAAATATTCTTCGGCTGTCACCAGATTGGCCAAATCCTCATCGGTTAGCGTCTCATTGTTTGACTCGGGCAATGCTGTAGCTTCTGTGGCCTCTGTTTTTTCCACTTCGCCAGCTGCTTTTTCCTCTTCATTATCGGACATGGCGCATAACAATTTCACAACGTAAACAAATAAAACGCCGGTAAATTCAACAACGATATTCTAACTGCCATCAGCTGTTTGGCTGCAGTGCCACAATAATCGATTACAAGTAGCCCACACACGACATAAAGTAAGAATATACCAAAATATACCAACAGCAAACCGCGTACTATTCATTGAAAAAAAACGTCATCAGCTGTTTGGCTGCAGTGCCAGAGTAATCGATTACAAGTAGCCCACACACGACACAACTTAGGAATATACCAAAATATACTAATGGCAAACAGCTGTTTGAAAGAAACAATTTTTTCGTATTGAAAATAACAAAATTACTTTTATTTGTAGTGCTTTAAATAAATTGTTAAAATTTTTAAGTGCTTTTATTTATTATTTATATATAATTATTAGACTAGTATATTTGTCAAATAATATTTTTGCTTGTGAAATAGTTGAGCGATTTGCTATCGATATATCGATAACGCTGACAGCTCAATCGTATTTTGAAGCAGGCGGCTAGTCAATCAAGCACGTGCTGCCGGTTCCAAAACAAATAAAATAAATTTTTATTCTTATTTTGTGGTAAGACAAACTAGCTAGTTTAGTAAAACGAAGTAAACTTTTTTTTAAATAGCTTTTATTAATACAGGCAGCGCATATAATGGCTGAGATATCAGCATACCAGGTCTATAAGGCCAAGAAACCTTCATCAGCCAAGAAGCAGCAGCAAAAGAATGCAGCACTGTCGCCAAAAAATGCACCAAAGCACTCCGCAAAGCATAATGGTAAAATCAAGGATAACGGTGTCAAACAAAATGGAGTCGCCAAAAGCCCACAAGCAGTGCAGAAAATGGCGGTGGCCAGTCCCAAAAAAGTGCTGAAGCCAAACGGATCAGCGAAAAGAGCAGCAAATTCAAATTTGAATGAATCGCAACGAAAGAAAAAGCAAATGTCCAGCTACAGTGATGAGTCGGATGACAACGCTTCTGATGATTATAGCGGCGGTGGATATGATGACGAAGGCAGCGAGGGTGATAGCAGTGATTGTGGCGACAGTGAGATCAGTGATGTCGATAGCAACGACTGTGGCGGCAGTGACTGTGCCGATAGCTGCGCCAATTGCGACGGTTGTGGAGATGAGATATCGATGACGGGAGATTCGGATGAAGAGGACTTCGATGATGGGAACTCTGATGATGGGGACTCTGATGGTGGAGACTTTGAAGATGGCGCCTCCGATGAAGGAGACTTTGATGATGGCGCCTCCGATGAAGGAGACTTTGATGATGGAGCCTCCGATGATGGCGAGGAATACGAGGAAATGCACGACGAGGATCAATTCAGCGAGGAGTACACAATCAACGATGGCGACGACGACGACGACGAAGTCGAGTCACCAGTTGTTGCACCGCCAAAAGCCGGACGTCGCTCCCAGGATGCCAACAACAATGTGGAGAAACCCGCGCTGACTTCGTTCGAGAAGCTGGCAATGTCGGCGCTGAAAGCTGTGGTCAAGTCGTGTCCATTGCCGGGCACAAGCACAGTGAAATCATGTCCATTGCCCAAAAAAACCGAGGGCGCCAAGTCGTGTCCCTTGCCCCCGAAAGCTAAGTCCGAGGTGAAGAAGGAAACAAAGCAACAGACGAAGAAGGATGCAAAGGAACAGACGAAGAAGGAAACAAAGGCACAGGCGAAGAAGGAAACAAAGGAACAGGCTAAGAAGGAAACCAAGCAGGAGCCGAAGAAGAGCACAAAACAGGAAGCGAAACAACCTCCGGCCACCAAAACCAAGGAGACGCTCCTCGGACGTCGCCAGCACGAAGAGGGAGAAGCCACCAAAGCAGCTGAAACTGGAAACTCGCAACCCAAGCAGCGTCGCGTTGTACACCTGGATAAACCCGCCTGTGAAGAGGTGCATTTGCAGGACAGCGTGGAGGAAGGCAAACGTGCGCTCAGCTGGCTGATGAATCCCATCGATCCGCAGACGTTCTTCCAAAGGTATTGGGAACAGAATGCCTGTCAGGTGGTGCGACGCAAAGCCAACTATTTCTCGCATTTGATGTCCTTTCCCATGATCGAGGAGATGCTGCTGAAGAATCATCTGGAGTTCACCACAAACATCGATATCACCAGCTATGAGAATGGCAAACGCGAGACCCACAATCCCGATGGACGCGCCATGCCGCCCACCGTTTGGGGCTATTACTCAAACGGTTGTAGTGTCCGCATTTTGAATCCCAGCACTTATCTGGTGAAGTTGCGTGCGCTGTGCACCCGACTCCAGGAGTTCTTCCATTGTCTGGTCGGTGCGAATGCGTATTTGACGCCACCGAACAGTCAGGGATTTGCACCGCATTACGATGACATCGAAGCGTTCGTCCTGCAGGTGGAGGGACGCAAACGTTGGCGTCTCTACATGCCACCGTCTCCCAGTGATATCTTGGCACGCGTCTCCTCTGGAAATTACAGTCAAAAGGACTTGGGACCACCGACACTCGATGTGGTCCTCGAACCCGGTGACATTCTCTACTTCCCCCGGGGCACCGTTCATCAGGCTGTGACCGAGGAGCAACAGCACTCGCTGCACATCACGCTGAGTGTCTATCAGCAGCAATCGTATGCGAATCTGGTCGAGAAGTTGATGCCGTCTGTCATGGAGCGTGCCATACGTCAGCATTTGAATTTGCGTCGCGGTCTCCCGCTCGAGACGTGGCGGCATTTGGGACTTGCCGCTGGCGGTGAAAAGTCCGAGGAGCGTGACAAATTGCTCGGTGGCATCACGAAGCTGGTGCAAACTTATTTGCTGCCCAGTGCTGCACAAATTGATGCGGCTGTCGATCAGTTGGCCAAGCGATTTCAACACGAGGCTTTGCCGCCCATAGTCCAGGAGGAGGAAAAGGCACGAACCGTCTTTGGTTCGGTCAGCGAGACTGATAAACAAGGCAATTGTCTGCCCGATTACAATCTAACTGGGAGCACCGAAGTGCGTCTGTTGCGTGCCAACATTTTGCGTCTGATTGCCGAGGGATCGGCCATCCGTATCTATTACTATCTGGATAATGCGCTCGAGTATTGCAAATTCGATGCCAACTATATGGAAATCCAGCCCGAGGAGGCACCGGCTGTGGAGGCTCTGATCAAGGCGTATCCGAAGTATACGTCGGTCAAGAAGCTGCCGCTGCGCAGTCAGGATCGTCGCATTGAGGTGGCCACCGCACTCTGGGAGCGTGGACTGCTCATGACCAAGAAGCCCTTCAAGTAAAAACCGTCAAAGAATAGGACTAGAAAAAAGCAACACAAAAAACACTAGAAGTGACCATGGGAAGTAAGGAAATAGGTGTACAGGAAAACTCCAGAAAAAGGAAGGGAAAGATTCACCTGTTAGAGATGCAAACGCAATGAAACCGGTAGAAATAAAACAGGAAAAGAGTGAAGAAAAGGAAAGAAACAACAGAATCGAACGTAACGAAACAGATAGCAATACAACATGAAGAGTACAGAAAAGGGAAGGGAAAGATTCACAAGTCAGAGAATAGAACAGGAAAAGACTGCAGAAAAGGAAAGGGAAAGATTCACCAGTCCCAAACACAAAGCAGTAATTCGGCACAGTATAGAAGTAACAAAAAGAAGAGGCGACTAAAGTTCTTTTCTTTCTCTTTTAACATTAAAAGAGCAAGTAAGAGAGCGCAAAAGAAGAGCACACAAAAATAAGAAATACACCAAACACGAAGAGAAGATGGTATTATAAGAAGGGGGCAACAATGTTCTTAGTTACACATTACATTATATTAAATTGATCTTTGTTATATATATATTTGTACACAATAATTTTCTGTTATATTTAAAACTGATGCGTGCGTCAGTCGTTGTAACAAATGTCCAATTTTTTTTAAAACAGAAAATAAAGAAAATAGTATAGATCATCGTATTGTTTTACAGCTCTAATACTTCATTCTACTTGGGCAGGGAATTTAAATGTAAAGCGAAACTTTTTAAAACATTTTCAAATTAAGTTTTTGAAAACATTTTCAAATTAAACTTTTGAAAACATTTTCAAATGAAACTTCAAGAGAATATATAAAACTCGGTAATAGCTTAATAACAGCTTTTGTTTTTTTAATTTCTAAATTTGATCTATCAAATCTTCTGTCATGTTTTCTCTCTAGGAACAACTCTTATTTCCTATGTACAAATCTACTTAGAAGGAAATACATCATGAACTCGAAGTTATCATATAATACAAAACTAATTTGTGGTTCTTACCGAAAAGATTAGCTACAGTTCTGATATCTTAAGTCTTCTGTGTAGATCACAGTGAATTTTCCCAAAGCATCTACCACAAAAGAAAAACAATTCCAGCTTTTCCGATTAGACACGTTTTTTAAACAAGTATTAAAAATTCCATAGAGAATTGTTGCTTTTCCGATTATACGCTTTCTTAAATCCTTCGAAAGGGAAGTAATAGTATAACAAATTTTCTATTACAGAGAATTGTTGCTTTTCCGATTAGTATTACAAATTCCATATAATAAAAATTATAGAGAATTCTTTTCCGCTTCGACTCGTTTTTTTAAATGACTTGCGGAAGTATTACAAATTCCTTATTATAGATAACACACATACATGTATTTAACTTAAGCTACAATTTATTTAAAAAGGAAAAGTTAACAGAGGAAAATGCTTTCTTTCAGTTGCCATACAAAGTGGAAGCGATGTTTTCCTCAACTTTTAAGCGCTGCGAATTCGCTTGCGTTCGCGATATAAACTCTCCTTCTGAACTGCAAAGTAAAATAAGGGAAAATAAGAACTTACTTTAATTTATATGAAATGCATTAACTTACTGTACGGATCGAATTTAATTAATTCGATCTTGTCGGCGAGACGATCGCGAAACGTGTTGAATTGATGGCCACTGACCACGCTCTCCATCAACACCATAATGCGTCTGGAAGGAAATTGTATTGATTGGGTTTGCAAATGATTAATTAAATTGTATGCACTTTTCTTACTTGCTCTTGACCTTCTTGAACAACACTTCGGTGAGACGCATATTGTTAGTTAATTGTTGTAAATTTATTATTGACAGCGAAAAAACTGTTGTGCAAGCTGTGCGGCAACTTAAAATGTGCTAAATATGGCCGCAATCAGCTGACGGTGCCGCAGTGTGGCCATCATCGTTATCATCGATAACACCAGCAGCAGTAGCAGTAGCAGCAGCTGATGTGTTATCGATAGCAGCGCCAGGTGTTTGAAGAAATCGCGCGCCAAATTTACAAGTGAAATCACAGTGTTTTAATTTGTTTTATGTATTTTATGTTTTGCGCCTTGTGACTGCATTTGTTATCTATTGTGTAAACTTAAGCTTACGCGCAAATCTGGCTTAACCTTGTGCGTGACTCTGGGTAAGTCAAGAGTGCTTGCGTGTCCCTGAAGCCAGTGCAAAGAATGCAACAACAACGACAACAACGAACATAGAAAACTTAATCCACTTAGAAGCAAATTAGCGTACAATTTAAAGTGAAAGCAAAAAGCAAACAAACAAATACTTGACAATCGCTCTTGTTCTTGTTATTGTTGACCATGTCCTTGGCTGACGCTGACTAGACAAAGTCAAGTCGCTCAGCTAACAACATCAATAAGCAGTATGACTAGACTTCCGCTACCGACGCGGCGCGTAACCCTCCCCCTTCCCCATCCCTTGTCGTTGTGTCGCCCACTATTGGTGGTGGTGTGAGTGCTTTTGCTTTTCCGTTTCCGTTTTGTTGTTTTGTGTTGCCGTTGCCGCTGCCGTTGCGTTGTATGCTGGTCGTTAAATAGCTTAAGCTGATACAAATTAAATTAAATGAATACATAGCAAGTAAAATGCCACACAACAGGGCGCCTCACGCTCATTGTCAGGGTCAAAGGAGCACACGAGCACACTGTGCTGCGCTCACATAACCTCAAACAATGACGCCAATTGGCACAAAAGCTTAAACGTTTATAATCCTGCCTCTGACGATAAATTGACTTGCCTTATTCTCTTGCATACACACACACACACACACACACACACACAAGATAAGGTCAACAAGAGCAACAAGAGTGCGATTAACAATAATTTACCCAACTACTTATAGTATTTTTTTTTTTTTGGTACTATAGTATATTTATGAATTTGGTAGATCGCCTGCGTCGCTCGGCCAAAGGCGGCAAATTTTTAGCGTGGCTCTCACGTGCTTTCGCACGTTGTTCAATACTAGTGTCAAAAAGCACGTGCAGCATCTCACTCGCACCTGGGCGAAGCCCCTTGCGCTGCCTTGCTTTCGCTTTTGCCTTTCCTTGCTTTGCCTTGCCTTGAGTGCAGCCCAAGCTTTGGGCCAGCCAGCATTAGCTTTGGAAACCAAACAAAAACAAGACAAGCACACGCACTCACACACACACACACGCACACACGGACACATATACAGGGACATCTAAGATGGCTCAGCCACAATGCAGCGCATAAAAGTAGACTAACAAAAAATTACAATTGCTAAACGAAAAGTTTTAAATTATTTAATACAATTTAATAGTAATTATTAAATTATTTAACATATTTATTTATTTGAATAAATAATAACTAATTATTTAACATAGTAATATAAAATGCATATGTTGTTGCCTCTATTTGCATGAACGCGAGTGTCGACAGCGCTGCAAGCACAAGCACAACATATAAAATGTTCAGCTGCTGCTGCTTCTGCTGCTGCTGTTCTTGATGTAGTTGTTGTTGCTGTCATCGTCGCACTTGTAGAGCTTTTTTGCGCCGCTTGCGTATAGGGCTGAAGAAGCTGAAGCGAAAGCTTTGCAACGACAACGGCAACGGCAACGACAACGTCATCGTGTAAATAAAACGCAAGTTTCAGTTCACCAACGACACTCGTGCGAGGCGGATGCAGAGCGCGCAATACACACTCTCCTACTCGCTCGCTCTCTCTCTCTCTCTCTAACTCACTCAAACACTCTGCGTGGAGAAGTGCCATAAACAACAAAAGTAGAGACAGAGCAGCAGCAGCAGTAAGAAAAACCGTTGATGGTAGCCTTTTTCTGAATGTGAAGGCGTCCTACAACAACAACAACAACAACAGCTAGAACAACAACAACAGGCAGCAGTTTTGCGGGTTTGTTTCGCTGTCCTGCAGCAATTACAATAACAAATGCTTGTTCTTGTTCCTGCTAGGAAACAACAATCTTCTTAACGTTGTTCTTGTTTTTTTGCTGTGTTTCGCGTGGTGCGTGTAAATAAAAACATCAAGCAAACAATTTGTCGATTTCTGTTTTTTTTGCAAGTTTTTTCATGTGTTTACTGTACACACAGCTCGTAATAACAACAAATGGCGGCCGTGTAAATTAAAGTGCCCAAAACAAAAAAAAAAATTTAAAAAAAAATATATATATACAACAACAACCAAAATATAGAAAAGAAAATATAAACAACAACAGCAGCAGCGCAACAACAACGGCAACAACAACAACAAAATCACAGACAGAAATTACAATTTCAATTTGTAGCAGCGCAGCGCAGGAGCGACGCCAGCGTCGACGTCAACAGCGGTAAGCAAAAACCAAAAAACATTTGCATTGCATACAATTCCAGCTTACAGCTGTCTCTCTCTCTCTTTTTCTCTCGCTGTGCTTTATCTCTGAGGCTGCCGCTGTATTAGTGTTAAGGCTTGCCTTCTGTCTGTCTGTCTGCCTGTGTGTGTGTGTTTTTGTGTGAATGCGGCAATTCATGTTGTCTTTTTTTTTGCAGCGCGCTTTTAGGCGCGCCCTTGCAAAACGCTTCCCAAATGCAGGCGACAAAAAATCACGCTGCAAAAACAACTAATTAAAATGTCCACAACTGTCAGCAACAGCAGCAGCCATTATTTCCCCCCTCCCCTCCCCATATCATCTCTCAATTTGACGCCCACACAAATTGCAACCGCATTCGACTCTGTCTGTTTCTCTCTCTCTCTGTCTCTCACTCTTCGGCTTATTGAAATATCCTGGAATTTTGTGCTTATTAATTTGATGTGCACCACAGCTCAATCTGCAATTCCCAGAATAAGCAGCTCTATAATTTCAATTCCCCAGAATTGTTGTCCAATGTCCATTGTTCTAAATGTTTCGTTTCCTCGTTTCCAAGTTAACCAGAATCTTTGCTCAAAGGCTCTCATTGCGAAATTTCACTTAAAGTGCTGATTACGACTTTTCATTTTTCGCAATACAATAGTTAATTGGAAGAGTTCTGACTAATCTGCTTTGCGTTCAACTTAGTCACGTTAATTGATGACGTTCGCTTAATAAACAAAACAACAACAAACAATCTTAAATAAAACTCTGAAAAAAAAGTTGCTTATTGAGTGAAATTTACCATAAATCAGTTCTAAAACTTCTTCATCATCGCATTGAAGTTTGCGTCATTGCAATTAGTTATTCAACTCTATTAATATTTAATTTGTAATTGTTGTATTTAACCAAGATTTCAATACTATACGTATTATTATAGTAAGCAACTTTATGCCATTAACTTTAATGGTTTGATTGTAACTTCTATATGTTACAAATGTATGCAATAAATGTTGCTTTATGTTCTTCGGATTCATCTATTATAGGACTTCTTACAGATTCGATGTGGAATAGAAATTTCGAAAGAGCTTTTGCTGTAATAAAACTGAAAATTAATGATGGATTCAAATAATTATTTGCAAATTCAAAAAAGTGAAGTTGCTATAATTCTAAATTTCTGGATAACTTACAAATGATAACTTTTTTTAAATAGTCATTTTGAGGTTCATAAAAATAAGTTGCGATAATTTTAGTTCTTACATTTCTGAATATCTTACAAATGACATTTTTTTTATAAGTATTGTTTGCTAAAAATTAAAAATGGTTTGCAAAAAATCTCAAAATTTCAAATTGAAACATTTCTATATCATAAAAACCTTTTTAAGTGCATTAAAATATTACTGGGAAGCAATAATAAAATACTGCATAAAAATTACGATAAAGAAAAATTCATAAAAACACAACATTTGAAATATAAATAAAATGGGTAAAAAATAATGTGTACAACATACATTTCTGCTTTATTTACGATTAGTCACTTATGGTATTTACCAGTGTTTAGTGTGTTTGGTATTACTAAAAAAAAGGTTGGAAAAATCGCGTAATTTAGAATTGAAAAATTTCTATTTCATTCAAAAACGTTTCAAATTTATTAAAATATTGCTAGGATTACTTTACACAATTTTTCTGGTGTTATAAGTAGTACTATATGGTAAAAAAAAAAAACAAAAATAAAAAGCGAAAATACACAAAATTTTTAAATTTACATTTTTGTATTTCATAAAAAACGTTTAATATTCATAAAGTAAAACTGGAAAGAATAAATCAATTACTACGAAAAGGATAAATTAAAGAAAAACGCATAGTTTGAAATAAATTGTGGAAAAATGATGTAAATAAATATGTACAACATAAAACTCAAAATTAAAACTGCTAAATATCAAAGTCTTTAAATTCCTGGTTATTAGTCATAGGCAAATAATCAGGGTATTTCCTAGTTCAGCTTTGTTGTGTTTTGTCAAAGATAAAATTGTAGGAAATCCCAGAAAGCGCAAATCAAAATCAATGCAGAGAGAGAGAGAGAGAGAGCAAAGTGGAAAAGAACAGTTAGCGACTGGCAAAAGCTCAGTTAGATCAGCTGCATCCTCACGCAAGCTTAAGCCTAAGCCGAAGCTCAAGTCTAAGCATAAGCAGCGACGCCGACTGCGACAGTGACTTCGACTGAGACAGCGTTTGGTGCTGACTGCGGCAGGTGAAACACGTAAATAAACAAATGTGGCGGAAGGGAGGCTGAATGAGAGAAACACACACACACACACAAACACACAAGATACATAAGTAAATGAATAAATAATGTAAACAAAATATTAAATTAGAAGAAATTTACTTACGCGCACGCCGACGCAAACACAATAGCTTGCAAAGCAAAGCAGAGCAGAGCAGCGCAGCGAACGCGAACGCGAACGAGATGTGAGAAGAGAGCTAGGAGTGAGGGTTAGGGAGGAAGAGAGAGAGAGAGAGATACAGAGACGAAGGTGTGAGAAGGCTGTGCAAAGCTCATAAGTAAATTGTGCAAAGGCCATAAAATTAAAGCAAAAATGTACACGCACTCAACAAGCCAGAGGGTGGGTGAGTTGTATGGGGCGGGAAGGGGGGTGCGAATGAAGAATGGGAGATTCGCTTCATCGGCCAATGATGGGGAAGGGGGGTAGGGGACGACTTGCATGGCAAAGTTTGAGCAGCGCAGCGCAGACACTTTGTTGCCTTTCAGCGCCGTTTGCTAAACAACTGCAAAAAGCCGAACAAAACGGTGTATGTTCGTTGATCTCTATACACCCTGTAAATAATAAAACGGGGTATACCAGCTCTGCCACATGAAATTACAGTTATTAATTGTTTAAAATTATTCATATTGCCCATAGTAAGGTGCCTTTGATTTGTGAAATTCCGAGGGTATTTCTGCGTCACCCCGTTGCCGTAAAGAACATTACACATTTGTTTGTTTGCCTGGCTGCGTGCTGTGAAGATTGTGCAATAAAACTACAATAACAAACAATTGCCGCTGCTACAGCGCGCGGTCGCCGTACACTCATCGCACACACACACACACACACACACATGCTCACACTTCGATATCAACATGCATAGGTATGCATGCATGTATGTAAAAATGTGTACGACATATGTAGTTTGGCAGAAGAATAATTATCAAATTTGCACTCTCGCTCTCGTTTTCGTTTTCGCTCTCACTTCACTCTCACTCTCTCTCTTATTCTGTCCACTTGTGATCGGCACCCACGCAACGCTCTCAGTGCTTTGCTCGCACTCTCTCTCTCTCTATGTCTTATTACACGTTCTCTTGTGATGTGCGCTTGCTTTGATAAACGGTTATTATTGCAAGGCGTGCGTATCTCACATTCTTCTTGTTGTTGCTTTTGCTTGCTCTCTCTGTGTCGCTCGCTCGCTCGGTCAGTTGCTTGACAAAGCTTTTCCCATTAGCGCGCGCTCGCATTCGCACTCTCACATCGCAGTGATAGTCGCATTCGCGCATTTGTCTTCGCACCCAAAGCAAAGCAGCAGCAGCAGCAGCACCCCGATAAACACAACAACGTCACGGCGTCGACGGCAGGCAGGCAGCAACGTGTTTCGGTTCGGTGTTTCGATTGTTTGGCAGCGTCAATTCAAATACAACAATAAAATTTATATATATTAACAAAAAGGCGTAGCATTAATAATAATGTATATACAATATGTATTGGATTAGCTGATCTCGAAATGCGTTCGTTTTCATTATTGCTTTTTATTTGTTTCTTTTTTTATATATTATTTTTCAAGTGAGTGCGCGCATTCACGTGTGTTTGTGTGTGTGTGTGTGTGAGACATTAAATGCAACAAATTAGCGGGCATACATAGTGAGAACAACAAAAGCAGGTGTCCGTTGCCCACAGAAAGAAAGAGACTGGGAGAGAGAGAGAGCGCAGGTGAGTGCTTCTTCAGCGTCGTTCAGTACTACTCAAACTGTAAGCAGCTAAGCTTTAAGTGATTGAGTGGTTTCTTCACAGTGCTGCTCAAAGGCTGCTCACAAACACACACACATGTATTTAACTAAAGCCATATGCGTGTGTGTGTGTGTGTGTGCATGCACATGCACATGTATTAATATGAAAAGTTTAACGAACACTGAATTACAGCATTGAGGGGAATGCACAACTATAATTCAATCAAAGCACTTAAAGTACTGTGGGATGCGCACTTGATAAAAGTTCTCACAGGTATTGAACAATTTGAAACGAATCGTGTGAAATGTGTTGAATAGCTTAGTCAAATCCAAATTATTCGCTCTGTTGTATAACAGTTGAGTAATTGCTAATTAATTAATATGCATACACAATTTCAGTATTAAATTTAAATTCAGCGATATTTGAGCATACCGAATTTAGCTTTCAATTCTGCAAATCGTCATGTCCACTTAACGTTTTGGGGCTGCCAACTTGCAGTTAGTTTTCGCAGGTATTGAACAATTTAAATATCGTGTGAAATGTGTTGAATAGTTTACTCCAAATCCAAATTAACTAATTGCAAATTAATTAATATATACATATACATCATTTTAGTTTCAATTTAATTTGAGCCGAATTTAGCATTCAATTCTGAAAATCGCCTTGTCCACTTAACGCTTTGGGGCTGCCAACTTGTTGACAGTTGGTAAATAATAGTGTTGGAAACTGTATCACTTCCATTTTTAAGCACACCCATTGTGGAAAATGTCATTCAACTGGCAAGTTGATGGAAAATTTGTAAAGAAATTGAAAATGAATATGAGCCGAGTGGCGACAAAAGTATAATTCATGGTTAAAGGCCCAAAGAGCTGTGGACTCCACAGTGTAAACAGTCGACAGGTGTTTGCTGATGGCTTCATATGTCTCACACACGCACACACAAACAGATAGAGAGAACATGCGGCGTATTGAATTACATTGCAAACTATTTTGTTTAATTAAAGTTGCGTTGCGGTTTTGCACCTTTCACATTTTCATTGTCCCCTTGTAGTTATTATTATTGTTGTTGTTGCTGTTGCTGTTGTTGTGCTCTGGCATTAGGCTGATGAAAATACCAATATAATTTCCTATTCCATTTCCCCATTGTCCCCCTCGCCATTTATGTAGTTCCAATAACATCGAACGAGCTGTGCAAATGTCAAAAGGTGTTTGCTTTGTGGTCAACTACTTATCTACAATTATACAGAGAAGGTGTATACACCCCCATCTTTCCCCCTTTTTTTACTATTGTGCTATTCAGCTGACAATTGTGATAATTATTGTTGTGTTGTGTTGTGTTTTGTTGCCTAGTATTATGCACTAATTGAGCTGACAACACACAACAATTGACGCGGTGTGAGAGTTGTTCTTATTATTTCATTGTTATATATTATATTTTCATTGTTTGTTTTTGATAGGTTACACATTATTTTTTGTTGTAGTTGCGAATTTTTTAACAAAACGATAATTTTGGTTTACTCAATCATATCGCAATTTTGAAGGTTTTCCGTTCGGATGATTTTGTTGATGTAAACTTAAAAATACAAAAAAAAAAGTGGTTAATTCAAATGGAAAAGTTAGAAATTGTAAAATATTCCATAAACAATCTGAACGAGCATCATCAATCACCGTTGTCCATTTTGGTTATTATTATCAATTTGAAAGGTCCTTCATCATCTAACTAGTTTTTTTTGAGATTTTTTCTTAATTTTTCTTTTGCTTGCTAATAAAAGGCACCTATAAGGATCACGATTATTAGGCAGAGACCCAACGATGTCACGGGTTTTCCTCGGCGTGACGTTGGATTGTGAAGCATAAAGCCGAGTAAATTTGCAACTATTTCGTATGTCAAATATCTATAGCTCAACCATAGCAAGTAGCGAACTATTCCAATATTTTGTTGCACACCTTCGATCTCTTGCATTATCATATTTGCTTGGGTATCTCTCATCAGTTCGTTGTTTTTGCTATTAGGAGAAAATAGAAGATTTTTTTTAATGATCTAGTTTTCTTATTAAAGTCATTTTTATATCACAGCTATTGAAGTATGAAGGAAAATTTTTTAGCATCAAGTAATTGGATGAGAATTCAAAATGGGAATTAAACTGTGATTATAAAACTTTGATAATACGAAGATTGAAAATCTTTATTTAAAAGCTATTCATATATGGTCAAAATTGGCATGTCTATTGCATCATGCTAAAGTTGCAGTTATAATAAGTGAATAGCGAAAAAAAGGACAAAATAATGATATACAAGTCCAAAAAAAGAAATGCAACTATTTCATTTCAGTCGTTTGCACATTTCAACGCTGTAGGCACTATCCACTTGTTGGCAATGAGCTGCAAACTTGACTAAAAAATAATAATTTTTAACTTATTTAAAATCAACACATTCATTGCTTTAAAATTTCTTTAGTCATTTGCACATTGCAACGCTGTAAGCGCTGTCCACTCATTGGCAAAGAGCTGCCAACTTGTCTCAAAAGTAAACATTTTCAGTTTATTTAAACTAAACTATTTCATTGTTATAAAATTTCTTTAGTCATTTGCACTATGTAACGCTATGAGCACTGTCAACTTGTTGGCAAAGAGCTGCCAACTTGTCTCAAAAAGTAAACATTTTGAATTTATTTAAAGTCATCTGCGACTGCTAAGAAAGAAAATTGGAAGCTACTCACATTTCTAATGCGAAGGCTTCCTGTTCGAGTCCCTTGAGGGTCTCGTAAGCATTATCTATTTTCTCCTGTGACGCAAACACAGACGCCGCCGTCTCATCATTTTGCAGCTGAAAACTATCCTTCAGATTCAATAGCTAGAGTACCGATGTAAATTGTATAACGTCTATAAAATATACATATAACGAATTATTGCCAACTAACCATATCCTCCAGTTCGGCATTACGCATCTCGAGTATACGATTTTGTACCTGCTGCTTTGCCAATTCTTGCGAGCATTCACGAAATTTCCTCATCTCTCGAAAGCGTTCAGTTTTACTCTCAAGCAACAGTTCCGAACAGTTTTTGCACTCTTGTGTTTTTGCATCCAACTCGTAGCGCAGTTGCGCCACAAGTAAATTTAGCTCGTTCAAGGCATTGTCAACGATCTCGTAGTTGTGCGTTTTGATTGCTCCCTGTTTAAAGCGACGCAACTCCTTTTCCAAGCGATTCGAGCGTACCTGCTCACGATTGATCATATTGTTGCGCATAAACAGATCATCTCGCATGCTGTTGGCCTGCGAAAACATAAATAAATCACATGAAATTACAAATTCTATCAAAATTCGCGTCTGCTTTGAATATTTGGAATATTATAGTTGCTCAAAATCAAGCCAAAACAAGTGCAGTCAAAAAATACATATGAAATGTATAGTTTTTAAGCAAGTTGACAGCTCCTTTTCAGTAAGTGGACAGAGCTTAGAACGTTGCAACTGAAGCTTAAGCAATGAAATAGTTGTTTAGCAAGTTAAAATGTTTTGCTACATATTAAGAACTTAAATAATTGTAAATATGCAGTTTAGCAAGTTGGCAGCGCCCTAACAAAAAGTGGATAGAGCTTGCAATGAATTAGTTGTACAGGAAGTTAAAATGTGTTGTAACCTATTAAGAAATTATATACAAGTTGGCAGCGCCTTAACAACAAGTGGAGAGAGCTTACAACGAATAAGTTGCTTATGAAGTTAAAATGTGTTGCAAATTATTAACAAATGAAATAGTTGCAAATATGCATTTTAGCAAGTTGGCAGCGCCGTAGGAGCAAATGGACAGAGCATACAATCAAGTAGTTGTTTAGGGAGTGTTGCAAACTATTCTGAATTTAAATGCAATGCCACTCACCTTGAGTTGATATTTGCGAACCAGCTCATGAAGATCCGAGACTTCGGAGCAACGACGTCGCCAGAGTCGAGCGAGCAGGACGTTGCACACCTTCATCGCATGCATACGACTGGCCACATCCATCTTAGGTGTATTTCGTTGTTGATCCTTGTAGAAGGCCGAACTCAGCGATGGCGATCGCGACGATGAAGCTGCCGATGTTATCAGTTGCTTTGGTCCCGGGCAGAGGAAAGAGTATTGAGGCTTCGATGGCTGTGGCATCTTGTCGAATGTTGAATTGAGTTCGTCGAGTGTACGATTCAAGCACGTTTCGTATGCGGTCCAATCGCGTGGCGAATGCAGAACGATATGTCGCTGCGGTTGTTGTGTTTGGTCCTTTTTAATGTTAGACGGTGACATGACCTTGCCTAAAGAAGCGAGCAGGTCAAAGCCATGGATTGACTACGACGACTACCGCAAAAGCACACCAAAAAAGAAACGACTTTACTTACTCTGTTTTCCCACTTGCTGCTAATAAAAATGTGTTTGTTATTTGCCAAAAAAAAAGAAATGAAAAAATGTGAGAAATTATTTAGAGTTTGTTTGTGCCTGTATTTGTTCTGTGAACATTCTGCTCTGCCAGACGAGTTGTGTCCAGTCTATAGGTAAACTCTGAATATGACAGCAAATTCCTGGCTTGCCTGTCATCAATTTTCAATCTAGTCATTGGATTTATTGATTTGAGGGTTTTATTAATCTGTGAAAAGCAAACGATTTTACAAACTAGTATTTAAAAGCATATTTGCTCAATATCTTTTTTTTTTTTGAACAATTGCATTTAATTTAAAAATGAATAACAAGTGTGCCCATATTAATATATGACATAATTAACGTAATAGTGTGACCACATTTTTGTATGCATTATTTAGGAATACTCTGTTATTTTTATGGTCACACTTTTTTCTTACTTTTTACTGTTCCTTATAAAAGTATTGTTTCTAGTTGAGTGGCATACACAAATTATTGAATACAGTTGTACATAAAATGAAACGGAATTAGTTAGGCAATATAACAATATTCTTTTTTTAAGATCCTAGCAATAACTTTACAATGTATAAGTAATATTGTATTATTATTATCTACATAAAACTACTAAAGGAAAAAAATACTTTTACCAAATTCTTCGAACTTTGAATTCTCGTTTTTTTTATTGCTGTAAATATTTCATAAGCACTCAACGCACATTTTGATAAAAACATCATTAAACTGCTTTCTGTACAATTTTTAGTATTAAATTCTTCAAATTTTTCTGTCTCTTTTCTGAGAACTGACTTATGGTCTGAATAGATATTTTTCGTAAGCGTTTTTGCTAATTTATTGTCTTAATCTTTTTAAATTTGAAAGCTTATAACTAGTTTTCCTAAATTCTTCTAACTTTTCTGACTTGAGTTCTCAATAAATAATCCTTTTCAATTTATAAGCTTTTAATTTAAATATTTTCTGAACTACTTTTCTTTGAAATTTATCATATTTCATATAACTTTTGTGACTTAAGTGCTCTATGGATATTTTGTTGTTGTTAGCAAGCGCAATTCTAATTTGGCAAAAGTTCTTTCGCACACTTTCTTTTCGCTTGGGCGGCTGTCTCTTAAAGAAATGTACGTCAGAGCTTGAAGAAATAAATAAATATGAAATACTTATGGAGCTATAAAAATGTTTCGGGAGGTAGTTAAAGGTAATGCGATGAAAGCTATATACACACGACTGCAAGTGTGTGTGTGTGTGTGTGTGTGGAGAGAAATATGAAATGAGAAAATTACATTATTGACTTACCAAACATTGTTGTTGTTGTTGTTGGTGTGCCGCACGCCATTTTGACAGTTTGAGCGCTTTACAAATAAACCGTTTGGGGGGCCGTGTCGCTGACAGGCGTCGACAACGCTGCTGATAATGCTCGAAGAGAGAAGGGAAGGGGGAAAGGGGGCATCCGACATTACTCTGACAGGGTTGGGACTGAGGTCTGGCAGGCAATTACCTGCAATAACTATAAATGAAAATATCTGAGAGAGAGGAGCGAAATAAGTTCAAGGCTCTCAATTTGATTTACCAAACAACAACACAAAAAAAAACAAGTAAGAAAGCTACAGTCGAGTGTGCTCGACTATGTGATACCCATTTTGAATAGGAGCAAAACAGTGCGGTATTATTTTAAAATATACCACAAAAATACTAGAAATTTACTAAATACTTCACCACATAATGTAAAATATACCAAATTGCAAGCCCCAAAAATACTAAAAATATACGACATATGGATATAGTATTACTTTACAAATATACTATATAGTACAACATACACCGAATTAATATATCTCAAAAATACTATAAATATACCAAATACTATCTTTAGTATATCGATAAAGTACTACATTCCAAATATAGCATAGAATTTAAACTTTACCGAATTAATAAACCTCAAAATAGTAAAATATACCGAAGTCTATATGTTGTATATTGATATAGTACAATATTTAAAATATACCAAGTAGTGCAAAATATACCAAATTACTATACCAAAAAAATACTACAAAATATATAAAAGTCTATATTTCGCATATCGATATATTACTACATTCGAAATATACCATAGAGTTCAAAATATACCAAATTATTATACCTCAAAAATACTAAAATTATACCAAAATCTAGATTTTGTATATTTATACAATACAATATTCAAAATAGACCGTACATTGCAAAATATACCAAATTAATATACCTCAAAAATACTAAAAATAATTCAAAATATGCCATACAGTGCATAATGTACCAGATTGTCAGTAAAAGCAACTAAGACCCCTTGTAAGTGGACGCTTTAGTCCATACTAAAGTATTTCTTAAATAACTTCTACATATACATATATATAATACTTTATTGGGTCGGAGACACCTTCTTCTGCCTGTTACATAAATTTCAGGGAGTCACAAAGTTCTAATACCCTTCTACTGGGTAAAAAATAGCGAGGTTAAAATAAATTTGATTAAAATTTGCTTGGCAACGATTGACAAACTGCCAAATTGAGAGCTGGCCAAATAATTAATTAAAATATCATTAGATTGAAGAGAGAGAAAGAGACACAAGATCATCCTCGGCAACGCACTTAAAAGTGAAACCTCATAAACAACACACGCAAAATAGTTGCAAGGATAATAGAAGGGAAGAAGGAAGGGAGCCAAAAGGACAAACGTAGCCGGATCTCAAGTCAGAGTCGAAACAGACAGCTGGCCAAACTAATTATGCGCTTCAGCGCCACTGGAATCTTTTGCATATGAAAGCAGTTGTAAAATTGGCACGCCAACTCTCCCCCCCCCCTCCTGCTCCTCCTCCTCTTCCACCTTCCCCTTTCTCTAGCTACCCCGTTTTTAGTGAAGAACATCTTAGACAGCGACTTGGCAGCGTCCTTTTCACTTTTCAGCATTGATTAAAAGTTTTAGCAAGTCAATAGGAGGCAAAGTCCATGCCACGCTCTCTCTCTATCTCTCTCGCTCTGGTCTTCTCTTCTCCCTCCTCCTCTCGCCTTTCGTCCTGCCCGGCAACACTCAGAACGAGGACAGGAAGTTGCCAGATTGCTACGCGTGACAGCTCAAAATGCAATTTGCAATGCTCAGTGTAAAGTTGGCAGATTATTTAAATTTATAATCGAGTCTAAAATATGCATGGAAACGTGTTAAAGTGTACAAAATATCAAAAGTTAATACAACTCTCTACAGCAGTTCACCTTCACCTTCGTCTTTCGCTGCCACTTGGCAAAAGTGCGACGCAATTTCCAACTTTAATGTGCACTGAATTCGTTTTTTTAAACACCTTTCTTTTCCACTCACTATTGATTGTATTAAACAAGTTCATCACTCAAATAGAAATTACTTGTTTAATTTAACTTTATTTTAAAATCAAATATTGATATTTTCACCTCAATTTCACTTTCTTACACATTTCGCAATTTCAACAGAATTTCAATAATGTTATTTTAATTTCATTCTTGTGTTAATTTAACTTTCTTAAAATAATCATATTCTGTTGCAAGCAATTTTTCTATATAAAATCAAATTTTTGATATTTTCACCTTAATTTCGCTTTCAGCCACATTTCGCATTTTCAACAGTATTTTATAAATTTTCACGCAATTTTAATGCATGCCTTGATTAACAATCAAATAATTATGAGCTCGACAACAATTGCAAGCCAATTACACAGAATTGAGGTAAATTGGATTGGATGCATTGTTTGCTGTCGCAAGTGACAATTCGCAACAATTTCGCAAACAATTTCGCGTTTTAATTTCGTGTAGCATACTTTTCGGAGACTTGCAAATTTGTCAATAAAACACAAATCACCCATTTTATGAACACTCTCAAGTGTCTTTTCGTAAAACGCAATACACTTAATTTTTATATGAAATTCGATTTGGTTTTTCGCTGGAAATTTTCCCTTTGCCACAGCTCAAGTGGAGTTTTTGGGGGAGGAGGGAGGCAAAAATGAATGAATGTGGGAAGCAGCAAAGCCTCCAATCTATGCGTTGTTTTGTGTATTATAACAATGTTCACTTGGCTTGTTGGAAGTTTCTTTTTGATACCTGCTACACTTTGCAGTGCAGAAGGGTATATTAACTGACTGACAACTTTGCGTATACTTAATATCCGTCTGTCCATCTGTTGAATTGGCTTCATATCAAAAAGCTTGAAGGCAAAAGCTGACAAAATTAAACATAATACATATTAAACATAATACTTTTTAAAACTAAAAAAAAATAATATTTGAACTTAATATTTTTTATTTTATTAAAACTTATTTAGCTGCTTAATAAGATATCCAAATCAAAAATTAAATCTTAAGTAAAAAGTTAACATAGAACATAGAATTTATGTACTGAGAGTTTGAACTAAGAACATAAATTATAAAAGAACCAAAAAATTCAGATATTCAGTAAGAAACCGAATATACAATTTCTTTTAAGTTAAGTATTAGACACTCAACTAAATTATAGATATGTTGTATGAGTGAAAACTTTCTTAGGTGTGGCAAAAGTGTCCGCTAAAAGAGTTTGCAATGTATTCGCTTTTGATTAAACTAAAAATCATTCATCATTAAAATTTTTGTTTTTTTTTTAGTTTTTCTTTCATAAAATTCGTGAGTATTTATGATTTTTTAATAATATGAAATTAAATTTTTAATAATGAATAATTTTGATTTGAATTTTGATAAATTTATTCATTTAAATCAATATATAATATAATCATCATTCCGTGTTTTTCATTGAAATTTGCATTTATGACTAAAGTATTCTTTATTGCAAGAGAATAAGAGTTAGTGGGTATCTTGCAGTCGTACACATTTGTTTATTGTAATGCATTTTTCTGTTAATTACTTTTCTTAAAAAAACGTTAAACAGAGTATTAAGTTTTTAATTTACTTTTTAGGTAATATTAAAACAAGAAAATACCATTTAAAAAGTGCTTAGAGAGTATCTTGCAGTCGAGTATAACTCGCTGTTGTTATGTAAAAAAAATTTTAATGAATTTTTTCTGTTTAAAGGAGTATTAAGTTGTTACTTTACTTTTTGGGTAATAATAAAACAGAAAAATAGGACTTAATTAGCGGTTACGGGGTATCTTGCATTCGAGCACATTATATACAGAAAATGTTAATGGTTTTTTTCTGTAAATTACTTAATTTAAAAACCCTTAAAAAGATTTTAAACTTACTTTACCTTTAAGCTATTATTAAAACAAGAAAATAGCTTTTGTAACGGGTATCTTGAAGTCGAGCTTACCCATTGTCGTCTCTTTGTTGTTTGTTTGCTGTGCTGCTCTTTTTTCACAGCTGCGTATTTGGTTGGCTTGCATTTTCATGGCCTACGGCTAAGTACCGTTGCTCTCTGTCTCCCCCCCTCCCCCGACCAACTTTCCTGTCTGTGTCTGTGTGTGTGAGTGTGAGTGTCTGCTTGTGTTTTCATATTCCGCGCATTTCCTTTTTCGTGTTTTATTTTGTTGTTTCTTTTTGCGCCCATTTCGCTGCTCATTTGCCTGCCTGTGTTTATTTGCATAGCCGTTTCGTTCGTCGTTTGTCGTCGCTCGTTCTTCGTTGTTCACCGTTATTTCAGTTTCTGCTTCTGCTTCTGCTTCAGATTCAGCTTCAGCTTTGGGCTCAGCTTCAGCTCAGCGCAGCTCAGCTCACCTGGCTTGGTTTCGTTTGTGTATTTTATTTTATTTGCATTTGTTTATAAATGATTAACAAAGAGGTTAATGTGCATGGAACGAAGGCGTGGCGAGGGGAGGGATAAACAACCAGGGCGCCTACTGAGACAACGATCTGGCAACGCTGTCGCTGTCGCTGATGCTGCTAACGAAAGCAGCTCAAGCAGAAAACGTAGAGAACGAAGGAGAGAGCGAGAGGGAAGCTGCGACAGTGGGAGCAAAGAAATGGAAATTTAGTTCATTAGGCACAGCTATGGGGCAATTTCTTAGTACATACGTACATATGTATTTGTGTGTGTGTCGGTGTGTGTGTGTGTGGCAACATTTGAAGTGCAGCAGCAACCCGGCAACGCTGGCGACCTTCACGCACACACACACACGCACGCACACACACATACATACAATTGCTTGTCTTCTACTCATGTCTCTCAGCGTATTCACATGTATACACACACACACGTAAGAAAAGAAAGAAAATCATAAAAAAAACAGAAAAGAAAAAGAGAAGCACAAAAAAATGTACATAACATTGCTTGATTTGCCAAATTAAGGCCAACTCACAACAACAACATCAACAACAACAGCAACAAAGGCAACACGAGAGAAGGCAACAGCAACAATTGTGCAAAGTAAAAGTTCAGGGAACTCTCTGGATGCTGTGCGCACTCACACACACACACACACACACACATACTCACGCACTCCTTATATGACTTTAAATATTTAAACTTGACTCGCCTTCTCTTTCCCACACTCTCTTTCCCTCTCACATTTACAGTTACTCACGTTCTTCGTCTCGCTCTTTCTCATTGCAGACTTTTTCTCAACGTATTTCGCAACACAAAAGTTGGGGTAAGTTTTAATGCGCCTTATAACATAGGTTAGTTAAATTCACCTACATAATACACAACTATCCCGCGAGTTGTGCGTAACTTCAACTCGACTTGCGACTGTTGAAGACCCTTTCAACACAATTTGCAGTAGGGAATTTTTAAAGGATGTAAAAAGTCAAACTTTGAGTACCTTATTTAACTAGGCAGTGTTTACTTTTGCAATAAGTAGGCAACCCTAAAATTCCAGTTTATATATACAACTTTACTTTCATTCGATTATTGTTTCGCAGTGTTGATTAAACTATTGAGTTGTGCAATGGTTTTATTATTATAATAGAATAGATTCTATAAGAATTGACAGAATTCTTTTTGGTTTTGAATAAGTCCTTTTTAATTTGTTGGATATACAGCAGGATACAGGATATACAGTTTAATTAAATTTACGGTTTTTTAAATTTGAGTTTTAAATGGTTTTTTGAGACCCTTCATTTATATAAACAAAAAAATGTTTAAAACAAGTATTCGATTGCTTTTATTGAAGTCTCTTTTACTGCAACATCAAGTTCTTCGATTGCAGTTGAATTACATTAAATTCGAGATTGAAATTTTTTGAGACCCTTTGCTTATACAGAAAAATTTTGAAAAGAGAGTATTTTATGCTATATCAATTGTTTAATATTGATCTACATATATATTGCAAACTTTTAATACATTTTTTTCTAATAATTTGAATACCTCTTTGGTCTATTGGATTTTTTAGACCCTTTACTTAAACAGTAAAATTCTGAAAGCAGTCTATTCCGTTTGTTGTGCGATTGTTTCTGTAAAATATATTTAATATTAAAATACTTTTATTTTACTTTTTTGAACCCTTAATTAAAAATGTTCTTTGAGATTTTCGAGACCCTTAAAAATGTTAAGAAAGGGTTTAGTCGGTTATTTTATGTGATTATTGCTGCCTAAAACAGATTTTCTCTAAATGTTTTATATTGATTCTTATGTTGAAAAGTTTGCATTCATTTTTTCCGTTAGTTAAAATACAAGTATTTTGGACACTTAATTAAAAAGGGTCTATTAAATTTTTTAGAACTTTTACTTAAATAAACGCAAACTTTTCTACATAAGAATCAATATAAAACATTCAGAGAACAACTAATCAATGATAATAGAAAAATTAAAAAAAAGTCTATTCAGGTTTTTTGTGTGATTATTTCTGCCTAAAATAGTTTGTCATTATTTTATTTTTTTTCTTCATTAGAAAGGGTCTATTAAGATTATTTCTGCATAAAGTAATTTTAATTTACTTTAATTTTCTTTTATTAAGCGGGTTTTATTTAGAAACATTTTAACGAATTTTCTTCAGTTAATTTCAAAACAATTTAGTTATACTATCAAATCAAGTTTTTGGCAATCTCAAATCGTTGCAAGTCGCTTATTTTACAGGGTATCCTTAAGTCGTCAAGTTCCCATGTCCACTTTGGCGGTCTCTTTGCTTTCATGGTCTTCACTCTCCACTCTCCATTCTCCACTCCGTGTCGTGTTTGTATATTAACACATGAAAAGTTAATTTTCTTTGGCATAATTTTAGGCGCTCTCGCCGCTTCGACAATGCAACATTTTATAAAAAAAAAAACAACCGAAATTCGGGCCACTTCCCCCCCTCCACCTCGACCTCTTGTGCGTGAGAGTGTGTGCGTTTTTTTTTTTATTTATGTTTTTTGTTGTTGCTTTTATTATTATTTTATTACAGTTGCCTCGTTGGCTTATGTATATTTCATATTTTATGTTGATTCGCTTTCGAGCGAAAGAGACGCAACAGCAACACCACTAAACGGTTTGCTTTCTGCGTTGGTGTGTGTGTGTGTCTGTGTTGTGGTGTGTGTAAAGTTGGCATAGTTTTTGAGGTTTCTCGTTTTGCTTGAATGTATGCAGCACACTTGTGGCTCATGTTGTATTAATATAATCACTTTGGGGATTTTGTGGCTAAAACAGCAGCAACAGCAACAGCAACAACAACAACAATTGTTTCGGCCCACACACGCACACACACACACGCACACACACTCTCGCACACACACACAACGCCACTGACATGTTAAACAGATATTAAACTATGACTATGAGGGTTAGTTTCACTTGGGTTTTAGTAGTTTTCTCTCCCTCCCTCTCTTTCTCTCCCTCTCTCTCTCACACTCTTTATCGCTCTCTTTCTCTTTCACTCTTCATTGTCCTTGTCGCTGCTGCTGTTTGGACAGTTTTGCTGGCCGCTCCTTGATTATGACAGCTACATGTCGTATTTTGAATATTTCATGTTGCTTCTCTCCTCTCTCTCCCTCTTCTTTCGCTCACTCTGTTCCCATTACCCTAAAAGCCTCAACAGTTGTGTCTCAAGAATTTGTCGCATGCAATCGCACACAGACACACACACACAGTCACACACGCACATTAAATGATGATGATGTTAATTCCAATTGGAATGACAAATCTTCTAATCATGCTGTGACTTTGTCGTTTGACTCGCACATTTCAATTATATGCGAGACTCGACACTTCATTTTCCTCTATGTACACTCTTCTAAATGCATTTATGCCCTGTATACCAATTATAAAGTTTAGTATACTTTTAGCCATTTTCAGTATATATTAGTACACCAAATGTACATTTTGGCATATTTTAGCCATTTTTTATTATATACGAATACACAAGTTATACAATTTGGTATATTTTCAGTAATTTTTCAGTATATACCAGTTTACTAATTCTACATTTCAGTATATTTTAGTAACTTTTCAGTATATACCAGTATATCAATTATATATTTAGGCATATTTAGTAATTTCTTAGTCTATACCAGTATACTAATTATGTATACATTTTGGCATATTTTAGCCATTTTTCTGGATGTGCCAGTGCACAAAGTATAAATTTTGGTATATTTTAATAATAGTTTAGTACAAATTCGTATACCAATTATACATATTCGTATATTTTTAAAGTTTTCCAGTATATACCAGTATATCAATTATATCTTTTAGTATATTTTTTTTTTGGTATATACCAGTATACCAACTACAGATTTTAGTATATTTTTATAGTAATTTTTAATATATACCACCAATCATACATGTTGGTATATTTTTAGTAATGTTTCAGTATATACCAGTATATCAATTATTAATTTTCGTTCATATTTAGTAACTTTTCAGTATATAAATATCGCAATTTAATTGCTTTATTTGACTGTCTTTTATTTCTCTCCCTCTTTTTAAAATGTTATTTATTTCTGGCCAACTTAACAACTTGTAGATTTGAGTGCGCAATTTTGCCTGATTTCCGACATGGATTAGACAAAAAGTGTCTGATTTATAGTAATTAAACAAAATGCAAAAATTTTTCAGACTTGCATAACTCATTTTCCGTTTAATAGTTTCTTAATTCCATTTTTTATATTCAGCTTAGATTTCATTTTTACCATTTTACAATATTTTCAGCCAAATTTAACGTTTGAAATGAATTTTTAACATTGGAATTACTTTCGATATTTAAAAGGGAAATTGATAATTACTCTTCCACAAAAATATTAATATACCATTTTACCTTTTTTAGAAAACAAAAACTTATAAGAATCGGCAACACTGAATGAAATTGCATTATTTTTTGGGTATATTTTAAAATGTTTTGCCATAAATTGTAAACATATTTCAAAAATTCAGAATTGTTTATTTGAAATTTTAAAGTAAAATCCAAATATATTCAGTCTAATTTTTATTTATGATTCTCTGAGTTCTTTCTAGGCCTCAACAAGCACATTCAGTTTTAAGTCTTCACTTAACTAACTCTATTAATTGAAGCACTTTTTAGGTATTTTGTAAACTAACTGACATATCAAGAGCGTTGCACGTGATGAAGAGTTGTAACTGTGCATGCGAATATACATATGTATATAGTATATTTTTGTTTAAAGAACAACTTTTGAAGGCTTGGCAGTAGCTTAGTTTGTGACTTTTGAAACCTCTTAAGATTAGTCTTATCTATAATGCACTCGGCTCACACTCTTTTGTCCCCCCTCCTGGCTTATGTCAGTCGTAGTCAGTTATTCAGTCCGCATTCCCATTCCAACTGCAAATGCTCTTCAGCTGTCGTTGTCGTTGCTGTTATGCCCACTGAGCATGAGGTAGATGGGTATTATAAATTTGTGTTGTTCAAAATAAAATTGCCTGACAATCTGATATATTTTATAGTATATGGTATATTCGCAGTGCATGGATATACTTAAAATACATGTTGGTATGTCTTGGCACTTTTTTCATTATATTTGGTTGGTATACTTTAACGATAGTAATACTGACCTGTTTTGTCAGCTATTCTCTCTATACCATATATACATTTTGGTATATTTTCGGTATATAAATGTGTGATTTTAATTGGATTGGTTGACAATTTTATATATTTTGTATATTTCATAGTTCTCTCTCTCTGTCTTTGTATATTTTTAATGGTGCAGTATATCGATATACTAAATATACGTTTTGGTATATTTTAGTATTTATCCAGCATAGTTGACAATCCTATACATTTTGTATCATTTATAGTTGTCTCTTTTTTTATATTTTGCATATAGCAGTATAACGATATACTAAATATACATTTTGGTATTTATTGTCATTTTTTTCGCTATATTTATTTGGTATATTTTAACGATAGTTACTGGCATGTTCTGTCAGGTATGTCCTGAACAACAAATATATATTTTGGTATATTTTCTGATAATATACGTTTTGGTATATTCTTTAGTATTTATACAACATACCTTGATTGATAATTCATTTTGTATATTTTACATTTTTTTTTGATTTGACATTTCATGTAGTAGTATATTAATATATCAAATATACATTTTGGTATATTTGGTACATTAATGTTGGATTTTAATTGCTTTGGTTGACAGTCTTCTATTTTGTATCTTTTATATTTGTGTTTTTTTTTTATATTTTGAATGTGTCAGTATATAAATATACTAAGTATATATATCGGAATATTTTCAGTATTTATTCAGTATATTGGTGTTGGATTTTAATTGCTTTGGTTGACAATCCTTTAAATTTTTAACTTTATTTTGTGTAGAAGTATGGCAATATACCAAATATACATTTTGGCATATTTCAGTATTTTCGTTGGTATATTAATTTGTTATATTTGAAAGAGAATACAGTATCTCACAGTCGAGCACACTCAACAGTAGCTGTGTTAGTTGTTTTGGCCCGTTTTGTTGCCATCATTTCGTCATGTTAATTTGGCGTGGCTTATGGCTTTTGAGGCGGCAGCTGCAGCTCCGCCCACATTCCAAGAGCAACATTCGCGGTCCTCTTGGTCGCAACACTTTAGGCCGTGGCCAAAAATAACACGAGCACAGTGTGAGGGTGAGCGTGAAAGTGGAAGAGAGAGAGAGAGAGGCCAAGAGGTGGCCATCAAAAAGTGTAGCATACATTTGTGCGTCGCTTATGTAACGCAGCTCGCTGCCTTGACATTCACAGTGTCCCTGTGCCAGCATGCGTGTGTGTGTGTGTGTGTATGTGTACGGTGTGTGTGTGTGTGTGTGTTGTGTAAGCATCGTTACGTGCACACACATAAAACGCGCCGCCTAATGTTGGCATCATTAGCCACCAGGCAGCAGTTGAGTTCAGTTCAGTTGAGTTCGGTTGAGTTCAGTTGAGTTGAGTTGAGTTCAGAGCTCGCTTCTCTCCACCTGCGACACACACACACATGTTCCTTATCTATCACACACATACAGCGTGTCTGCTCCTTTTCACCTTTTTTTTCTTTTGGCTTGCTTGAAGATCTGACCGATCTCTCACAGCTTGTGGCCCCCGTCGTAATGCTAATGCTGATGACATCGCACATTGCACTCGGCATCTTGTCGTAATCTAGTGCAGGCTGCTGCTGATGACAAAACGAGGATAATAGCTAGACACACACACACACCACACACACACACACACTCTGTGACAGAGTGAGAACATTCTGTTGACTAATGATTTACAAAATACAAGCCTCCAGCTGTGCCGTCGCCATTGCCCGTCACATGCACTGTGAAAGGCGCCTTTGTTTGCCTCAAACGTTCTGTAACAGTTTTCTTTTCTGCCTTCTTCCTTTCTTCCGCTCTACACATTATAGTATTTCTTTTTCACTCTCTGCTCTGTGCTCTGTTGATACCCTGCAGTCTAAGACAGTAGTTGGCATTTGAGTTAGTAAAATCATTTATAAAATCATTTATAAGTTAGTAAATCATTTATAATAATTGAACTTTAATTAAAAAAAAGTTTCTTAATTCAAACTCTCACATTCAAATACAATACTAAAATAATTTGCTTAAACCTGAAATTCATTTCTGCTATTTTCAATCTGCGGTTTTTCCCAACTTTTATCAAATCTTCAGCAAATAATGTGAAGCTCTTTAAACTTCGAGAACTTCTGCTACTTTCATCTTCCTTTTCTCCTTACTTTTGCAAAAAAGAGATATTTTTTAAAGCTCTTTCAACTCCAAGAATTTCTGCTGTTTTCAAATTTCTTTTTTTCTCTATCTTACTCTAACATCAAAACTTCAGCAAATAAAGTATATTTTGAACTTCAAGAATTGGACAACTAATACAGTATGACTGCAGCTAACATGTAATTTGGATGTATGCAGTATATTGGGAAGTATATATGATAGTATATGGTAGTACCAAATATACTATATACTTTTATACATACTGTATACTACCATATATATAATATGCTTTTAAATATACTGTAACATATTGTCTATATATTGGTATACAGTATATTTAAAACTATATAGTATATTTGGTAGTATTCCATATATTTCGAAGTATATAGTATCTACGAAAGTATATTAGGAATTATGCAGTATATTTCAAAGTATAATGTATATTTGAAAATATACAGTATATATGGCAATATATTTGGAATATTTAAAAGTATGTTATATATTTGGTAGTATACAGTATATTTGGAAATATATAGTATATATGAAAGTATAAAGAATATATAAAATTTTATAGTATATATGGCATATTTGGAAGTATATAGTATATTTGAAGGTAAATTGTGTATATGGAAGTATATGGTATATTTGGAAGAATACAGTATCCTTAAAAGTATACAGTATATTTAAAAGTATATAGTATTTTTTGTGGTATACAGTATATTTGGAAGTATATAGTATATATAAAAGTACAAAGTAAAGTGGAAGCTTATAATATATAAGGAAGTACATAGTATATATGGCAGTATATGGTATATTTAGAAGTATTCAGTATATTTGAAAGTTTATAGTATATTTTCCAGTATACAGTTTTTATGGAATTTTATAGTATATTTTTTATTAATTAGTTAAAAAAACTAATACAGTTGTTAGTTAAAGGGTAACCACAAGTCTGTTAAATTGTGCTGCTTGTTGTGTCTCTGCATCTCTGTCTGTTGCTGCTGTTGGCGTGTGTTTTTTTTTGGCTCGCTTCTCACACTGTTTTTGAACAGTTTTGGCCCACTTAGTCGACGTGCTTGATGCCTTTATCTCGATATGAGGCCAATTATTGGCAAGCACCGGCGTCTAATCGAGCCGATCAATGTCCTGGCAGCGCCTCTTTAATTAGCCGCCTGCCTACCGACCGCTTACACAACATCCTCCCACACACACAAACACACACACAAACACACACACACACAGAAACACACACAAGTGCAATCAAATCATATCGCATTGATGCGAAACATTGACGGCAGATGGAAATGGCAATGGAAATGGAAATGTAAATGTAAATGGAAATGGAGACGGAGACGAGTGCTCAGCAGAGTCTATCGCATTATTTACACAATTCAAGTCAAGTGGCGACGATGGAGGCATCATTCATACGCAGCGTTGGCCCGCTAAAGCCAAGAGCCAACAATTGCCGATGCTGATGCTGACGATGACGATGAAGGGGTTGCCAGGGGTTTGCATAAATATGCGTGTGCCATTTATAAATGGATACGTTATGCGAGGAGCGAGAAGTGAGAGAAAGAGAGAGAGAGAGAGGCGAGAAGCGAGGACGCTTAAGAGGATGGCGCCAAGCTCACAAGGCCCAAAATTGTGCGCAATTAATTATTTGTCATTGGTTGACGCCGTCTACTCTCTCTCTCTCTCTCTCTCTTTCTCTCGCCTCTTTATGTGTGTGTGTGTGTATTTGTGTGTGTGCTTAAGCAGGCGAATAACGTGCAAAGTTCCCTGAATGCCATTTTCGGTTCGTCTACGAAACTTATTATCACATCACTGTTTAAAGCCCCAACTTGGTCCTGGACTTGGACTTGGCTCAGTCAAGTGCCCGACAATTAACTGAGGACGTTTTTATTAATGAATGCAAAACCCCCAAAACGCTTCAACTTTCTCTTTCTCTCTCTCAATCTGTCTCTATCTTTTTGGATAACTCTGTCAGCGAAAGTTTAGCATAGAAATTCAACTGCATCTTAAATTGTTTCTTGACAAACTTGAAACTATGACAGTGAATAAATGTTTCGCTTCCGTTTCGTTGCAAGGTGAATGAAATTTAAGAGAAGAGAATTTTAATATTTTACCTAAAATAGTTATTCACAAGCCCAATTAATTTTAAAATAATTCAACTAAAATAGTTAAATAGTGTTCCACGATATTTTTACAACTGTTTCATTACTGCCAGCGTTCCGCAGGGTATTCAACTGTTTCATTCCGTTCCGTTCCGATGCTTTAAGATGTCAAAAATAGCCTAATAAATAGATGAAGTGTTCCAAGATTTTTCCAACTGTTTCATTATTCCGCGTAATATTTAACTGATTCAATTTCACTGTTTCATTAGCATATGCTTCGTTTCTATTCCATTCCGTTGCTTTACATATTTCAAGATGACCAATTAATTGTTAAATAGTTCAACTAAAATAAATAAATAAATTTCAACTATATTTTTACAACTATTTCATTATTGCCAGCGTTCCTCAGGAAATTCAACTGATTCATTTCCGGTGTTCCATATGCGCATGTTTCGCTTTCGATCCGTTCCGTTGCTTTACATATTTCAAGATGACAAAAATAGGCCCAATTAATTGTAAAATAGTTCAACTAAAATAGTTAAATAGTGTTCCAAGATATTCAGCAAGTGTTTCATTATTGTCAGCGGTCCTCAGGATATTTAATGTCCTCGTCCAGAGTTCGCTTTGCGAAGCAAACAAACACAGGAATTCAGCATTGGCACTTGAAATGATTTCCGGGCCGCTCATTAACTTTTAGCACGTCCAAATTTGATTCTATTTATTCAAAAATTCGTTGCTCTTCTCGCTGTGTTTATGCTCAAAGTACAAACAAACGAAAAAAAAAAATACACAAATAATAAGGAAGCGAATAGAGCAGGAAAAGAAACAAGTTGAAGAAATAAGTGAAATGCAAAAACAAAACAGAAACAGTGAAGACAAAAAAAGGCAGTCATCATTTAACTTGTTTTCTCTCTCATTTCATTTCATTTCATTTCATTTCATTTTCGTTCCATTTTGTTTTTCGGCTGCTTTGAAAGTTTGTGTTTCTGTTTCTGTCTTTTTTTTTTGCGGGATTTTGCGGAACCGTGGAAATGTGTCTTGATACGCAATTAAATTCACGCAATTTTCACAGCGTGGTCAGTGAACAGACAAAGCTTCAACTTTAAACAGAACCCACACAAAAAAAGAGCTGCCCTTTATTCCCCTCCGACTCCGACTCGCCAGACTCAAGCCCAAAAAAAAAAACAAGACCCAATTTGAAGCCTGTAATTTGAAGCGCTTAACCTTTTGACGGCACCTAAAAACACCCAAGCAAAACAAAACAAAAAGAAAGCAAAACCAAAAAACAAAAAAAAAACGAAAAACAAAACATCTTTTGTGTATACAGATAGATATATTTATATATGTATATATATATATATATATGTGTGTGTGTTTGTGTGTATTATAATCTGGTTGCCTGGGCAATTTCTTAAGCTTTCAATTTTGGGCAGAAAACAAATACATCAGCACTTCATCAAAATAATAAACAAGTACGTAATTAATGTTGTCTATGGGGATTACGGGGCTAGGGGGGCCAAAGAACAAAAGAGACGCACAAGAATATGGATAAATATTTACAAGAGCCGAGAGAGAGAGAAATGTTAAATACTTACAATCGCCAAAAATTAATGATAGAACACAAAACTTTTGTTTGTTTGTGTGTTTGGAATGCGCATTTCTATTTGCCTACACAGCAAAAAAAAAATTTATAAAATCATCTTAGTACTAAGAATATTGGTCTCAAAAGTGCGCCAAGAACATGAAAATTCAAATGCTAGAAAACACATCTTAATCATCAAGAACATTTAATATAAGGCCCAAGTTTTTATTAATGAAAATAAATACTATAGTTGTAAGACTAAAAATCATATTTCAAGACAACAAAATTTGATTTATTTTATAGTTTTTACTTTCTTTTTATTTACCTACCATTTTTAGCGCTGTTAACAAGATAAGCAAAATTTTGAACGTGCGAAGTTCTACAAATTTTAGAGTGACCGTTTTTGGCAACCTTTATGAACCTAAATTTGGCAGGGAAATGGTAAAAACCAAAAAATTATAGGCAGACCGCTTAAACATTTGCTTATTAAATATTAAATGCAATTATTAAAAAAATCAGTTGAAATCACATTTATTGCATATTTCTTTGGCGACAATATCCCATTTTAAAATTCCATATTTCGTATTAAATTTCATATTAAGTTTTGCGAAAATGCCCTAATTAATATTATGAAATCGCAAGACTAAATATGAAATTTAAAAGTTTAAATTTAAATATTTCTTTTAACTAGAAAATGCCTCAGACGCTTTCTTTTCCAAATATTTTTTTTAAATTATCCATTCTGACTCTTCTCTTTACTTTAAATGCTTGTCTATTTTTTCGTATGTGGAACTATCTGAAAGTCTAGAATTTTTATTCTTAATTGAATATTTATTTTTTTTTCTTTTCTTTAGTCTAGAAGTCTAGAAGTTTTGGTCTTATATTGACCGTTTTTAGACCAATGTTAGACTTAGGTATAAGAATTTGTTCTTAAAGTTATTTTATTTCAAGACAAATGTTTTTAATTTTAGAACTTGGTCTTTGTTTTCTTTTAGTGTAGTAGTTCTTGATAAATATATTTACTATATAGTGTAGTGCGTGTATATTAATTGATTTGCTGGCGCTTATCTTTCGTTTTTGATGATGATGATGATGATGATGATGACCCAGAAGTATGCAATAAATTTATGAAAATTACTTGTGGACTGCCACGATTTAACACGCGATCGATGCGATAGCAAAAGCAACAGCAAAAGCAAGTGCAAGCATATAAATCTAGAGAGCTTAACGAAGCCAGTTTCTCCAGCCAGCTTATCTCTCTCTCATATCGATTGACAGACAATTGAGCAGCCAATTAATCGAGATCTGGCGATATGAACTCAACTCAGAACTGAGAACATAACTGAAACTGAAATGTATCTCTCTCGTTATCTGTAGCACGTATTTTTCTATCCCGAGCACTACATAATCAGATATATCCGTTGTTCGTTGTTCGTTGCTCGTTCTCTTTCTCTTTCTCGTTGTTCCCTCTGGCGTCCACTAATTAACGGTACATACGTTAATATATCAACATGAAACGACCTCGAGGCTTTTGTTTGGCTTTTGTCGGCGCCGTTTGGCGCCCTCTTTCCCTCCCCTCAATCTCTCTCTCTAATCTCCCTCCTCTTCCTCTTCGACAAGCGCCTAAAATGCTGTTAGATAAATATTTGCCATAAAAATGATTTTGGTTTTCGCCTTCTTTCTTTGTGATTTTCATAGCCTGTTGCCCAATTGTTGCTATTATTATTGTTGTTGTTGCTGCTGTTGTTGTTGTGGTTGTTTGCGATTGCTTGAAATATTCATAAACCTGAAATGCGCATTCTTTTGTGGTTGGGGGCTTTTATTGTTTATAAACAAATAATGGACAGCTAATAAATAAATCAAATTAAATTTGTTCGTTCTCTGCAATTCACACACACACACACACACACACAATTCGATTGAGTTCCGCAAAGTGTTGCCAACGCATTTCATTTCCAATGATTATCAATTTATGTTGATTGCCAAGATCAAAGACACGCACACGAAAGCTGATTGCTATGGCACACTGCGTTCGTCAGCAAATGCAGCTTGCAAACTGCGTGGCTAAGCTATCGACACTGTTATCGATAAATGTGTTATCGGAATGTAAGCTATAGTAATAAATAATACAAAATTGTAATAAATATTTCATCAAATATCGTCAACTAAGTTAATTTTATGGTATAATATCAAAAAGCCAACAAAAAAAAAAAATAAACCGTAAACTAAAAAAATATTGCCACTAATCGATAATAAATATAAATAATATAAATATAAAAATTAACCCATAATATTACAAATGTATAAAAAAATAAATATAAATAATAAAAATTAACTTATTATAATAATATTTTATAATAGAAAATCTTGCACAATAAACACCTCAGGTTAAAATATAATTATTGAAATTAATTGATATAGTAATTGTAAAATGAAACAAATAAATATTCATTTCTACATCATAAACAAACATAATAATACTATGTAATATAAAAGAAACCTATAAAATTGAAAATTCATACTAATAAAATGAAAATTCAATATATAAAATAATACCTGAAATCAATTGCGAAAACTTTGAAGATGCAAACGAAATGCACTTTAAATAGCATTTAGTTATCTTTTTTTCAATCATTCGCATTATTATGTAGAACTTAAATGATTTAATCAAATACAAAGGAGCTGTTGGGATTACCCAAAGTTCGCACAAGTTTTGATGTCAGCTCCGCTCTCGATTCCGCTCGATGACGACATTTTTGGCATGTTTACACTGTCGCTGTGTTATGTGTGTTTGCACGTGTTGCGTCATATTTTTGGGGCGTGTTTACGCAGCGATATGTCTGATCGTGTCACAACATGCGTGCATCTCTAATTGTTGTTGCTGTTGTTGTTACATTGTATGGCGTGCAAATAAATCAAAATTCAAATAGCACACACGAGAGAATTGTATGCAAAAATAAATCATTATCTAATTGCCGACTAACTAAGCAACAACCATAATGCCGCAATAATAATAATATGAATACGAGTACGAATAAGAATAAGAATTAGAATAATAATGTGCGGCAGAGAAGCGGAAAAATGTCCGCACGTGTAACGGGGAAATTTTTGTGTGTTTACAACACGGCACCAAAAGAAGCATGGGAAGCGTGGGCAGCTTCAACGAAGGCGACGTCGCCCCCCTGGAATGCGCCATTCACAAAAGCAGAATAGAGACAGAGGTAGAGACAGAGACAGAGAAAAGTACTATATATATACTATAAATAGCGATCCGCACAAATAACTCAACACTGACAATTGCAACTGAATTCCAAGAACAATTCCAAATCACTTGCAAAAGCAACAAGAAAAGCAAATCCAACCAACGATAAAAGACTGTGTGACAAAAACGGGGAAAATATGGAAAAGAGGGAAAGCTAGGGGGGAAAGCTTTCATACACAATGCGTGCGCAATTATAAATTTATGAATTCCTTAGAATCGTTGATGTCTTTAGAAACTAATGCGATAATTTTAAAAACAAACGAGTTGAGTTCTCGTTGCATTCCTTTTTTTTGTGCAACATACAAATCCGATTAAATTGAGATTAAAGATTTGGAATCTAAATAGAAAATCTTAAACCTAATTAAATATAAATATAAATTTTTAAATTCCTTAGAATCGTTGAAGTCGTTACAAACTAACTAATTCCAAAAACAAACGAGTTGAGTTCTCGTCGCATTCCTTTTTTTTGCGTAACATACAAATTAGATTAAAAATATTTTATCTAAAAAGAAAACCTTCAAACTAACTTATCGATAATACGTTCTAATTTATTTCTAAGTATTGATTACATTGCTAATGATTTGAGTGATGAGTCCAATGATGTGCACCAGTATTTGTTTCACTTTGTCGATATTTCCCATTGCGATCAGCCTGTTGTTAACGATTGCATCGATATAATCCTGGCAAGTTTGCAGATTTGCGCTCCAATTTATCACGTCCTGGCTGTCCAGCATACGAATGAATTTCTCTGGATTCCAAAATCCGGATTGAATGCTGGAAAAACTGATATTACGGCTACAGCTCCATAATGGACATTCGGGCAGCGAGTGCGAAATTTGCGATTGATTCGGCAACTGAATTTGTGACAGCCTTTCAGCTAAATGTTGTAACTCACCTTGCAGCCGCTCCATACCTTGTAGCGACAGCAGAAGGTTTGTTAAAGACACCAATTGATTGAGAAACAAGTTCTCATCTCCGTTCTCGTTGTTATTGTTGTTGAACTCGTTGTTTTTGCTCTCGTTGTTATCGTTTATTGCATTATTATCGTTGTCCTCAGACTGTCTGCAGCTCGCCATCTCATTGTTGTCGCTGAGCTCATTGTTATCGTTTATCGAGTTATTATCGATGTGCCCGTTGTTATCGCTCATCGCGTTGCTCTCGTTATCAGCGTTGAACTCGTTGTTTTCGCTTTCGTTGTTAGTTGTTGTTACGCTGTTATCATTGTTCTCCGACTGATTGTTGTTGTCGTTCTCGTTTTCGATGTTATCGATTATCAAGTTACTATCGCAGTTCTCGTTGTTATCGATGATCTCGTTGTTTTTGATGAACTCGCTATTATTGTTGTTCTCAGACTGCATGTTGCTCTTGATCTTGTTATCGATGCTCTCGTTGTTATCTTTTGTCGAGTTACTTGCGCTGTTCTCGTTGTTATCGCTTGTCACATTATTCTCGTTGCTATCGTTTAACTCGTTGTCCTCTGACTGTTTGTTGCTCTTGTTCTCGTTGTTATCGTTTAACAAGTTACAATCGTTGTTCTTTTTCTCGTTATCGTCCATCAAGTTCCTTCCGTTGTTATCGTTGAACTCGTTGTCATCTGACTGCTTGTTTTTCTCGTTCTTAATCTTATCACTGTTTTCGTTGTTATCGTTTATCCCATTGCTTCCATTCCTTTCGTTATTATCATGGTCCTCTAACTGCTTGATGTTTTCGTTCTCGTTCTCGTTGTTATCGCTGTTCTTGATCTCTTTCTCGTTCATCTGATTCCTCCCGTTGTTATCGTTGAACTCGTTGGTGCCTGCCTGCTTCTTGTTCTCGTTCTCGTTGTCATGATTTATCATATTAATCACGTTGCTATCATTAAATTCGTTGTCCTCTGCCTGTTTATTGTTCTCACTGTTGTACTTGTAGTTAAAATTCATGGTTAAAAGAAATGTGTAAAATTTATCAAAATATAAATTTTCTATTTTACAAAATATATCAAAATGTTTGTAGAGAAAAACTTTGATTTATAGAGAATAGAAAAATGTAGTTTTGTGAAATGAAATACTAACTAAGACTGTGTGTGCTGTGAAGGTTAAAGCAATGGGAACTTGAACGAATTCCCAGAGTATAGATTTCTAATTGGTGACTTGGATAATTTGATTAAATGACAGCTGAGCTCATTTCACAAAATACAAAGAGGAGAGGAGCTGCTCGCCATGGTCATTCCTCGATTGCATTTCTGCAGCGATGCCGTCACTTCAGGTGAAGGTTATAGTTGCCTCTCTCCTCTCCTCCCTCCTCTCTCTTTATCTGTAGTGCTCCTCCTGCATGTTTAATTAATTGCAATTCGCAATTGAACTGCACTCTATATTGGGCTAATTTATGGCATTGGCACCAATCGGATCTGTTTTTATCGAAGCTTGCTTGTTGTTTTAGGATTAGACGGGAACAGCTTTGATGATTGCGATGCCATCAGGTAAACTGCAAACAGCTGCAATCCAATTAGCTCACAGAGACAGAGAGAGATAGAAGATAGAGGGAGAGAGAGAGAGAGAGAGAGAGAGAGAGATGGCAACCTGTGCCATCAGTATTAAGTATACGCAAAGTGCAACGACAAACAGGATTACAGCAAACGCATTGCAATCACATGTCATCCGATATTGTGCTCAAGGTTGCAACTTAATAACAGATAATGAGAGTGGGATAATTAAGTCATTGCACAAAAATATACCAAAGATATGTTTCTCATTATTTTGGATTTTAAATGTTGAAGCTTGCTGTATGAAGAAACTTATTAAACTGCAGATTATTTATTTTCTTTTTCTTTTTTCACTTTATTCATTTTATTTTACATTATTCCGTTTATTTTATTAATTTTTTTAAGACATTTTATTAACTTATTGTCCAAAAATTTACCAAAGATATGTTTCTCATTATTTTGGGTTTCAATACTCAAGAAAGTTATGAAGCTAACTAATTATTTTATTATTTTGTCTTTTCTTTATTTACTTTATTCATTTTATTTAACATTATTTCATTCATATATTATTTCATTTTATTTATTACATGTTATTTACCTTATTTGTTTTATTTATTTGTATGTAGTTTCTTTTTTCCTCTACTTTATTCACAATCTGTTAAATTTCAATGACTCGTAAAAATTTCAATGTAACCAATACAATTTCAAGTGATTTTCAACTACTCATGTTATTGTTAGTAATTCTATTTTTTTAGGCGATATCTTTTCACATTTTCCGTCTTTAAATTATAGTGAGAATTTCAAGGGCATTCCAATGCAAAAACCTTATAAAATGAATGCATTTTAAAACGAATTGTTCACCACAAACAGAGCAGAATACAATTGCATTCACAGTGGGCTTAAAATTTAATAATCAACTGGTTTAGTTTGCAAATCCCCCAAGTGGAGCTATCAAAGAGCGTAAAATTATTCAACAGCTGCTTCAAAAATAGAATATTAAGAGAGCGAAAGAGAGAGAGAGAGAGAAAGGAAAGGAGAACGCAATACAACTTGCAACTTTGCAAGTTTCAAGAGGATTTTGGTGAAACGCGTTGCCTTCATTATCCGAACAGTATTATAATTAATCCCAGACACATGCAGAACTGTAAGAAAGGGAGAGACGAAGAGAGAGAGAGAGAGAGAAAGCGTGGGAGAGATGCACGAGTTTCATTTCAATTTATACTCGCACACAAACATACATACATATATACAATTATATTATTTTAATTTAATTTTAGTTGTATTTCGTAGTTTGTACATTTCGAAGAAAAACCCGCAAATCCGTAACACGAGCCACGAGCCAAAATGCGAAATGCGAAATGTGAAATGCGAAAGCGCCGAAAAGCAGGCAACAACAACAACAACAACGATAACAACAAAAAGCTGGCGAAAAAAGCTTGACAAAAAGTTGCCAGTGCAAAAAGTTTTAATGCGAAGCACGCGTTTCCTCAATGCACCTCTCTCTCCCTGTCTCTCTCTCTCTTTCTCTCTCTCTCTCTCTCTCTCTCTCTCTCTTTTCTCTCCCTCTCTCTCTTACCCTTCCTTTACCTTATTATGTATAACCCCTTGTTGGTTGGGTTGCATTACACAAAATAATGTTGTTGCTATCCTCAATGCAAATACTTTTAACGGATATATTTTATTCAATATTTAAGCTAATTATTTGATCGATCTGCTTTAAGAATTTGCTTCCATTAGAAATTACAAACAACCAAAGAATAATACTTTAAACTTTAACTCAAATTGAGGATCTCTCACTTTTATCTTCCATTTTCTTTGTTAGCATTTTCATTAATATTTCATTATTAAGTATAATAATTGAATTTAATGTTCCTTTTATGCTCTTTTTATGATAGATTTTTTTTTTTTTACTTTTTTGTACACTTTTCCATGATTAACACTCATGAACTTGAGTTTGTATTCAGAGTTTGCAGCAACTGCTTTATTTTTATTGGTTTATCATAGAATTCTTTCTTTTCATTTACAAAGTTTTCTTGAGTTTCTTTATTGACAGTTTTCTTCTCTAATATCACATTTTGATCAAGTCTTAGCTGCTTTTGCTGACTATCTAGTATATTTTGTGGTCTATGGTATATTTTGAATAGTATACAATATCGATATACCAAAAAATAGACTTTGGTTTATCATTGTGGTATAGTTTTGTTATATTATCAATAAATCAAAAATTGTCTTTGGTATATTTTTATGCAGTATATTTTTGGCCTATTATCGATAAACCAAAAATGGCTTTTGATTTAATTTTGTGGTATATTTTTGGTATATTATGCCAAAAATAGCTTTTGGTATGTTTCTTGCAATTTTCTGGTATATTCTTGGTATATTATGTATAAACCAAAAATAGCCTTTGGTATATTTCCTTGAAAATATTTGTTTAATGTTATAGATAAACCAAAATATGCGTTTGGTTTATTTTTTTGCGGTATATTTTTGGTATATTATGAATAAACCAAAAATAGCTATTGGTATAATTTTGTGGTTCACTATTGGTATATTATGGATAAACCAACATAAACCTTTGGTATATTTGTTGCAGTATATTTTTGATATATTATCGATAAACCGAAAATAACCTTTGGTATATTTTTGTGCAGTACATTTTTGGTATATTTCATGTATTGCAACTTCTTTTGTAATGTATATTTTTCATACAGGATGTCTGCTAGTCTTGTATATTTCTCTCTTTAGCAATATTCGTAATTGTATTGTATTGTCAGAAGCCAGCATAATTTAATTTAACGCACTTTTAAGCGCATTAATTACACACAGAGAGAAAGAGAGAGAGAGAGAAAGAAAGAAAGAGATGCAATGAAAATTTTCCATTTTCAATGTTATATTTTGCATGAATTTAATTGGATAATAACATGAAATGCATTGACAAAATAAAATGAAATTGCATTACGTTTGTCGGATATTGTTAACCTTACACCCGATTCGGATTCCGATTCTCGCTCCCCCCGCAACGATTAGTGAGCAATGAAAGAGAAATGTAACGCACACAATAAATTGTAAAAAGCGGTGGAGGAGGGAAGAGGGTAAAAAAATGTATTGCTGTTTATTGTGAATCTCGTTTCTCTCTTGACTTTTGCTCGTTGCCTTGACGTGGGCAAAAAAGCGGGACGGAGGAGGGGCAACAACGGGTTGACAGCTTAACGCATTGTGTTAACAGAGGAGGAGGGGAAGAAAGAGGAGGCAGCAGTTGACACACAATGCCACAGAGCATCATCATCAGTGGCCATGACGCTGCAACATAATGTTGCTGCCGCTGCTGTTGCTGTTGCTGCCCCCTTGACACGACACCTTGGATGGAGCAAATGTTACCTTTAAGCGGTCTTGAGCCGCTTACAATAACAGTGGCTCATAATGTGGCCAGCGCCTAATGGCAAGGCTTTCGCTCAAGGACATTCTCTCGCACTCTTTCTCTTTCGCTGGCGTAAATTTGCTGTCCTAATTGCTGGTTGTCCGCCAGCAGGATGCATGGCGTGGCATGCAACAGACACACACACACAGAGAGAGAAGCAACAGCCAACAGCCAACAGCCAACAGCTGGCTGTGTGACGCAATGACACCGTGTGGCAAGCGAAATGCGAGTAGAAAACCCTTTGCTGTTGCTCTTGCTGCTGCTGCTGCTGGTGCAGCTGATAATTAGTGCAACACACAGATTGGGCCATTTATCTTCATGGCTGCTGTTGCTGCTGGCGCAAAAGTCCTTCAACCGCATGATTCCCTCAAAAGCTTTAAAATTATATGTATATACAGTATATAAATATACTGCAAATACTTTTCTCTACCAACTTGAATTTAAACACAAAAAAGTTACAGTCGAATTTGATTGCGGTAAAATTCTTAAAATATACCGAATAATATACCGACAAAATACTAAAATGTACTGAATGCTATATTCGGTATATACATAGATATATTACTATATTTAAAATATACCATAAAGTACAAAATATGTCACGTTGTCAACCAATTAATATACCGAAAAATACTAACATATACCAAAGGCTATATTGGGTATATGGTTATACTACTATGTTTAACATTACCAGAGAACAAAAAATATACCAGATTGTAAACCAAAGATTATACCGAAAAAATACTAGTACATACCAAATGCTATATTTGGTACATAGATATACCATTATATTTAAAACATACCATACAGTACAAAATTTACCAGATTGTCAACCAAATATTATACAGATAAAATACTAAAATATATTAAAATATAAAATAAAAGATCAATCTAAAATATACCAAAAGTTAAACGTATATATTTGGTATATGGATATACTACTATATTTAAAATATACCATATAGTATAAACTAACCAGATTGTCCACTAAAAAAATATACAACATTTTCGTTATAAAATATATATTAAAATTAGTATATGTATTTGAATGTATTGTTGTATGTTTTCGGTATATTCTTTGTTCTATATCTATAGCTCTATATCTTTGAGATGTCGTCTTGAGTGTTGTCGTTGATGAACATACACTTAAAGGCTCTGAGTCCTTCTTCCATACAATGACTGAAGTTCAATTGAACACAACACAAATGCTACAAACTAACTTCCTTATAAACAAAATACCATAAATTACAATTTTGTTAAATTATAATCAAATTCCAATTCAATTTATATTTCATCTAACTGTTGTGCTTAGTATTCAACTTTTATTTAATTCAATTTATGATTTATTTATTTTTTCATGTGCATTTGCTTTGCATTTCCTCAATTTCTTTTATGTAAATTTACCTTGTTTTTCTTTTTTTTTTCTATTTATTTCTCTTGATATGTTTTGACTGCTTTGATTTGAACTGTTCAGGAAAACAAATATTGCAAACAGAAAAAGTTTTACTATCGAAATGCAATGTTAGGAAATGTTTTTCTTTCTGACTGTTTAATTATCTTTCAATAGTTCTGTAAAACTTTTCATATATTGTGTGCGTGTTTTTATTTCATCTCTTGTTTAATTATCTTTCAATAGTTCAGTCAAAGTTTTCATATATTTTTGTACTCTTATTGCATCTCTTGTTTAACTATTCCTCAATAGTTTAATACAAGTTTCTACATACACATATTTGTGATGCGTGTTATTATTTAATCTGTATGAGTTTAATGAATCGACACGCAACTAGGCGCATCAATCTTAATCTCAATTGATAACATCAATTCAATCATTCATTTCTGTGTGAGTGTGAGTCACAAGCCTTAATTGCGTTGACGTTGGTGTAAGTGGGCAGCACTGTTGTGGCAAGTGGACAGCGCTGTTTATAGAACCGATCACCTTGATCTATATTTGCCTACTCGTTGCTCTCCTGACACTTTCTCGCTCTCGCTCTCTCTCTCTCTCTCTCTCTTTCTCGCTCTCTATTTATGCAACTTAACCTAGTTTTGTGTCTTTTTTATAGTCGCCTACACTTTTCCCCTTTGCCCTTTTTGTGTGTACTCCGTTGGCTCGTTGTTGGCAGCGTTGATTGGCTGCAGTTTATCTGACCCGCCCAACAAATTCATCGACTGTGAATCCATTCATTTGCCCCTAATATCCATCATTCTGTCACTGGACTTTGTCCTTCAGTCGCCTTCTCTTGCTTCTCTCGCTTCAGCTCGAGTCACTTTGTTCGTCCTTCGTCCTTGCGCTGCATGTGAGCGAGTGAATGTGTATGTGTGTGTGTGTGTGTGTGTATTTCTATAACAAAAAATCAATTCAATTAAAAGCTCATTAAATATAATTGTGCACAGCACAAATCGATATAAAGTCTATTTAGACCTGACTCACACAAAACTCCAGCGTTTGTACTGCAAAACGGCTTCTTTCTCTTTCTCCTTCTTTTCTTTCCTCCTTCTTCTCTTTTTTTTACGACCGTAACGAAATTATCGAGAAATTAGTATAAATGCTTTATGCCTTGCTACCCAACCAATAACCCCAGCTCCTTTTTCTTCCCCCACATCAGCTGAACAGCTGAACACCCGACCACAAAACCCAGCAACCATTCTGAATCCCCGAGCAGGCCTCAAGCGTTACTCAAACCCTTGTCAAACGAAGTAAACCAAAAAAACGGAATACAAAAAACCCAAAAAGAAAACTTTTTGGCGCTGACTTTTCCACGACCCGTTCACTTTTGCAAAAAGTCTATTAGCATTCTGTTTGGCAATGCAAATTAGAATTAGTAGAATACGTTTATTATATTTACGTAAAAGTAAATGGGTCTCGACCAGCCTAAACTTGACTATGAGCTTACTTTTTATTAATATTATTATCTATTTTTGGCAATACAAGATTTTAAAGGTTATTTGCTGACAGATCTTAGAAATTATTTATAGAATACGAAATTTCATAGAATACGTTTTATTGTTTTAAAAGATGTAAAAATTAACGGGTCTTTAGCAGCCATAACTTAATTGCGATTCTCTGCTTACTTGCTTATTATCATTATTTTTAGCGTTCTATATAGTAAGAAAATGTTAATGAAATTTCGATTTTTTTTTAGAACACGTTTTATTATTATTTTGCAGCAAAAGTGAACGGGTCTCAAGCAGTAAAAACTTGATTGCAACTTTCTGTTTACTTAATTCTTATTATTATTATTATTAGCTGTGTCTGGCAATACAAGATTTTTAGTGTCTTACCTAAGAGTTCTCTATAGTAAGAAATTATTTTTATATTTGCTTAAATTTCATAGAATACTTTTTATTATTAGCAGTCAAAACTTAGCTGTGACTCTCTGCTTACTTGTATATTATCATTATTATTAGCTTTGTCTGACAATACAAGATTTTTAGAGTATAGTAAGAAATCATTTATGCATTTCCGAAATTTCGTAGAACACGTTTTATTATTTTTACATATAAACGAACGGGTCTCGAGCGGTCAAAACTTGACTACGACTCTTTGCTAACTTGTTTATTATCATTATTATTATTTCGTTTTCGCTTTAGTTTTCGTTTTTGTTTTGTTTTTATTTTTCGCTCTGGTCGCATGCTTATTGTCATATATTTAATATTCACAATTCCAGTAAGAACGAGAACGAGAACGTTGAATTTTTCCCCTTCGCCATGATGATGTATTGTTTTGATGCGGAGATTAGGAAGATGCGCAGCTTGGCGAATTCTTTGCCTTCTTCTTCTGTTTTTTTTTTTGTGTTGTCGAGGTGGAATATGGGTTTTCTTGTTGTTTTTTGAAAGGGAACAAGGTGCTAAAAATAAACCGCCTGCTACGTGCCATCGACTAAATCACAGAGAGACAGTTGCTCAGCGCCTCGGCTCGTCATCATCATCATCATCATCGAACAGAAACAGGAACAGAAACAGAAACAGGAGCAGGCAGGGTCGAGACCCTGAATTTGCCAAACCCAGTCCCTGATATATACACACACATACATATACATATATATATATATATATAAGGTATGTGTGCCATTTTGCTGTTGTTGCCCTTCTTCTGCTTTCGCTTTCCGTTTGCTTTTCCTTTAGGGGTCTCTCTCTCTCTTGCCTTCTGTGTGTGTCTGTTTTGTTTTGTTTTGTTGGTTTTCGTTTAACTTCTTTTGACAGTTGCTGACAGTTTTGTTTGAAGGATGCGCTGACTGTGCCAACTGCCTGGCACAGCACTTTGATTTTGTTAGAACGCCCCCTTCCCACACCGACAGTGGGCGTGTCTCCGTGTCCGTGTCCGTCTCCGTCGGAGTATCTGTTGCGTGCCTGCACGGAATATGCGTGACAAAATGCCGCTGGCTTTGTTAAGGCAACTGAGAACAGACAGGAAATGAGGCCAGGCCAACAGGCCACCAGCCAACAGTCAGCAGTCACCAGGCATGGGATCTGCTTGAAAAACAGCAGCGCACTGGTTTTGGGAGGCTGCCTCAAATCTCAAACTGTGCTGCAAATGTCGATCGTGGTTAATGCAAGACACATGAAAGACAATAGCTAATTGGCAGCTTCAATTTTTAGTATCTTGTTCTTATAGTCTCCGAGATAATGCCAATAAGAATGACGGACGGACAGGCAGACGGATGCAGGCTTGGTTTTGGGAGGCTACCTCAAATCTCAAACTGTGCTGCAAATGTCGATCGTGGTTAATGCGAGACGCATGAAAGACAATAGCTAATTGGCGGCTTCAATTTGTAGTATCTTGTTCTTATAGGCTCTGAGATAATCCCAAGAATAACGATGGACGGACGGGCAGACGGATGCAGGCTTACACCTCGACTTGGCTCTTAACTCTAATTAAACACAATTTTGCTATTGGTAGATTATTTTAAGCCTCGATTTTGGCCAATTTTAGTATTCTTTCGGTATATTAATGTGGGTTGCTTGAGCGATAATGCCGCTTACAGCTTCCCAACTTTAATTGCTTTTTTTGGTATATTTAGTATGTTTTAAGTGTAGCAGTATTTCAATATACCAAATATAGCATTTGTTTTAACCGTTTTTGTTTTGTAATATGATATATTTTCAATGTATATCAATATACCAAATACAGTATTCGGTATGTTTTCAGTATTTTTCACACTGTAAAATATTTTGAATATAGTAGTATATCCATATACCGAACATAGCATTTGCGTTCATTGCTTTTGACTGGCAACCTGATATATTTTGCACTCTTTAGTATATTTTGGTATATTTCAGTATTTTTTCATATTGTGAAATGTGTAGTACGTTTAAATGTAGTATATCAATATACAAAATACAGAATTCGGTATATTTTCAGTATTTTTATGTAGTATTCTAACGATAACTCAAATCAGGAAATTATAGCATTTGCTTTAGTTGCGTTTTTTTTGGAAATCAGGTATATTTTGATGTATATATTTCGAATATAATAGTATATTAATATACCAAATATAACATTATATTTATTTTCAGTATATTCATTTACTATAGTATTTATAACGCAAATGCAAATCAAAAAAGCACTTGAGTTAAATACTAAATTCTTCAATCTTGTCTGCTATATTAAAGGCTAAGCTTTCAATTTAACCTCTACTATATAGTTTTTTTTCTTGCTCAATATTAAGTATACGCAAAACTCGTTCGAATTGATAAAGATATCGACTAAAAATTAAGGCGAGCAAGAAGTGTGCGCAATAAATTGTACAGCAAGCACACACACACACACACACACACACACACAGATACCAATACACTCGCACACTTTTGCAGCTGTTGCCGTTGCGGCAAATTTCTTGGGGTAGCTCTGATGCCGTTTGCTGTTAATATTTTTATTTGATTTATTTGTTGTTGTTGTTAGCTTGCTGCCTGCCTTTTCTCTACTGCTTCGCTGCTGCTTTCTTTCATTTGTTGTTGTTTGCAAATTTAATAATAAAGCACACTCTGAGTGCAAATGTACGCGAGTGTGTGTGTGTGTGTGTGTGTGCTTACTTTAATTTCATGAGAAATTTCATTCGCCAGCCAGAAAGTATGCAATCATTTTGCGAACTTTGACATTTTGCGCAGCAGCCAGCAACGCAACGCAACGCAATGGACACGGCCAAAGGAGTGAACGAAAAAAACAGAAGAGCGAGAGAGAGGGAGAGAGAGTGAGAGAGATAGATTGTGTGGCAACACCCACCCTTATGTGCACTGGCAACTTGATAAGTCATTTGGCATATTTTCTGCGTTCATTTCGCAAGTGCAGCTTCAGCATGCGTTTTTCTCTTTCCATCTCTTTTTTTGTTGTCCCATTCGGTATTGCTAGCTTTGATTGATGCGTCGCTGCGTCGACTGATTGACCTCTCAGCTGATTGACGAAGCTGATTAGCAGTTGTAGGCAGACGTAGTTCGATTGAAAAGCCGCAGAGTGTCATCTCAGACTGATTGATCATTCAATTCGATTCGGCTGCTGATTGATTGACTAGCTGATTGAGCGCCTCCCAATTTCAATTCGATTTGCACTCGTTTGTCCTTGTTCGATTGAGAAGCCACGCTGCACGCCTCAGACTGATTGACCGACTCGAGTGCTGATTGATTGACTAACTGATTGAAGGCCATTTGTCATTGATGAATGCCTCAATCTTAATTCGTATTGCACTTGTTTCGCCTTGTTCCATTTAAGAACCAGGCTGCAGGTCTCAGAGTGACTGACTGATTGACCGATTTGACTGATGATTGATTGACCAGCTGATTGACCGCTTTTTGACAGCGCTGTTACATTGATGAACGTCTCAGTTTCAATTCGTTTTGCACTTATTTCGCTTTGTTCCACTAAAAAGTCGCGCTGCAGTCTCATCAACTGATTGACTGATTGACCGACTCGGCTACTGATTGATTGACTATCAGATTGACCGTCTTTTGAATGCCTAAATTTCAATTCGTTTTGCACTCGTTTCGCCTTCGCAACAAGGTCAAGCAGTCAGACAATCAGTCAGTCAGTCAGTCAATGAAGCTCCCCTTCAGTCCCTTTCTTCTGCTGCTGCTGTTGCTGCTGCGTGTCGTGGCAAAGTCTCTTTTATTACCTGTGCGAGGTTAAGCAGAGCAGCTCATCAAATATTGAAATGCCAATTTCACAGATACTCACAAAGCAAATTCAATTTGGCAGCTTAAGTAATGCCCACAACAGCAACAACAACAGCAACAGCAACATGAATAAGCCATAATAATCAGCTGCAAGCATCAACAGCTCTATGACGAAGACTTTCAGATATCCTAAACGAAGAAATAGACTAATTCCCACTACTTAAAAGCAAGACTAATTTCTAGTGAACTAGATGTCTAAAGATGCTTTTCAAAAAGTAAAAGATAAACATAAATTGACTATTGAATTATTAAATGTACAAAATTTATGTTAAGTGACAATACAAGTATTTAATCCAACTCCATTTTTTTTTTTTTTCTAATAAGTGAAGGATCTGTACAATCAAACTAAGATTGTAATTATTTCGAAAGTTTCCTTTTCGATTTTTTGGCAACTCTTTTGTAATCATTTTTACTATCTTTGAACTTAGCAAACATAATTTTTTGTATTATATCAATAATTTTTATTGATTTACAATGTACTTGGCATATCTTTTATTATTATTTTATTATTCTTATGGAGCAAATATTAAGATCTATTCTATTTACTTTTTGGATTCGATAGGATAGAAACGAATAGAAAAGAATAAAAAAAAGAATAGAAAAGTTTAAAAAGAATAGAAAAAAAAATAAAAAACTTGTTAATCAAATAAATTTATAAATTCTAAAGAAAAACTTAAATTTGATACTGTCATTTTGCATCTATCTTATTTTCTATGTTTTTAAAAGAGTTGTTAAGAAAATACTATTCTAAATATAAAGCTACAATAAACAATTTTTTTTTTTTGATAGCTTAACTGATCGATTAATGAAATTAAATAAATTTTTTTGAGATGCAAAAGAGAAAAATACTGCTTGCAAATTGTGTTGAACTCCATTTAACAGTGCTGTGCATTTAATTAGCCACTCGGTCTTTAAATTATGCAACCAAATGCGACTTCAAAGACTGAGCATATTGCCTCCCACTCCCCTTACTCTTCAGCCCTCCCTCTCTCCGTGTCTCGCCCCTTTTGCCAGAGAATAGCTGAAATATGGCCGCAAAGTATGCAATAATAAATTGAAGCATTGTCGCTGTATCAACGAGTGTGTATCGATGTGTGTGTGTGAAAGTGTGCGTATGTGAGTGTGAGGGAGTGTGTGTGTGTGTGTGTGTGTATCGATGTGTGTGTGAGAGGAAGGCAAAGGGAGGCAAGTGGCAAGTGGAGTCTGGCACTTGGCGCTCACGTAATGAGCATATTTGTAGCATACTTTCAGCGCGTACGTGCGTGTGACCATGTGTGTGTATATGTGCGAGTGTGTGGGTGTCCTTTGAGGGCAAGTTTATGCAAGTTATGCCTGGCTGCCGTGTTTAGCTTTCAAGTTGCGCGCCAAACTTTTCTGCAGTCCAATATATTGAGACAGGTGCCCAGAGGCGTTGAGGCTCACCTCTCCTTCTCTCTCTCTCTCTCTCTCTCATTCTCTCTCTATCTCTCTCCATCTCTAAGGAATGGGGAAGAGGGGGCGTGGCTCTTGGCAACTGTGCGAACACGCTGGCACTTTGATTTTGTATCTGCATTTTATGCCAAATGGCGATATAAAAAACCACAAAAAGTGCGAGAGGAAAAAAACAGTTGGCAACAACGCACACGAAATACCCTATAATTATGAGGACGAGCAGTTGCACACAGCACGCTTTTTCCCAAAATTTAAACAAACAGAAAATTCCCAATTTTTATAATTTAATTGAAAATTCTTTCACTGAGTAATTCAATAATTTTGCAATCATGTTTGATAATAATTAGTGCACAGCTGTTTTTTTTCTTTCTAATTATCAATGTTCTTTAAATTTAATTTTCACTTGTATTCACTGAATATTTCAATAATTTTGAGAGCAAGATTTTTTTTTTTTTTAAGATCAGCAAAAACTTAAATGAAAATTTGCAATCTTCTTTTAAGTCTAGAATAAAACATTCTTACATAAAGCTCTTAATTTGAAAATAAGATGTTTTTAATCTTGAAATGTAAATTTAGCATAAAAATCCTGATTTAAGATTGTTTCAACCTAAAATCTTATTTTTAGATGGTTTTTTAAGATTGAAAAAATTTTAATTTAATATAAAGTAAAACACAAAAACTACCAAAAAAGTGTTTCAAGTTTTTCAAATGAAATACAAAAATTCAAAAAATTTTTTTTTTACTTTTATAGATAGAGTGAAATACTAAAACTGAAATGAAAATGTTTAAAGTTTTTTTTTGGTTTTTTATCGTATCACTTTTTAAACAAGGAAATATTTTTAAAAATAAATGAAAATTGAAATGTCGAAACATTTGCTGTAAATAAATTCCTTTTCACTGGAAGCGAAAGCAAGTTGAATTTAGAAAAGAAAAATCGAATAGCTTTCACTTTAAAACTATACTTTTATCAATCAATTTCGTTATTGTTCTAATAATCTATATATAATACTATATCATTCAATGCGCTGGGCTTTCTTTGCTTTTTTGTTGCTGTCAAACAAAAGTAATTTGAAGCGATGTTTCGACTGATGACTTTATATATTGCTTGCTTGAAACTTGAACGTATTTGCTTTTTCAACTGCTGCGAAAAGTTTGAAAGAATGAAGAAAAGTCTCTGATTCTCTTTATGTGTGACTCGGCTTGATTGCGGTAAATTTGTTTTTCTTTTTGTTATTGTTGTTGTTGTTGTTGTCGCGATGTGTTTTGCTTTACGTACGTCGGTTTTTTTTTTTGTTCGTTTTCGAAAAGTTCAAAAGCGCAAAAAGCGTAAATTCATAAAGCGTTCGCGGGGCGTGAAAGTATTTTGACATACGCTTGGAAATCATATCCGTTCAGCACACACACACACACCAATACACACATACACACACACACACACATACAGAGAAAGCGCTGTTGTTACCTCTGAGTGAGTTTGGACGCAGCTAACGAGCTTCAACTTTAACAATGAGCGAACATTTCGCAGCTCATTGAATTTGAAGTCATGTGAAAGCGGCACACACACACACACACACACATATAGATTACTCACACAAGCAATCAGTCAGTCAGGCAGTAGAGAGAGAGGGGAAGATAGAGAGAGAAAGCAGTCGTGACAATTGCATCGCAAAAAACCAAAAAAAGAAAACCACGTCGAGTGGCTGTCAAACAAATTTGAAAATCTTCTGGGACATGAACAGCAAATTTCCACTCCCAATAGTTGTTGTAATTCCTTTTGCTCTTGTTGTTGTGTGTGTTTGTGGTGTTTTTTTTTTTATTTATTATTATTGCTCGTTTTTATGTGTTTTCTCTAACTTTTTTTTGCTTTGCCAAGACTTCACTGTGCACTTCAGTGCAATCCAAATCGCAGTGCATGCCCAAGTGCAGCTTTTTTCTCTCTCTCTCTCTCTCTCTCTCTCTCTCTCTCTCATCCTTCTCTCTCCCTTTTCACTTTTGTACAGCGACCTCGTCAGCAGAATCTATCTATATAAAAATGTAATTTAACTTGCATAAAATAACAAGCCAAGCAACGTTCTCTCTCGTTTCTCTTTTGTGCTTAACTTCGTAAACGTTTAATGTGCAACATTTAGTCTTTAATTAATCACCATTAAGTTGGGTTTAAAATACATACAATGTATTATTCTTTTTTTCATGTTCCATCATAATCGCTTCACTTCAAATTTCATAGTTGCAATCCCACATGGTATTCGTAAACGTTTCACTGGCTGCAACAACACTTTCCAAATTATTAAGCGTCCGTATTTTCTCCACTTCGATTGTAATTGTTTTATCAATTCTCCTCATAAGCCATCTAACCAACTTTAGATGCTTTAATTTCGTCATTGTAGAGCATTCGCAAACGTTTCACTGGCCTCAGCACTTTCTAAATCGTTAAGTACTCACTTTTTTTGCACTTTTTATTTTCAATTGCCCTTTTGTTAACAAGCAAACGTATAAATTTTATAGTTCTCTTGTGAAAGCTAACTAACCAGCTTTGGATGCTCCAGTTGCATTCGTAAACGTTTCACTGGCTGCCAAGCTTTCACATTTTTTGTACTTTTATTGTACTTTCTTTTTCAATTCTTCTTTGTCAAAAGCAATTGCAAAGTTTAGTTTATAGATAGTTGCAGCTTTACACATTATTCGTTAATGTTTCACTGGCTGCAACACTTTTCAAGTTGCTAAGCATTCACTTCTTTTGTGCTTTTATTATATTAGCTACATCAATTTCCCCATTTCACAAAAAGAATCGCATTTACTTATCACTTTGTTAGAGCATTCGTAAACGTTTTACTGGCTGCAACACTTTCCAGATTGCTTAGCAATCTCAATTTCAGCTTTCGTTATCATATTTGTTTATGAATTCGTAAACGTTTCACTGTCTGTAATACTTGAGTTATTTTTGTACTCATTTCGCTTTTCTGATTGCATTCTTAAATGATTGTAACTTTCTTATATAACTTAATGTAAGCTGTGTAATGTGTTTCAATGGAAATTTCGCTGTCATTTGTCTTCGCAAACGTTTGTTTACATTTCCCTCGCACAAAAGGGAGAAAGAAGCTTCTTCGAGGATGCAGCAATAAGTAAACGTTTTCCACATGCTTTAACTACACATAAATGTAGCTGAAATAACAGTGAAAAATGCTTTTAATTCTCTTGATTGGCTCTCAAATTTAAAGGAAAACAAAGACACACAACGTGAAGGAAAGCAGAGGGGGAGAAAAAGAGGGAAAGGGAGAGTGAGAGGGAGAGAGGAGGAAAGACAGAGACAAGGTTCCCATGGCTAGAAATACAAATAGCAAAGACGAGTGAATAGAAAAAGGACACAACAAAAGGGAAAGAAGCAGACGCTGTGATGTGTGTGCGTGTATGAGTGTGTGCGTGTATATGTGTGTGTGAGCATATGCGTGTGTGTGTGTGTGCCTTCTTTGTGTGCGTGTGCTTTTGATGGCCTCAGCTGTAGTTACTCGAAATATAATACGCAATGAGGATGCTGCTCTTGGCTCTTGGTTCTTGGCCACCGGCTTGCATCGTTATGAATGTCAGGTGCGTTCCCCTCCCCTCCCTTCTCTCTCTCTCCCCTCTCCACACCCCCAAGACTGTCTCCAATGTCTCGCTGCCAACTAATGTGATTAGTATCCATGCACGAAGAGAAGCCTCAAGCAATATGCAATGATTATTATTATCATTATTATTATTCTTGCTGCAACACAACTTGGCTTGGATTACCGGAAATGACAGTCGAGGAAATTAATCTTCAATTCGAGTTCATATTGCATTGTAATTCAAATTAATTAGCATTATTTTTCCGCATAAAGTTTGTAAATTTAACTCACAACTTTATGCACAACACACTTAATTAGTTTGGGGGGAACTTTAATCAGGCTTTTGTTTCCAGTTTCCTACGGGACGAAAATGGAAGCCACCGCTTGCAATTACAACTCGAGTTGCAAAAGTCAGTCAGGAGGGGAGACAAAAGCATTTGTATCGTACACTCAGAGAAAATAGTTTAACACTTTTCGTTCTACAAATTTAAAAACTTAAATCAATCAAGAATTTATGTATTCTTTCCCACCTTTATCAAAAGGAACACGACATTTCTTTAATCCAAAATTATGGATTTTAAATTAACACTGAATTCTGATCAGATTACAAATATGTTTTAAAAGCTTTATTTAAGCACAGAAATTTTAAAACTTTTGAGAATTTTAAGAGAGTTCCTCATAAAATCAAAAAGTTCTAAAATCAAGATTTTTGTCTTAATACTAAGAATTTTGGTCTAAAAAGTACGTCAAGAACTTGAAAATCTTAATGTAAAAAAAACACATTTTGATTGAAAGAATATTTAATATAATAATTAATAAATAATTTAATTTAATATAAGACCCAAGTTCAAAATTAAGCTCATTCAAAATGTTCAGCTTTTAAATTATTGTATTTCTCTTCTTTTGCAGTTTAACAATTTGAACCACAAGAAGAAGAACAACAACAACAACACCAAATTAAATACGCTTATAGAAAACTAAATCTTAAAGTCTAACACCAACATAGAAACCAAAAACCGAAAACTAAGCTAAAACCTAAACTTAAACTAAAAATTAAATTAAATCAAAAACAAAAAAAATACCAAAAAAAAAAAGAAGAAAAGCAGTAAATGAAAAAGAAAAATGCTTTTAGTGAAACTTTCAGTAAGAACACGATGTGATCAGCGATAACGGTAAATGTGTAAATATACTATCGGCAATACTATCGATTCGTGTGCGTGCGTGAGTTGACCCAGAAAATGTGTCTGTGTTGCCAAATTGAAGCGCATTCAAGCCAATTAACGAGCCAAACAAATCAACAACAAGAAAAAGAACAAGAACAACAAGAGTCAACAGAGCAATAAACATCGATCGGTATCGATATCGAATCGATAACTTTAAACTGCAAAACGATAACACCAATTTATCTCTCTGCAAAGAAAACAAAACAAAAAGCAAAACACCAAATTACGAATAACGTATTACATATGAAATATATATAGTAGGAAATAGCGTCTAGTCTACATAAATATATATGTTATGCTATAGCGAATACGATAGTTACACCAACACAAACACAAACACCGACACACACACATAAACATAGACATAGACATTAACATAGATATATAGATATAGCGATTGCGATTGCGATTGCAAACATTGTAAATAATGACCAAGAAGTACGAATTCGATTGGATCATTCCGGTTCCGCCGGAATTGACCACGGGCGCCACCTTCGATCGCTGGTTCGAGAACGAAAAGGAAACCAAAGAGAATGACTTTGAGCGCGACGCCCTCTTCAAGGTCGACGAGTATGGATTCTTTCTCTACTGGAAGAGCGAGGGACGGGTAAGTAAAGAGCACTCTTATTATCGAACATAAAAACACTTTATTAGAAGAAAATTAAAATACATTTCTCAAAATGAAGATGTTAACGAAAAAAGAGAAGAATAACAATTATAGGTTAATTTGAACAGACTGATTTAAAAACTAAAAAAAAAACATTCTAAACGATTATTAGAAGAAAGGAAAATTTACAAAAATATAATATTTGACAATCTTTTTTTCAATCTTATTTACTAATTAAGACACTAAATTTGTATAGGAAAAAGTCTTTAAAGATACATTTAACATTTTCTTTTTAATCTCAACAAATTATTTAAATTTTACAAAATTATCTACAGTTTTAACAAATTATAAATGTATTGACACTTCTTTCTTTTTATTGATTCACATACAGGATGGCGATGTCATCGAACTGTGTCAAGTGAGCGATATTCGAGCAGGAGGCACTCCAAGGGTGAGTACATAACAATTTAATATAAATTTAAAATTATACACAATATTACCGAGTGCTAAAATAATGGCCAATACTGAGAGATAATACAATTATTTAGTCATTGAAAACATAAGGAGAAATATATAATGAATCACTTTAAATAAAGAAAAAATTTAGAAATTATTTGAGATATAATTTTATCATGTCATGACTTTCCTTGACAGCGTGGTATAGTATGCTATCTACGGTATATTTTTATACCGAATACAGTTTTTAGTAAATTTTTTTTAAAATTTGAAGTATTTTTTTTTTTAGTACAAGAACAAGAAAAGTAAAAAAAATCTTCAAATATACCAAAATAATATACATAGTATGTTTTTCCATTATTATTTTGGTATTGTATAGTTTGCTATATATGGTATATTTTTATACTAAATGCAGCTTTTAGTATGTTTTTGTTTTTCTCGGTATGTTATTTTGATATATTTGATGATGTTTACTAAAAAAATATTGCATATTTTAAGTATTTCTTAGTTTCTGTTCTACTAAAAATACTTCAAATATACCAAACTACTGATATTAGTATATTTTTATATTGTTGTTATATTTAATTTTGGAATATTTGAAGTATTTTGTAGTTTCTTTCTGTTCATTTACTAAAACAATACTTCAAATAACTAAAACATACTAAAAGCTGTATTCGGTAAGCAATAACAATGCTGTTAACACATTCGTTTAATTGCATAACCAAAAATAGGTGATTGCATATGTTTTTCTGCAAAAGATTGGTATGAATGTCATTATCGTGCTATATTTGGGCAACATTACAATACCATTAACAATAAAGAAAACAATGCTGTTAGCAGAATTTATAAGTAGTAAACTGCAAGTGTAAGATTGTTAACGATACTGAAACCTTTTAAGAAATGCAAATATGGAAGGCGTCTTTAAACTTGCTGCACTAAACTGTAGAGAGAATATAAAAATGCTGCACTTAATGCACTTCCCACTCACTTGAAGGGAAGAACTAAAGAAGCTGCATTACACATTGAAGTCGAAGTCAAAGTCAGAGTAAAAATAGAAATAACACATCGAAGCAGTTGTGTCGCATCTTAATGAACTAGTTCGATCAAGTACTTTACGCGCAAATGAACTAGATCTTTATAGTAGCTTCTTTTATTCGTTTATTTGCTTACTTCGTTTTAGTACCATTCGCATTTTAATTCACTTTTTAATAAGTCAAGAACGTTAACATAAAATTGAGACTCTGTTTAGAATGAACAATAACGGCACAGCAACGAACTAAATGAACTGGAATTGGTCTAAACGAGCTAAACGGACATGAATGTAACTCGTCGAACTCAACCAACTAAATTAACTATAGTTTATTTCAACCAACTAAATTAACTACAGTTCATTCAGTTCAAGCAACTGAAACTAAACTACTAAATGGACTTCAGTTCAAATTGAATTATTAACTCCTGTTTAAAATGAACCAGTTAACGAACTTGAGTACAAATTAAACTACTAAATAAACTATAGGAGTGATCAGTTCAAATTGAAGTACTAAATGAACTACAGATAGGTGTAGTTTGTTCAGCTACCAAATGAGCTTCAGTTCAAACTGAACTACTAAATAAACTATAGGAATGAATAGTTCGTTCACTTCAAACTGAACTAGTGAACTTATAAATGCAGTAGGTATGTTTTAGATGTTTTAGTTTAAACAACTGAACTACTAAATGAACTTCAGCTTAAATGAAACTACTGAACTACCAAATGAACTATAGGAGTGTAGAGTTCAATCAGTTCAAATTTAACTTCTAAATTAACTATCGATACGAGTAGTTTGTTCAGTGACTAAATGAACTTCAGTTCAATTTGAACTTTTAAGCAAGCTTTTGGAATGAATAGTTCGTTTTGTTCAAGCTGAGCTGCTAAATGAACTATAGGAACAACTAGTTCATTCAGTTCAAGCTGAACTTGTGAACTACTTCATCAAAATGAACTACCAAGCAACATGTCTAGTTGCTCTCAATTAACCTACTTGGCTGACATTTTACTATCTTGCCACGCAAGTTAAACACTTGGCTCGATTAAGAGATTGAAAGTTGTGAACAAGTTGTGGGTGGGCTGCACTCCCTCTTCTTTTTCTTCTTCTTCGTTTTCTTCTTCATCTTCTTGTTCTTTGTATTCTTCTTCTCCATGTCGTGCATAAACTATTTGCCACGCCCGCGCATGGAGCGAAAAGTAATTTCATACACGCTACCCATAGGGTAGAAGGGTATTATAACTTTGTGCCAGCAGGAAATGTATATAACAGGTAGATGGAGGCATCTCCGACCCTATAAAGTATATAAATTCTTCATCAGCATCAATAGCCGAGACAATCTAGCCATGTCCGTCTGTCCGTCTGTGTGTCTGTCTGTCTGTCCATATGAAACACTCGATCTCAGAGACTATAAGAGATAGACCTATAATTTTTTTTCGACAGCATTTCTTATGTTTGCGCGCAGATCAAGTTTGTTTGAAATTATTTCCACGCCCACTTACGACCCCGCAAATCAAAAAAATCAAATACTAATTTTGGTATATACACATCAATAATAACTATAGTAATTGTAATTCCTCAAAATTTGTCTGCGATCAGATAAAAATTGTCGAAGTTATTAAAGAAACTAAGGGCCTTAGTTGCTTTGGCTGACAATCTGGTAGTGCATTTATTCAAAATGGGTAGCGGGTATCTGACAATCGAGCACACTCGACTCTAACTTTCTTACTTGTTTGCTTTTGCCAAAGTTGTTGCTCAGCTGTTTTGCGTGGCGCACTTTGGTTCACTGCAAGTCATCAGCGGAACTTGCAATTTGTCCACAGCGGACACTCGACTCGAAAGCTCAACCCACTGACGTCCTGTTGTCCTGGCTGTCCTGCCTGTCCTGACTGCCATTTGCAATGTGACAGCAACAGCAGCGACAACAACGACAACAACAACGACGACGACAACGTGTCACATTGATGTGCATTAACCCACATCCTGTGCTTGTCACCCGATAGCTCGGATATCGATAGGCGGATGCACTCATTGTGTGCAGTCGACCACAGAGTGGAGTGGGCGTGGGCGTGGCTGTAGGCGTGACCAGGTGCTGACACAATTAAAATGTGTGTCACAGCAAGCAGCAAATCTCAATTAGGTGCAAAGTCCCACTCACTCGATGTCCTCTGGCCATAAATACACCAAGCACAATGAGAAGGGGAAGAGAGAGAGAGAGAGACAGTGAGAGAGGCGACAGTGCTGCCAATGCTTGACAAATATGGGCGCGGAGTGCAGCCCATAAATTGCATTTAGAAGATGCCACAACATCAGCAACAGCAGCAACAGCAATGTGCTTTCAACTGTGAGCTAACTGTTGTGTGTCATGATGGCCAGTGGGCGCATGGGCCCATGGGCGTGGTGGGCGTGGCAGTCCCCGTAGCCAATAAATCCAGCGCCATAGACAAATGCGTTCCATGCTCGCAAAAAACACGAACCGAAGAGGCAGAGGAGAGTGAACTGAAGCGACTGACGATGCTCGCCTAAACAATTGAGAGTCATAGTGACACATTGACACATTAACTGACAAACACACACACGCACATACACACACACACACACACACGCACACGCATCCACCCACACACACACAGTTGCAGGCGACACTATTTTATGGGTACACTGCAAACAAAAATGATGCAAATTGCGTCCGCTTTCACTTCTTCCAACAAATTTAGCTTAATGTTTCGATATGTTTCAGTATTTTTTTTTTGGTATTTTATTGATCCTCCTACTTTTGTATAACATAGCAAAATTAGCGCATGAATTTGTCATTTTTTAATATTTTTTGTGTGTTTCAGTATTTTTTTTGGTATATTATTCACTTTCCCATTTTCTCTTCTTTTTACACTAGTTAGTTTTTACACAAGTTAGCTCGGTAATTTGGTATACTTTAGTATTTTTTGTATATTTCATTTTGGCATACTTCAGTATTTTCTTTAGTATATTAATGAACCCACTTTTTTGCCTATTATCTATTGAAAAGTCAACTTATTAATTTGCCAATTAATTTGTATATTAATGGCCTACTTTCCCTCCCTCTTTTCTATTGCAAAGTTAGATTATAAAATTCACAGATTCATATTTCGCTGTATTTTAGTATTTTTCAGGTATATTTATCGCGGTCACTTTCTCTCCGTTTACACTACTGTCACTACTTATTGTATATTTCAGTATTTTTTTTGGTATATAATTAACAAACTTTCATTGCCTATTTTCTATACCAAAGATAGAGCATTGCCAGCTTAGCATTTCGGTATATTTCAGTATTATGTTTTGATATATTAATCTCGCCCTTGGTATATTCCAGTATTCTTTGGTATATTAATTATACCCACTTTCACTTCCTCTTTTCTATAGCAAAGTTAGTTCACGAGTTATTACCAGCTTGATATACGTTTTGGTATATTTCAGTATTTTGTGGGTACATTAATAACGCGCACATTCACTATTTCTGTATTTTATTTAGTATATTGGTAATTTGGTATATTTAAATGGTAATATCGAATTGTTGTCCTTTTATTCCTCACTTGTCCTATTTTAAAGACTCTTTTGCTGTGCATTCTGTCAACGTCAATCAGTTTCTTCATTTAAAACAGGGGTGCTCAACGCCTATACACTGAGTGCACTTTTGTTTTTGTAGATGGCCTGTGCTTATGGGTAGTGCGCCCATAAGCACCGTGCATATGGGCTTCGATTTGCATGCGAAACAAAAACAATTTTGCTTGTTTCTCCTTTACATCTCTTTCCGTCGTCACGCTTCGCTGACCGCAATGTATTTTGTTTTTGTTTTTTCCTCGAACACATGCACTGGAACTTATTTTTCTGTCTGCGTTGGCTTTTGATTTATTAAAATGCGTAATATGCTTCGTAGTTCTGGATGTAAACACAAAATACAATCGTAATTTCTCTCAGTGCACAGCTGCGCCTCAACACAAAAGCGCCGCTACATATGTACACGTTTTCTTGTGTCTGTGTTAGTAGACGCACTGCCATAAGACGAATTTGAGCACCCCTGATTTAAAACTTCAACCTTTTGTATTAAGTCGAATATTGCATGACATTTTTTCAGTATTTAATAAATACCATTTATTTATGTGTTCGTTTCTCTGAGTGCATGTAAAAATGTAAGTGAAGGCTGCGCTTCGTTGCACTTGCAAATTGAAAAGTGTCAAAGATTTGCAATTCTCGATGCACATTTATGTGCCACACACGTGTGTGTGTAGGAGTATGTGTGTGTGTGTGTGTGTGTGGCAGGAGTGCAAGTGTGTGCCACAAAATGTACCACAAACTGAATGGCGAAGGAAAAGATTCTGTTGTTGTTGCTGTTCGCTTCAAGTCGATTACAATTTTGTGGCTGCTTAAAGCTGCTGCTTTCCAGCTGGAAACCTGCAAGCCTTTTCTCTTTTCCTTTCCTTCCTCTCGTGTTCTTTTCTTTCCATTTACATCACAAACAAAAAAGAGAAGAACAAGAAGAAAACACTTTCTGGCCAAGCCGGATTCATGTCAGCTGCCAAATAAATTCAATTAAAATGCAAAATAAATGCCAATGAGAAAATGCGAAAAAAAAGAAAAATACAAAAAGGAAAGAGACTGGAAAAACTGTGAGCCAACGGCATCCGCATGAAATTTGTATAATGGCCACAAGGGAAAAGGAAATGAGGAAGCAACACAGAAAACTGAGAAAAATAACCAAACAAAAAGAGGGGCAAAATATTTATATACGATAGGATGCGATATAATGTTCGTTCAACTCCTTTGACGAGTGCTATTGAAAGCATGCAAAACTTTTCAAATTTGACCACAGCAAAAAAAATCAAAAAATAACTAAACAAAACAAAACTATAGAGAAGAGAACTGAAAACTGAGAACTGAACAGAGAACAGAAAACAAACTGTGTGAAGACTTTGCGCTAACCAAATAGAATAGAAAATGCAAAAGTTTTCCTTTTCTGTATGTGTGTGTGTGACAGGCACTCATATAAGTATGTGCACACATCCACCTAAATACACATTTATAGAAACCTAAACTATATGCGAATATATACAATTGAGACTCTTGCACATTTGAATCGTTTGCACTTGCATATTAACGAGGGCTGCACTCAAAGTATTGAGTAAAGTAAGGATAAGGAAAAACTTTTCAATGATATTTCTAATAATTTCTGAACTAAAAATAATTTAGATTAAGGAAGGAAGTTTGTTAAAAGTAAAAAAAATATTTTGAGGATTCAATTAAATATTGAATCATTATTTGCTTTGAATTCTTTGGAATCTAATTTTATTTTTAATTATCAAATTTGTTTGAATATTAGCTGGAATGCATTTTTTTGTTGTATAAGTAAATATTCAAACTTAATTTTGAATTTTCTATACAATAATAATCAGATTCTTCTAATTAATATAATCGATTACTATTTTTGGGTTCCAAGCGGAAAATAAATCATGTTCAGACTAAAGAAATTTATTACAAAAATTTTGAATAAAAGTTCCCCTGATTTTAAGTGCAATATTTTATTTGTTAGAATCTTTAATTCTCTATAAATACATTTCTATTCTCTCTTCCGTTTGAGTTTATTTAAAACACAAATTAGCTTTAGCCGTTTTTTAAATTTTTATTTATTTCTTTAGTTGAAATTTTAAGCCAATTGCCTTTGGTGTTCATTTCAATTATTTTTCACCTTTTTAAATGAATAGTTGAAATTTTTGTAAATATTCGAGTTCTGAATTTTCTAAGCCTTCTTCTTTTTTTGTTCTGCACTTTGTTGGCCAAATTTATTCAATTTTGAGCAACTTTTTAGTTGGCCATCGTAAGCGTTAAACTGAGGACTACACTTTTACATCTTTGTGTGTCGCTGCGTATGTTTGTGTGTGTGTATGTGTGAGTGTGTGTGTGTATGTGTGAGTGTGTGTGTGTGTATGTGTGAGTGTGTACGCTGGCAGCACTTGAAATGTTTGGTCATCAATATTAAATCAGTGAGCCGCACAACCACCAACTTACTAACACACACACATACGCACACAGAGGCACTCGCACACATACACACACACACACACACACACACACGCATACACTCAAGCATACACTCAAAGGAAACTCGTAAGTGCCAGTCGCACAATGAACCATTAAAAGTTGCTTCGTTTGGCAAAGCAAAAGCCAAAAAAATAAGGAAAATGGGCAAAGAAGCAGAGCAGAGCAGAGCCTGAAGCTCTGGCCAAGCACAACCTAAAGATACCCTGTGAAAAAGAAAGTGCACGAAAATCAGTTTTAAATTTAATGTACTTAATTGAAAACAAGTAAGAAAGTGTCGCTTAAATACTTGCTGATTATTTTTGATTTGTGTCGCGTAAAATAGTGTGACCAACGCAATTCACATTTGCTTTTAATAATAGTTTTATTAAATTAATTGCATTTTTTTAAGTGTGACCCATGCAATTCACATTTTTTGCAGCTACTTCATATTTTTGACAAAGTTGCGAAATTTCCATTTAAATTATTCACTTTAAAGCTCTCGCAATTTGGCGTTTTATTTTTTAAAAGTGTGACCAACAACAATTAATCACTTTTTGTTTGTGCCGCATAAAAAGTGTAACCAACCTAATTACATGTTTGCTGTTGCATCAGATTTTAAGTCTTTTTAATATTACCCGGTTGCGTTCAAATAATTCACTTCAAAATTACTTTTTCAAGCTAAGAATAATTACTTATGTTATTCGAAAATCACTTGCAATAGGTTTATAGTTTTGAAAGATCTTAAAAGATGTGACCAACTTCTAAAGGAATACGTAATACCTACAAAAGTATTGTCTAAAAATTAAATTGTTCTTTTAAGTGAAGTTAGGTAGCCGTAGAAAAAAAATAGTACCAGAAAATCACAGTTTAATATGTTTGTTTTGAGCCGCATAACAAAGTGTGACCAACGCATTTTTTTCTGGTTGTATTGAACTTTTAATCTATTGAATGTTAATTAGTTTATCTTTAGTTGTATTTAAGAAATTTTAGATTAATTTACCTAATTAAAAACTTACCTAAAAATAAACTTACTCATACTAAATATTCATGCAATACCTTTAATATTTTTAAAGGAAAAAACGTAGTACCGACAAAAGAATTGCTTACAAGTTGAATATTTGTAGGTGAAGAATCCGTAGTAAAAAATAGTACCAGAAAATCACAATTTAAAATGAGTCACACAACAAATAGAATAGCTTTATCGTAAGAATAAACTCAACTTTTTACATATTTTACGTCAATCTACCCGCTTGTATTGGCTTTTGGATTACAGGGTATTTAGTAGCAATGTGCCAGCAAATATTGAAAACGCAAAATTTGAGCTTCGTTGCAGTTTCTTGTTGTGATTTTCGCTGTCGTTGTTGTTGTTGTTGTTGTTGTTGTTGTTGTTGTTGCCTGCTGCTTTCTGCTTTTCAATAATGCACGAAGCTTCATTGCTGACAAAGTACGTCAAACAACAGCAACAATAAGAATGAGAATAAGAATAAGAATAGGGAGAATAGCATGAGGATGAGGAGGAGGCAAAAAGAGAAAAGCATTTTGTACATTTGCAGAGCGTTTTGTTGAGTTCAATTTGTTGTTTGGCCTGGCAGTCGACGTCGCTTTGCCAGCTTATTTATTCGTCGACTTATTTACCACTCGAAAGTATGCAATAGTTTCCTTAAGCTCACACACACACACACACACACACATACATAGTTAAATTGCACTCGATTTGATTGCCATTCAATATTCAATTGCAAGTGGAAAGTGGAAAGTGGCGATTCCGCTGCTTCTTCTTCTTCTTCTTCTTCTTCTGCGATTCTTGATTGTTGAAACTGCTTTTGGCATTGACTATTAACAAACACTTCAATCACGCCCACTAATTGCGGGCATTACACTGCAAAAAAAAAAGTGTCTGAAATCAAGATTTTGATCTTATTACCAAGAAGAACATGAAAATATTGGTGAACACTTCTAATTATGAAAAAATACTAAACTTTCTATCAAACTACAATAAAGAATGATTCGCTCTTTAACTCGACTAACTCATCTATGAACAAAAACACTGAAAACTAGATTAAAATGTTATAGAAATTTCAATAAATTAGAAAATTTTTGTAACCCAAAACTAGTCTTGCTTTGAGAGTTTAGCATTTTTCATAATAATGTTCTTGGTTTTATAAATTTGATCTTAAAATGTTCTTATTTTAAGAACTCAGCTCTTAAGATGGAATATTAAGATTATAAAGATATTCTTATCTTTAAAACCTGTTCTTTTTCTTCAGTGTAGTATTGAAATTATTTGCAACAAATTGCAGCATCTTTCTCTCTACTTCTCTTACATTACTCTCGCATCTGCGGTAAAATTAAAATTGAGAGCACGCTTCGTGGCGATAAAGTTAAAGCTGCTAGTCGATAACAATTTAACTGCCATTCGATAGCAAGTTCCTCAAGAGTACTTTGTTGGCATTTTAACAACACAAATATTCTACTTTACCAAATAGTCTAATTATAATTCTTATAACTAGTATTCTCCGTTAAATATCCATTGTTACTAATTAGAATTCTAAGCTAAATACATACAAAACAATAGACCCTATAAATTATATATGGGCAATTCTCAAAGAAAGGTAAACCACGACCGAAAAAAAAAATCTTCACATTCATCGTATTTTTTTGTATAATGTCATAAAGAAATATCCAAATTTTCATAATACAATGGATCCGTAGCATATCTCCGTTGTTTTTATAAAAAAATTTGCCTGCAAACTGAAAAAATGTAATTTTTTCTCTTTTAGCTCCTTTTGTATGCATTTTTATGTTTTATTATTTCACAAAGAAAACATATGATATGTTTGCTCTTTTTCTACCAAATCTCTTAATAGCAATCCAATAATAAGATAAAAAATGCAAAGTGAGCGAAAATATGTTCAATCAACTGTTTATTTTTATTTTGCTTCTTATCTATGTTCAAATCGTACGTTCGCGACCAAAAACATCATTTTATTGTAATTGCTCCGCAATAAGTGCAAGCAGGTGAATGAAACTTCTCGTGTTAAGTGATTTTGGTATATATATTAAAAATATAAAAATCGTTGGGGTTACTCAAACCAATCTTTTTTATTGATTGTCAAAGTAGCGTACGTTCGCGACCTTACCTATAAGCATATGTCGATTTTACTAGCGTCGCATGGATTTAAAAAAAATTTTTTTTTGTTTTTGTTTTTGAAAACTATGTCGTTTGCAGTTACTTATTACTTGTTAGTTATTACTTATTATTTATTACATATTTTTCTTGCTATTAATAAATTTCAGTACAAATTTCATATTTAATAAAAATTTATTTTTTTGCTTTTAAATGTTATTAGACACATTAAATTGAGTTTGTTTTGTTTGTTTGTTTTGTTTTTATGAAATATGAAGTTATTAATAAAAAAGTTGTGGTAAAAATAAAAATTTTATTAATAAAACAACATGGAAAAATCGTACGTTCGCGACCGTACGTTCGCGACCGGAACTTAATTAAATTAAAAATAAATAAATGGAGATATTTTCTTGGGAGTAGACTTAATAGAAAGCTACATGATTCTACTTTAAAAGTAAAGTTATTTCTTTAAAATATTCCGTCTCAATTCGCAGAGTTTTGCATTTTACTGTATTAAGCCAAAGTCGACTTCCATTTTGCGTACGTTCGCGACCGCATGTTTTTTGACAATATTTTGAAAATTAAAAATCGATAAGCCCCATAATTTACACTAACCAAAGAGCTAAACAAATGCTATCGAAGAGTAAAAAAAAAGTTTCAGGAAACGTTTGTTTTCGATTTTATTTTTCTAATTTATCTCGTACGAACGTACGTTCGCGACTTTGAGAAATGCCCATATATATATACTTGATCAGCATCAACAGCCGAAAGTATGAAAGACTGGATCTTAGAGACTATTAAAGATAAAGCTAACATATATTGTATTTAATACTTTATATTCGATATATTCATTAGATGACAATATTGTATATTTTGTACGCAATGGTATATTTAAATATGGTATATAAATATCAAATAAAGCTTTCGGTATTATTTATTATTTCTTCAGCATTTAAATTTTAGTATTCTTCAAGAATAATACCGACATGTTTTTCTTTTATTCATAATAGATATACCAAAAATACCCTCGGTACAATTTAGCATTTTTTGGTATATTTTGTGGTTTTAGTATATTAATTCGGTATATTAAATAATAATACCACAGTGCTTTGCTTTTATTCAAAATGATTATGGGAATATACCAAAAATAACCTTCGGTAGAATTTTGTACTTTTGTCGGTATATCAATTTGATGTATATCAAGAATCATACCGCATTGTTATGCCATTAATTTGGCTTATTTTAAGAATAATACTGCACTATGGTATTTTACTTATGTATATTCAAAATGGTTAACGGGTATCTCACAGTCGAGCACACTCGACTGCAGCTTTCACACTTGTTGGCACTGAGTAAAGCGCAAGAAGATTGCTTGTCGATAGATTTAGGAGCTCCATTAATGACGCATTCAAAGTGTTTGTAGAACTGCGAGTCTATAATAAGTATTTAAAAGAGCGTTGTCGATGGCAAACGTTAAGCATACGACCCGTAGTACGTTGTGAATTTCATATTTGTTTATTGGACCCCACATGGCAACCAAAAAAACAACAACAACAAAAAACGAAAAACGAAAAGAGTGAGGCTAAACTATTGCGAGGCAACTGCAATTTGGCGTGGCAAAGAGAAGAGGCAACAACATTAATCTCCGATCGCATCATTAATCAAGGCAGCCAGCAACAAAGCAAATCTCGAGGGCGAGGCCATAGTTAGACGGGGAGAGAGGAGAGAGGGGAGAGATAGGAGAGCGGGTGGTCTATTCGAAAAGCATTTATCAACATTTGCACATTGAATTAAAAATAAATAAATTTTTGTACAAATTCCAATAGTAAAATAGCATTTTAATTTCGCATTTGACCTTCAATTAACGTTCGCAATAAAAATCGTTTTCCAATATTTCGATTCAGAATTCACAATTTCGAATTCCGTATGCCAAAAGCCAAAAAGCCAGAACAACAATTTACTACAAAATTGAATGGCATGATATTTAGTTGGCGTATTTCAAAGCGTACAATCGCTGATCGCTAAAAGCTGATCACCGATCAGTGATCAGTGATCACTTGAGTGCCAATCGAGCATAAAGACTTGAAAGTAAATCAAAATGCGTTCATTGACAATATTTATCACTTGAGCGTAGCATTTGGTAGATTTAGCATTTGTTAGCCATTTTTTGGTATATTCATTTGGTATATTTTAAGAATCTTACTGTAATGAGGTTTATTTTAGCATTTTTGGGATATTACATTTATATATTTTATGTATTGTTTACCCTCGGTATATACATATGAGTATTTTTTGGTATATTTTAAGAATATTACTGCGTTATGGTATATTTTAGTATGTGTGTGTATTGAGTTGGTTTATTTTGTGAATAATATTGCACTGTCTTGCCTTCGGTATATTTTAATACTTTTTCGGCATATTAATGAGCAATATTTTATAAACAATATTATAGTGTATAGTGTATATTATAGTATATATATAGTATATTTTATTATTATTATTAAAGAATAATACTACATTGTGGTATATTTTAGTATTTTGGTATATTACATTGGCATATTTTATGAATAACACGACACAGTGGCATATTTTAGAATTTTTTCGGTATATTAATTTGGTAAAATTTAAGAATAATACTGAAAGGTTGTATATTTTAGTGTTTATTGGCATATTAAGTCGGTAAACTTTACGAATAATACTACACTGTTGCCTTCGGTGTATTTTAGTATTTTTTCAGTATATTCGCTTGGTATAAATCAAGGATAATGCTGCATTGTGATATATTTTAGTATTTTCGGTATATTTACTTGATATAATATAATAACAATACTGCACTGTGGTATATTTTAGTATTTTGTGGTATATTAATTAAGTATATTTTATGAATAATTGTTTTGCTCTTAGTCAAAACGGGTATCTCATAGTCGAGCACACTCTACTGTAACTTTCTCACTTCTTATTAACCCATCTCTTCTTTTCTATTCTTATGTTTGTATTGCAGGATCCCAAGATCCTCGACAAGGTAACCAAAAAGAATGGCACGAACATCCCCGAACTGGATAAACGCTCTCTGACCATCTGCTCGAACACGGACTATATCAATATAACATATCATCATGTTATTTGCCCAGATGCAGCAACCGCCAAGGTAACCACAAATCGTAATCGTAATCGTAATCGCGATCGATCGCAGTGATCAGATTTGATCAGTCGAATCATGCATTATCTCTGTACTCTTATAGATCTGGCTAGATGGCATACGAAAAATCACACATAATGTCAAAGCGAATAACATATGTCCCATGATGTGTCTGAGAAAACAGTAAGTGAACTTTAGAGTCAAGAGTTTGATCCTTCACAAAGCACAAAAAGTGTTTTTGTATATACTCTGTTTCTGTCCCTCTCTCACTATCTTCTCTCTCTCTCTCTCTATCTTTGTTTGTGTTGTTCGTGCTGTGTTTAATTTCTCAAATTTGGAAACTCGTGCACGTTGTTAAAAATCAAAGAGACTTTTGCTTACTATACTATATATCATTCACAATCTACATCATCGATTATCAATCATTTCTCAACTCTTTCTGTATTTTTGGAATGGATATTGCCATTCATTTCTATCGATTATTTCATTTTGTTTTCTAATTTGCATGTCTTGCGCCTTGTTTTTGTGTTCGTGTGTTCTCGTTATCGTTATCGTTACTATACTGTAATCGTGTTATCGTTATCGTTATCGCGTTATCGCGGTCAGAGCTGGCAAAAGATGTTGCGCCAAATAACGCATAACAATCGAGCCACCAATGTGTGTCCACGCACCAATCTTATGAAACAGTAAGTTCCAAACTCAATTCTTTCTTACTATCGCCATATTACTATCGCTAACTATCGCCAACTATCGCATCAGCTTATGACTGTGTGGTAAGTACACAACTTTGCTAATCTTTAAACCAACTTTTGACAGTAAATAGCAAATGAAATTGAAGTCGAACTTAAAGACAAATATTTATAGAGTTAAGAAACAAAAAGGAAAATACTAGAAAAGGCAAATTGACTAGAAAATGAAATCAGTGAAGGCAAAAGTAAATTAAGAACATAATTAAAGAGGCATTTAATGCTTTCAAAATGAGAAAACTAGACAAATGGCAAAAGGGGGAAAAGAGGGAAAAGGCAACAATTGAAAAGTAAATAAAGACTGCATAATTCGCATTTATTTATAGTTTGGAGAATGAAGACACGATGCTGATGCTGATGCTGATGCTCAGATGGAAAGATAAACAAAGACATAAAAGTTGTCTGGACCGATTTATAAGCAACACGAAACGGAACAACAAATATAATTCAAATTGTATATACCATAGTGTGTGTGTGTGTGTGTTGTCTAGTATTATTATTGCCTCTGGCACAAGTTGTTTAAATTATCGGACTTGCTTTCCTCTGCTCTGGTCTCGTCTGGTTTTGTCTGTTTCAGGTGGGCAGCGGAAACGGAAACGACTTTATCAAATTGCCACACACACACACACACATACATACATGCACTAAGACTTTCTCCCCATTTCTCCCAGTCTCCCCCTTTTTTATTATTCTGTCGCGCACTTTGAAATAGTTGGCATTTAGTTTTCAGTCTTGTGTCTTTGGTCCATTGTTTCGACTTGAAAATAAATTCAATTCATTTGCATTTCTCTTTCCCCTTTCCATTTCTTTCTCTCCTCTCTCTCTCTCTCTCTCTTTATCTACACCTGCTCTTCGAGAGCATCTGCTGCTGCTTTCGTTTGGCATTCTATTCAAATGCCATTTGTTCGCTTGGTTTACGCCTTTTGTTCTCCATCATTCGCAGCTTCTAGCTGCAACTTTACAGAGACTTCAGATAGCCTCAAGAAATTAAATATTATCCGAGTTGATTTCAATTCAAATTTTTAGAAAATGCCCCAAAAAGTTGACCTTAGCAAAAGAAACTTCTTTCATAAGCTATTCTTCACTCTACTTCTCTACTATATTTAATTCATTTCCTTTGTTTTTCTGTGTGAACTTCTCTATATAAAATATTAATATCATCATTCTCATTTCTTATTACATATATTATTTTATTTATTCAAATTTTTAAAAATGCCTCAAAAAGTTGACACTAACTAAAGAAACTTCTTTCATAAGCTACTCTCAAATCTTTCAGCTCAATTTTTGCCACTTTACTTTTCTACTATTTAACTCATTTCCTTTCTTTTTTTTAGTGAACTTCTCTATATATAATATCAATTTTCTCTTGCCTTATTTTCTATATTACTTTTTGCTCAATTCAAATTTTAGAAAATGCCTCAAAAAGTTGATCTTAGCAAAAGAAACTTATTTCATATGCTACTCTCAAATTTTTCTGAACAATGTTTCCCACTTTACTTCTCTTATTTTCGCATACTATATTTGTTGTTTTTTCTGAGAGAACTTCTTTCTCTATATAAAATATCAAATTTCTCATTCTTAATTACTTTTTGCTCTATTGGAATTCATATTTTGTCTGCTGTCTGTCTGCTTAATTTTGTCACTTTACTTCTCTAACTTGGCATGCTATATACATTATCTTTCTGTGGTCTTTATTGCGAGAATTTCTTTATAAAATATTCGTTATACCATTTTTACATTTCTTATTCCAAAATTTCCTATTTACTATAACTTCTCGGATTATTTTGCTTCTTTAGCTGACTCTCGCTTCATTTTTAATCTCCCATATCATATCTTACTTTATTTTTTCGCTTTACTTCTCTAATTTGACATACTGTACTTTATTTTCTAACTGTATTGTGAGAACTTTATACAATTTTTACATTCTTCATTGCAAATTTCCCATTTAACTTCTCACTTTACTTTTCTCAAGCGCAACACAAATAAATAAATCCATCGAGCACTTGACTTCTCTTTATAACATTTTTGCATTTCTTATTCAAGAATTTCCTATTTAACTTCTCGCTTTATTTTGCTTCTCTAGCTGCCTCTCGCATATTCTTTTAATGTTGCTCGCTTAACTTCTTGCTCTCATTACTGCTCGCATGCATTTCTCACATCTCTCTCTCACTTTCTCTCTCTCTCTCTCTGTACCTTCTCGCGCTTCTCGCAATTATTTTAAGCGTTTCGCTGTCCGCTTTGAGGTCAGCTTTAAACTGGCCGCGTTATCTATTGAATGCGAAATGTGTGTGTGTGTGTGGGTGTGTGTGTGTGTTTCAGAGAGTGTTACTTTGAAGAGAAGGAAATGCAAGTTTGTCTCTGTGTATGTGTGTGTGTGTAGGAGTGCCAACAATTTCATGTTTGCATTGGCAATTCGTTGACCCAGTTTGAAGTTTTGTTGTTGATTGCATACTTTATATATGTGTGTATGTGTATGTGTGTGTGTTGCAGGCGGTAGGAGGTATGAGGTAGGCGTAAGGAGAAAGGGGCGGGGCAGGATAGGACACTTTGTTAGCAAGGTCTGTGGCCATTAACTGCAATTACTTGCTTGACCTGGACCTGCTTTCCAAATGTGGGTTATTGGGCTTAACGCTTCACCAAGCCTGAATACCTGAAGACCTGAAGACCTAAAGGGCGTAGGTTAAACACGCACACATCTAAAAAAAACCTGAAGCTAAGTTAATGACAGAGACACAGAGAGAGACAAGTCGATGCAAGCAAATTGAATTCCATGGCAATTTTCACATCTGCACATCGATCATCATTTTTAAGGGGAGGGGAGTGGAGGGGAGAACGGCCTGCAATTAATTGCAATTGTAATTTGCAATTGCAATTCGATATCACTTTTAATTACACTTCAATTTCAGTTGCAATTATACGCACAACGCTTCACTGCACAATTCGCTCGATGTGTCCTTAAAATGTATTACGTATACTTAATATGTAATTCGATTCGATTTCTCAATTCAAGTTTATTATTATTTACATTTGATTATGTACTTTCTCTCTCTTTCATTCTTTTAACTCAACAAGTTGCTAATTTTTCATTTAATTTGCCTCATTTTTTTCATTAATTTCTAATTAAAATTCTATTTGCTTTTACCTTCCCTTCCTTGATTTATTATTTAATTTAATGCAAAATCTCAATTTCACTTGCTATTTTAGCGCTTGTAAAAAATTAGTTTAGACTTTCTTAACAAATAACAAATGTACTTAAAGTAAGTCGATTTAAGATAGACTTTAAACTTTCTTAACAAACTCCAATTTCAATTTCCCATCTTTCACATTTAAGGTACGTATCAAACTTTAATCAATGTTTCCAAACAGCACTTTTAATATGTATTTCTATGTTTCTTCATTGATATTATATTACAAAAAAAAAAGTAATTGCAAATTTTTCATTCTACAATTAATTCACTATTCCAATTCAATTTCAAGTTGGATGCGTCTCAGTTATTGCGTGGAGAAGAGCGGCAAAATTCCAGTCAAGACATTGGCCAAAACATTCGCATCAGGCAAAACCGAGAAGCTGGTCTACACGTGCATCAAGGATGCGGGTCTGCCCGATGACAAGAATGCCACCATGACCAAGGAACAGTTTACGTTCGACAAGTTCTATGCGCTCTACCACAAGGTTTGTCCGCGCAACGACATCGAGGAGCTCTTCACATCGATGTAAGTGTGCCCCCTGGGAACAGTAGTTCAAACTGTTCTCTATCTGTCCGTTGGGAAAAGTATTTCAAACTGTTCTCTACCATTAGAAAGAAGAGTTGCAAACTATTTTTGGGAATAGTTTGCTTTATCGGTAACAGTTTGCAGGCATAAATATTCCCACTCCATAGCTGTTCCCACTACCATACAAAGACTTCACTAACCCCGGGGAATAGTTTTTCAAATCAGTTTTTCAGTTCTCTATCAGTTACAAATGAAATTAACACTTGTAACTGATCTTGGGAATAGTTTGGGAATATCTTATCAGTAACAGTTTGCAGGCATAACTATTCCTATTTAATAACTGTTCCTACTACGAATCAAAGACTTCAGTCAAAATGTTCTCTATCATTAAAAAGAAGAGTTGCAAACTATTCTCAGGAATATCAGTAACAGTTTCACACGCATAACTATTCTCACTCCATAACTGTTCCCACTACCAAGCAAAGACTTCTCTAGTCCAGGGGAATAGTATTTGAAAGTGTTCTCTATCATTAGAAAGAAGAGTTGCAAATGAAACTAACACTTGCAACTGATCTTGGGAATAGTTTATCAGTAACAGTTTGCAGGCATAACTATTCCTACTTAATAACTGTTCCTACTACGAATCAAAGACTTCAGTCAAAATGTTCTCTATCATTAGAAAGAAGTGTTGCGAACTATTATTAGGAATATCAGTAACAGTTTGCAGGCATAACTATTCCCACTCAATAACTGTTCCCACTATCATTCAAAAACTTCACTACATTGGTTTATTTATTAACTCATTCGTGAAATTCATTTCACATTCTTCTGATCACTCTCCACACTCTTCAATTCATTTCTTCGCTAAATCGCCTGCTGACTCTTTCCCTTCCCTTTGCAGCACCAAGGGCAAGCAAGACTTCATCAGTCTGGAACAGTTTGTGCAATTCATGAACGACAAACAGCGTGATCCGCGCATGAACGAAATTCTTTATCCTCTGTACGAAGAGAAGCGTTGCACGGAGATCATCAATGATTACGAGCTGGATGAGGAGAAGAAAAAGAGCGGTAAATAATGTCTTTCCCCTCTTTTTGGGAATCTAAACTAAATTCAACACTTTATTTGCAGTGCAACTTTCGCTGGACGGCTTCAAGCGCTATCTGATGTCGGATGAGAATGCGCCGGTGTTTTTGGATCGTCTCGACTTCTACATGGAAATGGATCAACCGTTGGCGCATTATTACATCAACAGCTCGCATAATACGTATTTGTCGGGTCGCCAGATCGGTGGCAAGAGCTCCGTTGAAATGTATCGGCAAACGTTGCTCGCTGGCTGTCGTTGCGTCGAATTGGATTGCTGGAATGGCAAAGGCGAGGATGAGGAGCCCATTGTTACCCACGGACACGCCTACTGCACGGAAATCTTGTTCAAAGTAAGCTTAAGGCATTGAACTTAAGAAAAAGAACTTGTTCTTTAATTCCTTTTGTATTTGTGATTAGGATTGCATTCAGGCGATTGCGGATTGCGCGTTTGTCTCCTCCGAGTATCCGGTGATTCTCTCCTTTGAGAATCATTGCAATCGCGCCCAGCAATACAAGCTAGCTAAATACTGTGATGACTTCTTTGGGGATCTGCTGCTGAAGGAACCACTCTCCGATCATCCGGTAAGCAAAAGGATAAAAGATAATAATCAATAGTCGTTTTCTTTGACTAATGAACTATTTTAACTATAGCAAAGATATAGAACTTGATTAATAATAATCATGATAAGTTTTCTTTGACTTATGTACTAAAAGATATAGAACATCTGTATCATGTTAGAGAAATAATTCCTTAGTCGAATTATTCTTTGAAGCAAGTTTCTTATAAATCTCTTTGGAATCCTTAAAGAAGTTTTATTATATTACTTATTATTACTTTATTATTATATGTTACATTGTTCTATATAATAAAGAAATATTATTATATAGAAATCTGTATCATGTTATCATGCTAAAGAAATACTTGAAATATTCTTAGTTAGTTTCTTAGAAATCTGCTTGAAATCTTTAAAAGAGAGTTATTAAATTTCTTTTGGGATTCCAAGCAAATTTGCAAGAAACTTGCTTCAAAGATTACTTCTATCAACAAAATAGTCCTATCCAAAGTATTCCCTGTCTTATGACTTCCATTTAAGTAATCTTCTTTATTTTATTTCCCTAGTTGGATCCCGGTTTGCCGTTGCCACCGCCGTGCAAGCTAAAGCGCAAGATTCTCATCAAGAACAAGCGGATGAAGCCCGAAGTGGAGAAGGTCGAACTGGAGCTGTGGCTGAAGGGCGAGCTGAAGACCGACGATGATCCCGAGGAGGATGCGAGTGCTGGCAAACCGCCAGAGGCAGCCGCCGCCCCCGCCCCCGCTCCAGAGGCCGCTGCCGCCGATGGCGCCGCTGCCGAGGGAGGCGGAACCGAGGCAGAGGCCGCTGCGGCCAACTACAGTGGCTCCACCACAAATGTGCATCCCTGGCTCTCCTCCATGGTCAATTATGCGCAGCCCATCAAGTTCCAGGGCTTCGACAAGGCAATCGGTAAGTCGAGGGTAGAAAAGTGGGAACAGAAGAAAGAACAGAAATAGACTAGGGAAATAAAAATTAGAGTTCAAGTAAGAACAGATAAAGTGGAAAAAACTTAGTTTACCATAGATTGAAGAAATATGTATTTTAATTAAGTGACAAGGCATTTGGTAAGTCGAGAAGCTAAGGGAGAACAATTAAAGAGGAGAACAGAAAGAGACTAGGGATATAAATGAAAGAGAATGAGAACAGTTAAGATGGGAAGAATTTAGTTTAGATTGAAGAAATGTGTACTTCAATTAAGTGACAAGGCAATCGATAAGTCGAGAATAGAGTAATGGGAACAGATTTACGAAGCTAATGGAGATTAAAGAGGAGAACAAAAAGAGACTAGGGAAATAAATGAAAGAGAGTGAGAACAGTTAAGATGGAAAGAGCATAGTTGAGATTGAATAAATGTGTAGTTCAATTTAATGAGAACAGCTAACAGCGAACGAGTGAGAATAGTTCAATCTTTAAGGAACAATTAAATAAGAATAAAATCTGAGCAGGCAAATGAAAGAAAGAATTTACGTAGAAGGGCTCAAGTGAGTGCTAAGTTTAGATTAAAGAAATGTGTAGTTTAATTAAGAAAGCACCTTAATGTGAACAAGCAGTTCAGTGAGTACAGTTTTAGATTGAAGACTAAGGTAAGGAGCAAGTGAATGAGAACAGCATCAAAGAAAGGTATTTTTTCAGTATATTAATTTTGTATATACTGACAGTAATATATTGTTTCTACCGTGAATTGATAGCAGTTATGTATTTTAGTATTTTGTAGGTATTTAAATTTGGTATATTTTAACAGTTTGTATATTTTAACATTTACGCAACAATTCAGTATTTTTTGTCGTTTTAGTATGATTATTTGACATATTTTAACATTAATAACATAATCGTATGCAAATATTCGGTATATTTTGCTATTTAAGTATATTAATTTGATATAATTTAACAGTATTAGGGCAATGTATTGCATTCAACATTAGCTTTCTTACCTGTTATTCTTTAGTGTGAATTTCAGGCGTAGATTTATTTAAAAAACTAAATTTCATGAAGTAACTTTCGAGGCTCTATTGACACTCAGGTTGTAGACAGTGAGTGCACTGCAGTGCAGACAGACATTAAGACAGAAATTGCCATTGAATGACGTATTTTTTCGTTGACCGCAGAGAAAAACATTGCCCACAACATGTCGTCGTTTGCGGAGTCGGCGGGCATGAATTACCTGAAGCAGAGCTCCATTGACTTTGTCAATTACAACAAGCGCCAGATGTCGCGCATCTATCCGAAGGGAACCCGAGCCGATTCCTCCAACTATATGCCGCAAGTATTCTGGAATGCCGGCTGCCAGATGGTCTCGCTCAATTTCCAGACATCCGATTTGCCAATGCAACTGAATCAGGGCAAATTCGAGTACAACGGCGGTTGCGGTTATCTGCTCAAGCCGGACTTTATGCGACGTGCCGACAAGGACTTCGATCCGTTTGCCGATGCTCCTGTGGATGGTGTGATTGCCGCTCAGTGTTCGGTGAAGGTGATTGCCGGACAATTCTTGTCGGACAAGAAGGTCGGCACGTATGTGGAGGTGGATATGTTTGGTCTGCCATCCGATACGGTGAAGAAGGAATTCCGCACCCGATTGGTGCCCAACAACGGTCTCAATCCCGTCTACAACGAGGATGCGTTCGTCTTTCGCAAAGTCGTTCTGCCCGATCTCGCCGTGCTGCGCTTTGGCGTCTATGAGGAGAGCGGCAAGATGATCGGACAACGCATCTTGCCCCTCGATGGCTTGCAGGCTGGCTATCGCCATGTCTCGCTGCGAACGGAGGCGAATTTCCCGATGTCGTTGCCCATGTTGTTTGTGAACATCGAATTGAAAATCTATGTACCTGATGGCTTTGAGGACTTCATGGCCATGCTGTCGGATCCCCGAGGCTTTGCTGGCGCCGCCAAGCAGCAGAACGAACAGATGAAGGCCCTGGGCATTGAGGAGCAGAGCGGCGGCGCCGCTCGCGATGCCGGCAAGGCCAAGGAGGAGGAGAAGAAGGAGCCGCCGCTGGTCTTTGAGCCGGTCACCCTCGAGTCGTTGCGACAGGAGAAGGGCTTTCAGAAGGTGGGCAAGAAGCAGATCAAGGAGCTGGACACGCTGCGCAAGAAGCACGCCAAGGAGCGCACTTCGGTGCAGAAGACACAGAATGCGGCCATCGATAAGCTGATCAAGGGCAAGAGCAAAGATGACATACGCAACGATGCGAACATCAAGAATGCGATCAATGATCAGACCAAGCAGTGGACCGACATGATTGCCCGCCATCGCAAGGAGGAATGGGATATGCTCCGACAGCATGTGCAGGACTCGCAGGATGCCATGAAGGCGCTCATGTTGACCGTGCAGGCGGCGCAGATCAAGCAGCTCGAGGATCGCCATGCCAGGTGAGTTCGAAAGTTGTACAATTTGTATGCTCTATCTTGTTATACCCTTTCTGATTGTGTTTTTGTGTGCTGCAGGGACATCAAGGATCTGAATGCGAAGCAGGCTAAGACCTCGGCCGATACCGCCAAGGAGGTGCAGAACGACAAGACGCTCAAGACGAAGAACGAGAAGGATCGACGTCTGCGCGAAAAGCGACAAAACAATGTCAAGCGATTCATGGAGGAGAAAAAGGTGCGTTCGAATATGAAAACAATTGTTATAATGGGAGTTGAGGCTTATTTTTTGCTCAACAGCGCTTATTAAATACCAAATTCAGCTTTTAGTATATTTTAGATTCATTCACTTGGTGTATTTTAGTACAAATATACCATATTATTTTTTTTGCGGTAGCAAATTGTTATATACCCAATTTAGCGTTTCAGTATTTTTTGGTATATTAATTTGGTTTATTTTAGTAACATAATATCATATATTTTTTTTGTGCGATACCAGTTGTTGTATACCAAATTCAGCCTTCGGTATATTTCAGTATTTTTTGGTATATTGGTATTTGGTATTTCATAATATAGCAATACCAGAAAATACTATAATAACATAACTAAAATATTAACATACCAAATTGAAATATTCCAATTAATTTTGCCAATTTAATATACCAAAAAATACTAACATATACCGAATTTTTTTTTGGCATATTTTTGGTATATTTTATACATATACCGAATATATCAAATGTTAGTATTTTCTGGTATACTAATTTGGCATATTTTGTTGGTATATTTTAATACTGGACTAGTTTTCAGTGGAACAGCACTTGTTATATTTTTAATATATCATTCGATATACTTGAGTCATCTTATCATATACCAAATAATGCCTACGACATATTTTAGTATTTTTGGTATATTTTACTACCATAACACAATATTATATTTGTGTTTTATACAAAATATTGCTTTCGGTATTTTAGTATTTATTGATATATTAATTCGGTATATTTTTATACCATAATACCATATTATTGTTATACCAAATATAGCCTTCAGCACATTTTATTATTTTCTTTTGATATATTCATTTGGTATATAATAATACTGCAATGGTTTGCTTTTATTGAAAATGTGCAACGGATATTTCTATTTATTCAACATACGTATAATATCTTTTTAAGTTTTCTTCTATTGAAACATCGACTGATTGCTATAAAATACTAATTGTAATTATCCATTCTTTGCTTGTTTGCAGCAAATCGGTGTTAAGCAGGGACGCGCCATGGAGAAATTGAAATTGGCGCATGCGAAGCAGGTCGAGGAGTTTAGTACCGATGTGCAAAAGGTACTAAATGAAACACGGCCGCAAACCGACACTATAACCAGTATTGAGACTGTACTTTAGACTCACCACAAAAACAAACAAAAAACTAAAAAAAGCAAAAAAAAAAAATACCAAATGAATCGGTTAACGGTAAAAAGCCGTTAACTGTTTTATCGCCACTATCGTTAGCTGTTACAAAAAAAAAAAAAGTTCATCATCTATCCCGTTAATCGATCAACGATCAATCAACCGATCAACCAAATGCAGCTCGCCTCTTCTTCTGTTTGTGTCATGTGCTAGTTTAGCGATCAATTGTAGCCGAGTAGCTGAGTAACGAGTAACCCGTAACGAGTAACCAGTAACGAGTAACGAGTTCACCCCACCCACAACGACACGACAGCAACGACATCGGTTCTAGTCGCTACAAAATGAAAATCGTAAACGAAATTAATTCAAACATTTTGTTTTTGTTTTTGAGTTGCACCGCAGATCAATCAATCAATCAATCAATGAATCAATCAATCAATAATCAATCAAATATTATTATTCTTGAAGTACGAACGAAAAGAGAACAGTAAACTGTAGCTGCTAAACCTTTTAACTAACTGCTAAGATGTAATTATCTATATCAACTTTTTCTCTATATGTGTATATTTAAATATTCATTAATTGTCCTTTGGTTTAACCAATTTGTTTCTTACAATTTGTGTTGCGCTCATCACGTATTCGGATTTATTTGTGGCTTAACATTTCCCTCCCCCGCTTTAACCCAAGTCCAACAAACTCATAACTCTCTCTCGATATATGTGTTTCCAATTTGATTATCGATGGCAATGTTACGTTTCATTACAAATTCCTGTTTTTTGATATATGAATAAATATATATATTTAATTTTGTGCTTTGTGGTTTGGTCCCATATCCCATTTGTAGTCCATAAATACTTGGCAGTTATGTTTAAACAAAAGAATAAAACCAAACTCCTTTCCTTTGCCCTTAATGCCACCGTCCAGCAAATAATAATAATGCAGCTCTACTTACAAATACTATCTAATCGTACTACTTACTCTAAACTACATACTTCTCTTTCGCACACTCCATATCACATACAAAAAAACATACATACATACATACATACATGAATACATAGTTATAACATGGTATCATACAATAATAATCAAATTAATCACATCACAGAGCAGCAAAACTATTGCAAACAACTAACGAAAGATAGCGAAGAATTCAATTAAAACACTTTGATAGTATACTATCGATTATTAGTATAAATTCTATCGATACTCAGGCGATAGTTTTGCCGTTCTCGAATTCATGTTTATTATAACAGAGCAGCAAAACTATTGCAAACAACTAACGAAAGCTAGCAAAGAATTCCATGAAAACACTTCGATAGTATACTATCGATTATCAGCCTTTCGATAGTCGAGCGATAGTTTTGGCACTCTCGTATTTACATTTATCGCTATTATCGCTAAACGTTTTTTGCTGTACGCCCTAACATCGAGCCAATTCATGCCAACAACTAAAGCAACAACAACCAAAATGTTCTCTCTTTCTCTCCTTCTCTTTTCTTTCTCTTTCTCTCTCTCTCTCTGTCTGTCTGTCTCGCTGTCTAAATGTTTTTTGTACCATTATTCATGCCGCGCCGACAACAACAACAACTACAATTCCTAACCAACATTAACCAGCTTATGGATATGTACAAAATCGAGGAGGAAGCCTATAAGACCCAAGGAAAAACGGAATTCTATGCTTAAAGTGTGAAAGTGTGAGAGCAACACGATCATCATCGTCATCATCATCATCGACATCGACATCGACATCAACATCATCAGCACCCCGCCATCATCGAGAATTAACAACCAGAGAATTCCAATGTTAATCCCCACAGCAAAATTAATAATGATCTTTTTGTGAAAAATCCAATTTTTAGTTGTATAAGTATCTACCTAAGTGAGTAGGAGTATACCCTGTAAATTGTATACTATTACTACAAATTTAAAATGGAATGAAAATCAACACTTTGTGCTTTATATTTATTTAAGATGTTTAACACTCACACACCAAATAATTGTTGAAATTATTTCTGAATGATGCCCATCTCCAATTTAATGAAATATACAAAAAAAAAAAAAAGAAGAAAGAATGGAGAAAAAGAAAATATTTATACATATACTACAAATCCTTAAAAAAAAATACCAAATGAAGTGTTGGTATTTTTGTGCATGAACAAGAACAAAAAAATACACCGATAAACTTAACCAACCCCTTTAACCTCCTCAATTGTCCCAAAGTTCCCTAAGATATAAAGAGCGCATAGCGCTAGAACATTTTTTTTCCGTTCCTTCGTTCGTTCGACAGCGAGAAGTAGAAAATACCAACCACAGTATATACTAAATGTACGTACATATGTTTCAAATTAAAAGCAAAAGCAAAAGCAAAGGCAAAAAAAAATACTAAACATATGTGTTTCCGATTTTCCACCTAAACAGCTTAGCAAATAAATAAAATACCTATGTATGTATTGTGTATGATAACCGTAATAACAAAAACTGACTCTCCCCAAACACTAAAATACATAATATTAAAAAAACAACAAACTTATATATAAATATATACCATAAATTTTTGTGTAAGCAAGAAAGTATTTCAACTAAAGGCAGACTTACACTGCTGGGCTGGCAGTGTAATGTTTGTAATTTTCAACAAGCAAACAAGAAATACCAAATAAAATACTAAAGCATTTATTTTGAATAAATGCAGAAAAATAATACTTCAAGAAAATGCTTAAATACCATAAGAAAATTGAATGTACATCCCGATCGATCTATAACAAAACTACAAAACAACAACAAAAAATACCGATCAAAAGTTAATTTCTGCTATGAAAAGAATACAAAAAAAAAACAAAAAAAAAATGGAATAAGTGTAAGCGTTTATAAATGTAATTAAATAACTCTCTTTTAGTGCGAGAAATTCAAATGAAACACCCCTACCGGCTATAGTTATATATACGAATATAACCCATATATACTATTTGATAGCAGTACCGTCAATGGAGATAATACTTACCAAAAATACCAAAAAAAAAAAACTTGTTAAACTTTATATCAAACGCCAAGCAAAAGCGTTCAATTTTTTGATGAAAAGAAAAAAAAAAAAAACCAAAAACCAAACAAAAAAAGAAAAAGAAAAAAATCTTCGTTTAACAGCAAAATACTTTCGCAAATTTTATAAAAGTAGCCAAAAGCAAAAAGGGGGAAAAAATAAGAAAGAAATACCAAAACGTCTTAAAAATACCAACTTTGCTTTCGGGTTGAGTTTTGTTTTTAGGTTGCACTCAACAATTGTTATTTCTGTTCGCATGTATTGTAGTTGTTGCAAACAAAAGAACAAATCTTAAATAAAAAAAACAAATATACTACGATAAGAAAAGAAAGAAGGAAAAAATACTGTACTGTAAAAATGATTAGATTAGAGAAATCCAAAACGTTTAATTTCACTTGAATGTGCCCTAAGACGAACGAAGAGGAAAAAAGATTAACAAAAAAATGAAAAGAAAACATTTACACTGTGCTATTAACGAAAAGAAAAACATTTAGTTAACTCGTACCAGGTAATGCTACTAAATTACGATTATATTTAAAAGAAAAATCTACAAAAAAAAAAGCAACTGCATTGAACTGTATTGTATTGTAATAATTAATCAAATCGATTATCCCCTATTGACCATGTATTTAAAACAATTGCGAACGTTTTATAAATGTGATAAACTCGTAAACATTTTATTGCAAACTAAAATCAAATTCAACTTAATGTTGCTTTAAGTTTTTCTTTTTTTTTTAAATAATTATGTTTTTTTTTTTTAGGAAATCTATATCATCTGGTATATTTGAGAGAGAGTACAATATGATATAAGTACGGAGAGTAGTAGGATCATAAAATACACTAAGTCTAGAAGAAAAGAAAGTTTTGTCTGATGAAATTCAAGAGAAAAAAATGAATTGCATGCCTCCTTAAATGTGGCCTATGTTGCTGTTGTTGCTGCCCCCATATCCCCAAAAAAAAAAACAAAAACAAAAATACGAAATTCCCCCTCGAGAACTTTGTTGAAAATTTAGACGTATTCTTTATATCAAAGTATGTCATTTTGTGCACTTAAAAGAAAGAAAGAAAGCAAGCAAACGATAACTTTTGTATTATATGTAAAATAACGTGCCAATCCCAAATGTTTACCAAAAAAAAAACGAAAAGAAAACTAAATTAAAATTGAGAAAAAGAAAACTTCTTAAAAAATACATACATATGTACATATTTATGTACACATTAGAGTCGAGGCATAGCCTCTTAGTCGAAAAAGCCCTCAATGAAGGCACACACACATACAAACATATACTATAAACGTATTTTCCCTCTCCCGCCTGGGCATTTGTGTCCGTGAGCCGTGTCTGTGTGAAAGCTCACGAAAGCTCCCACTCGCATGGAGCTTTTGGGGGCCATCATCATTCTGCCTACGTCGTAAAATGTGTCAATTTCTTTTAATTTTCAAATGCATTTGATTTGAATAGTTTTCGTTTTATTTTCAATATCGAATATTCGATATCTAGGGAGAAATTGTTATGAATATATATATATATATATATATTGTATATCCCAAGCTAGGGGCCACATTTGATATAGTTTGTACTTCGGTGAAGCAAAATTGAAATCGATGAAAAATGAAAAAAGAAAACCAGATGTGACAGATGTGAATACGTTTGTTTCGTTTTTTTTTTTAATATATATAAATTTAAAAAATAAATATATATATATATATATATATAGACATATTTAGATATTCATACCTGTACGATTAGAGATCGGGGATTCCGAGTACCCGAGCATGCAAAAAACATATTTATGTATTGTGCACGAGCAAATTAACAGCAAGCAAACTGTATAAATATTATTATTAACGACTACATAATTACAATTATAGTTTAATGAGTAAATCGAGGGAAGAAGTGGAAAGTGGAAAGTGGAAAGTTGAGCAAGAGTATGAAATGAAAGTAACTAAAATATTAACTTCTATTAAACAATGCTGCGTATGAACTTATGATTGTATACATACTATATATAACTATGTATTACCACTATGATTATCATTATTATTATCATTATCATTATCATTATCAGTAATATTAATATTCTATATTGTTATTAATATTCGTATGCTTATTATATAATTTCCCAATTGATTTCTCCTCCCCCCCCACATCAGATTGCTCAACCAACAAAAAGCTCTCAAAATATGATGTGTGATTACAATTCGATCTACAAAACTTATAACTTATTATCTATCCATTCGCAATACATGTAATATTTATATTATTATTTACAAGAATACAAAAAAAATATAATGAAAATAAACGTTCCTATTGCTCACACACACACACATATATATATATATATACAAGTATATAATTCTGTTTCCCTGTTGCTTTGTATAGGGTCAACAAACAATCTCGTAACTCCCTCAATGAATGCAATTATTACAAGTTTTTCCAATGATTTAATGCCCATAAACGAAATATATATAAACTATATAAAAACTTTAATCGGCATGTGATTAGTTTTTTTATTTTTTCTTTGTTCGATGTAAGACGTGTTTAACTCTATATTATGATTAATTTAATTTTAATAAATACATTTTGTCAACAAAAGCAATCCCCACATAAAAAACCAAAATTATTGAAAATGCAGTCAGCTTTGTTAAAACGAAATACAATTCTAAAGAATTTCATTTTAGTTTACATTTTCGTTAACATTTGATTTTTGAAACGCAAGAGAGCATTACCGTTAAGCCGAAATGTAACTAAAAAAAAAACAACAAAAAAAACAGCAACATCTTACGAAACGAAATGTAATGAAATAAATATGATAAACCAGATCCCCTTTCGAAAAGAAGAACAAATAATAACAAGAAACTAAAATGAAAAAACACATACAACAAAATTGTAAACGATATTTATGAAGTTTGGTGTTGAGGTCATAATGAAAGTTTGAAATAAACATTTTCTGATGAAACTGTCGTTGCATTATTTTATTTTACAAGAAATTTCGATTTTCTTCTAATTTGTTCAACAGCAATTATTTATAGTCGCATACTTTTAGGATGCGCTCATTTTGGTGCTTAATGCCGAATTGTAATTATTTTGTAGCATACTTTCAGGATGTACATTATTCAATTTTAGGTCGCGGCAATTTAAAGCTTCATTGCAGTGGCGCTAGATGGCGCCATTGCAGTGACGATAGATGGCGCCATTGTGCATGCTTTTTGTACGTCTGCTTGCTGCTCAGTTCTGTTTGCCTGGTATTTCACCTGCTGACTTGGTACTTTTTAGCCATTCGCGGTAACTGCGAGTGGTCAGCAACAACAACAAGAACACCATCTACAACACAACTACAACAACAACAAATACTACTACAACAACAACAACTACAACAATAACAACAACTACTACTACAACAACAACAATTACTACAACAACAACTACTACAACAAAAACTACAACAACTACTACAACAACAATTACTACACCAACTACAACAACGTCCGTGTGGTGTGCCTTAATGTCGAAACTTGAAAACTGCTGCTTGAGCAAAATGAAATACCAGGCAAACATAAATCAGCAGCAAGCAGACGTACAAAAAATCATTGACTGACGCTATGAACTATTGCATACTTTTAGTGTACAAGTTTTGATGCCATTGCTAAAAAATCATAGCATACTTTTATGGCCAACAAAGGCTTTCAACTAAAAAGTATTTAAAACTTGATTATATCCTGCCGCACAGTGCCAGGACTCGGTGCATTCGACTCACAAAGACTAGGATTCGGCAGAATATGCGAGAATGTAATTGAATTATAGCTAAATGCACTTAATTCCTTTCATACTTACCTGTAATCCGGAATATATAAATATCGGCAAAGGCACAACAATTAGCCATTTCTCAAAATTGCTTTTAAATCGAAAAACCGCTAAAAGATTATTTATGTAGAAGTTACGTTAACATTTTGAAATACACGAAAATAACAAATTTCAAACTACGCGCGCTTCAATTTAGTTCCAATCTATCTTTCAGTGTGCCCAGGTCTCACATTTCGCGAGCATTTAGTATTTTTGTCATATTTCAAAATAGTTGCTGCTGGTCATACTACGATAAATAAAAGAGCTTTTAAAAAAGCTCCTGTCTTTGCTTTTGTCATTATTGTTGTTTTGCTGAACATATTACAAAACAACAAATTCAATTTGACAAATTGAGAGAGCTAAGCACTAAAACTAACGTAAGATGAACAGAATTAGCCAAATTTTAATGCGTCCGGGCTGCTTCACCAGCCACCTGGCTGGCGCAGCACGTGCAACTCCAGTGATGACAACCGCAGCCACAACACGCTGTTGGTACAGCGCGGACGCAACTGCTCCGCCGGCATCGGCGGCGACAGTGGACAAATCCACATTGGAGAAGCTGGTGCGCACCAACAAGGTGGTGGTGTTCATGAAGGGCAATCCACAGGCACCGCGTTGTGGCTTCAGCAATGCTGTGGTCCAAATCATGCGCATGCACGGCGTTCAATACGATGCTCACGATGTGCTGCAAAACGAGGCACTGCGGCAAGGTAAGATTAGGACAACATATTCTGGCTGTGTTTGATCAATTTGCTCACTATCCCTTTTTGCTTAGGCATCAAGGAGTTCACGGATTGGCCAACCATACCGCAGGTCTTCATCAATGGCGAATTCGTCGGCGGCTGCGACATTTTGCTGCAGATGCATCAAAGCGGCGATCTTATCGAGGAGCTGCAGAAGGCGGGCATCGTTTCGGAGCTGCTCAAGGCGCAGCAGGCGAAGGATGAACAGGATGCAAAAAACAAGAAGTAAATGCGAGACTTTACCAAAAAATTAATTGTTAAATGCAATGTGTTTTTTTATTAATATTAATGAAATATGGAATTACGTTTATGTTTTCTGTGTATTCTGCTTCTTCTTCGTCTGCTTGCGTTGTCCAGCATCATCAATGTGCTCCAAATGTTCCAGCAGTTTCCCCTCAACGTTGTCGTTGCTCTCCGCCTGCAAAAGCTCGAGACATTTTCGCTGCCCGTCGGCATTTCGCATATTTACCACAATTTGCGTGAGGCTGCGTGCAATCGATTTGCGTATTACTTCATCGGGGGGCATTGGCGGGGCTCGACTACGAAGGCGTCGTGGTGGTGCGACAGAGGCGGCACTAGTTGCTTCAGTTGCATCACTCTGCTCCATTTCTATTCACTGACTGAGGACAGCAGACGAACTGCTTCCAGAGTTGAGCTTGCACATTAACCGTTGCATTTTGAGCTTTTTTTATTTGCCGTTTACGCACACTTCATTTGAACTACGAGAAGCGCCGTTAGCTTTGCTTCACCCGGCTGTGGTTGTTGTTGCTCCCTTTTCCTCCTACGTTGTGCTATTTATAGTTGAGAGCGAGCGAGAGATGCAGTTGAACCTGACGCACTTACCATTGCTATTGCAGTTTGTCTTGCTGTGTGGGTTGTTAACTCTTCGATGAGCAGCGCTTACAAGCGTAACCCTGACATGAGCAGCGGTGTTAGATTTGACCAGCAACTGTAATAATTCAAATTTTTAATAATAGAAAGCAAAAATTTGTATGAGTATGTGAAATAATATGTAATAATAAATAATAAAATAATAATAATAATAAATTTGTTTAGTTTAATTAAATAAAATCAAATAATTAGTATATTAAAACTTTTGTTTAAAGATTAGACCATTAAATTTTTTGTAACTTTTAAATTGATATTTAATTTCAATTATTGTAATCACAAATTTTGTGACCAAATCATAAAATACAAGTTCGAAATATAAATTATATATAAAAATAAAACACTTTCTCAATATTCCTGTTTTTTACAATGTGTGTTTTTATTATTAAATATTACATATAATATAATACATGTTGATTTAGCTGGTGTTGTTGTTGCTGCTTTTTGTTTTACATAAGCTAATGTAATGTAATGCACATAACATTTTTACCGTCGTTGCTGTTGTAATAGTTTCATTAATTCATGGAAAAATATAGGTGTAGTAGTTACATACATATAGAAAACAACAGACGAAAAAAAAATATATAAAGTCTTATGCGATAAACTTGCCTATTAGTTAAACAAATAATAAAAAGTTGTTAAACGTGATATGCCCAAAATATACAACATATCCATATACAAAATATATATATAGTATGTATATATAAAAAAAAAGTAAATTTGTAATACTTCTAAAGTTCAGCTTTTGACAAATGAAACGAGAACTCGCCACGCACACACACACGAAACGAGTAGCAACGAGTGGCGAATGGCGAGTGACAAGTAACGAGTAGAGTAGAGACAAAAATCAGACAATCGAGGACTTGTCCAGCATGGAAGAGGTGTCCAACAGCAGCTCGCTGCTGCTGCTCAGAATGTCGTAGAGCTCGTGGGGCGCATCGCCGGCAATGGGATTGCCGAATGGAAAGAATGAAGAGAGCGTCGATAGCTGCAATGCACCGCCACCGCCATTGACCACCTGCTGCAGTCCATTCGCTGCCGCCGTAGCGGGATTCGACTTGCGACGTCGCTCCACGCCATCCACATACTCCACAGGTTGCTCCTCCTCCTGACGCTGCTGCTGACGCGTCTCCCCTTGGGAATCGTAATAGGCATCGGGCAACTCGTCGAAACTCTGCAGCTCAATCGAACGCTGCAGCTTCGCAATGTTGCTCAATAGCAGGCGATGAAAGAGATCCACCTGCGGCTGACCACCGCCGCGTATATCGAGCACAGGGAGCCAACGATAGTAGCACTGTTCCCACACGGCCAGATCGAGGATGCGATGCGCCGGCTGCAGATAACGATCCTGGGGCACACTCGACTGCGTTGCAAACAGCTGCGGATTGATGGTGTAGCGTGAAGGCGATGCAGTTGCTCCGACTGCGCCTGTTCCTGCTCCCAGCAATCTACTGTTGTTGTGTCCTCCGGCTCCGACAGCTAGAGAGCGTCGATGATGCTGCTGGGCAGCGGTGATTTCGCCACGCTGTCGCTGATACAGCGGATTGCTGAAGAAGAGCTTATCCTTGTCCGAGAACTGTTCGCCCCAATCCCAGACGGGACGGAGCACCAGCCTCGCCTCGTTGACAGCCGCCGCACGTTGTGCCTGACTGTCGAACTGAAAGCTGTCGAAGATGGGCATAAAGCAGGCGTCCCACAGTGTGGTAAGATACGTTTGCGAGAACTCGAACTCATCGGGGAACTGCTGCAACAGCTGCCACACGCAGTCGAGGAAGAGCAAAAAGACCGGACTCTGTTCGCTGTCCGGTGCCTGTTCCCCGCTGGCCACACACACATGACCGAGACGCCGCTGGAACGGATGCTCGAGGGCGATCCACTCCTTTTGCACCAGCGACTGAAAGCCATCGATGCTCCGAAAGTGGGGATCAAGCAGCAGCTGCGTTAGACTGCTAATCACACAGCAGAGATCACGGCCATTCGACTCTTGGAGCACACAGGTGATCGAGGCACGCAACGTGGCGGCAGCTTCGCTTGCATGCCGCAGACACAGTGACACATACAGCAGCCAATTGGTCTTCTCCAGCAGCCCCAGATACTTGTCATCCTGCAGCATGAACTTCTCCGGCGTCTCCGGTGTGCAGAGACGCCTCAACTTCTGATACGCTCGCTGCACATCTTGGATGCTCGGCAGCTGATCCGTCAACTGCAGAAGCTTCAGTTGCCGCCGCTCATCACACTTGCGCACCAGCTCGAGCATAATGTTCTCCAGTTTATTGTCCTGCTGCGAGGCCGGCTGCAGCTCGGCGAGACGCACCAGCGAGGCGCCTCCGCTGCCATAGCTGTACACCCAGAAGGCGGCACGTGAATCGCAAAACGCAAGCGATAGCTGCAGGAAACGCTCCACCTCGCAGCCCTTGGGGATGACAAAGTGCGGCGGCAACGTGTATTTGCATGCCTGGAGACGATTCTGCAGCTGCGGCACTGCGCTGGCGCTCACCACTTGCCACTCCGTGGCGCCACAACGTATCAGCTCACGGGCCCAATCGTTCTTGCTCGCATACATGCTAACGCCCGGTATGGGCGTGGCATAGTAGGGTTCACGATACGCATACGCGAAGCTCAGATCGTGTCGCATGGGGAAGGCGAAGCGGGCCAAGGCGGAGGCAATCAGTTTGCCGTAGTCACTCAGCTTGGAGTCCTGCTGCTGGAACGCGAACTTGAGCAGGCGAAAGTTCTTGCAGATGATGTGCAGGGCCACGATCCGTCCGTTGATGTGCTGCTGCTTGGCGGGCTCCAGTTTCTTGCGTCTCCCACTGTTGCTGGCCATGCGTGCCGCTTGCAGAGCGCTGGCGGCACGTCCCTGCTCCGCAATCGTGTACAGCTGATCGATGTTGTTGAGCGTCACCTCGTTGCGGCCCAGAAACGTGTTCTCCTGATACAGATCCGACGAGGAGGCAGCTGCGGCAGCGGATGTCGAGGCAGAGGAGGGAAGCAGATTGCGGGCATGCAACGGCACAAAGGCCAGCTTAAAGTTGGTCACGCTCAGCAGGCCAAAGCTGGCCTCCTTGTGGCTTGTGGACAATCTGTTGGCGCCGCCATTGTTGCCATGGCTTTGACTTGTCGTGTTGCTGCTATTGTTCGTAATGTTCGGACTGCTGTTGCTGCTGCTCTCCATGGGCGCTATGGGTGAGTACATGTAGGCGGGCGCGGAGGCGACGATCTGCTCGCCGGAGAGCAGGCGCGGCTTGGCCAGATGCACGTCGCGCAGATCGCTGGGCAGGCACCATTCGTTGGTGTCCGCGGTGACCCGCAGATCGCCGACCATCGGAGCCACGTAGCTGGTGAAGGTGTTGCGCTTGCGATGGTCTGGCATGTCATTGCTGCCAGTTGCCATCCTCGGTTGCGGTCTTTATGCCTCTCCCTCCAACACGGCCAATTTACTGTTATTGTCGTTGCTGTCGTTGTTGTCGCTGTTGCTGCTGCACGTACTTTGAATATTCAATTATTTGCTATTTCCGGTTTGCTTTTGTCGTTGTTGGCGTTACTCGTTGTTGTTGTTGTTGTTATAGTTGCTGTTGTTGTTGTGGCTGTTAATCTTGCTGCTGCCGCTGTTGCTGTTGTCGTTGTGGGCGCTTTATTTGCACCTGGCTGACGCCGCCTCCAATGCTCGCAAAACTGTGTACATGAAACAAAAAGATCACACACACACACACAACATCCAGACAGCGAGACAGAGACACACATGAGCGCATCAGCATAACGCATGCATGTGTATGTGTACGTAATGAACTGAAATTAGAATTATCGTTCGCATTTTTGATAAGTTTATCAGCTTACCGTGTGTGTGTTCTCCTCTCTTTTTTCTTCTTTCTTTTTTCGTTGCTACGCTCGGCTGTGTTGTAGGTGGCGGCTGGTGTTTTGCGTGCAAACGTGTTGATTAATATGTCATCTTTGTGCATCATCTATCAGCAGCACACACATGCACACACAATATATATGCATTTATTTATTTATTATTTTCGTTGTCGCCATCAATATACACATATGCACACATATATATTGCTCACTCTCGCACACATATGCAAACTCATTGCATGTTCCACAAAATTAGTTATCGCTATCGGTTCAAGTGCTGGCAAGTGTTGCGTCAAAACAGCTGATTCGATACCTACAACTGCAGGGTTGCACAGCACTGCACATTGCACAAACGATAACATTCTATGGCGCGCAATTTTTCAATTTCAATTACAATTATTTGTCAGACATTTATTATTATTTTTCTGAGGCACACAACACGCATAATCGATGATTTGCCCCATTTCCATGGTCACTCAGTTTTTTTTCACATTTTATGGTGTTCCTTTTTTCAGCTTCTGTATCAAAAAATTTGGCCTTGGTGAACTTTGAGTGTGGCCGCTCTGACGAAAAACAGGTGACCACAATGTAAACAAAACGTTATCAACTAAATTGTAAATAAGTGAGCAATCAAAATCATTAAAAAAATATAAGCAGAATGATTTATAAAAATCAGTAGTGCAACTGTATAGCAATTCGCACGCCTCTTTATTATAATTGTTTGTTGTGGTCATTAGTGTTGCCTAATTGTGATTGGCAATCGATAGGCACATTTATCGGCAATCGTATTGGATAAATAAATTTGCTTGTCAACACCGCCGCATAGAAATATAATTCCGCCGGTGACCACGCGGCATACGATTTGAGTGAGGTAGACGCGTTTTTTAAATGAAATAAACAAAAATATAACAATAACTAAACAAAGACCTACTTCTCTAACGTTAGCACTGTGAATGCTTTGGGGCCCACAAAGCAGTCGATGCTTCACACTTTGCCTATCATCAGCACTGCCGGCAGCATCAACAACGAAATTTGCAATAAATTTCCAGTGTCATTATTTTTTGCAACATTCACGTTCGATCGGACAAAGCGCTCGTTACAACGCAAAGCGACGACACACAAGCCACAAACTAATTCTACCACCAACCATCAACAACAACAACAACATAAAGAAGACCGCAATGTCCGAACAAGTGAAATATTTGGATACGCCTGATAAGTCAGAGACGGATAAAAAAATTTACAAGTAAGTGGTGGTTCTTTTTGTCCCACTTTCCGTACCACATGCATGGATAATGCATGGATAACACAAACAGCTTGCATGCAGTTACAATCTAGGTCACTTTGTTTCTGTTTTGGATGTCTTTGTGGAATTTTTGTTGATCAATTCTATGACAACAAGAACAATTTGTCATGCGGATGCAGCTTAATAAGCTTGAAGCGAAGCCTAAATGATTTCCAGCAATAAGCTACCCAATAGTATTTGATATGCGGACAACGTAGCTGCCCTGCTGTGGAATTAGATCGCGTGCTCTTTAAAATCTATGGACAAATTGAATTTTAAATGGAATTAAGCAAAGTTTGCAAACCCTATTTTCTTAAATTTTCCCTTAAGTTTGCAAATTATTTAAATTCTGTACATCGAATTGAAATTAAATCTCTTAAACCTTTCTAGGTCTTTGCTGCTTTCCAATGGCTTGCACGCTTTGATCGTCTCGGACCCAAGTCCGATGCCACACGACGGATTCACCAGCTCGGAGTCCTCGGTGGGCGGCGAAACAGAAGAAACATCCGCGGAAACGGAGACCAGCGACAGCTCCAGTGAGAGCACATCGTCCAGCTCGGGCAGCGGCAACAGCGAATCCGATTCGGACAGCGAGGTGGGCGATGAGAAGTTGGCCGCGTGTGCCATCATGATTGACTATGGCTCCTTTGCTGAGCCACGACAATACCAGGGACTGGCACATTTCCTTGAGCACATGATCTTCATGGGCTCGGAGAAGTATCCCGAGGAGAATATCTTTGATGCGCACATCAAGAAGTGCGGTGGCTTCGACAACGCGATGACTGACTGCGAGGATACGCTTTTCTATTTCGAGGTGGCCGAAAAGCACTTGGATTCCAGCTTGGATTACTTTACTGCACTCATGAAGCATCCCCTAATGAAGCAGGAGGCAATGCAGCGTGAACGCTGCGCTGTCGACTCCGAGTTCCAGCAGATCGTGCTCGAGGATGAGACACGTCGCGACCAGCTGCTGGCCAGCCTGGCCACCGATGGCTATCCCCATGCCACATTTGCCTGGGGCAACATGAAGACCCTCAAAGAGAATGTCGATGACGATGTGCTGCACAAGGTGCTGCACGAAATACGACGCGATCATTACGCGGCCAATCGCATGTATTTGTGCCTGCAGGCACGCCTCCCCATCGAGGAGCTGGAGACGTTGGTGGTGCGTCATTTCGCCGATATACCCAGCAACACGGTGCGTGCTCCGGATCTCAGTCAATTCAATTACCGCGAGGCCTTTCGTCCCGAGTTCCACCAGCATGCGTTCTTCGTGCGGCCCGTGGAGAACGTGTGCAAGGTGGAGCTGACCTGGGTGCTGCCCAGTGTGCGTCAGTACTATCGCAGCAAGCCGGATCAGTTCCTCTCCTTCATATTTGGCTACGAGGGACGCGGCAGCCTCTGCGCCTATCTGCGTCGCAAGCTGTGGGCCTTGGAGCTGGTCGCTGGGATCGATGACAACGGCTTCGATTTGAATTCAATGTACAGTCTGTTCAATGTCTGCATCTATCTGACGGACGAGGGTTTCAAGCACATCGATGAGGTGCTCGCCGCCACCTTTGCCTACGTCAAGGTTGTGGCCGATGCCAATCCAAAGGATTTGCGTGTCATCTACGACGAACAGCAGGGCATCGAGGCAACAGGTTTTCGCTTTCAATCCCAGCGACCGGCCATGGATAATGTACAGGATCTGGTGATCAATAGCAAATACTTTCCGCCCAAGGATGTGCTGACCGGCAAGGAGCTCTACTACGAGTACAATGAGGCGCATCTCGCCGAGTTAATCAACCACCTTAATGAGTTCAAATTCAATCTGATGTTCACCGCTCGCAAGTACGAGGATCTGGTGTATGACAAGCAGGAGAAATGGTTTGGCACCGAATACACAAGCATTCCCATGCCTGAAAAGTGGCAACAGTTGTGGAACGACGCCACTTCCAAGTCGTTGCCGGATTTGTTTTTGCCCGAACCGAATCGCTTTGTCGTCGAGGACTTTACGCTCTTCTGGCATAAGAACGGCAAACCCGAGGTCCCCGAAGCCCCCAAAAAGCTGCTGCAGAACGAGATATGTGAGCTGTGGTTCCGTGCCGATGATAAATACGATCTGCCCGAGGCGTTTATGACATTCTTCTTCATCTCACCGCTGCAGCGCAAGAATGCCAAAAAGTAAACAAGTCTCTTTTCTCTCTTATTTCTATGCTAAAGTTAACTTCTCTCTCTCTCTCTCTTTAAGTGATGCCATGTGTGGTTTATACGAGGAGCTAGTCAAATTCCATGTGAGCGAGGAACTTTATCCGGCCACCAGCGCAGGCTTCAGCTACACGTTCAACGTGAGCGAGAAGGGACTGACTCTTCAGGTGCGCGGCTACAACGAGAAACTGCATTTGCTGGTCGAATCGATTGCTCAGGCCATGGTCACGGTGAGCTCCACGCTCAATGAGGACATGCTCGAGACATTTGTCAAGGATCAGCGCAAGAGTTATTTCAACACTCTGATCAAGCCACGCCAACTTAACAGGTGAGCAGAGCTGACAACTTGTCAGCTTATCGATGACATAAGCTCTTTGCTATGAAGTTGACAATTGCATTGATTCAAGTGAAAATGTTTATGTTAATCTTGCGTCATTTAAATGTCGAGTTGATCAGTCACAACTCATTAATGCACACTCATTTCGAATTGTTAATTATTAACCAGGTGCAAGGCAAAGCACAGTTTTAACTATGTTAGATATATGTAGCTTAGATTTTTATAGATTTAAATTTACAATGCAAATGACGCTATTAACGAAGATATTACTCATAATTTTTATACCCACTGCTCATAGGGTAAAAGGGTATTATAACAGCTTAAGAGACATCTCCGAATCTGTAAAGTATATTCTTGATCAGCTGAGACGTTATAGTCCGTCCGTCTGTCTGTCTGTCCGTCCGTATGAACACCTAAATCTGAGAGCTTATAATTCTAGTTTTTTATTTATAGCATTTTTTCATGTTTGAACATCAACTTTGTTTCAAATCGACTAAAATTCGAAGAACAACCGTGGTTTGGATGGTATGTTAAAGTCCCGAAATTTAGTACAGACAATAATAACTTTAGTTTTTATGTTGTTAATTTGATTGCATTTACACAACAATTATAGAAGTTATTTACTACTACGAGTTTTAGTAGCTTTGGCTGACAATCTAGTATATGTTACACTCTATGGTATATTTTGAATCAAGCACTATACCGACTTAATGTATATTACCTTCATTATAGTATTTTTGCGGTATATTTTAAAAGAGCACACTCGACACAGTGGCTTTCTTACTTGTTTAAATCTAGTATATTCTTAGAAATTTTGCGGTATATTTTTCGGGTATATTTTAAGAACAATACCGCACTGATTTGCTTTCATTCAAAATGAGTAGCGGGTATCTTACAGTCGAGCACACTCGACTTTCTTGCTTACTTGTTTCACATTATATTTAAGAATGCTATTCAATTTGAAAAAAAACTTACCCTACTCTTCTTTTTTAGGGACGTTCGCCTGTGCGTGCTGGAGCACATACGCTGGCTGATGATCGACAAGTACAAGAGCCTCAACGACATCACACTGAAGGATCTGAAGGAGTTTGCCACACTGTTTCCGCAGCAATTGTACGTGCAGGGTTTGGTGCAGGGCAACTACACCGAGGAGTCGGCTCACAATGTGATGAACACGCTGCTCACACTCCTCGGCTGCAAGGCGATCCAGGAGCGCAAATACATCGAGGATCGGACGGTGCAGCTGCCGCAAGGAGCGCACTATATACGCTGTCATGCGCTCAACGAGCAGGACACAAACACTGTGATCACGAACTTCTATCAACTGGGACCGAACACGGTCCGACTCGAGTGCATACTCGATCTGCTGATGATGTTCGTGGAGGAGCCGCTGTTCAATCAGTTGCGCACCAAGGAGCAGCTCGGCTATCATGTGACAGCCACGGTGCGAATGAATTACGGCATCGCGGGATACTCGATAATGGTGAATTCGCAGGAGACGAAAAATGCTGCAAGTCATGTGGAGAGTCGCATCGAGGTGTTCCGCAACAATATGATGCAGATCCTTGAGAATATGTCACAGGAGGATTACGATCACACACGCGACTCGCTGATCAAGCTCAAGCTGGTCGCTGACATGGCGCTTAATACCGAAGTCACACGCAATTGGAACGAGATCATCAATGGGGAATACATGTTCGACCGGCGGCGTCAACAGATCGAAGTGCTGAACACGCTGACCAAGAGTGAAATTATTGCCTTTCTGCTGGACAACGAGATCACAAACATGCGCAAGATCTCCGTTCAGGTGATTGGCCACAAGACCAAGGACAGCGAAGTTGTTGATGGGGACGTCAAGTCCGATTCGGTTGCTAAGGAGCAGGAAGAGGACGACGACGATGACGATGAGGAAGAGGAGGAGGAGGATGACGAGGAGGAACTATTCCAAATGCTGGCCAACAAGCTGAATGTCACGTTTCTGCCCATCGAAGGCGATGCCACCACAATTGTGGACATTGCCGACTTCAAGGCCAATCTCGATCTGTATCCCCTAAATCCGGCGACTGTCGCCGCGTCCGACGAAGCCGCCAAGCGTCCAAAGATCATTGAGGATGCGCTGAAGAGCACGTGAGGAGCTTCTCTCCTTCCTTAACGACGAATCCAAATTATTTAACCACCACACAAAATTCAACATTAATCATAGATCAAGTCGTTGCACCGAGTGTTTAAATTCTTAGTGCAAATACTTCACACACACCAAAAAAAAAAAAATAAAAATAAATCACACACACTCTTGACATTGTTCACTTGTAATTGCATCGCCAAAATCAAAGCAATTTGTGTAACTGACGAACATTGAAATCAAACTAACAGCTTAACGAAATCCGTTGAATAAATCAAAAACATTAAATCAACCATCAACAGTTTTTGTAATATTTTTAAATCTCAGATAATAGACATAGCACCTAATGATATTATCAGGTCTGAAATAAAGCAATAATCCAGTAAAATCGCAATCACAATGTTACTTCATAGGCATAAAATTACAAAAATAAATAAAAAAAAAATAAGTTAAATTAAAAAAAAAAAAGTCAAACTTATTTTCTCATGGTAAACTGTAGAGTAAAAAAATTCACATTCCTGTTTATACTTTGTCACTTACTGCGGAATTCTGTTCGCCTTGTATTTCAGCAATGTACATATATTAAAGTTCCGAGCTATCAAGGTTTACAACATTTTTGTACAGTCCACATAAGACAAGACACGTTTAATGAACCCTCCAAGAGTTTTAAAATTAATCACCTGCTGCGGAATTCTGTTCTCCTGGTACTTCAGCTATGATTTTGGCATGGTTTGAACTATATTAGCATTGTTATTCAAAGCTCAAAATTTCCAAGATTTACTCCAAATTGTATAAGTTTTCCCATGCTACACTTAAATTTACTTGCTACGGAAGTCTGTTCGCTTAGTATTTCAGCATGGACTCTGGCTTATCTGTAGGTATATTAACAATGTGTATTGAAGTTCTTAATTAGCAAGGAATACAGGATTCCAAATGGTACTAGAAATTCTCATTTAACGCACGTTTATCACTTTCTGCGGGTTGCTGTTCGCCTGGTATTTCAACTAAGATTCTGGAGCAATTGGAACTCAAGAATTTTCAAAGATATTCAGGATTTTGGTAGCCCTTAGAATCGACTTTAAGGTTACCACTTGTTGTGAATTGTGCTGTTCGCCTGGAGCTATATAAGAAATTGTTATTCAAAGTTCCAAATAAGAAAGAAATATTTAACGAACATCTCAATAATTTCAATTTAACGTTCATTCACTTCTAAATTTGCTGCTTTCTGCAGAATGCTGTTCGCCTGGTATTTCAGCTAAGATCTATATTAGCAATTTTCCGTTCCAAGAATTTCCAAAATATCCACTATTTTTGTAGACCTTAGAATCGAAGTTTTGCAAGTTTTCTCTTGGAATTCAGTAGTCGATTTAATTTAATCACTCGCCTGGTACTTCAGTTACAATTCTGAAGCAATCGACATTCAAGAATTTCACATTGCCAAGATATTCAATCAGTTTTAAAGTTGTTCGACTTAAAGAACCCCAGATGATCACTATATATACTATAACCACATATACTTCTATATATGCTGCTTATCCATGTCCCTTAAAGAATACAATTGTGTATTTTGCTGGCATGGGATCTCATCACTTTGTTTTATTCATACTCTCGAAGTATGCACATTATTTATATACATACAATATATATATATATATATATATATGTAAATAAGCTGTACAAATCTGTATAATATGTATATATAGTATATAAATATAAATGTACTCGTTTTTGTTTATCAAAAAATGTATCAGCTTTTTTTTCAGTATCAGTTTCATTCTCATATCATAATTTGTGCTCGATTCTCGAATCAGATTTAAAGTGGCGCATTGTAATAAACAGTATAATATGGATTTATACAACAATACGCGCCTTTGTTCAACAATAATTTAACAATATCTGTGTGTGTGTGTTTTTGTGTTTGGGTGTGTTGAAACCGATATGGAATCAGATCAGAGTGTAATTATGTACTTAAGCTGATTTGTTGCACTCTTTTGTTTGTTTTATTCATTGCACTAAGAATAAGTAACAATAGTCAATAGCTTAGCTTGTTTTGTTAATTGTTGTTTTTTTTTTTTTTGTATACTTTGTTCTATGATTTCACAGTGAACTTAACTATAATCAAGAATTCTTAACAAAAACATATATAAAAAAATAGGAAGGAATAATATATAACAAACAAACAAAAAAAATTGGGATGGAAAGTCACAAAAAAAAAAATAAACTAAAGTAATTGTTATTGTTCTTTTTGGGTGTTTGTCTCGTTTGTTGCGGTTTTGATAATCGCATTTTATACACATTTACAGTTACAATTACACTTTAAGATTATAGCATTATTTATTACTTGTTAGTTGTAATTTGTAGTTTGTAGTTTGCATATTTCTAATTTAATTCACTGTAAAGAATTTTGGTCGCGAGCGTTTTGCTTTTGTTTCTGTTTTTTTTTAGAGCTTCTGCAGCTCCGTGGTGTCGCTGAGATAACGCTGATTGCTCTGCAGGATGCGTGGCGTCCGTTCATTGGAGCAATCCTGCAGGAGTCCCTCCTCATGCTTGTCATTGTCATTCGTGTTGCTGAAGATGCGTGAAATCAGCGAAGTGTTCGATCGCTTGTACGTCAAGCGTTTGCCATTCATCACATCGGGCAGATCGTCGAGGCCACGATGCAGCGATAACTTGTCCATCTCCGACTCGGAGCCATGGCGTCGAGCTCGCTCCGCGGCCAATTGCGTCTCATACTCGGCGGTGCGTAACGTTTTCGCTGTCGGTTTGCGATACATCTTCAGCAGCAGCGAGGAGCAAACAACGCTCACCGAACTCGCAGCCATCGCCACCGATGCCATCCACGGCTGGAGCGTGAAACCGAAGGGCGCAAACAATCCGCTGGCCAAAGGAATCCCAAGCAAATTGTACATGCTGGCGAACAGGAAATTGTAGCGTATGCGACGCACAGTGCAACGCGAGAGATCGAGACAGGCGACAACATCGAGAAGATCGTTCCGCATCAGCACAATGTCAGCGGCCTCAGCGGCAACATCGGTTCCAGCCGCAATCGTGATCCCCACATCGGCCTGGGCCAACGCTGGGCTGTCGTTGACGCCATCGCCGACCATCGCGACGCGGATGCCACGCTGCTGGATGCGTTGGATCTTGGCCACCTTATGCGATGGCAGCACTTCGGCGTACACAGTGCGAATGCCCACCTGGCAGGTAAATGGAAATGAACATAGATTAATAAGTGTTGATGGTTAGGTGAAAGTTTGCAATTTAAGTGAATTCCAATAAACAAGTTGGCAGCCCACAAAACTAAAACGGCAGAACTAACTAACGAGTAAGTGATTTTATTGCAAATTAGATTAAATCTGCTGGAGTTAAAAGTGGATTAACAAAGAACAGAGTTGCAATTTAAGTGAATTACAATAAACAACAAGTTGACAGCCCTTAAAAATAATACGGCATATCTAACAAGTCTTAGTTGAAGACACATAATAACTAGTTGTATTGCAAATTGATTACCGATTGATAGAGTTGCAAATTGAGTGAATTACTATAAGAAACAAGTTGACAATTCACAAAACTAAAACGCATAATTAACAAGTTGGAGTTGTTGTTGAGGACACGCTTGAATAATTGAATTGTGTTAAAAGACAACCTAAAAGAGTAGATGTACATAGAATAGAATTGTGAATTGAGTGAATTACTTTAAAAGTCGAGTTGGCAGCCCACACAACTAATAAGGCATAACTGAAAAAAAGTCTAAGCTAAAGCACTCCATTAATAACTAACCAATACGTGACAGTATTGTAACCAACCGAGTTGCGAGTTGAGTAAATTACTATAAAAAACAAGTGACAAGTTGGCAGCCCACAAAAATAATGCTGAATAACTGACAAGTTGTAGTTAATACAACTAAGTTAATAATCAACTAATAAGTGATAGTTTTGCAAATTGATTAACAACAGAGTTGCGAATTGAGAGAATTACCAAGAAAGCCAAGCTGGCAGCTTTTATGGTCCAACTGACAAAAAATTTGAGCTAAAGAAATACTTTAATAAGTGGTAATAATGAATAGAAACATTCGTAAGAGATAATATTGGAAAGAAGAGTATAACTGACAAGTTGGTGAATTACATTTTAAGACAAGTTGGCAGTCCACAAAAATAATGTGGCATACTTAACAAGAAGGTTGTTACGTAGAAGAAATAGGTGAATAAAAGTAGATTTTCTTTTCAAAACAACTGCAACTTTCGAAAACCAAGTTGGCAGCCCACAAACTGAAAACGGTCACATTGAAAACTAATGTAAAACTGAGTAAAATATCTAGTTTAGTGAGGCATACTAACCTCTCTTGCTATGCTCGCTGCAGTGTGCTTGTTGTCGCCCGTTAGCAGCACCACATCGATGCCCATCTTCTTGAGCGTGTAGACAGCGAGATGGGCCTCCGGCTTGACCATGTCGGCGACGGCAAACATGCACACCAGCTGCTCGTTGAGGGCACAGAGCACAGCCGTGTGTCCCTTTTGCTCCTCGCGCGTCATGCAGTCGCTAATCTCGAGCGGCACCTCGATGCCATTGCGTTGCATCCACTCGCGATTCCCGATGAGCACCCGAATCTCGGGACCATCGATCAACGGTTGCTCCTGTTGTTGCTGCTGCTGCTGTAGCTTTTGCTCCTCCTCCAGGGCGCCATCCAAGGCGAGCAGCTGCTGCTCGATGATCTTGTGCGGCAACTGCGGCAGCTGATCGATGCTCGCCCCATTGTCGATGGCCACCGCAGTCTGTGGATTCGTGCGCCATTTGTTCTCGTAGTTGATGATCCGCTCCGCGTTGCACGCTTGGCGCAACGCCTGCTCATAGTTGGAGACGGTGGCGCGTATTCCGCATCCCGGCACCGCCTGAAAGTTGTCACTCTTCCCGAAGCTCGTCTGCACGTTCAGCATGTCCTTCGCAAAGTGCACAATCGCCGAGGCAATCGGATGCTCACTGTTCTGCTCCGCAGCCCCAATGATGGTGAGAGCCCGTGCCAGGCTGCAGATCTGCGGCGGCACAAAGAGCGTCACCCGGCTGGTCATCGGTGTTCCATGCGTGATGGTGCCCGTTTTGTCGAAGACCACAGTCTTGACCTGTTGGGGAGGAGTGAAAAGACGTCATTACGGGAACTTATACAAATTTAAATGCAGTGAAAAATGCTTAAAGAGATTAAATTAGCTTTTAAAATATTGTACAAAATATACCATGTAGTACAAAAAATACTATATAGTACAAAAATACCACACAGTACAAAATGTACCATATAATACACAAAATACCATACAGTAAAAAAATATATTATAGAGTACAAAATATACCATATAGTATAAATAATACCATATTGTCAGCCAAAACCGCTAAAACCCGTTAACAGGAGGCGTTTTTCGTCATACAAAATTATTTCTTAAATATATACATACATATGTATATACTACATGGGGTCAGAGATGCCTCTTTCAGCCTTTTACATACATTTCGTGCCTTATGAGTATTGGGTATATATAGTATAAAAAACATACTAAAACTTCTATTTGCAATGTAGTTTTCAAAATTAAAATAAACTCTCATTACAAACTTTTTTTAAACTTAAACTAAAACAAGAAATTTTCAAAAATTCAAAAAAAAAATTTTGAAATCTTGAGTTTGTAATTATAAAATTTTATGAAATTTAAACTAATACAAAAAAAAAAGGTCTTTAAATTTAAACTAAAAAAGGAAATGTTTGTTAAATTTAAAGACAACTTTCGAAATGTTGATTTTGTAATTTTAAAATTACATTAAATTTGATCTAAAATAAAAAAACTTTCGAATAATTTAAACACGAGATCCTAATTTTCAACTTCACTAAAAAATACAACTCTGTGCTACACTGGCGTCCATAATAGTTGTCAGAGTACTGTCGAATCTTACCTTGTGGGCATTTTCCAGGGCGGTGGCACCTTTCACCAGCACTCCATTAGTTGCCCCTGTGCCAGTGGCCACCATGACGGCGGTGGGCGTGGCCAGACCCAAGGCACAGGGACAGGCAATGGCGAGCACACTGAGGGCACACTTGAAGGCATAGCTAATGACAATGGTGTTGCGATCCATGTGCATCTTATGCTCCATGGCCACGGGCACAAGATCCGGATTGACAAAGCCCGCAATGATCCAGCCAATCAGCGTGATACTCGAGATAGCGACCACGAAGGGCACAAAGTAGCCGGCAATGCGATCCGCAAGCTGTTGGATGGGAGCCTTCGAGGTCTGAGCCTCCTCGACGAGACGGACAATCTGGGCGAGAGTTGTGTTCTCGCCGGTGTGCGTTGCCTCGACGAGGAGCACACCGTTGCGATTGATGGAACCACCGATGACGACGGCGCCTTTGCGCTTTGCCACCGGCATCGATTCGCCGGTGATGAGCGATTCATCGCAACTGGAATGACCGTAGAGGACTTTGCCATCCACTGGCACCTTGGCGCCTGGGATCACCTTGAGGATGTCGCCACGTTGCACATAATCCACCGAGATGATCTTCTCACTGATGATGTCAAAGTCCGGCGAAATTTCCACCAACAAGGCATCGGCTGCCTTCAGTGAGAGAAGCTTTGACAGCGCTTCCGATGTCTTGCCCTTGGCAATGTGCTCCAGCCAACGTCCCAGCGAGATGAAGATCAACAGCATCGGTGGCGTATCGAAGAATGTCAACGGTGAACTGTTCTGCTCCATGAGCACAGCTGCGATGACCACGGCGACGGAGTAAACATACGAGATGGTGGTGACCATCGAGATGAGAACATCCATGTTGGTGGTGCCATGCTTGATGGCGCGATACGATTGCACATAGAAGTGATAGCCGCCAAAGAATTGCACCGGTGTCGAGAGTAGGAACATCACCAGATTCTCCATCGAGAGTCCGGGAACGAGGCAACACATATTCGCGTGTCCCTTGTCGCTCATCTCGAGCATGAAGTAGATCATGGCCACCATGCAGGGACCACCGAAGATGAGCGAGACGAGGAAGGCGTTGCGCCACTTGCGTATCTCCTCCTTGTGCTCCAGATAGTTGTGGGCCATCTTGTCCCTGCCGCTGAGCAGCTTCGCCTGGAATCCCAGCGCCTCGATGGCCTCGCAGATGCTCCGTGGTCCCGTCTCCTCCGTGATGTACCGGAATTTGCCTGTTGAGAAGAGAAGAGAAAGTTGCAGTATTAATAAAAGCAGCAAATATGTAGTACACTGGCACACTGGTGTCCATAATAAGTGGCATGCTGTGCGCAGAGTCACGTGCCACAAGTGAAACTCAAACTTGAGATCGAAACTTGCTGATAACAGAAAAGAAACGACTTCTTTTTGCTTTTTATAATCAGTAGAATAGAACGTTAAAGAGGCTATGCTAATTCAATGGGAAGTCAAAACATTCTTAAGGTAAAATGTAAGGGATAAAAAACATATTTCCACCGAAGAGCCTGTTGAGAATCATTATATACACTTTTGTCTCGAAGATTTGTTTAGTATAGTATTTTTCAATTTTAAAGGTAGGTCATGAGCACTGCTATTTCAAAGTTTACAGCTGTAATTTTTGGTTTTATTTTATTCACCCACTAAGATTTTCTTTAATCTATAATTTAAGCAAATCTATTATGCAATTTAGCCTAATTACAAAGCGAATATAATAAATGAAGTGATTTATTTATTTATGTTTTTCCTCTAATCTTTCTTACATTACTTTTCTTTTTAATTTAATCAGTTTTCAAATTGTTTGTTTTAAAAATTAGTTGTAAGCTGCTGATTGATTGATTGATTGATGCCACACCTCAAATTCAGCTAATATAATAAATTAAGGGATTTCTTTACTCATGTTTCTCTTTAAAAATTATGTGCCTTACATTTCTTTTCTTTAATTTAACAAGTTTTAAAATGGTTTACTTTAAAGATTTGTTTTAAGCTATTGATTAATTGATTGATTGATGTCACAGTTGAGTTAACTTTTTATGCGATATAAATATAAATTAAGCTTAATCTAATCTGCACCGGACAAAAGCTCTCTCAGTGCTTTTATCACAGCCCGAAAGTTGATTAAACTTATCAGGAAAATTGGGCTAAACTTATTTGCCACAAATGTTTGTGGAATAAGTGAAAACGTGAAAATAATTACGAGCTGTAAATGTTAGTTAGAGTCGAAAGAACAGATTAGATTAGCCAAACATATGTCGTGTATACAGACTTCGAGACGAAGTAGATTAAAAATGGTTGTTCACAACTCATAAAAAGGGGGAATTAGCGGCGACTTGTTCTGGAATATGAATAATTAATTTCATCATTTGAATAGAGATGACTAAAGCGAGAACTATTTTTGTATTCAAACTTTCTAGTTATGAAATAAATATAATACAATTTGAATTGCCTTTGCCTTATAATAAATTAAAACAATAAAAGTGATAAACAAATATTGCTGCTGATTGCCAGAGATTAATAACATACATATTATTGCACATGGCTATTGAGATTGTTGCTGAGCGATTTCATCACTCAGCCAACACTGTAGTGTTATCATTTTTATGGCCACGCCTGTACGCACAAGTCTGTTAAGCTTTTATTTTTGCCTCGAGTCTGGCAATTGGAATTGGAGCGCATAAGCGCGTAAGTATTTTAGCTGGCTTTCAGCTATTTTTAATTTCTTTCACTCTATTTTTTTTTCTTCGTTCCTTGTTCGTTATTTATTGCGCTACGAGACCGGTTCCATTTCGATTGCAAACTGGAGCTGCCGGTTGCCAACCGACTTCCCTCCCCCACCGCCCCCTTCTCTAACTGCCATCGTCTGGACCGACGAAACTGCATGCAAAACGCAAAGTTCGTTAATGACACAGCTCAAATTTCAATTGCAATGAGCTTACAACGCACTATGTTGAATTTGACCCGTTTTTGTGGCCAAAATTAAAATTTTTTAAATTAACAAGATTTTTGAATGCAGGTTTCTTGTATAATAAAGGTTATTGCTATAGGAAGGTATTTTAGAAAAGTGGGCGTGTCAACGCCCACATAAATCGAAAAAAAGCGAATATATAAATCAATTTTCAAGTTAGAGACTCGAATTTTGGAACACATGATGAATGTCCTATTTCAAATGCGTCCTGAAAATTTGGTTCAGATCGGATAATAAATATGGAAGTTATTCAAGAAAAAAAAATCGCAAAGGCTTTAGCAGTTCTGCAATTCTGGTCAAAATGTTGCTTCCCAAAAATTCAGATTACGCAAAAAACCGCAAAAAACGCATAATGAGCTTACATGTTATGAATTGAGAATTGACAGATCTACAACATGTATATGGACACTCACTGAACAAATTTGAACATTTTAGTTAAAACCTTTTGGAAAGTTCAACTTTTTTTCGAAAAGTGACAAGGGGACAACACTTGCTAAATATACAAATTGTTAGAAAAATACGAACAAACCACGCAACATATTAGTATCAATACATAGTAATAACTTGAAGAAGTAATATTCCTTTTGAATTTTATTATTCAATGATTTTTTGTGGGAGATATGCCAATTTGAAATTGCATCGCAAATTTAACATTTAACACTGCACGTATTGTCTGCTTGCAACAGCTTACTTTAACAGCTGTTATTTTAACATTAAACTGTTAAGTTAACATTTTCGGTATACAATATCGCGATTTGATCATTTCTCAACATGGTAACATTAAAGACACGGAAATTTGAATACTTGCGAAAAATGAGTTTTGGCCACGAAAACGGGTCAAATTCAACATAGTGCAACGGCACTGCGTGTGTGATCATGTGTGCGTGCGTACGTGCGTGTGTTTGTTTGCGTGTGTGTGTGTGGGCTGTTGAACTTGACGCCGCCAAAAGCCCAGGAGCTTTGCCTAGTTTGCATTGCAGTGCTTCTTCTTCTCGATGTTGCTTTCTGTTGTTGTTGTAACTTATCGATAAGATAGGTGAGCATTGTTCTTGTTGTATTCAGCATTGTTGTGACTGTCATTTTGGTTGTCATCGATGTTATGTGAACGGCATTGTAGCCTTTGATTAACATGTTCCCCCAGCCAAGCCAGGCAACCAACCAGCCAAAAATATGAAAGAAACTTGAAGCATTTTCAGGGGCATTCGCCGTTAGTTGGGTTACCACGCCTAGAGTTGAATGACTCGACGATAAATTATCGTCTTATCTAGATAAGTACACACACACACTCACATACAATACACTCATTACTGTAGTTAGTTGTGACAACTATTTATCTGCTCTAACAAGAATGTTATTTGCGTGTCGTTGCATTGCCGATAAGAAGAGCAGAAAATTACCAGCTAATTTGCAAGTGTTCAAAAAGGGGCGAAGAGCGATAGAGAGGAAGGGAGAATGAAAAAGATTTCCCAGAAAGCAATTAAAGTGCGCTGAATCACAACAGCAGCGAATGCGAAGATGATAATAGAGAAGAGTGATGAATAGCAAACTTTCGTTGCATTGAACGGGTCATCGATCTTGGCTGCTGAGTGAGATGGCGATGGCTATGGGGCTGCCAACTTGTTTTGAAGAGAGTCCGCTTCGCCTACGCTGATGCAGAGAGCGACCCCAATTAATTGCTTCGACTGAATCACTGCAGTTGATAGCAGCACTTTAATCACGAACTAAATGAAGTTAATTACGAGATGCGAACTTTTCACAAAATTGAACTTGAATTTTTATCGAAGCTGCTACACTCTTCTTTTTCAATTTAATGACGATTTAAATAAACAGAAACTGCAACGATTCAATTTATTAAAAAAATAAAGAATAAAAAGGATTTCTGATATAACTTTATCATAATTAGAAAATAAATGCTTTTAAGGGTTGTTAAATAGGATTTTCGATATAGCACTTTTTCATTAATAGAAAAGAATTGATTTTAAGCGTTGCTTAAATACAATACACAACTTGTATTATACAAATCGAATTAGGATTATTCTAATTTCATATTTAAAAACAAAATGCTCGAAATTAAAATTTTTTTAGACTAAAACTTTTATTAGTAATGTTTAACAGTTAAAGAATTTATTCTTCATTCAAGAAAACAAACGTTTACAATAGAAATGAATTCCCTCTGGAATTTATTCTTAATTTTTGTAAGAAAACAAAAGTTTACAATAGAAATTAATTCATTCAAGGCCCCAGCAGCCAGTACCCTCTTTTCTATTAAATGTAGTGTTAAATACTAGATTTAATATAATAAAAAAAATAAAACTCAAAATTAATCCTTTTTCAGGATACTCCTTAAATAAAGTATGTGAAATTTTCGCACTATTGCTTGATATTTTGGCTGCAATCAAGTTTTGCAACTTTCTAGAAATTGATAATGAGTAACGGAAGTTAAACAATTTGGCTGTCAAACAACATTTCCGCAAAATGTTAAACTTGGTCGTGTGCAAAATGTACAATGAAATATTGAAGCACGGGGAGGAGGATTAACACATTAGCTGGACGATCGAGCACAATATTGAACGTTAATTATAATTATCACCAAATCGACATGCGGCGATGACGATGATGACGACAACGATCGATCGATCGATCGATCGATTCTTCTCCATTCCAGATAAAAGCGAGTTTTGTGTGTGTGTGTGTGTTTTAGTTTTTACACCCACAATTTCAATAGGTCTGCCCCTAGTTATTATTTTTGTTGTTGATTGCATCTTATCGCATTCGATTCGTTTTCATTTTTAGAACATTTTTGCATTGCTGTAGCTGCTACTGTTAGTTGTACTTCCCAACTCAAGAGGCAACGTCAACGTCAACGTCAGCGTCACTTATCTGATAAGCATCGCAAGCGTAGAAGAAAACATATGTTACTTTCAACTTCGAACAAGTTTTTTTTTTGCTTTCTGCGAAGTTTCGTGATTTCCCTTCCAACTGGCCATGAAAACAACAGTTTTTCAAAGGCTCAACAACTTTACAATTAATCAACAAAAAATTTACATGACTTGCTAATGAACTTTGATAAGAAAAATGTACAAGAAACAATGAATGGAATTCATTTCTCATACTGCAAACTCTATAGTATTTTGTTTATTTCTCGAAGGAAAAAAGAAATTTATAAATTAGATTTAACAAACTTCTGTATTAACATCTTCGCTTTATATTCTGAAAATTTCAGAGCAAAAAGAAACTTAACAATCAATTGAATACTGCCAATTGGATGGAATTCATTTCTCCTTAGTATTTTGTTTATTTCTCGAAGGAGACTCATATAAACAATGAATGAAATTATGAGAAATTTATAAATTACATTTAGCAGACAACTGTGTTAACATCTTGGCTTTACATTCTGAAAATTTCAGAGCAATTGTTCAGCCCTACTCGAAGGTATATTAAATTATTAGCCGAGTGGCTGGCGAAATGAAAGTACAAACAGTATCTATGACAGCTCTCTGCTGTCAGTTGGTGTGAACACAAAAAGCAAACCAGTTTGATTACAATAATTATTATATATCTGTGGACGTGATTAAAAACAATCGAAAATGGCGGAACTGGTCGCTTATTTTTTTTATTTTTTTGGGGCAACGAGTGAATGTGCTTTTGTTTTGTGGCAACAACAAGAACTCTAGCCTCGACTTCGTATGATGGATTTTTATTGAGATCATGATCTTGCATAATACTTTGCTACAAATATAAATAGCATATGTCTGTTTTCAGTTCAGGGTGTTCGAATAGATGAAAGAGCTTAAGCGGAAATCTGCGACAAGCGCCCGAGATTGAGATTGAAGTGAAGGTGAATGTAAATGTTGCGCATGCGCAACGAAGCAAAGCGCAAAAAGAGACCCGAACAAAAAAAAATATATTAAAAAACTGCTTAAGGAGCGAAAGAGAGAGAGTTAGACTCTTTCACTTTCTGCTTCAAACATGAGCTGCACTTTGGGGGGCAGCATTCGTGTTGAAGGCTTTAGAAAACGTTGCATGATCGCTACACTTTTTTTTGGTGTTTAAAAATTGAAATTGTAAGTGTAACTGTTGTTATACCCGCTACCCATAGCATAGAAGGGTATTATAACGTTGTGCCTCTATGAAATGTATGTAACAGGCCGACCATATAAAGTTGACAATTTGGTATTTTTTACTTTCTATGGTATATTTAAAATTCATTACAATATCCATATACTAAATATAACCTTCGGTATATTGTGTACTCTACGGTATATTTTGAATGTATTCCTATAACAATATATCAAAGATATCCTTGAATATAGTAATATACCACTATACCAAATATAGCTTTCGGTATATTTTGTACTCTTTGGTATATTTTAATATTCTTATCAATATACTAAATATAGCCTGTATATTTTTACTCTATGGTATATTTTGAATTGTACTATATCAATAAACTAAAGAATATACAACATTTGAAATATTTCTAGTACTGTGCGGTATATCAATTTGGTATATTTTAGAATTAACACCGAACTATCTTGATTTTATTCAAATTAGGTAGTAGGTCACAGTCGAGCATACTCAACTGTAGCTTTCCTATTTGTTGTATCTGTATCCGTGCCTCAAGTTGTGGTGCCACAATCTCCAACCAAAAGGCAAACGAAATGAAACAAAACAAAACAAAGGCGAACCTCGAACGAATATTTGCACATATGTGATCCCCATCAAGAGAGAGCGAGAGAGAAAGATAAAGAGCACACAATCGAACCTAGTTCGCCTTTGTTTGGCATATGACTCAAAACTATTCACATTGAATGCAAAGCTAAATGATTTTGATACGCTTTTCCTACAATTGCTCAGTTAAGAACTCTGCATCCAGAATATTATTGAATGTTTTTCTCGCCCTCCCCCAGAGAGGTTTAGTAACCCAGATAATACTTAAGGTTCGTCTGTAAGTGTGTGTGTATCTGAGAAATATTTAATCGCAATCTCTTTGCTCTATTGTATTGTTGTTATTCTTGAGCCATTGCCCCCTCCATTCTTATCTAGCAAGCATAAAACTACACAAACAAAGTTTAACTTAATACAAAATAGAAAAAAGCACTCTCTCTCTCTCTCTCTCTCTTTCTCTGTTGAAAAGGGATTTTAGTTCTAGATGTTTACTTTAATGACAACAGCTGCATGAATACATATATAGAACAAAATATATATTTGCGATCAATTATGTATTACGACACAGTTTAGCTGCAGCTGCTCGCTTCACTTTGAACAATGCAAATATTGACATCTTGCTGAAATAAACAGCGCAAAAAGCAGACGTCGCATTGATTATGAAACTGGATATTCAACATTGTGAAATTCCATAATATTAAAAAAAAAACAAAAAGACACAGCGCAATGAGCGTGAGAAATGCGAGAACGCTTCAAATGCAAACATGTTTTTTTTAGAGCAATTATTTAGCGACTAGTATCTTGCACCTTCTAAATAGCACGTTGATCGGTTATAATAAATATACTTTTGATATCCTCCTTCATTTACTACTTGAACCCGCATAAAGGGTCGAGCAAAGTTAAAACTCTAAGGATCTAAGGTAAACTAACGATCCATTCAAGAGGGTCTCAGAAAGTCACTTGAATCTTTATATAGTATATTATATGATTTCTTAAAGTTTTTTAATTTCAACTAAAACATTTACTCCTTAAATGCCAATAAAAGACTAAGTAAAGACAAAACTCACTCACACTTAAAGGGTCTTAGGCAAACTTGAACAGCTTATCTCCATTTAAAAGGGTCTAACAAAGTTAATGCTCACTTCTAAATTTTGTTTAATGCAATACGTTCATTGTTTATCCTTTCTCTATCTCAACTAAAACATTTACATCTTAACACACTTTAAAGGGTCTTGAACAGTTGAAACTTGTAGCAAACTTTACTACTAATCTTCATTTGAAAGTCAATGTTCACTTGAAACTTTTGTTTAACGCAAGTTGCAACTCAGATATTCATTTCCCTTACATTCACTATCTCAACTACTTATTCACGGTACACCACATAGTAAAAGGGTCTAGCCCAGTCAACACTTACCCCGCTTGGTGAGCAGCGTGACGGATGATGCGGTGACGCCGCGCAGCTTGAGCACATGCGTCTCGATCTTGTGGACACAGGAGGCGCAGGTCATGCCCGTGATTTCGAGTTCCACCTCGGCCTCGCCGTTGTCGGGCTCATGGATGAGCTCCGTGGGAAAGCCGAGCTCAGTGATGGATTTCGCAATGTTCTCCGCAGTCAAGACATTCGCATTGTACTTGACCTCCGCCTTGGCAGCGAGCAGAGCCACCAGAATGCTATCGAGACCGTAGATCTTCTTGCAGTGCTTCTCAATGGCGGCCACACAGCTGGCACAGGTCATGCCGCGTATGTGGAGGAAGCACTTGGTCAGCAGCTCCTGTTCAATGGGCACCAACGTGGCATTGCCATTCACCTGTTGCCTGACTGGCGAAGGCTTCTTCTCCGGCACAGGCGACGGCGTCGACTTTGGTGAGGCAGTTGTGGTTGCTGAGGTGGTGGTTGTTGTGGACAGTTGTGCGGGATCTGTGGCAACGCTGGCATCGAAGCCCATGTCATCGATCATCTCGGCAATCTGGGCAGCCGTCAACTCCTCCGGATTGTAGCGCACTCGAGCATTCTTCTCCGCCAGCTGCACCTCGATGTGCTGAATGGCCGGATTTATGTTGCCAATGTGTCCCTCGATGTTGCGCACACACGACTGACATGTCATGCCCAGGACACGTATGTTCGTTGTGCTGCTGGGCGTGCTCAGCTCCGGCTGATAGCTGCAATCGAAGCCCATTTCATCGACTTCGTGTGCGATGCGGGCGGCGGTAATTACGCTGGTGTCGTAGTCAAAGTAGCCGGCGTGCTCCGATAATTCAACGCGCACTTTCAGCACGCCGGGTTTCTCTCCGAGATTGCTCTCAATGTTGCGCACACACGACTGGCAAGTCATGCCCTCAATGGGCAGACGCACTGAGGCAACGGCAACAGGCGGTTGCCATTGTTCCGATACTTCAGACATCGATAACGATTGCATTGTTGTTGCTGCGTCGGCTGCTGCTCCTGTTGGCATCGATAACGATTGCGTCGGATGAATCAGATGGTCTGCGCCTTGAACGGGGGCAGCGGGCGCATTTTTCGCATTCACGATTTGCTCGTCATTCATTTTACATTTGCATTTCACGCATTTGTTGCTGCTGTCGTTGTTTTGGTTGATGTTTATGGTGCACTAATTAGAAGTTCTCTTTCCAATTTGAATTCGATTCAATTTATCAGCAGCGACTTGTGGACGTCTGTGTGTGTGAGTGCATGCATCCGTGTAGATGTATGTGTGTATGAGTGCGTGCACTGGCTCATGTAGAAAAACAAAAAACCTTATAAAAATGCCGAAATAATTTTGTCGCTGCGTATGTGTGTATGTGGATTATCGTAACTTTGGCTAATTGCAACACAATAAATTTTTATATTTGTTCCCTCTCTCTCTAACTCGCTCTCCTTAGTGCTCTGATTTCATTCAACTTTTTTTTGCTTTCACTTGACCCGAGCTTATTTGCAAATTGCGTTTGATCACCACTTTTTATGACTACTCCAACATCCGGATCGGTTTACTCTTAAATTTTGTCAATTTTCCGCACGAAACGAATGTTTTGATTTCTAATTAATGCGCACAGCTGCTGAAGCGCCCCAACATCGCGTACCGTGTGAATTCAGACTTATTGTTTCTTTAAACAGCTTTCAATAAAGCTCTTTTACTTAACACCTGTGTTGGAGTGTGACCACAAGTTAAATTTCCAATATACGCCGAAAAATACTGTAAAAGCACTTTTGATAGTTTTCAGTATTTGTATACCACAAAGTATATAATACCGAAAGTTTTGAACTTTTCCATTAATTTTGTGACCAATTTTACCCGTCAACTTTTTTAATTTACGAATGGTTTATTAGATCGTACATTTTACTTTTGGCAATGTGTCGTTAAATAAGGCATTAATTAATAAGTACACTTGGAATTGAGCTGCCACATACGTACATCTCACTTGGTATATACCATTGTCGGACGGCGTACATATATAAATATAAACATTTTTGGAAAAATTAGTTGTCTTTCATCTGACCAGAGTAATTTGCGAAAATGCGATGTCACGCTTTTCAACCAAATAAAGTACCTATTCGATAATATCGATAGGCAAATCGCGAGACCGTGTCTCCGAGGTGGCAGCACTGGATTTTCAGTGCTGGGAAGTGTTCCAACTCGCGAGTGCTGAAAAGTGAAAAACTGCCCAAAAAAAAACTGCGTGTGGAAAACGCTGGGCAGTGCAGCGTTTTCATTTCGATTTTCATGCAATATATTTTTGATTTCAATTGCTAAATATGCCGAGTGTTTCGATCGTGTGAGAGTGAAAGTGGGGAAAAGTGCAAAACGAATTAGCGTAAAATGTTATAAACGGCGAACGGGTGAAGTAGACAAACGTTTGTTCTACTTATCCACATAACGCGCACACGCACACAAACACTCACATACAGTGAGACACACACACACACAAATAGAAAAACACTCGCAAACACACACACGTACACATACGCGCGTCAACAGCTGCCGCTGCCTGCCTCGCCTGTCACTGTTGGTGGTGTGGTGGTCTGGTCCCCGCAGCACTCAAAATGTCGGACATTAAGTAAGTCGAAGTTTTTGTGAAAATGCAAAATAATTGTGCAAATATAAGTCAGTATATTAGTGCGACGCACCAAATGGTTGCAAAAGAAAAAGAAAAAGAAATGCATCAAACTGCAAGTGAAACGTCGTACAGCATTTAGAATATGTACCTCTAAATATGTGCATACACACACACACATAAAATCGTGTAATACACACTTACATATTTTCAAGGCATTTGCAAGAGATTGTGTGTGTGTGTGTGTGTGTGTAGGTGAAGGAACCCAACAGCTTTTGGCAGTGGTGAAAACGCAATAGAAAACAACATGGCTCTGGCACCACAAAATTTGGGTTACTTCACTTGCCAAAATCACAGTAATATTAAAATATTGATTTTTATACATGTGTAAATGTGAAATGTGTGAAATTCGGATAATTGCACTAATGTTGTTTATTGCACTTGCAGCGACGATTTGCTCAACTATGAACTAGGTTTGGGCGATGACATCGACGATCAGGCGCTTCTTGGCGCCGACGAGGATGAGCTGCTGCTCTCCGATGAAGGTAAGTGAATAAACAATATACTTTTCTTGTACTCAGACTAATCAATGATTTCTTTACCTGTGCACAGAACTGGAAAAAGATGTGACCAGCGAGGTGAAGCTGCAGATGCGTGCCGAGGCCGAGGAATGGGCACAGGAGCAGCTGCGCAAGCACAAGGAACAGCTGGCTGCCGCAGCAGCAGCAGCAAGAATTGCAACGACACAGGAAACGCCAGTTGCCGAGGCAACAACAGCGGCTGCGAATCGCGAAAAGGATTCACCCAGCGCCACAGTGGTAGCTGCTGCTGAGACCACAACGGCGGCGATTGCCAGCGAATCGACAGCGTCGACACAAGTCACAGAATTGGCAGCGGCCACTTCTACAACAAGCACAACGGCGGCAACGTCGGCATCGAGCAGGGGAACAAGCGTTGCTGCTGGATGAGGAGGACGAAGAGGAGATTGCGTCAGGTGGAAAGCAGCGACAGCGATCAACAACAGCAGCAGCAACAGCAGCGAATAGCAAACAAACATCAGCTACGAATAATGGTGGCAGCGATGATATTGCCAGCAGCGAGGTGGAAACCGAAACCGAGGTGGATGCCAGCGATACCGATCTCGAGGGTGGCGGCGGACATTCCTCGCTGCTGACCACGTCGCAGGAGAGTCTCCCCAATGCCAGTTTCACATCGGAGCCGCCGGATCCGCGCGAGGACGATGAGGAGCGTGAGGAACGCACCAATTTCAAAACAGCCAGCGAACGATCTGACAACCACAAACAGCAGCAGCATTCGATGCAGCCACAGTCACTTCCAAGGCGACATCATTCAGGTGAGTTCAGTTCATAAAAATATCTAATATGTAAGGATAGAAAATGCTAAAGAAATTGTGAAATAATTTAAGTCTTAGATGAACTATTGTATATTGCTTTAATGTTCAAAGGAAAGTTCAGATTTAACTTTTATATTGCAATTGTCACGACTGAAAATATTGCAAAATTATGCTCTTAGCCTTAAATATTGCAATGCTTAGGCAATTTTTGAAAGATGCGGAAATATTCTACGCATGAGCATTCAAGTATATGATTCATGAGATTTATTGTAACTACTATTTTTAGTAATGTCTTTAGACCCCCTTAAGGGTGTTTTTCATTGCTTTATATTAAAGAATCAATAGCTAAGAACTTACATATGCCATAAAATAAAGTTTAAGAATATTTATTGTAGTTTATAGTTGGCAATTGAATTGCAGCATTTCTTTTCATATTATTATTTGTAGTTAGGATTATATTTAAGGTTCTTTCCTTGTATTATTTATTTTGGAATCAATAGTTGATAATTAAAAAGATGTTATTGATGTATTTTGTGAACACCAGTAACTCAAACTATAAGTATGAACTATTGCTTTAAATAATATTTGTATATTTAATATAAGCTAAATCCTTTTAATTAACAAAAAGCGTTTCATATTATGTATTACTTAAACATTATATTAAATAGATCGAAAGGCCAAAGAAAGAAGCCAGCGCTAATAAATTTACGCTAGGTTATAAATTTATTTGTCATCTATAATTGAAGAAATGTTATTATTATTATGGAAAATTTGTGCCCAGGGTAATAATAATATATACACATTATTATTATTAATATAATTAATGAAAACAATTCCTTATAGCAATAAGATGAGTCAGAGGGACTAAGGCCTTCAGACTATAATGTTTATAACCGTAGAAAGTATTGAGGAATTCTATTATAAATTAGGTAAACTCAGATAATTGCTAAGTGGAGGGCAACCGAAGATGTAGGTCGTGTTGCAATAGTTGTAATGTACTGAATGGTATATTTTTTTTATCAATATTATAAATATAGTACTACATTTGGTATAATTTTAGTATTTTGGCTTTCAGTCTGGTTCAAATGCAGTACTCTATCAATATACCAAATATATTCTTCAGTATATTTGTAATATTTTTGTTTGTATATTAATTTGGTATATTTGAAGAATAATATCGCAATATAGTATTTTATTAATATACCAAATTTAAGCTCTGCTATATATTTAGTATTTTTGCGGTATATTATTTTGGTATATTTCAAAAGGAATTCCACTTTGCTGTTATTCACAATGGCATCTCGAGTGTGCTCGACTGTAGCATTCCCACTTGTATAACATTTATCTATTTATTTACGTGTTTAATTATTATACAAAAATAATATAATAACTAAAAGAAGTTAGTGCTAGCTACTAAGGCCATCGACTCATAGTACAACACATTTGTCTAAATAATCGCATCGCTTTTCGCTTTGCAGACAAACCTCGCATGTCTGGACCGGGCAACGTGCGCTTCAACAGCAACAACAATCCGAACAGCGGCAGCAACAATCTGAACAACAACAACAATGGCAACAACAAGCGAGGCGGAATGGGAGGAGCGAGGCATCACTTGCTGCGCAGTCCAGGTCCGCCGCATATGTTCAATCCGCAGCGGATGATGGGCGGAGTCGGAGGAGGAGGGGGCGGGATGTCGATGTCCCGCTTCATGCCACCTGGTAATGCTCCCTCCCACTTGGTGGGCGCTATATGCCTGCTGGCCACGCCCCCACCACAGCAGCAACAACAACTGCAACAAGCACAAGCGACACTAACACTGAAAACTGCATTCATTCCAGGCCCATATGCACCACAACCTCCACCACAATCGTCAAATCCCTCACAACAACAACAGCAACAACAACAACAGCAGCAGCAACAACAACAACAGTCGCCATACACAAGCAATCAAACTGGTGGCGTGCCATCATCAGTGTCAGGTCCCATCAGCTCCCCATCCCCGCATCTACACAATCCGCACATGTTGCACCCGCATCACAACAATCCACACAACAACAACAACAACGGGCCGCCAGGACATCTCCTGCCGCATCCGCAACAACAACAGCAGCAGCCACATCCTCAACAACATCCACATGGGCATCCGCATGATCAGGTGCGTGTTGGATTGTTGCAACCCCCGCTACCGTTGCCCCTGCCTTTGGGCTATGGCGCCGCAGCGGCTGCGTATCGGAATGGCGCCTTGCTGGGCCAGGGACCAGGTCCAGGGCATGGTCAGCACCCGTCGCCAGTGACGCCGCATTCGCCGGGCATGCGTCCCCCGCCGCCATATCGCAATGCCCCGCCCGGCTATGGGCCACCGGTGGTGGGTCCTGGCCCTGGTCCCGGACCGGGACAGGGTCCGGGTCCCGGGGGTCCTGGTGGTGGTCCTGGCATGCCACCGGGCTATGAGCCGCATCCGCAGTACATGCGACCGCACAACGGTTGGCGACCGCAGCCGGGCGAGGTGCCCAACACACAGCGCATGCCACGCCCACCGCTGCAGACGCTGCCTCAGCACATGATGCAATCGGGTGGCGGCGTCGGAGGTTACATGAATGGCATGAACATGCGTGCCCCGCTGCCCCAGCACATGCAGCAGCAGCAACAGGTGAATCCTGGCGGTGCACAACAACAACAACAGCAGCAGCAATCAGCGGGCGGAGCAGCGCAGGCAGCTGGACAACAGCAGGCGGCACAACAACAACAACAGCAACAGTCAGCGGGAGCACCTTCAACAGTTCCACGCGGCGTTGTGAGCAAGGTGCTCATCAATCCCAATTTCAAGGGCGGCGTCGAGGCGGCCACCAACAAGTTCATCAAGGAGACGCACTTTGTGCCCGCCATCAACAGCGAGGCGGAGCTGCTGCGTCAGCAGGAGGAGTTCATCAACAAGAATCGCCAGTACTTTGAGAAGCGCACCCAGCGTCGTTCCCCCCTGCCGCCCAGCTCCTCCAATTCGAATGCACAATCCTCCTCATCCTCGTCGTCCACAGCTCAGTTGAGCGAACGGCGACGCAGTCGCAGTCGAAGCCGCTCTCGGGGACGCAGCTATTCGCCCGTGAAGCGTGGCGAGCGAGAACGCGATCGGGACCGGGAGAGGGAACGGGATCGGGAGCGTGAACGCGACCGGGAGCGGGAGAGGGAGCGGGAAAGGGGAGCGAGAACGTGATCGGTATGGCGGCGCAGGTGGAGCAGGAGCCACAACACGTCCAGCTGCGAATCGTGGCTATCGACGTGCGGCCAGCAGAGAGCGTGATGAGAATCGCAGCGGTGGAGCATCAGGAGGAGGAGGCGGAGCAGGAGGCGGAGGTGCCGCAGCGCCAAAGCGACGTCGCAGCGGTTCACCGAGTGCAGCACGGAATCCTTTCTCTGGCGAACCGCGCAATCGCGCCGCCGAGAGCAGCGGAAGCGGAAGTCGAGTCATGGTAAGTTCATCAAATTTCGAACTTCGAACTTGAACTTTCAATTAATGTCTCTCTTTGTTGTTAATGCAGCCCAGCGATGAGGACGAGGAGACGCGCGCCTATCGCCTGGAGATCGAGAAACAGAAGCAGCTGCGCGAGAAGATAATGCGCGACAAGGAGCTGAAACGGCGTCGCGCCGCCGAGGAGAAACTGCACGAGGTGAGTTCTACGATGAAAGGAAGATGTTAAGGAAGTGGAAATATGTAAAGCTGGCTTATTGAGAAATTGATTCTTTGGTGCTAGACGTATGCTTAGATACGTCTGACACAGGAATGGAGTAGTAAGAGTAATAGACTCGTCTTAGACAGAAAAGGAGTAATAGAGTAAAGGAATAATAGATAATAGTTGCAATAGAGTAAAGGAATAACAATAAAGGATTATTCGATAATAGTCGCAATAAAGTAAATGAATAATAATAGTAAAGGAGTAATAGATAATAGTCGCTATAGAATAGAGGAATAATAATAAAGGAGTAATAGAGTAAAGGAATAACAATAAAGGATTAATATAATATAGTCGCAATAGAGAAAAAGAATAATAATAATAAAGGAGTAATAGATAATAGTTGCAATAAAAAAGGATAAAGAGAGTAGGGGAATAATATTAAAGGATTAATAGATGATAGTCGCAATAAAGTAAAAGGTAATGATAATAATATAGGAGTAATAGATAATAGTTACAATATGTAGAGTGAATAAATAATAATAGTAAAGAAGAAACGGATAATAGCTGCAATAGAATAAAGGAATAATAATTAAAGATTAGTAGATAATAGTCGTAATAGAGTAAAGAAATAACCATAGAGGAGTGATAGTCATAAATGTAACAGATGTGGAGGCTAGTCGATAGACCCCATAAGTATCGATTGGCATTAGCAAGTCCATAGGCACTAAGCAATCGGTATCGTTCGTGATCAGTAGTAGATCATCAGAAGAAACAGTCGCAAGTCGTGTGAAGTAGATCATCAGTCGTAAAAAGCGTAGAAAGCAGTATTATTTAGGTGTAATCAAACTGTGCTATCCCACATATTATCAAATAAACACATATTAAATAATCAAGGGCTATTTATATAGCCAACTTTACATAAATACACCTAGAAGATGCTGTGCCATCTTGTTCTTCCGTTAAAGCTCCAATTTATTTTAAATTCTATACAATCTTGATCAAATGAGTATTCTGTTGCCAATAACAAAGCAGTTTAAGCTAAATTGAACCATGTTTATAGCAAAACATAATAAAGGAGTTATAGATAATAGTCATAAATACAACTAGAACTTGCTTAAGATCCTGTAGCAATTTTGTCTGTTGTGAATGTTTCAATTTATTTTAGTTTCTACAATATGTCTTCTTTATAAAATTAGTATTCTGTTGCAAATAGGAAGACAGCTTAAACTATGTTAATTATAAGTTGGGCCAACAAAACATAGTAAAAGATATCCACACAACTATAAGCATTATTTATTATTTTAATATGTTCAACACAAGTTAATGTAGTTTTAGAACTTAAAGAATTAACTTTTTTTTTTCAATACAAAAAAAATGTGTTAAAAATAAGTGTAATATAAATTAAACAACTAGAATATAAAACGTTGAACTTTAGAGCGTTAACCTTAAAGTTGTTTAGTGTAGGACAGCTCGAAGGCTATCAGCATTATTTACTATTTGGTAATATGTTCAAAAGTGAATTAGTGCTGAAAGAATTAACTTCTTTTTTTTTTTTCAATACAAAAAATGTGTTAAAAGTAAGTGTAATATAAATTATACAACTTGACATAGTCTTTTATGTTCACAGACTATATCAAATTGTATAATTTAATTTTAGAGAGTGTTAACCTTAAAGCTTCATAGTGTACACCTCGAAGACGTTCGAGAACTCAGAACTCTTCTCTCACTTCACACGCTAATTTGATCTTGGTGTTGGTATTGCAGGAGAAGCGCGCCGAACAGCACAGCCCAGATCCAGAGAATGCAGTTGGAGGTGGAGGTGGAGGAGGAGGATCGGCGCCTGGCAGCGCACAAAAACAGCAGCAGCAGCAACGTCCAGGAATGGGCAATGAGCGCAAAGTGATCTCGCTGAAGCGACGCGACGACGATGCACGCGGCGGAGGCGGAGGCGGTGGCAGACAACAGCAGCAGCATCAACAGCAACAACAACAACAACAGTTGCAATCGGGAGCTGGAGTTGGACGCAAGCAGCTGACGGCGGCAAAGATTGCGCCCGAGGCGAAGCGAAGCATCACCGAACACTTGGCGCCGTCCAGCAAGCATCATCAGCAAATGTCGGGAAGAGCCGCAGGCGGCACACCGCCCACAAGCAGCAGCAGCAGTGGAGGAGCAGGAGGAGGAGCGGGAAGTGGCGGTGGCGGTGGTGTAAAGGGGCGAGACATGGGCCTGTTGCGTTTGGGCACGCCCAGCGACGATGAAGTGGAGCTGGACTACGATGACGATGATCTGCTGCTGGACGAGGAGGATCGTTTGCTGGCCACGCCCTCACCACCGCCCCCACAACCGCAAACGCAATCGCGAGCCGCCAAACGCTCAGCGACACCCGAGTTGCTTGTGGTGAAGCGCAATCACAAAATCGTGCGAGGCGCTGGCTCCGCATCAACAGTTGCTTCAGGCGGTGGCGGAGGAGGAGCTGCAGCCGGTGTCACTTTTGCGCCTGGCCAGCGACGTGTTGTCCTCAAGTCCACCAGCAATGGCAGTGGAAGCAGCTCTGGAGGTGGCAACGACTTTTCACATGGCAGGCAACGGGATCGTCGTCAGCGTGAGGAGCAGTTGATGCAGCGCAAGAGCAGCAGCAGTGGAGGAGGCGGTGGCGGAGCAGGTGGCATTTTTGATCGTTTGGAGAAGCGTCAGGCGAGCTCTGCAGGTGGCAGCGGAGGAGGAGGAGGAGGCAACAAGCAGCGCAGCAAAGCACCGGCGCGAATTGTGTTAAAGCACGATTAAAACAAACAAAAAAAAGTCAAGTTGTAATCCTTAAGAGATATATATATATACATATATATATATATATATATATATATATATATAAACCATAATCAAGTATAAAACTAATCCGAGTGTATTATAAACTTATGTAGATGCAGCCCAGCTTTGGAGGCTTTGCTCGCCCTCCCCCCCCAAAAAAAAACAACAGACACATTTATATTTAGTAGTAATAATATCAATCTATAATCTATATATATATTATGTTTTGACTAGTGTTAGGCTTAAGCAGTAAACAGATTCAGAAAGCGAAGAAGTAGAAGGAGAACAGATTTAGGATTAAGCAGGACAAATCTGTTTGATTACAATTCAATAATCTTAAGATCTAAATACAAAATATATATACATATATATATTATATAACCACATTTATGATTATTTTAAGCTTTACAGTTAAGTGTACAAAACTAAAAACACACAATTTAGCAGTAAGTCGCATCTCTCTAAACTACACCCACACACACACACACATATATATATATATATATATATATATTACTCGATTCATATTAACTTTTTGATATACCCGCTATCTATAAGGTGAAATATTTTTGTAACTTGCCTGCGGCGAATTTATGTAACAGGCAAATGCAGGCAACTCCGATCCGTGTCCGTCTGTCTGGTATATTTTAGTATTTTTACGGTATAAGCATAATACCGCCCTGAGTAGCGGGTATCTCAAAGTCGAGTACATTCGATTACAGCTTTTTTTTAGTTTTTTTTTTTTTTTCCAAAATATCTCAAAGAATCGCAACTACCACAAACTTGTATTTGTATTTGTAGTTAACTTTAACTAGAACTATTCAAGTATATATATATCTTTATATTAATGTGAAGGCGCTTTAAGCGTCTCTCAACACACACACACACACACATGCTTGACTCTTTAGTTGCATGCACATGAATTAAACGTAACCATAAGATTACTATATAAAAATAATATCTACATAACAATTACCGTATATATGTATATTGAGATATATAAATCTAGTCTTAAGAGTCGCGTATTGATTTCGATTTTGACTAGACGCAACAGGCGAATATTATTACCACATAAATTTTTGTTTAGTTTTTCTTTCCCCAATTTTATTTTATTTTTTTCGGATAAATTCAATTACGCAAGAAATGTCGAATTGTGTTTTTTAAAAGTGTTACAAAAAAAAAAACTTACATTATTGTGTCCGTCTATATGTTCAAATCCTCCACAATTTTTTGTGTTTTTTTGTTTGTGGCCTACCTAAACAAAAGAAAATTAAAACAAAAAAAAACTAACTAACGTAAAGAAAAAAGAAAAGAAAAAAAATATATGTGTCTTCTGATGGGAAACACAAAGAAGCAATACCATAATGGCCTGTTAAACGATAGCAAATAATCCCCAAATAGAACAGCAAATAAACGCAGTTTCTTTCCCAGAATATATCCAAAAAAACAAAAGAAATATCTAGATTGTAGTATTAACTGTACATATACTACAGACATACATACATATAAAAAAATATAGTGAGACATCTACTTATATATATATGAATATATTTATAGATATAATACTTATCAAGCCATAAACAAAATTACACATTACAATAGTTCATATAGGACCATTTTGACAACAACAACAAACAACAAAAGAAACTTAAATTAAAACACAGATTTATTTATACAATAATTGTAATACGCAAACAAAACTTACATTAATCCAGAGTTTTAGCTTGTAACGAGAGATTTAAGTAGAGGAAAAGCGAGAAAGAAAAAAAGAAAACAGAAACTATGAGAAGAAATCCCAAATTTGATAAGAAGAGAAATGTTTGTATGCTTTTTTTTTTAAGTTAAGCAACGTTGATGTCGTTGATGTTCAGATACTTCTACACACGTATATAAATCTTAAATATGGTATACAAATATCATATATATATATATATATAAATATCTATTAATTATGGACTAATAAAAACGAAAGTATATTGCATATATATATAATATACCTATTAACTACAACAATCATTGTACTGTATATAAATCGACTTAACAACAAAACAAAAAAAAAATGCGAAACAAGAAACCTAAAATAATAGTAACGAGTAAACACACAAAGTAACGAGTGACGAGAACAAACGCGTTTGCTCGTTGCAACAACAACAACAAGAACAACATCCAAAACGAGTCTGTGATTAATTTTTATATTTCGAATTATGAATTATGCATTATGTTCACCACGATTATGATTATGATTACAAAAAACTTAGCATCCATTTGCCTCTTAGTTATAATTGTTTCCCCCCTCAACACACACAAACACACAATTACTTTTATTATTTGATAAGTCAAACAACTGCAGTTAGTTACTAAGCACCTCAACACACACACACACACACGCATATTTTCCCTATCTATATACGATATGATATATTATGTGTTGTTCCATAGTTGAAAACTTTCCAAGTGCACACATAAATGTGATATGACAAACAAACAACAAAAAAAAGAACGAAAAGAAAAAAACGTTAAGAAGAATTAAGCAAAGCAAATCTAGTTGATATTATGTGTAAGTAGAACTAATAATTTATTAATTTTGTCGACTTTAGTTTTTGTGTTGGCAACATGCAACATAACCTCACTTCGACTATTGTAAATCAGACAACCCGTGTTTATCTTATTTTTTTAATTGTATTCAATTCTCGATTTCGTTTTCGATTTGTTTTTGCTTCTTTCCCCTTGCCTATATGTGTATAAGAGAACAACAAACTGATATTCGATTCGATATTTATAATTTAAGCATATTAACTATATATATATTCATACTCAATATAGATTTACTCTATATATATATATATTTGAAGTCTACGAGCTATGTAGATGCTAGTCTAGCCTTATAACGATTTATTTAATTTTTGTTATCTTTTGTAACTTGCATTTCTTTTACATTTGATGTATCATCCTCTCCTCTCCTCCCCTTTCCCCTTAATTCCTTTCCCCCCTCATTTGACTATCTTAATTGTACGTAACTTTAACCTAGAAATTAAACAGAGAAAATTAAGATAGCAGCAGCTTTGCGTCTCTTTCGCACTGCTGGCTGTTGTCGTTGGCCTCTATCGCTTAGCCACTCTCTTCTATGTGACTATCTATCTATCTCTTTCGCAATCGCGCAGCTGCCATTAAGTTAATTTTAGTGTATTTCTACTATTACAACAACTAGAACAACAACAACAACATCCCCCGTCTAAATTTTCTTTCAGCACAAAATTCTGTACAAAATGCCATGATGAAAAAATGAATAACAAACGTACAAAAAGAAAAGACAAAAACTAAAAAAAAAAAAAACGAAACCAAAAAAGATATTGCAAATGAAAGAAAAGTTAATTAGCTAAAGAAAAGAAGAAAAAAAAAACAAAATATACTACTATCAATAACTTACTTAATATAACTAACTAAAAAACAAAACAAAAAACTAGTTCAAATTTGAGCGCCGCCATGCGATAAAAAAAAGGACAACACGCGGCCCTTGATAAGCAGATGAAGACTTGAATAAAAAAACTGATATATACAAAAACACTGATATACACGCCCACATTCGTCGTTCCGCCCTCCCTCCGCCCCTTCCAGCCGCACACACGTGTTGTTCCCCCTCTATATACACATACATATAATTTATATATATGTTTGTGTGTATATGGTGTGTGCACATGTGTGTGTGTGTGAGTGAGTGTGTGTGTGTGTGGTTGCATGTGAGCGTGTATATGTATATTTTTTACAGCATTCAATTAAGAAAGCTCACGTCTTTTTATTTTATCGGGCGGGGAAAAAGGGGAAAATAACATACTTTGAACTCTGAATTATACAAATATTAACAACATTTATCAATGGAGAACACATTTTATTCTACATTTATACCCGCTACCCATAGGGTAGAAGGGTATTATAACTTTGTGCCGGCAGGAAATGTATGTAACAGCTAAAAGGAGGCATCTCCGACCCTATAAAGTATATATATTCTTGATCAGCGTCAACAGCCGAGACGATCTAGCCATGTCCGTCTGTCCATATGAAACACTGGATCTCAGAGACTATAAGAGATAGAGCAATCTTTTGTTTTCGACGGCATTTGTTATGTTTGCACGCAGATCAAGTTTGTTTCAAATTTTTTGCCAAGCGTAATTTTAAAGCTAAAGTTGCGATTTTGGTATATATAATAACTACTATAGTAGTTATGATTCCTGAAAATTTGGTTGCGATCAGATAAAAATTGTCGAAGTTATTAAAGAAATACTTTTGTATGGGCAAAAACGCCTACTTACTGGGGGTCTTAGTTACTTTGTCTGACAATCTGGTATATTGTGCCGTTTATGGTATATTTTGAATGCGGTACTATGTCGATATACCAAATATACCATTTGGTATATGTTTAGTATTTTTTGCAGTATATTCGGTATATTTTGAGAAAATACCGCAAAATATATTTCTTTTATTCAAAATGGGTAGCGGGCATCTCACAGTCGAGTACACTCGACTGTAGCTTTTTTTTTACTTGTTTTAATTTAAAATTAATTTCTTTATAAAGCTGAATTGATTTTAAAATTAATTGAATTGCAGACACAACATTTTAGGACTAAAAAGTCGCCAAAAGTAAGGCATAAAAGTAGCTTATTATAAAATTTGCGTTACCTTAATGCGCCCCTCTCTGCGCTTCTCAAAATAGTTTTCTGCTTCTATAGAAAGTTCTAATGACTGTTGGCATAATTTTTAATATATTAATTAGCATAATACTTAACAGAGCCAGTTGAGATGACACTTACATTACGTATACGTAATTTGGTTGGTTTTATTTCATCCGAAATGAGACTTGTCGTTGCATTGCTGTGATATCCATTGTGCCGCAAAAGAGTTATGATCGCTGCGATCTTGACATTGATGCCCCTAAACAGTAACAGAAACATCAACACAGACTCCGTCTCGATCAGAGTGACAAGAAGACAATGCTATCACAATTTATGCTCAGCTCTCGCTCTTCACATCCCACAACAACAACAACAAGTCAGCAAATCGGGTTGCATTACAATGTGGCAAAAGGCGCAACGGCATGACAAAAGATTTATGAAAATGTCATACTTATGTCGCAGCTCTCTTAACCCCACCAAATATACATTTGAGACAATCCCCGTCCATTGTTCTCTCTCTCTCTCTCTCTTTCTCTCGCTCGCTCGCTCGTCTCGATCATTTCAAAATTTGCTCAAGTGACTAATTGAAGGGGTAGATCGATAGTTACCGGCATGTTGAGATGAAGCATATTGACGCTATACTAGAAACAGGTCGCATGAGTCGACCTGTATACTCTGTAGATAGGTAGCATATGGGGTAGTAAGGAGTTGAGATTGAAGTTAAACTTCAACTCTGAATTTGATGCTAATTAACTATTAAATACAGCATTAATAATATTTTAATACAAATTTGTTGGTATTTATAGTAAATTATTTCACTTAAAGGTACAAAGAATGTATGACTATGATTTTAAGTCCTCCAGATCTTTAGCTTATTTTTGAGAAGCGCTGAGAGAGTCGCTTTAGTATAATGAAGATTTCGTAATAAAGTAGTGAAAACAGAAATACATTGAAAAGAAAGAAAGAAATAAATACATAGAAGTAGTAAGCTTTTTGGAAAGCACAGATAAAGGCGCTTCAACTTAATATATTTTAAATTAGACTAATTTTATGCTATGAAGGTGCAGAAAATTCTGCGAACAGTCATTAAGACTTTCCATAGAAGTAGAATAACTTTTTTTGAGAAGCGTAGAGAGAGGCGTTTTAGTACAAAAGAGATTTTATAATAAAATATTTTTTTATGCCATTCGATGGTTCAGAAAATTATATGAACAGTCATTCCCTAGTAAGAGAAAACGGTTCTGAGAATCGCATTAAGACTTTCCATAGAAGTAGCAAAGTTTTTTTGAGAAGCGTAGAGAAAGGTGTATTAGTATTAGAGCCTTTTTGAGAATCGCGTAGCAAAGGCACTTCAAACTTTTTTTCAATGAAGGTGTGGAAAATTCCGCAAGCAGTCATTAGGACTTTCCATAGGCAGTAGAAAGGCAGTGAATTTCAATTAAAGTTTAGCTACAGGGTAGTGACAAGTCAAGCATACTCCAGGGCTCATATGAAATGCAATTTGCGGTAGCAACGCGATCAGCTCGAAGGCGTACCTCAGCTGCCAAAGGGGGCGTGGCACGTGGCTAATTCTATTGACAGCAGAAAACAAAACATTCGAAATACACACAAGCCAATATTTATGTGAGTTTTGCTTGAAATTGATTTTATTTTCGGAATATATTTTCAATTGTTGTTGTCGTTGTTGTTGTGGCAATTGTTGTTGCAAATGCTGTTGCAAATGCTGTGTGGCAATCTCAGGGCCAAGTCCAAGTGTGTGACTTCTGGCTGGGATCTTTTCTGGGGGCTTTCGCACAAGAATTATGCCCACATTAAATGGATAATTGTGTGAGAAGCAACTGCAACTGCACTCGACTCTTTTTTTCTTTTTTCTCTTTGTTTTTTTTTTTGTTATTTTTTGTTCTTTCTGCAATTATGCAAAGTGCAAGTTCAACGCCAAGCGGCAAGGCAAACTCAAAGGCAAGACTCAAACTCAAACCCAACCCAAAGCCAAGCCAAGCCATGATTATATTTTCATAGATTTTCCATATAATTTTCCTCCGCTTTGTTTCAAGCTTCTCTTGTCTCTCCGCTTCATTTGCGGCTTTAGCTTCGTTTTGCTCAATTTGAAAAATTATAATTAAAATCGGTTTGTAAATTATAATTGAGGGGCGTGTGAAATGTGACAGCAACAACATGAGCTAATATCAAAGCTGTTGTTGTTGTTGTTGTTTTTGTTCGTGATTTGCCTGTTGAATTAGAACAACGCAATTGTTGTTCACTTGTTCACTTCGCTTGTTGTTCGCCTGTTTAGTCAGACAACGAGGCGGGGAGGGCCGGGGCCACGCCCTAAATCGCCAACTTTTGCCAGCCCAAAACAAAGATGGGCCTAAATACTTGGTCTACTCTACTCTATTGGCCAACTAACGGTACCACAACCAGCTGATACACTGCGAGAAATTGATCACACCTCAAAACTCATTTAATATTAATCGCTATTTCAGTTGATCTGACTATATATACATCTGTAGAAATTATTCTAAATAAATAATAATCTTCATTAAAGCATCAAAACAAGACTTAAGATACCCGCTACCCCGTAAAATAAAATATATCAAAATAATATACCACAATATACTAAAAAATTACCAAATGGTATATTTGGTATACTGATATAGTTCTACATTAAAAATATACCATAGATTACAAAATATACTAAGTTAGTAAGCCGAAAAAATACTGAAAATTTACCAAAGTCTATATTTGGTATATTGATATAGTACTACATTCAAATTATACCGTAATAATATACAAATAAAACACTTAAAATATACCAAATGGTTTATTGTGTATATTGATATTGTAGTATATTCAAAATATACCATAAAGTGCACAATTCCCATACAAAACTATTTCTTTATACATAGAAAAATTGTCGAAGTTAATCAATACTTTTGTATGGGCAAAAACGTCTTCTTACATACTTAGTTACTTTAGTTTCTTTTACTGACAATCTTGTATATTTTGCACTCTATGGTATATTTTGAATGAAGTAATATGTGAATATACCAAATACACCCTTTTGGTATATTTTGTACTCAGTGGTATATTTTAATATAGTACTGCATAAATATACCAAATATAACATTTAGTATTTTTTAGTATATTATTTTGGTATATTTTAAATTTAATACTTTTATTTAAAAGCGGGTATTTCTTACAATTTTATAATAATATAATGAGGTTTGGTCCAAATTAGTTTTTCCCTGTGTTGTTATAGTAATCTATTCTTTACATTCATCTAACATGAATTTTCACGCTGAAAGCAATTTGATACTTATCAAAATAAATTTATGAGTAACCTTTGGAGTATTTGTTGTTTAAATTAAACTCAATTCTAAATGCAGATTTTTAATAAAAGTTTTTACAATCCAAATAAAATTTCACATATCTTGATAGTAATTATTAATTAAAAAATATATTTTATACCATTAACCTCTTACAAACTGCTTCAAAGAAAAACCTAATTTTATAACAAAAACTAAACTTAAAATTATGATAGGCATAGGCCACAGCAATCTGCATTCTTTTTTCCTTAAATTCAATTAGTATTTACTAATAGATTTAGTATAATAAATAAATATAGATTATTTATTTCATTCATAATTTTCTCGCTAAAAGAGGTTTTAAAACTTCTCCGTTGACTTTTAACTATTTCTTAGCTATAATGCAATTTAACTAAATTAAAATTTATTAATATATTATTATGAATAATGAATAATAATAAGTTAAAACTTAAGTCAATCAATAGTTTTCAACTTCCGCTTGCCAATTTCTGTCAGTGTTTGCCGCAGACCCAATTTTGAATTCCCGAAAATGTATCTAGATACATTTGTATCTTTTGCGACCTGCACAAGTTGTGTGTGTAGAAATCGAAGAAGTCTAAATGAGTGAACGCACATTGTTATCGCTGCGCACTTGTGAAAAGTGTTAACTTGACTTGACTTGGCTTGACAACACGAAAGATGGCTAAAAGTTGTGTGTGTTGGCTTTTGGCCAAGTTGTCGCGTTGTCGCTGTTGCGGCCCTGGGATGCGCTGTGATTTTTTCTCTCTTTCTCAAGACAGACAATGATTCTTTAGCCGCATAATTTCTTGAGCACACACACACGCACACGGCATCACGGGGCGTATACGCAATGTGTGCGCAAAGTGAAATAACAAACGTGAGTTGCAAATGCATTTTGTAATCTTTAATTTTGAAATGTTCATGTTACAAAAATCGAATATAAATGAATGTTACTAAAAATGCTATTTCTCGATTAAAAAGTTAATTTTATAAAATTATAAATGCAGTCAAAGTGCAAATAAAAGGATTTTAAACTTTAAGGCTTTAAATTTCTATACTTCTTCTTGCATAGTAAATTTGTTGCCATATTCCTAGCTGGCAATAATAAAATTCCCCTAACTTTTAACCAATAATCTGCCAACTAAACGCAATAAGTATTTATGACAATTGCGCGCATTGTTTTCATCTTGCAAGATATTTTGCAATAAAAAAAAGAGTTGCCTCAAAAAATCAAATTGCAAAAATAAATATAAATAAGCTAGATAAGTTGTTGAAAAGTGAAAATCACGAAAACTGAATCACTCACAAAAGTATATCGCGTATCCGTTTAGAGTAGTTATTGCTGTTATTGTTTCATTTTATGTTGGGCAATTAGTTTAGCCAGGGTCAAGTTAATGATTCAATTAGCATTTGTCATCCGACTCGACTTACGTCTTACGGCTGAAGTTGGTAATTGTCGTAGATCGTGGGAATATTGATAATGCCAGCAAACAAGTCAGTTAGTCAGTTACGAACTCAAACTCAACCTCAACATCAACATCAAACTCAAACTCAAATCTAAATATGTGCTTGAGATGTGTGTCGATCAACAGCAATAGATCAGCGTCAAAACTCAAATCGAAATCGAAAGATTGCGATATTTATCTAGATAAATTGAGAATGCGAGTGAAATATGAGAAATGTTGAGATATATTCAACTGAATGGGGGAAGTAGAAGAAAAGGAAATTGAAAGTCAACAAATTATTTCATTATATTACAAACTAAATAAAGATCTGCAAAAAGGAAGCAAAATATGTAAATAAATATTTACTATGAATTTGTGTAAAAGTATGTATAGAAATAAACATGTATGAGCAAAAAATAAATATTTATAGAAATTGAATATTGGTAAAGTAAAAAGTTCATAGTCGAATCAGTATTTATACCCGCTACCCATAGGGTAGAAGGGTATTATAACTTTGTGCCGGCAGGAAATGTATGTAACAGCTAGAAGGAGGCATCTCCGACCCTATAAAGTATATATATTCTTGATCAGCGTCAACACCCGAGTCGATCTAGCCATGTCCGTCTGTGTGTCTGTCCGTCTGTATGAACACCTAGATCTCAGAGACTATAAGAGATAGAGCTATAATTTTTCGACATTAAATGTAACATATGTAACAGGTAGAAGGACGCATCTCTGGCCCCTATATATTCATGATCATCGTCAATAGCCGAATCGGAAATTGTAGAAGTTATTTAAGAAAAACTTTTGTGTGGGCAAAAACTTCTACTTGGCTGATAATCTGGTAAATTCTAATACTCTATGGCATATTGTGTATTTTATAGTATATTTTGAACATTTTACCATATCAATATTATAGATATAGTACTAAATTTTGGTATATTTTATATTTTTTTGCGGTATACTGATGGTATTTTTTACTTTGCTTTCTTACTTGTTTACTATTATTACTGTATTACTTTCGTTACATGTAATTTGTATTATTTTAATACTTAATACTTTAATACTCATATCTTTACCTATTTAGTTATATTTATTATTGTTATTTGTATTTTATTGTATTTATATTATTGTTACTGTTTTCACTTTAATTAATCACAGTACCACTTTTTTTATGATTTCAATGATAATAACATTTATTTTATTATAAGTGTTATTTTTTGAATATTTTTACTGTTTTTACTTTAATCTACTAATTTTACTATTATTTTCATGATAATAACATTTCCATATATTTATTTTATGATAATTCTTATTTGTATTCATTACGATTTCAATGATAATAACAGCTCTTCATATATTTATTTTAGTATATTTTTTATTTTCTTAATAATATAATATTATTGTTTTTTTCTTTAATCAATTAAGTTAATCATATATTATTATTATTTTTTATAATATTTCTTTTTATTATTATGTTTTTTTCTTATTTATTATTTCAATGATAATAACTTCTCTTTATAGGCTTCCCCTCTGGTCAACTGTGACAGATTTCTTGTGGCCAAACCGAACCCCCCAAAAACTAAAAAAAAACCCAACATTGTTTCCTAGGCCAATTTAGTTGACCGCAACGCTTCAGATTTGTTGTTGACTTGTTGCTTGTTATGTGTGTGTGGCTCGTGGCATGTGTCATAGAAGTCTACCGCTCTTAACTCACTCTCTGTCTCTCTCTCTCTCTCTGTCTCCCTCTCTCTCTCTCTCTGTTAGTTTCTCACTCTCTGCGATCGTCTCGCGTGTGTATAAAAGCAACTGTCGATGGGCAGCCAGAGCATTAGACAACTGTCAGTTGACGCGTGCGCAGCAGCAGCAAGAAAGAGAGAGAAAGAGAGCAAGAGAGTCGACTCCAAGTGTAGCATCCAGTTAAATCCACATCCAAGCGGCCACCACATGAAGTGCTTTGTAAGCTGCGCCAGGACATCAAATCAAATGTGGATTAATCCTCTTTCTACTTTCTGCTTTCGCAGTTCGTTTTTCTTTCGGCCACGTTGCTGGCGAGTTGCCAAATGACATCGGCAGCGACGCAGGATCAGGAGCAGGTTGCTTCGACACCTGAGGCGTCGGCTGATCAACTGAGCGCCGCCAGCAATTATGCGCCGCTGCAGGAGAAGAAACAAGAGAAGCGCTATGTCGGTGGATACGGTGGTTACGCTGGCTACGGCGCTGGAGCCGGCTACGGAGCTGGCTACGGCAACACTTACGGCGGATACGGCAGCAACTACGGCGCCTACGGCGGATACGGATCTGCCCTTGGCACTCCAGGCTACGGCACAGGAGTCGACAGCTACTACAATCCCTACGGCGCACGCGGTTATGGTCTAGGTAAGTTTATATAGTTATATAGTTATATTCACATCGATCTGAATGAACAGCTGAAGGAATTCCCAAGCACATTCAGCTAAAAGGTATATTAAGCTATCTTCGACTTTCTCTGCCTCATAAACACATTCGAAATCTTTGAGATTTTAACATTTTTTTTTTCTACTTTTTCCGACTTTCTATGAATCGTAATTCTTCAAGTATATATACACATAAGAGCAATAACTTTCTTTGAAAATTTCAATGCGATTGAAGAAACACATTCGATATCTTTGAGGTTTTACTATATTTACTTTTTTCGACTTTCTATGAAATGCAAAGATCGTAATTTTCCAAGTATACTTAAGCACACTCATAACAGCAAAATCATTCCTATAGAATTATGAAAATTGCTATACGATTTCATAAAATACTTAACTAAAATTACATTTTTATTGCATTCTGAAAATTAAGTTACGATATAAAAAGAATTACAAAAATTACTTCGAGAATGCAATATGAGTTGCTAAATATGTAAAATGTATTCAACCAAAAATTCTACAGGTCAAAACAAAAAAAGTTATAGTATAAGCACAAATAATAATATTTCCGACACTTTACAACAATCACATTTTTTTTACCAAGATGGCATTTTAAATTTCTCCTTCATTTTTTTTTCTAAAATTTTCTATAATAACGCAATCTATGTGAATCTTAAAAATTTCATGACGATTGTAGCTCACTTAAAATTAAATTCATAGATTACCAATTATTTATCTGACTAAGATTGAGTCAAAATATAATTTTAAAGGGAGTTTTTTTTAAATTATATATATTTTTTTTCTGCTATTTTCTTCCATTACCGATAATCGTAATTTTTTAAATTTTAAGCCTCCATAATTCTTTACAATTTCAATCGCAATCGCAAACTTTAAATTTATTCTCAAAAATATTTAAGCCAGTATCCAGAATCAATTATATAATTTTCCACTTAATTTTTAATGCTGTCAGGTCTCTCACAGTCGAGCAGACGCAAATCTGTTGCGCTTGCCCACTTCTTACTTGTAGTTCTACTCCACAGATGGCGCTGCTGGCTGTTGCCAAAGCCCACTTCTTACTTGCACTTATAATTACAACTATCACTCCACAGATGGCGCTGCTGGCCATGGCCAAAACCCCTCACAGCTTCCTCGTCTAATTGCAACTTCTACTCCACAGATGGCGCTGCTGGCTATGGCGGCTATGGCTCCGCCTTGGGCTACGGCTCATCCGCCTTGGGCGGCTACGGCTCCTCGCTGGGCGGCTATGGCTCGACGCTGGGCGCCGGCGGCTACTATGGCAGCGGCTACAACTCGAATCCCTATGCGCTGTCCTACTACAATTCGCGTCTGGGCGGCGCTGGCACCGGATATCCCTACTACAACACACGCTTTGGCGCCGGCGGCTATCCGTCGAGCTATTACAGCAGCAACTACGGCAACAGCGTTGTGGGCGGCGGTCTGGGGGCGTTGGGCGGTGTGCCGCCTTTGGGCGCCGGCGCCGCTGGCTACAATTATGGATCCGGCATCTCGGGCACCGTCTACTAGGCCACAATGGATCCGATCCGATTGATCATTCATTCATCACATCGCGCGCGTTGGACACATTTTTTAAGCTTAGTGCAATTTACTTTTTTTTTTCTCTCTCTCCCTCCCTTTCCTTCCCCCGCCACTCTATAATGATAATATGTATGTAATATTTTTTTTTCTAACTTAATAATTTTAATATGTTAAAAGAAATGAAGCAAAGCTCCAAATTCGCTACAGTTTTTTTTGTTCACAAAGTTAGTTAAAAACATGTACAAGAGAGAAAGAGACAGATTTACACATAGGCACCGTGTTTGTCTTTGATCACCCAAAAGGAGTCGACGATCTTTCCGTCCTTGTCGTCGGAGACCTGTTCAAAGTACAAGTGAGTAGCGTTGTGTGCCTTCAGGCGAGTGTAGCCGTAATCCTGTAGAGAAATAATATGCAAATGGCGAAAGTTTGTTAAAAAGGAAGTTGGCAACATTCATGCAATTGGTTGGCAACACATCGGCAACGCTGTTAAGCGCTTGGCAACATTTCCAGTCACATTGCCTGGAAACATTTGCTAATATTAGGGAATAGTCTTCATCGCTTGCTAATATTTACTGTATTTATCGGATAAATGGAATGCAATAACTATGGCTAAACTTTAAGCAACATTTGCTGCACAATGTCAACAACTTCGCAATATGTTTTTCACGTCCCTTTGACAACGTTTGCAAATCTTCAGGAACTGCATCAACCGCTTCGCAACATTGTCAGCCAATTCAACCAATTCAGTTGGCAACATTTGCTGCACTTGTCAACATTGCCAACCGGTTGCCATCAATTCGAGTTACATTGGCAACACTTGCTGGCTTGCTGGCAACATTTGCTGCTTTTATAACTATTGAAACCAATTGGCTACAATGTGAACAACTTCGCCATATTTCAAGTCATTTAGGCAACGTTTGCCAACATGCAAAATCGTACTAGCATAAAACCGATTCAGTTGGCAACATTTTCTGCCTTTGCAACATTGCCAACCGCTTGCCATCAATTCGATCAACACTCGCTGCACTTATCGATAATAATAAGCAAAACAAAGAACAGATGGCAACGCTGGCGAAACTTACATTGCTGTGGAAGGCATTCCATTCGGGCAAAACTTTGGAGAAGGGCTCACGATTCTCATTGCATCCCGCCGAGCCAGTGATGATCTGTATGGGCGCCTTGGGATTCGTATAAGGCGCCTTAGCACTGCCGTTGTACACCTTGAAGTCGTAAATGGGCCAGAGACGTGTGTAGAAATGTTCATGGGCAAAGAACTCGACATCGACGCCATGTTTGTAGAAGAGATCCTCGAGGCCAAACCATTTCAATGTGGGCAATCCCTGGCGTATGTACGTCTCCAGTTGGCCATTGCAATCGTATTCCTTGTCATCGCTGCAGTACATCGGCCGATGGCCATAGGTAATGATCCACGGACGCTTGGCGCGATTCTCGGGCAAATTGGCCTCGGCCAGATCGCGTTCCAGCCAGTCGAATTGTTTGGTCAGCAGCTTCATGCCGTAGTTGAAGAAATAATACACCTCCGTGGAGAAGGAGACAAAGTGAATGGGGCCCATGTTGAAGCTATACCACAAGCTGTCGCCATTGCCGGGCATATTGAAGCGTGCGCGATAATTCGAGAAGTTGCTGCAAGAAGAGAAAGAAGAAGACTTTTTAGAATGCGAAAGAGGAAGAGAAGCCAAATTTGTGAGACAGCAAATCGACAAAACAAAAATCAGCAAATCCTGCTAACTTTTAACTTTGGAATCTAACAGGTATTTAGTAGTTAGTTAATCCTTCATCAAATCCAATAACTTACTATTTCTTTTTTTTAGACTTTTCAGAATGCGGAAGAGGAAGAGAAGTCAAATTTGTGAGACACGAAATTGAAGTGTATCCTGCTAACTTCTAACAGGAATCTAACAAGTATTTAGTAGTTAGTTAATCCTTTATCAAATCCACTATCTAACTATTTCTCTTCGTGATTGCCAAGAAGAGAAAGAAGAAGACTCTTCAGAATGCTTAAGAGGAAGAGAAGGCAAATTTGTGAGACACGAAATTGAAGTGTATGAAGTGTATAAATTGAAGTGTATTTAGTAGTTAGTTAATCCCTCATCAAATCCAATAACTTACTATTTCTCCTCGTGATTGCCAGGACAGACCATGTAGGGCACATAGGCGGCCACCGTTTCGATCTGACGCATAAACTCATCGCCCACTCTCGCATCATCCGTGTCCATGTCGTAGGCAAAGTCACCCACATGGATGATGGCATCGTACATGCCCATCTGAGAGTCACGCTGCAGCCGAGCCAAGGATTGCGCATTCTCGTTGCCCATGTCACCGTAAATGGCCAACGATGGCGACCAATTGTCGCCAAGTGGGGGCGTGGTGAATCTATAGATCGCCGACCAGCCGAGATCGCTGCCACAATTGTATTCGTAGCGTGTCTCCGGCTTCAAGGCGGACAACGTGACCTTGTGTATGTATTGAGTACGCGATTTATTGCCGCCATCGATGAAGCGTTCCCAGCTGCCGCTGACCGAGCTCCACTTGGACTGCGCGTGCTCCACAAAGTTGACGATTGAACCGTTGGTGGAGGAGCGCGTGGACCAGGTGACCACAATCTCCTGCAAGTTCTCTGCAAAAACGAAAGAGTAAAACATTGAAATACAGGTGAGTGTTCAACATGTCGTATGCGTAATTTAACTAGAGTATACATATGTACATATAAGCAAAGACTATATAATACATTATAATATTATTATATAGTCTTTTTGTGTAAGTTGCTACTTAAAAATTTTTAATTAAAAAGTAAGGTTTTTTTTATTTAAAGTAGAATATTGAAAAATATCGAATTTAAAATTTTGTTGTATGTATTTCCTCTAACTATAATTTATTATATTATAGTTTTTGATATACGTTTTTTGCTGGTACTTTAAAATTTTTACTAGGAACTTTAAATGGAAATATTGAGAAATATCGATTTTCAATTTTGTTGTTGGACTATAAGTTTTATGTTAAAAAATAAAAATAATGTTTCTTCTTGTTATAATGCTCTATATTAGATTATTATATAGTATTTGATATAAGTTATTGGCTGCTGCTTTATAATTTGTAATCGAAAAGTAACGCTGATGTTTTCTTTATTTAAATAGGAATATTGAGGAGTATCGATTTTCATTTGTATAAGAGTTGGATTATAACTTTTGTTGAAAAATAAAAATATTATATTTTTCTAAGTATAATTCATTATATTACTTCATTATATAGTCTTTTTATGTAAGTTATTTGCTGTTACTTTACAATTTTTAATTGAAAAGTAACGTTGATGTTTTTATTAGGGATGTGGAGAATTAACGATCTTAAAAATTTGTTTTGTTTAATAGTTAAACAATAGATATATATAATAGATTATAAGTTTAATATAAAAAATACAAATGATATATTTCTCCTAATCACACGTAAACAAATAATTCCATTTGAAATGTTTTGCAATAATCGCTTAATACATTTATTTGGTTAACAGGCTTGTGCGTAGTACTAAAATACGAATATAATATCAAAATATATGGATATGGATAGGAATATGGATATGCATATGCTTCGATGCAGCTTCGTTTAGACGCCGCTGTAGGCGCCATGGCTGTGCTTGATCACCCAGAAGTGATCGATAACAGCGCCCTTTTTGTCATCGGACACCTGCTCAAAGTACAAATGGCTGGCGTTGTGCGCCTTGAGTCGTAGATAGCCAAAGTCCTGGCTGTGAAAAGCGCTCCACGGCGGCATTCGCTTGAAGAACGGTTCACGTCCCTCCTTATTCCCTGCGGCACCCGTGATGATGTGCACCGGTGCTCGAGGATTAACGTACGGCTCCGCCAGTGATCCATTGAAGATGGTGTAATTGTAGAGCGGCCACATGCGCTCGTAGCAATGCTCATGGGCCCACAGCTCAACGTCCACGCCGTACTCGTAGAAGAGCGGCTCGAGGCCAAAGAAATTCAGTCCCGGCAATCCTTTGCGTACGATCGTCTCGTGATTGGCACAATCGTCGCCATTGTCATTGCTGCAGTACATCGGACGATGGCCGAAGGTGATGATCCACGGTTGCTTGGCACGATTCTCTGGCTTGGTGGCCTCCATTAAATCCCGTTCGAGCCATTCGTATTGCATCACAATTTGCTTCAGACCGAATTGCGTGAAATAATACACTTCGGTGCTGAAGCTGATGAAGTGCACCGGACCGAGATTGAAGCTGTAGAAGAGATTCTCGTTGCCGCCGGGCATGCTGAAGCGATTGATGTAGTGCGAAAAGTTGCTGCAACAAGGCGAGGCATTAAACCGGGTAACGTAAGCATTACAAGTTCTATTATACTAATGATTAAGTTACGCTTAAATCTGCATTTTGCATCTTTTTTCTTCAACGATAATGATTTAGTTTAGGTACAAATTTAATAGGTTTTTAATTGCAAACCATAATGAAATGAATAAAGTTTTGTTCGTTTGATATATATATATATTTGATATATATATATATATATATATATTATATGGATTTTTGAGAAGCAAGAAATAATGAAATGAATTGAGGCTTGTTAATTAAAAAAAAGTCATTTAAAAAAAAAATAATTAAAGGGATTTCTGAGAAGCAAGAAGAAATAAAATGAATTAGAATTTCTTAGTTAGGAAATCTCATTTAAAATAAGAATAACTTAAAAGATTTTTGAGAAGCAAACCATAACGAATTAAATTGAGGCTTCTTAATTAAAGAAAAATCATTTTAAAAAATAATAATTTAATGAATTTTTGATAAACAAGAAAAAATGAATAAAATTGCACTTTATTAGTTTGATTTTTGAGAAGCAAGAAACAATTCAATTAATTGAGACTTGTTACTTAAGGAAAGTATTTTTAAAGATGAGTGATTTAATACATTTTTAGGAAGCAAAAAATAATGATTATAATAAATTTCTTTATTACACATACTAATTTTATTCTATCTAGTTTAATAGATCTTTAGAAGAGATTTTTAATGAACAAGAGCAAATGAAATGAATTTACATTTGTTAGTTTAGAAAATTCATTTTAAATACGAGTGAGCAACAAATAATTGATTAAAATTTGAAATTTCTATATTATACATACTAATTTGAAATATAATATATCTATTTTAATAGAGCTTAAACCGAGGAGAATTCAAAAAATACATATGCATATTAAAAATTTAAAGATATCTCTTTTTATTCACACATATGCAATTCAAATTGGGTTTTCTATTGTGTTCCAAATATTCATAAAAATTAAAACTCAAAACATTATCGTTGAAGAATACACAACATATCTTAAAGACGAACTTACTATTTCTCCTCGTGATTGCCAGGACAGACCATGTAGGGCACATAGGCAGCAATTGTTTCCACCTGACGCATGAACTCATCGCCGACGGCGCCATCCTCGTGACACATGTCGTAGGCAAAGTCGCCCACATGGAGGATGGCATCGTATTTACCTAGCTGCGTCTCCCGCTGTAGGGCAGGCAAAGAGGCGGCATTCTCCACGCCCATGTCGCCATAGATGGCAAACGAGGGCGACCAATTGCTGTGATTGAGCGGAGTGTGGAACCAATAGATTGCCGACCAGCCCCAATTGCTGCCACAATGATAGCTGTACTTGGTATCGGGTTTCAACTGCGGCAGCGTCACCTGTGCGTATGTGTGTGGAGGCAGGTCGATAACATTTGCTGGGGAGGCACGTCGATAGTCAACAACTTACACGATGAATGAACTGGGCGGCCTTCTTTGCGCCACCGTCGACAAAGCGAACGGGTCCTTGAGGTGATTTAACCACTTGATCTAGCTTGCTTCCATCGCTATACTCGCTGTACTCACAGATCGATTCGTTGGTGTTGTCGCGCGTGTTCCAGGTGACGACAATGTCCAACACGCTTTCTGCACACACAGAGTTCACACATTATTCACAAGCAAACGCCGTTTTTAATACTTTCACATATTTTATTCGAAATAAGTGACGAATTTTGAACGATTTCTGCGTTCTATAAAACTTATCGTTGTTATCGATCACTCGGACAAATGCAGAACAATTGTGTATTCTCTATTTTAAAACAATCTTACGTATTCAATTGTAATCACCACTTTCGTAAGCTTTCACATATTTAATTCGAAATAAGTGACGAATTTTTAACGATTTTTACGTTCTATAAAACTTATCGATCACTCGAACAAATGCAGATCAGTTGTGTATTCTCTATTTTAAAGCAATATTACATATTGAATTGTAGTCGCCGTTTTTTTATGCTTTCAAATTTATTTTATTTGAAATAGGTGACAAATTTTTAACGAGCTCTGCGTACTACAAAAACTTATCGATCACTCGGACAATTGTGTATTCTTATCTTAAAACAATCTTACATCTTTAATTGTGATAAAGGAAAAGCTTATAGATAGACATTCAAATGCGTGAAATCTGATATTTATGTATCAGACATCATTCTTTTTGTAGAAAGCTTAGTGAAATGCAATTCAAATATTTATTTTATTGCGCTCAGTTTACTTCAATTTAAAAGTATTCCAGCTCGTATTATAAAGGTGTTTAAAGTCACAAACAAAAAAAAAAGATTACATGATTTTATACATTTGTCAGATATTATTGACTTGAAGTCAAATCGTACAAAGAAATGCAAATATTTGTTCGCTTCAGCTTTTGTGCATATAAAGTGATAATGCAACCTGAATGTTTACACAAAATGAGAAATCAAATAACAAAGTGCAACAAAAGTTGCCTTGAATGTGAAAATTACAAATCATCGACAGATTTGCGCCTTAGCATAACATTATTTTATAAATTGTCTAATCCATAAAATAAAAAGTGTTTTGTGCCTCAGTTTCAAATACAGTTTGTGTTGCGTTGTACTGGGAATTGGAATTTGCAATTTACAATTTGCAATTGCAGTTGCAGTTGTTTATGGGATTGATTTGTTGATTTGCTATTACAGCTAAGAATGTTTGCTATGTTTTGTTGTAATACTGCCAAGTTGCTTCATTCAATTAACTATTGTGTGTGTGTGTGTGTTTGTTTGTGTGTATCGAAGATTCTCTTGGTCTATGGTTCGCTATAACTTCCGTGCTGCGACTTGATTAGCCAGAACTTGTCAATAATCGCACCCTGCTGATCATCGGACACCTGCTCAAAGTACAAATGGCTGGCATTGTGCGCCTTGAGACGCGTGTAACCGTAGTCTTGGCTATGGAATGCACTCCACTCGGGTATCTTGCCCTTGAAGGGTTCGCGTCCCTCTTTGCAGCCCGCCGAGCCCGTGATGATGTGAACCGGCGCTCGGGGATTCTCATAGGGAGAACCGAGCGAACCGTTGCGCACATTGTAATCATAGATGGGCCACAATCGTTCGTAGGAATGCTCATGGGCCCAGATCGCGACATCCACGCCGTACTCGTAGAGCAGCGGCTCAAGGCCAAACATGTGGACAAAGGGCCAGCCAACGCGCGTCAATGTCTCCGAGTGTGTGCAATCGTTGTCGTTCTCATTGCTGCAGTACATCGGACGATGGCCGTAGATGATGATCCACGGACGCTTGGCGCGATTCTCGGGCCGATTTGCCTCGGCCAGATCACTCTTAAGCCACTCGTATTGAAAGACCAGCGTCTTGAGGCCGTAGTTGAGGAAATAGTAGACTTCCGTGGAGATGCCAATGAAGTGCACGGGTCCCAGATTGAAGCTATAGAAGAGATTCTCGGTGCCGCCGGGCATGCTGAAGCGTGCGCGATAATTCGAAAAGTTGCTGCAATTCAATGTGAGGCAATGTGAGTTTCAAACATTCAGCAGCAGCAGCAGTTGCTCTGAGACAACTTACAACTTCTCTTCGTGATTGCCGGGCACAACCATGTAGGGCACATAGGCGGCCACCGTTTCGATCTGACGCATAAACTCATCGCCCACTCGCGCATTGTGCGTATTCATATCGTAGGCAAAGTCACCCACATGGATGATGGCATCGTACATGCCCAACTGCGTCTCCCGCTGCAGTCGGGCCAAGGATTGCGCGTTCTCGTTGCCCATATCGCCGTAAATGGCCAGCGAGGGCGACCAATCCGGCTCGGCGCTGGCCACAGTGCGAAATTGAAATTTTGCCGACCAGCCGTAGCTGCTGCCACAGTGGTACACATAGCTGCTGTTTGCCTGCAGCTCCCTTAACGTCACCTAAATGCAAAGCATTGAGTATGTGTGTGTGTACGTTTTTGTGTGAGTGTTAAGCGTACCCTGTGTATGTATTGCGTCGACTGCTTTTCGCCGCCATCCACAAACTTGTTGGCCTCACCATAGGCGCGCTGCTTGAGATCGCCGAGTCCATATTCGACAACGCTGCTCCTCTCATCATCACTCGACGGCGGAAGGCTGCGCGTCGACCATGTAACGACAATTTCGCTGGCGGTGCGTTCTAGTTTTTTGTTTATTTGGCGAGTGGCGGCAGGACGATAACGTACGGGAAACAAATGCAAAAAGCAAAAACATTTCTTTAAAAAACACTTTGTCGGCCGAAATAAAAACAAACAAACAAACAATTTGTGTGTGCAACAATTTAAACAATGGAATGTGCAAAGAATAAAGCGTACTTGAAATTGAATCGCGCTTACGCACTCTCTTTTTGATTTGTTTTCAATTTTGATGTCTTTCCGTTTTCGATTTTTGTTCTTATTGTGCCTTGCCTATCGCTTAGTGCTGACCTCTAGCTAGATTGCTTATGACTCTTAGGGCAAAGCAGCCACAAAATAGCCAACTGCTATGTTACTGATCCTTTAAATAGCCAAATGGCCCCCAACACTGACCCCACATTAGCCCTTTGGTTTGAGTGTGGCCTTATTACCATTTTATAATAATGCTTAACGTCCATCGTCTTTTGTGTGTGATTAATTGCTTATGCTAATAACTTATCAGCAGTGCAGCAGCCGCCTTTAAGTGACGCGCGCGACTTTTTCTTTCTTTTTTTTTGTTTTTGTTTACCACTTGTTACTGATATTGTTTCATTAGTGATGCATTTGTGATGTTCTATAGCGTTTGTTGGGGCGTAAACCACTGCAACTGCTTATTGCATTATTGTGGTTTGTGTGAAAGAGAGAATGATGAAGTTGTAATCACGCCATCGACAACAACAACAACGGCAACAACAGTGACCGTTAACTATTGCGCAGCAGTTTTTGGAACAATGGCAACAACAAACAGCAACTGAGGCAAATAATTAAGCTGATATCAGCACGAGAATATGCCGGCAAGTGGTGAGTGATTTTATTATATTTTACAGTTATCATTTCGTGGGGGGCTGCAAAGGCAACTAAGCTCAAGCGTACTTTGCATTTGCGATCGCCCATATTCATGTTTACACTTTTAACACCAATACATACATATCTACATTTTATATACATACATATATTTAACTTAAAAATAAAAAACGTATATGTAAGGCAAATACGTACCTCCAAATGCTAGATGCACTTGCTCCGGCTGATAGTGAACTATGTCCAGGTCCAATGCATTGTTGTTGCTATCCGGCTTTATCTCGGCTCTGCAGCTGAAGCAAAGCCCCAGCACAAGGCACAACAACAAGGTCAAATTTACCATTGTGTTCCCTGCTCTGATTTCCTTCTATTATCTTTGTTGTTGTTTACTCTTTTCTATTTGCTAAGCTATATGCAATAATGGCATTGCTAAATCGGTTCGTTCTATGCAATGCGAACAGCTGATGCCTCGACTATTTTTAGCGTTTGTTTATTAGAAATTATTCCACAATACTGAATTACTGCAGACGGCAGCAACGAAATGAAATGAACTGAATGTTTCCAGCAATTTATAGACAAAAACAAATACTTGTAATAGCGATGACAAAACATCGATAGCCCTCTCGATTTATCGATGCATATGAAACTAGAAATGGTCTCACTGCTTTCTGCTATCGATAGGGTGGGTTACCATACTCAGGGCGCCATTTTCAAAATTATAGCATGCGTTGAACATTTCAATTGGGGACCGAATGTGTTTTTAAATGAGTTTAGTATAGCTTCACCTGTTTCACCTTTTGCACACACAAAATTTATTCGATAGAAATTCAAATTGTAATTTAGTATGGCCGGTTTTGCACAGGAGTTCATTACGTTAACCCCGTTGAATTGTGTTAAAGAATGTCGCGCTCTCATTCAAACGCCCAAGCAACGAAATTATTTAACGACCGCCGCGCTTTTCGGACTATATTGCGGGGTGCTGCTTTATCGAGCCTACAAGAAGTACCTGATTGAAATGAAGAACAAAATGGAGATCATTGAGATGCAGGCACAAGAGATGCAATCGGAGAACAGTTATGTTCTTGACCCACCTCCAGTGACATCGAAAGAACTGCTTTTGCCCCCCATAATCGATCAGGCCGAGATTAATGCAGGCAGCTTTGAATCGGCGCCCCGTTCCGAAATAGAGCCCTTCATTACTAGCCACCCCTTGTTGAATACCAGCACTTGATAAAATACATTTCGAACAGACAGCAATTAAAGTCAAAATTGGCGGAGTTTCAAATAAATATGCGCTTCACAGATTCATAATACTTTTGCGCTTATATTTCGTATACATTTAATTAATAGTAGTAACATACATAGGCATAATTATTGGAAGTTTCTTTTTTTTTGTTCATGGAAGCTCATCGCTCATAATAGATATTGGCATAGATAAAGTAACGTATAAATAATAATCATAACAAGAAATATATAAAACATAACATGATATTGATATGATGCAGTTCGCAATGGCGAGCTAGGAATGTTTTTTTTCCCGGGAAACTACGTATATATCCGAGGAATGTTTTCGCAAGAATTGTATAGGATTAAACATAAAATTACATAGTATGTAGTACAGATAGGCGAATTAGTGGCAACAATAATCAAACTATAAACTAAACAACACTTGAGACACTTTCCGGACAAACATCAATCGATTATTTTTCGCTGCCTGTTCCGCTGCTTCCGCTGGCACCTCCGCTGGCACCTCCGCTACCACTTCCGGAGTTACTGCCTGGATTATTGCCGGGCTTTCGTGCACCCGGTCCCGCAAATCCCTCGGGCATACTACTCTTGCGTTGTGCCTGCGAGATTTGCACAATCCTCGACAACGGTGAGTGTGTGCTGCTCGTGCTCGGTCGCGTAAGCGACGACGGCAGCAGTCGGGAGGCCGAAGTTCCGGCGTCCTCCAAACCAGATGCGCCCGAGCTGTTCACACCCGTGGGTGAAGTGGGCGACAGCTCACGCGCCAGCGGCGAGGGACGCAGCGAGAGGCGACGCTGCAGCGCCGTCTGCGAATTCGTTGGCAACGGACTCGGCTCATCGCTCAGACTAACGCCGGGCGGTGGCGCTTGGCCTGGTGGAATTTGCAGTGCCGTGGGACGCACGCTGAAGCGTCGCCGGAACTTGGACGGTCCGCTGGGCGTCGACGTTGATGCGACGCTGGACAGCGGCTTTTCCGTATAGCTGGGCGGTGGCTCCATCATCTGAATGCCCGAGGGACGACGTCCGGCCCCAGCACTGCTGTTGCCAACGCCGCTCAGCGGTGACATGGTCCCCACAATAGTGGAGCGTCTGGCGTAAAGCCGATTCGCTGCTGTGGCCTGCAAGGTGCGCGTCTGATCACCCCCGAAGAACGAGAGTAGGGGCGGCAGCTGGGGCGGATCGAGGCCAGCATTGCCCATCTTGCGCTGCTTCTTGTGCAGCTTGTTGCTACTCAACTGGTGCTGCTGTTGCTGTTGCTGCTGTTGGTGTTCGTCGAGCACCGCATGCGTGTGAACGACTTCGAGAGCGCGTATGAGGTCCGCTAAGGTGGTCTGCTCCAGCACGTCCATATCCTTGTCAGAGGTAACGGAAAAGATACTCGAGCGCCTGGGCGTCGAACCGGTTGTGGGACCACCTCCTGTGGCCGGGAAGAGACTGCCCCGACGTGCGGCAACTGCAGCCATGGCCGCCGAACCGGAACCGCGACGTTGCATCTGGGCCAGGGCGGCAGCTGTCGGTGGATACATGCTGCCACGTCGTGCAGCCAACGCCGGATTCTGCGTGTAGATCGACTCGCGACGACGTTTGCCAGCTGCGGCAACGCCAGCGGCGGATCTGCGTTGATAGGGGCCCGTGCTGGAGCTGAAGGTTGCCTGTTCCGAATCGTCGAGCTGGAAGCCCGGATTGTTGAGGCCTCCACCCGATGCGAGACTTGTGTTCGAGTCGAACGGTGGCGGCGGTCCCCGACCGTTGCGTAGATACGATTGAGTGGCGCCCGCCGTGACCGTGTTGTTGTAGTAGTCGAGGGGCGAGCGTCCCGGCAGCTCGGTGATGCCCTCGGGCACCGAGACCACCGACAGCTTGCGTTCCAGATCCTGCGAGGGACGCTTGCGATGGAAGAGCTTGCGGAGGCCATCGGGCATGGAGAACTTTTTGACGCGACCGGCTCCAACGCTGGTGTTGCTCTTCTTCAGATGTTCCTCAACACTGTCCGGTTCCAGGTGCACCACATACGAATCGCTGGCACTGCCACCATTCGCCTGACTCTTGTAGCGATTCTTAAAGGCCTCCTGTATCTGCTGATTATCACCGCTCCATGTCCATTCGTTGTGTGTGTGTGGCGCACGCAGCGGACGACGCGGTGGCTCAATGTTAAAGTCGGAACAGGCACGACCGCGTGGACGACGCGGCGTCGAGAACTCGTTGAGCGTGGAGAAGGACCATTCGCTGGCGAGAATTTGGGAATCGGAGAAGCCATGATAGCCACCATAAATTGCCGCATCATCAGCCTCCGGCGGCGGCTGAACCGTGGCCAAAGCCGTCACCACCTTGGCCAGCAGATCTGTGGTCTGGCGATACGCTTCCGCCGTCTCGAACGTCTTCTCGCGATCGAACTTGCTCAGCTCCGTATCGGAATTGGCGTGCACCAAGCCCACAGCCTGGGCAGACGCCACCTCGGCGCATACAGAATAAGCGCGCTTGCGACTTGGTATCGGAGCGGGTTCCACGCGATACATGCTGAGTTCGGGGCAGGAGGCCGAACGTGGCAGTGAGAACGCATATTCCGTGTCGGTGTAAACGGGCTGTTTAAGTCAAGAGCGATAAATCGATAGTTATCGATAGCGTGTGAGTTGGGTTGTTGTGCATGTAAAGAGAGTGCAACAAATTGAAATATGTATGCGTTAGTATAGTTTGCCATTTATTCTTTTCTTCTTTTTTCGATCTACATAAATCCTTGAATGTTTCTTGATTGTTTTACTTACGCCTTCTCTTCTTCTTCTGTGCACTCTTAATCTTATTCTGCGCGCTTTTTCTATTTCCCTTTCGACAAAACTACAAGAAGAAAAGTGTATCACATATTTTTTGTATTGTCATCGAACTTATCGCACCCAGTGTTGTGCTGTAGGTTAAGTGCGCCCGCTTAGTCAAACATTTAATTATTAATTGCGTAGAACGCAAAAAAAAAAATTGTTGCCGCTATGCTTTTGCGAAAGCATAAAGGAAATGTGATTAGACATGACGAAGGCATTCCCCGTGTCACACAATATCTATTTACTTACATATGTGTGTGTGTGGGTGTGTGTTAGTACGTTAGTGTGATTTCGTCGTCTCCCTTTTGAGCGTCTCTTCGCTGAGCTTGTGACGAACTCGCCGCATGCGTCTGCAGCTTACGTGACAACTACCGCTTAACGAATCAACGTTTGACGTTTGACGTAGTATGTAATGTAACAATTGGCTTGTGAGGTTAGGTTGCGCTTTTTTTTAATTAATTTTCCCAAAAGTTGGTTTAATGCAGAGAAATTTAATTACACACTAAATTTTCTTATTTAATTCATAATTTTGGGTTATTGAATTTCTTTGAAATATATTAAGTTACACAGTAGTGCAAAATTATGGTTAGAGTGCGCTTTCTAAATTATTTTGCACAAAAAGTGAGGTTAGGTCTAATTTTTCCTAATACATATTAATAGCGCGCTTATGTTTTCCCCAGAAGTGAGGTTAGCTTTGCCAATTTTCAGTTACACAAATGTTATTGTTATTTAATTAGTAAATTGAAGCATTGATCGTGCTTTCTGCTTAACTTTCCCTTAGTTTGGTTACTTTTCACACGCTTCACGCGCTAAGCTAAATAAATGTTTGCCCTGGTTTTAAGGTTAAGTTGTACGAACTTGTTTAATACAAATTAAATGAATTAGCAAAATGAATATTTAGAAATTGCTCGCTTCATTTTGCAGGCTAACATAAAACTCGCGAATAAAAACACGTATCAATTTGTAGTATGATCTGCCCTGATTAATTAATTTATTAGCCCGCATTGTATGAAATGTTTTTTTTCTGTTTGTTTTTTGTATGTGCTTTACCTTCACTTTGAGTATGTAGAGCTCGTTGAGTAGTCGCCGCAGATAGCCAACATCCTTGGTAACTCCCGTCCAGATGCGATTCTGCGTTGCCTTCAGATTCGACGACAATTGTTGCTCCAAATGGGCCAGTTTCTTGCTTTGAAGTCCACTGTTGTCGTTTTTGTATGTTGTATGTGTATTTGGTTTTTTTTTTATGAGAAATACATATAATAAATATATCGGATGAGTGTTTGGGTTGAGGTTAAAATGAAGTAACCCAGCATGCAAAACGAAACTTGTTCAAATCATGCAGTCAAATAATAATGCTCAACTTACCGTGTGATAAATGTCATGATCATCACCAGATAACCCAAAGAGAATATGAACCAGACAATGACAAAAATCTGATAGACCACAAACCAACCGCCGAATTCTCGAGGCTGCATAAGGAATTCAAATTCTAGAGATTGATACAATCGATGGGGGAAAATGTAACTCACCTGATTGGATCCAAATGTGGGAACGTAGTCGCCGAAACCAATTGTCGATGTCGTTACATAACTGTAGTACAACGAAATGGAGTACGGCCAGTTCTCAAAGTAGGTAAACACCCAGGCGGGAAGCAAAAGGAACAACGCTATGCCCGGTATAAGGGCGATCACAACGGTTGTGATCAGTCCCAGCTGCGGCGGCACATAATGATCATCCGAGGACATTTTATACTTTTTATACCGACGATAGATCGCCTCGAACTGGAAAAGAAACAAATATTTAGTTGTCGGGTGAAGTTCTCGTCCAAAAGTTTACGCACCGTTCGTCCGAAATATTCGCCAAGACCAGCAAAGAGAATACCGTTGACGGGAATGCCGATCACCGAGTAGACGATCATCACCATGCGACCTGCAAACGTGGTGGGCGATATGTTGCCATAGCCCACCGTCGAGCAGACAGTGAAGGCGAAGAAGAAGGCGTGGTAGAAGGTCCATGTGTAGGGAATTTCGTACTCATCCTTAGTGTAATCCGTCACCGGTTTGCCGCAATAATCCGTTATCCTCTCCAATATTTCATTCTGCGTTGTCTCATTCTTATCCGACAACTGATCCAATAGATAATCTGTGACAGAAACCCAGACAGAGAGAGGAAATAGACATTGAAAACTAAACACACGAAAGTTCAATCAAGCATAAAATCAAATCAAATTACACGTGTTCCGGAAGCAAACAAAATTGGCGTTACTAACGCCATTTAACCTTCCGCTTTTCCGAAAATACAAAAAACAGTTCAGCGCATAAAAGAAACCGAAACTGTCAACGTGACAAACCGAGTGGCGTCTGCAGCGAGCAGCGAAGTGAATCCCCCCTCGATGGAGAGGCGAGAGGAGAAAACACAGATCTGACCCTGGCCCGAGCCATTCATTGATCGTTGCGATGATCATTGGTTGTAACACGGTGCTTTGCCCCCAGCTGTAACTGTTTAAAATTCGAATTTCGTAACGTTAGTAACGATCATTACGCGCAGACGTTGCGTTGATCTTGCTACGATAGGGTTGCCAATTGCACTTGAAATATGTTTTATTGCCGCATTTGCAAGCCTATAATTGCCTACACATTATCTGGCGAATAGAGTGCGGAGATCTAATCAGACCGCAATAGATGACTCACTTTATTGTATTAGAACCGTAGAACCATAATATTTTGGGGGTGACAACACTGACAACATTTTGAACGATCTTACGCTCATTTTCAATCGAACTTTTTTCCGAAATTGTCTTCTTGGGAATTTACTCGTAATTATTTGTGCTGTAAGTTCCTAGCAATATTCTTATCTTTCGGGTCTGACGTCAAAGTGTTCTTCAGGGAAGATAGGAGGAGGAGGAGGGAGTTTGGTGGCGTATCTCGAGTTAAGTTTGAACTAGTTAAAGGTGCATCCTAAGTGCAATTTATTGTGATTAACCAAGTGCAATCATTCAATAAACCTTAGAGCTGCAAGCAAATGCACAAAATCTCTGACAACAATTTGAGATCGTAATCTTTTAACGAATTGCATAATTCAATAAATGCCCCCAGGCGCAGATTTAGTTTCTGTTTTTCTTTTTTTTTGTTGTTGTTGGATGCGTTATCTGCTCCACGGGACGTATGAAAACGAGGGAAATGCTTAACAATTACGGGCAATTCCCGGTACACACCATGTAGCTATAATAATCATCATCATCATCGTTCGTTCGTTCGTTCGCTCTCTCTCTTTCTTTTCAAATCTTGGCAGCTGTATCGCCTTTTGTCGCTGATTTGTGGATGTATGGGAGGGATTCCCCGCCCCCCTCTTATTCCTCTCCCCACCCTAGTTTGATTGTGATTGCGACAATTTGTTCATAGACGTCGATGATTAGCACAAATTCTTGTAAATCGTTCAAGCCTCGACTTGACGTGATGTCGTCTATTTAGATTATCTCGCTTATCGCGTTGTGAGCCGGAAATGTTTGCGGCAAACAAATTGATAAATTTATTTAATTAATGCCAGCGTTTGGTTTTCGAGAGCTGCCAGCAAGATCATTTAAAGTTGAACTATGTCGAGGGAAATTAGCTTGGATTATGGAGAGATCACCAAAAGGAATGAATAGATGAATGTTGAACTCTATTTAAAGTCGAAGATCGCTGTGAATATGAAGATCGCTTGTCTTTAGATCACAGCTTCTTGAGATCACCTACTAGGGGGAAGTAAGATCACTTTAGTTAGCTTTTCTTCGACTCTTATCAGCAATATCAGCTTGGATTATGGAAAGATCACTGAAGAGGTGAAAGTTGATCTCTAGTTAAAGACGAAGATCTCATTTTGAATATGAAAATCACTTGTCTTTAGATCTCCGCTTCTTTAGATCACCGCTTCTTAAGATCACCTACTAGGGGGAAGTAAGATAACTTTAGTTAGCTTCTCTTCGACTCTTATCAGCAATAACAATTTAAGCTCATTGACAGCAAAATCTGCAGCACATGTCAAGCAAAAAGGGAATGGGATACAAATATCGCTTGTGGGCAGCATTGAAGTGGTTTTCAAGCCCCTGAATTATATCTATCGCTGGGCATTACTTTGATAAAGACTGGAGACTTTGATGTTAAGACCTCTGGCAAAGACCCTTCGGACACTTCGGGGCTCAACGTAAAGTCCGGCATTGCCATCGATCATAAATCATGACCGGGCATTAAATTGTATCGTAGTCAGTCAGAGTCAAAGTCATATTGTTAAGGACTACGAATATGTACTTAAGGTTTTATTTGCGACAATGCGAAATGTCATTTATCGAACCAACAACGATCGACGACCAACGATCGACGATCGTTGCGATCATGTCTTGATGATCGTGAGGCTCGTTTCCGTTTTTAATTCGATGGTATTGGATGATATTTATAGCTTATCGCCGCACGTCTCGCTTCGACGGTGTCTAATTAGAGTTTATAGTTTATTTATTTGCATAATTAGCACATTTTATGTGCTGTTTAAATTTGATTTTATTGCAATTATTGTGGAATAGCCCTCAAAATAAATACGCTGGCATCGCGCATTTATGTAGACACAACAACTATACCACGATGTACTATACAAACACACACACATAGATTATACAAATAGAGATCTAGAGTGATCCAGACATACGTAGGTATGTAAATCACATTCAACTCGTATAATGCAATTAATCACGGATCAGATTCGCACACTTGCTAACTCATAAAGCTCACATTTCTCAACATTTACGCACGTTTGGCAAAAACAAAATAAAACACCGTCAAATTGCTTCAAGTTTCACACATCGAATGCTGTATGCTCTTCTAAAATATTGATTCTACTGATACCTTGAAATTTGTAGTATTTGTATTTGTAATTGGGACAGTTGCGAAATTCAAAATAACGTTAATTTCTATTTTTATCTTTTCTTTAAATGTTGATCAATGATTATTGTAAAACAAAAGTCCAAAAACTTGTTTTTCTTTTATGTATGTACATATATTAGGTTTTATATTTTATATTTTAAGTTTTCTATAATGATATGGATAATTTTTAAATTGTAATGTGTTTTTTTTTAGCGAAATTCCCAGGTTTGCAGCTGTCTAATCATTCTATCCGAAAAATAAGTTCTAAATACTTTTTTTTTTTGGTATGTTTCATAAAAGCTTCTATTCAAATTGCTGAGTTCAGGTAGTTGATTTTTTCCTTATTTAATATATTTTCAATCAATCTCTTCAAATTACTGAGTTCAATGGGTTCTTCAGTTTTCGATTCCTTATTTTCCTGTTAAATTTTAAGTTTATTTTTTATTTCTAAATGTTGAATTTATCTTTACCAAGTAAGCTTTTATCATAGACTCCAACACACATAAAACAATGTCTTCAAATCGCTGAGTTCAGTGGGATTTCGATTCCTTATTTAATATAGAACAGCACATATATGAAATTTCATTATACCATCTCTAAACTCCGTCATTTGAGTTTATTGCAAATTTCTTAAGATTCCAATTCCTTATTTATTATAGAAAACCATTTTTTTAAATATCTAAATTCGATGGGTTATTTTCTTTCCGATTCCTTATTATCCCATCTCTTTTTTATTTCGAAAAGTATCCCGAATCTTATGTAAACACAAAAACTAAGCCCACTTACACACTTTTATTCCTCACTCGCCAAGAGAGCTATGGAATTTAGCTAACTTCTTTGGGTGCAGTGTATTGTGCAGAGATAGTCGTAAACTTTGGAAGTGCTGTGCTATCTTTTAGTGTCCGACGGGGGCGTCTGGCAACTACATACGTAAGTGGTGTTAAACAAAACTCGTTGGCCAAATTTCGTGGCAGACAGTTTAGTTGTGATATCATATGCCCTCGAGATGAAAATTTGTTGGGCTTTTATTGTGACCGGGTCCCGGGACAATAAACTAAATGAGTATATACGATCTCATATATGATGTTTGTATCTTGGATATTATAGATTGTCGTTTATGACCGTTGCAGCAGTAGCTGCTGTTGTTGTTTTTTTTTTTCAGAAGTTTACTTAGGTTATAGACAGGTTAAGATCAAGGGAAAAAAACGGAATGAATCGAATGTTTTACTCACCATGGATTTCAATGCGCTCCTTCAGCTCCTCGGCGCGTGCTTCCTTCTCCTCGCCATGCTCGATGTGGTAATAGATCGCAGCGCCAAATAACAGATATGATATATAGAAGATGAGCAAGAGTATCCAACGGTTTGGCGACATGCTCGACCCGTCGTCGTTGGCTCAAACTGCAAACATACACGAGTATTCCTCATTTATTTATAGCCCAGCAAAGGTTTTATTTGGGATTGGTTTGGAGATTGAGATTGGGATTCGGAGATCGGTAGCGACCGAATCGAAGCACTTCAGTAAATTGTTTGCTCACATTTTTTGTTGTTTTAAATTTTTTATTTCAGCTGGAATTGCAATATCTGTCGAGTTCTTTTGTGGGTTATGTTTTATTTTTTATTTATGGTTGTATCAGCGCTAATCGACTCTTGATTGCGATTGCTCAAGTGCTTCGAGTTAGTTAGACGATTGTCTAAATATATGTGTGTTACCCATGTCCGACTGTTCTCTCTTTTTGGGGCAGCGCTGCTCCACATTAAAGAGTTGTGCTTGTCGCGCTGTCTTAGATTATTTGCTACCCTACACTGAAAGGCTGTAGGGTTACAGGTAGTACCGAAGCGAAAGGTCGTCGCGTTGTGGCTGCAGTAGTTGCTCGAAACTTCATTCATTGATCACTCTCTACGACCTGCGCTTTACTCATCAAGGTAGAAGTATATTTCTAATTCTAGTTTGTAGGTTGAAAATTGCACTTGAGAGTGATTGCATTATTTAACACTTTCTTATCAAATACTATTGCTAGTAGATATAGAAATATGCTAGGAATTCTTATTTTAGATTATAGGCTACCAAGTAATTATCTGATGTAAAGCTGAGAAGCGGTACCGGGAATGTCGAGCTTTAAGTATGCAGCTAGATGCTAATTTAGAACCACACTTGATACTGATCACTTTAAATGACACTTTCTGAAGTGTAGCGGGAATATCAGTACAAGTTAGAGTCTTAAATTTGTGATCAGCAAGCTAGCAGGCTGGCAATACCGGATCTTAAGATAGCAAAGTAATGATCTGATGTAAAGCAGAGAGTTGGTATCGGGAAGGTCGTACTTTAGGTACGCAGTAAGCACTTCATTTAGAACCATTATTGAGACAAATCGCTTTGAATGACACGTCTTAAGGTTCAGCTAGCATAGTCTAGTCTTAAATTTATGATCAGCTCGGTGGCAGTACCGGAACTTAACCTAACTAGAGGTGGTACCGGGATGGGTGTGCTTTAGGTACGCACTTAGCACTTAATTTAGAACCACACTTGAGGATGATCGCTTTAAATGATATTTTTTCGAATGCAGCAAGCATATCAATGCAAGTTGGAGTCTTAAATTTATGATCAGTCAGCTGGCAGTACCGGATTTTAACCTAGCTAGAGATGGTACCGGGAAGTTCGAGCTTTATAAACGCAGTTAGCAGTTGATTTAGAACCACACTTGAGACTGATCGCTTTAAGTGACACTTTTTCAAGTGCAGCAAGAATATCAGTGTCGTAAATTTATGATCAGACCGCTTTTGGTAGAGTAGCTACCGTATCGTGGAACCCAGTGTGAGATAAACGCGTTGCTTCCGTCGATCCGGGTTATGGCTATGATTATGATTATGTGTAGTTATGATTATGCCGCTCCCCCGCTGTGGGGCTTTGCAACCTTCCCCCGCTTCCGCTCCCGGCCCCCGCAGTGGTTGCTCCACATAGCGAGCGACGTCATTGGGACGGCATTGCTCAGAGCTGGGGCAGCGACGTCATTTGGCGATGCGGCAAACACTTGGGGTTTACATACTTATTGACACTTCTAATCATATCGCTCCCAGGCGTATAAGTGTAGAAGTGTGAGTATTGCTGCTAATTTGTACGAATAGCTTCAGCACCTTGCTGCTTCCCTTTCTTCAGTTCAGTTTTTTTTTGGTAAGAAGCGGTACAAAGTAGTCGACAACGTTGTTATCTGTCTGGGATTACGTTCGCATTGGGCATGGGATGTGTTTGTGTGTTAGATTCTGTATTTTTTTTTTGTGGCACACTGCTCGGAAATGTACCGCGATCGCGTCTAATTAGCGGCTCGATATAGAGACCTCCTAACGCCTTCTCCCCTTCCCTCCAACTTCTCCGCCTTCCCCCCAATTATTAGGTGGCGTCGCGTTGACAACTCTCCGATGAGGAAAAGGGGGAGAGAAGTAAGCAGAGGCAATTCACACATGCATCGACACCGACATCGGCATCGATGGTTTTGTCTTAGTTAGATACGAGCTAATTGCCAGTGCTTCGATTTAACTTATTTGTGAAATAAATTCGATCGATTATAGCAGCTACTTATTGCTTGTACTTCTTGCAAAATCGTAAAGATAACTCATTTTCCATCGTAATTATTATTGGTTCATGTTGAGGTAGTTCACTACTTATATTAGCTCCAACTCGGTATCTTTAACACACACGCACACTTCTTCGAACTTTGTCCGTCTTTGGATGTCGTTACAGTCACTGCGGCAAACATGATCACCGGGTTTATCTTTTTTGTTCGCTGAGTGCAAAATTCACGCACAAGTTTATCTTCATATCGATCGAATTGCGAATTTCCCCGTGCACCTTTTATTGTAACCTGGTCTTTAAAGCGATTCGAAGAATCTTTTTTTTTAATATTTTTCATTCATTTTTTTTTTAATTTTTATAAATTCGTTTCTCAATATGATTTTTCTATTCTTTTGTTCATAATTATAAATTTGCTTATCAATGTAATTTTTCTGTTCTGTCATTAATTTTTATATATTTTCTTTTCAATGTAATTTTTCTATTCTTTCATTAATCTTTATAAATTTGTTTTTCAATTAAAATAAATAAACGTATATTTATTTTTTGTGTGTAATTTTCATCGATTTTCTTTTCAATTAAATAAAAACGTGTATTTGAAATACCTTTTTAAATTCTGCTAAAAATCAACCCATTTAAAGTTTATTTAAAATATGATTTGAATTTTTAAATGAACTGAATTTGAATTATATATGTAGTATAGATATGGATAAACGTATCTATTGATCTGCTGACAAAATAGACATTCCAAAAATATAATTTAGTAGTTTAAAAATGAAGCAAAGACAAGAAAAGATTATTGATTCAATATCTTTGCACATTTTTGCAGCTTGTCAGTCATTGTGCATACTATTTGCACTCAGTGTATTGTTTACTCTGAACTATCTATCTCAAGTATTACATGCGACATTACAGAACTCTTCTACAGCTTAAACTTATTATTATTGCCGCAACTACAACGAAATCTATCTATTGTTGGTCGCATTATTATTATTATGTTATTGTTATTGTTGTTGTTTTTGTTACTACAATTGAAGTCAAGTGCTGAGCTGATAATGCGAATGCTACAATATCATTATATTCAATTAAAATTATCATTTTTGTATTCTTTATTTCTTGTGTGTGTGTGTGTGTGTGTTTGTGTTTTCAGTACAAGAATGTTGATGAAATTATCTAAGAAATATTTCTTGATGTTTGTTGTAGTTGAAAGTCAAAAGCCATCAAATTGGGCTAAGTTATTTGTTAACAATAATAAAGCATGCCAACAAAAAAAGAGACGAAAAAACAGTAAATGTTTTTTTTTTTAGTGTTTATTGATCGCATTTCTCGCTTGAATCGCCGTCGCTGATGACGCGCTATTCAATGGAACTCTTTCAATTTATTGTATTATATTTGATTAGACTTTTATTTATTTACAAAAAACGGCAAACAAATACAAACTTTTTTAATGACGTTATTTGTGGCTGTGATTTGGGCTTGTCTAATTTTCAACGGAATGGAAAATTCTGCAAATAAAAGTAAAAAGTTGATCGTCGATCGACAAACGTACGAAAATTCTTTATTGCTTAGGGCTGATTGCAATTAGCATAATAAAAACTTTATAGGGAACTTATAGGGAATTGCTGTTGTGTATGGAAAGTTCTTTCAGGGGTTTATTATTGCCTGCTTATGGAAAGTTCAACTTAACTGATCGATAAAAAAAAGCAGTAGATATTATTCATTTTGCACTTCCTTATGGAATTCTTCCGATTTCTTCTATTTTTAGAGTCATTCGATCAGCATTCAAGCTATAAATATGCATTCTAATTAATCACTTGAATCTGGGTGGAAATCTGAAAATATGTTTTACTCATTTCTGTGCGATTTTGTTATTTTGGGACATATGATATATATGAGCAAGTGGCCCCAATGAACCAAATCCCGACCAAATCTATGATCATGTAAATTAAGTTGATCAATATTTAATTAAAGTTAAGTGCGAAAAACAACAGAACATTTAATATAGTCATATAAAGGTTACTAATTGATAACCAACGTGCCACGGATAATCCACATCAGATAAGGATTGAATCAGACATTTTAATTTGAACTGATCTCGCATCGACGATTATCAAAACGTGTCAGTGGGTGTAAATCAATCGCAGCCCACATCAAGTACAGTTTCGCGATCATTATGAACGAAGTTGTTGTTTTTCGTTTTCGATTTTTGTTGTTAACGATTCCATAAACTATATAGGCGAAAGGTTTCGTAAAGTCAAAAATACTTATTTTATATCATTCAAGAGAGATTATCAATTGTAGTATTTATTTCAATTATGGTATAGAGAAAAATTTCTATAATTTAAGCTATCAGCCCCCTGGCTATAACATAAGTGAGGTTAAGGTGCACTTTTTAAAGTTTTCTTTGAGAGTATTTTGAATTCGGCAAGCAAGCTTAGCACTTTTTATATATTTTTTTATAGTATTTGTATTTATTTTAGTTTGAAATTTTGCTGCTGTGGTATATATAAGGGATTTGCTAGCTATAACTTAAGTGAGGTTAAGGTGCACTTTTTGAAATTTTCTTTGAAAGTATTCTAAATACGACGAGCTTAACATTTTTAATATATATTTTTATAGAATTTCTATTTATTTTATTATTTTATTTATAGAATGTATTTGCTAGCTATAACTTAAGTGAGGTTAAGGTAAGAGTATTCTGAATTCGGCAAGCCTTGCATGTTTTATATATATTTATATAGTATTTGTATTTATTTAAGTTGAAATTTTTGCTGCTGTGGTATATAATGTATTTGGAAGTGAATGAATAAAAAATATTTACATATACTGAACGCTAAACAGTCGCATAATCAATAATAAATAGCAGCAACTGCAAAATGAACACGTTTAGTAAATAATCACGACAATGACAACGACGACGACGACGACGAAGTGTTTGTTTCAGCCATGCTGCCAAGCTAATGACGTATAGTCTATATAGTATAACCCACCCGACGGGACTCTGCTATATAGTATAGGTATAATGTGGGTGTAATACCTTTAAGAGAGAAACATTTATTGTGATTGCTGTAAAATTGGTAATGCTAATTATGTTGACATTGCTACTACACATAGAACACGACAATATTTCGCATGCATGATTAATTGCATTTCGATCTATCAATGTCTTCCCCACTCTCTTTCCCTTCTCTCCTCTCTCTTTGTGGAGACTGATAACGAGGGGGCCAACAAGCTCTTGAGTTGATGCCTCTTGGTTACACGACAATTAATAACGTCCGTTGACAAGTGAATGTCGATAACATTTGCGATCGACCCAAATATCATCACTATATATAAATACAGTGAATGAATCGTCAAGGATTACTCGCTGACAAAATGTTGACAGCAACATTTGTTGCTAAACATGCGACTTGGCAACATGATCGATGGCTTCCAAAATTTTTATATGCTCATGCTAAGGCGCCAAAAGCAACCAAGAAGCCACCTTGAGGCGATAACGTCGACACATCCACGAGTTCCCCACTCAAAAAAAACAATTTCAAAAAAAAACCAAAAACACTACTCTTATATATAGCAGCTGTGGCGTCCAGCTCAACAATCGTTTTGTGCGGATCACAACAATCGAATCGAACAATTTCACTAATTAGCTGCATTCATTCATATACAAATGCATGTGCCGAAGGGGCTAAAGGCCTCTAGAGAGAACAGATTACACATACGACGCGTTGTACGTTAATACCTATGTATTTACTATACATATTATACCCTATAAGCTATACCTAGAAGTCCCTCCCCTCATAGACGTGCCGTGCTGTCTAAACTGGAGCGCAGATCGTTAAGATTGTCAAGAAAGAAACTGAGAAACAACAATGCAGCACAACACAAAAAGAAAGCGAAATCTCAACAACAACACGTCAATTAATAAAACGTGCTAAAAAACAAAAACACAATTGAAACATACAACATATTACGCAAGTCGGGCAAACTGAGCTAACTAGGCGCAAATCTTAAGCACTCAACTTGGAGTGTAGCTAAGATTGTTATTAAAAAAGAGTTTTAACAATAACAATTCTCAAAGGCTAAGGAAAACATGGCTGAACAGGTCATCAGGCTATTCCACAGGGTGGTCAAAATTATATGAAAAGCGTTGATTAAATTGAATTTGAAATATTAACAACTGCGGAAATTTGTAGCTAATCTTCGTTACGATCAGTTTGAAGAAGATGCAGCCACAGGTTATTTGAAGTCAATTTGTTAACATAATTATACAGATATGTGTATATATTTTATGTGTGGCATGCACATATTTTTATATGAAATTCGAGCAATGCGGATCCTCTGATAAGCTGCACAAAAAGTGACCACAAAACAGATAATGAAACTGAACTGAATCATTGGCAATATTGGCTGTATTATATTTGCACAGACCGAACGGGGAGGAATACCATCTCCAATAGGTCACAGTTCGTTAGCCGACCCCGCGCAATCGTATGAAAAGAACCCGACGGAAAATTACAAAATTTACGATGCTGTTTTTAACAAACTTTTGATTCGCAAGAGAAGGAATATATTTCAGGTTTTCTTTTGGAGTAAAAAATTTGTTTTCTTTAACACTTGAAAAACATTTCATAGAGCCAGGATCTTATGGAAGAAAAACTTTTATTTCTTAGCCAGAGTTTTAATATTTGAGAAGTTTGAAACGTTTTTGTAAAGTTAGAAATCTTTTTATACTTTTTTTTAATGATACTATATATATTATTTTCGTTGTTAGTATGTTACACAAATTCCTTGTGGCAAACAATTTACGCAGCGCTTGTTTTTATTGATTAAAATTTACTACTAAGAAGTAATACACACCACACTCCGAAAATCCGACACGAAAAACGAAAAAAAAAGAATCACAACACAATTTTTTTTGCACTGCACTTTTCTGTATGTTTGCGAATTTCCTTTTGGCTTTTGGCAAGGCGAAGGCGAAACAGAAAAAAAAAAGGCGAACGAACGGAGAAACGAACGAAAATCAATGCATAGAACCGTTGATCGCGACCGTTACACGGCGCGCATTGAATTGAAATTGAAGCGCTGCAGGCGGCGGGTTGACACTTTTGTTGTGCCCTGTCTGCCGCTCTGCGAGTGTGTGTAAGTGTGTGAGTGTGTTGTATGTGAGGTGTGTGTGCGTGTGTGTTTGTGATTTAGATTGAAATGCTTGGAAGCTCACGTCTCTGCTTGCGGCAGCTGCGCAGCTGCAGAGCTGCGGGTGCGGCGCGCTTTCGAGTTTGCGTTTGCGTTCGCGTTGACGGATTGGAATTAGAATAAAGCTGGCAAGCGGTTAACCGTTAACGGGAAAACAATGCTTCAAAAGCTAACGGTAACCCCACTCAGCCACACAACGGTAACGGTAACGGTAACGGTTATACGCTCAACGCCCAACGCCCGCTACGTTGTTGTTACGATACGCAGCGCGATACGTCCATCATATGACTGCACACAATATCGCCGCCGCTGGAAGAAGCTCAACGCTCAACTCGCATCGACTCGACTCGACACCGACTCCACTCGACACCGACTCCGACGACTATCAAACGCCTCCTTTGACGAGCCGATTGTCTTCCAACCCCGCCGCACTTCTCCTCCTCTTTTCGCTATCTCTCTCTAGCACACGCTTGCACTCATACTCACTTAGTAAACGTGTAAAATGTGTGAGATTTTTAAACTCACTAACTAAAGCGAAAAAGAGCATGATCATTTTGTGGGCAGGTTGTCGAAGCATACAGATCGAACATCGCAACTCAGTTAACTTACTTTTTATTCTCAAATTTAGATCTCATTTTCTCTCTATATGTACATTTTTTGTATTCCATAATTGGTTCAACTCTATTTTCCATAATTCCATTTATTTTCTTTAAAAATTACATATTTTTCATGATTAATGTTTTAACATTTTATTTATACCTTTTTTATTTTGCATGATATGTTTATTTTTTTGTAAATAGTTTTATTTATTTCAATTTTTGAAATTTCAATTCCAATTTTGTTTTTTATTACTGTTTTATTATTAACTCAATATATGTTTTATTTATATATTTTGTCAATATACTTTTTATTTTGCATAATATATATGTATTTTCTTGAAACCTTTAAATATTTTTTGCAATTTAAATATCCATTTTTTGTTGAATGGATATTTTTTAACTCATTATACATATTTCGTTAATATACTTTTTTTTTGCATAATATGTTAATTTTGTAATCTTTAAGTATTTGTATTTATTTAATGTCTTGAAATTTTATTAATATTCCTTTAACTTCTATGTATTTTTATTGAATTATTTATTTTATGGCAATTTTATTTAGCTAAATCTATTTTATTTTCTTTAATTATATAAATTTGCCATGCTTTTTTTGTCAGTTTGATTATCACGTTTCAATAGTAAGTTGCATTTAATTTAACGAGTACTTCAAAGTCGAGCTCGCTCAAGTGCAGCGCGTACTCGGACTTGTTGATTTTATTTTGTTTATTGCTAATCCCGCAATTCACTCACATTGAGCTACAGCGCACCGACCGACGACCCGAAATAACTCTAGACCCAATTCTCCGGAGTGTAGCCGAGCTTTTGAGTTTGCGCGAATGTGAATCCGATTCTTAATTCTGTGACTCTGATTGCTACTGTAACGGTAACGGTGACTGTGACTGTGACTCTCACTGTGACTGTGACTGCGAATGAGGAGCGGAGCGCAGTTTGAATGTGACGACGTGCTAACGCCACCAATAAACCTTCGTTCCCTTTTCGCCCTCCGCCCTTTCTATCCCTTTCCACTGTCAGCTGTCTGCGACTAACTACTACAACTACACATGCATGCTACAAAAAACCTACGAAAAAGAAAACAACAAAAAAAAACACGACGATCGACAAAAGACAACTACGAAAATCGCGAGCACATTTTATTTGAACCCAACCTCCTTCACCTGCAACCCCCCCGCCGCCTTCACGCAGTAAATACAAGAGCATTACGTTTTTGCTACCAATGAAAACGGCCGCAGAGCGGATCGCACAGTGGTTCCAACCTGCGTATTTAATTCACTTTTCTAATCCGATTGCATTTCGAAGAACGACGCCAGCGAAACCAAAACTACCTACTACAAAAAAAAATCACATTGCAATGTTTCTCAGCTTCAAATGAGCAGCATTCAAATAAATCTTTCACAAATTATTGATTTATTATTTATAATAATTTTGCTGCTGTCTCGGCGAGCTTTCAATGAAAATATTTTTGCCTTTTTCCTCACGATCGTTGTGGTTAGGGCAAACCACTGTGCACGATGAAGCATTGATTTCGGTTTTCTATTGTTCTTAGGCTCTTTGGATATTGTTGTGGTTGTTGTTGTTGCTGTTATTGGTATATTCGCGGGCATGGCAGCAAATTTGTCACCGTATTTACCCAGCTAACGGGTCTCGGTATGTATTTACTACGGCGTTACCGTCACGGGCCTCCCCCTGCCCAAATTTTTGGCGCCGACGTCGCCGACGCCAAACCCCAAACACACCCACAATAATACACACACGCACACACACACACACACGCTTTGTCTGTGGATTTAGTGCTTTACGACGGAGGCGCAAAACTTTAAACGGCAACCCCGCCTACCCCATCGATTTATGTATATGGTTATGCACCTGTTGCACTGACTCTCATATTGAATAAAGAAAGCCAAACAACAACAAAACTAACTCGCAGGATTCGCAGACTTTTCCATGCACCTTTGCACACTGTGCGCACGCGCATGGTCCGTTACTTTTGTTCGCCTGCATTTTGGAAAGCAGTGCGACTGCGACGGCTGATGACACTCATAATTCGCATTACTTTTAGTTGTTGCTCTTTCTTGCAATTTAAGGCTAAAGATGAGAGTAGAGCAGAGCAGAGATAGCTTGCACAGCAGCAGCAGCAGCAACAACAACAAGAACATCATCGAAAGATAGTGTTGATAAGAAAACACTCGACGAGTGTCGACGCCATCGTCATCGTCATCGCCGTTGCCTTCACATTCACATTCGCACTCGCGCACTGGATAAGAGATGTCGCAGTCGCAGTTGCAGTCGGCGTTGACAGCGACGCCAGCGTCGGCTTAGTGCTCACAAACAAAACTCACGCTTTAAGTGGTAGCCTCAGCAGAAGCAGCAGCAATGAAAACAACAACAAGAACAACAACAATGCAAAAAGTGGAGCAAATAGCCGCCGATGCCGATGTCGATGATGGTTAATGCGCTTGGCCAGCATGAAACATTTAATGCCCTACGCAAGCGTAGAAGGAAATGCATTTAATAACAAAAAGTACTCAGAAAAATAAAACGTGCTAGAATCTAGAATCTCATTGTCTGTTTAAGCAATAAGTAAATTGTATAAATAATATTAAATTAACCGCTACATCTTTACATCTTTCAGTTGGTTGGATTTAGCTTTCTTTTATCAAGAATCTTGAATCAAGATTGTTTGTATATCAAATTTGAACCCAGAAGGTTTATTCTCAAATCAAGTTTGAAAATCTATCAAAAAATCTAGATTACTAGACTATAATCTTGTTTCTAGAGTGGATGAATTTTCAAAATGAACCAAAAACGCAGAATCTTAAATCTAAATCAAATAATCTAGATTAATTCTAGATTATGACTCAAATTGTACCTTTTTGAGATCGTAAAATCTTAAGTGAAGATTTGTTCAATCTAGATTCATTTCTCTCTGTGTAATTATAAATATCTATATATACAATAAAACATAAATAATTTGCAATACGTGGCGCAATGCCCTACTTAAGTGTCCCTAACCTCACTTATCAGCAGAATAAAACTACAATTCGCAAATCCAAAATGTATGAGTCACTTAAAAAGCTTTTCTATAAATAAAATATTTGTAAACATTTTCAACAGCACAAAAAAAAACTTAATTAGTAAATTTAAAAAGAGATTCTTAATTTTTTTTTTTTTTGTGGAAATGTTAAAAACAATTTGATTGAAAGATAGACAAGCACTTTTTTAGAAGCAAATAGTTCTATAATTTTTAAATGATCAAAAGAGTTTCATTAATAATGTTTTCACTACGTTTCCTGAAGATTAAATAAAGTCAACGGCTGAAACTTAAAATAAAATGCCAGCATAGAAACTTGACAAAAATAGCATTTGTATTTGTTCAACATTCGTAGGTAATGCTTTAATTATTTATAAATTCTTTATTTATTTATATAACTTTCGAGTTAAGCTAGCTGACTTAAGATTACTAGGATTAAAAACTGGAAAAATGATAATGAAAATTGATACAAAACAAAATAATAATAATAATAATGTAGTATAGTTAAAAGAGAGAGAGAGGGAGAAAGAGACCGCATTAGTTTTGTTTAGGGGAGAAACCGATAAGCCAGAAAAATCAGAGCGTGCAAATAACTTGGAACGAGGTGCTAAAAGATGCCCGATGAAAGCAACAAAGAAGTGCGAAATATCATAGAGAGCAAATCCCGAAGCACAAACAAATCGCTAGGGAATAGAGACAGAGAGAGAGAGAGAGGTGAGCGGAAGAGCATGAGATGCAGGAAGTGGAAAGGTAATAATAATAACGACAAGCGTTGAAAATTGAGAGTTAAGTTGACTTGACTTGAGTTGAGTTGAATTCCACATCCACATCCGATTCTGATTCCGATTCTGATTCTGATTCCCCCCAATTGCGATGACGATTGTGATTCATGTGAATTAAGCGCATATTTATCCGCTTATCATTGATAAGTATAATTAATTACTATCGTATTAGGTGCATTTGATACTTTGATGTATCGACTCGACCAGAATCGAATATTTAAAGAAAAAAAAACACACAAAATATATATATATGTGTATATATTAAACAGAAAACAAGAACAACACTGCCGGCAAACGCGTATCAAGTGTATTTAAATAAATTCAAATGAATTGTAATTGATGGGTTCGATTTTCAGACACACACACACTGTCACACCTGATTTATAGATCGATCGTGGAATATTTGTTTGATGGTCACCAGGCGGCAACAGACAACAGACAACACAACACAAACATACTCGCTGTCTTAACAGTTTTGCATGATTGATTAAACCTTTCATTCGGAAGTTGATGATATCTCCAAAATGTTGATGTCTCGATGTCTGCGCCTAAAAGTTGACAAGTCTTCCCCCTCCCAAAAAGTGGCAAAAAAAACTCAACTTGTCATCGTTATATACGAGTCTGATGACTGATCGAATGCAAATAAAAATACTCGCAACTCATGAGTTGGAATTCGTAATATTATTATTGATTTCGGGAATTTCACAAACTTTTTAAACATAGCACTTGTCATAGCCCATATATATTTTGTTTGCAGATTTACGCACTTTAAAATGTACTTAACGGATACACATATCATTCGTATACCCTGTACAACAACTTCTAAAGCGAACATACCAAAGTTGTGGACATGTGTGTAACCTTTTTACTATACATTTTCATCTTTTTCTGATTGTTATTTAGAGCCTAAAGAATATTGGAGTCGAAAGCCCCATCAGCCAATATTTTCTTTACTTTATATTATTAGCATTAGTACATTTAATAGTATAAAATAAAATTATTACTCATTTAAGAGTTAGATCCATTCTGATTTACATTCTCTTGTATAAACTTAACTATATCGTCTTTTCTTCTCAAAGTTACCAATCGAGAGAAGGAAATACAATTTCTTAAGCTAAATGCATCAAATCACTAAAAAGAAAATTGTTAAATAATTTAAAAGTACCTACGACTGTGTATTACAAATTTCCATAAGTGAAAAATTACTTTATTTTATTATATTTTAAAACTATCTATTTTTCGCTAACTTTTGCAGCTAATTTGTTATATTACAATAAATTGTCTCAGAGCATATTTTGAAATATATACATTTATTTTATTCTATATTTCTTTTTATTTAAAGACGTACCAGGATCGACGAAATATTGGTATTAAAAAAACCAACGCCGAGCATCTTTAAGCTCTTTTAATCTTTATAAGTATGATTTAAGCTGTGCATAAGACATGTATAAAATGATAACAGCTATAGTACGTTAACTTTAAATTTAGTAATAAAAAATCATACTAAACCCTTTGTTTTTTATTTATGTACACAAATATAATAAATGAAAATTAACAATAATATAAAAGTTTAATAAAAAACCAAGCTTTTATTTAACTACTTCAAGCTAAGTAATACAAGTCAGTATTTTATTTGATTTGTTTATTCACTATTTGTCAAGCGTAATCGCCAGTAAAAATTATGCAAATTTGAATTATTTTACCAGGCTAACAGAAGTAGGAAGCACGTCACAGAATTAAAAAAAGAAATTAACAAAAGTAGGAAAACAGAGAAGTTGTTGTTGTTGCCGCCGCAGCTAAAAAGTGCAAAGTTTGTTCTGGCAAAGCGGTGTGTATTAATTAGGTCTATCTTCTGGCCAAAGGACATTCGGATCGTGTCCCTGTAACTCTCGAGTTATCCTGAAATTTCCAATTTTGAACTGTTTCTAATACTACAAAGACAATCGCTACTACAACAACAACAATTATTGATAATGTTGATATTGTTGTTGTTGGCCCCTCAAAGTCGCCAAAAAAATAACATGCCATGAGATGAAATACCAGGCGAACATAAATCAACAGCAAGTAGATACACAGAAAGTATCTGGGGTGGCGCCATCTATTGGCTGCTATCGCAACTTTGTGAAGCTGCGCGCAAATTTTGAAATTTGAATGTAACCGGCTGGCAAAAAGCAAGTATTACAACATCAACAACAACATAAGAAATTACAACAACAACAATTGATATTGTGGTTGTTGTTGTTTTTGGTCACTTGAAGCCGCCATGAACGCCAAAAAATGACGCGTCAGCAGGTGAAATACCAGGCGAACATAAGTCAGCAGCAAGCAAAAGTGCAGACATTTAGTAGCGCCATCTATGGTTTGCTGTCGTCAACCACTTGAAATTACTCATCCCTAAAGTATGCAACAACAAGTTATTTTATGTAAACTACTTTAGCAGCTGCTTGTTATTTCAAATTTTGAAAAATTGCCGTTGGTCGTCCATATCCTTACGCATTTTGACCGGCCTTGGTGCGTTCGATTCGTGGGGACAAAATCTATCGATTGGCATCAAGAAAATATGGGATCATCCAACGCTTGAAACATTTTGTCTCAATACAAAAAGAAAATGGCAAGAAACACAATGTCCTGAATATCTCCGAAAGTAGAAAGATGATATAAATGTCCTTTACCGAATTCATTATCGGTTTTATTTGTTGAGCATTTTAAACAGGACCTAAAGGATATTGTTTATCCCTCTTAATACTTACCTCTGAAGCAATGTTAGCTTTTGTTTTTCTCCTTATTTAATTGCTTTATGGTTCTTACCTTTTTACTAACCTTCTGTTTAACCTCTAATTTTATCAAAAGATTTGTAATTTAAAAAATTGATGCCATATTATTAAATATCAAATATAATTGTCATAAGTTAATCGACATAGTAATAAATAAAACAGCGTTTGCATCAATTATTTTCCTCCATACGGTTGCAGTTGTTGTTGCTGTCCACTCGAAATCACCGTGACCGACGACGCATTAAATAGTACGAAATCATTAGCTGAAATACCAGGTGAACATAAATCAGCAGCAAGCAGACGCACAAAAAGTAACCGGTGTGGCGCCATCTATGGGCTGCTGTCGCAACTATCGTTAAACTCGAGAAGCGCAAAAAGTTCTTAATTAGCAGCTCAAACACCAGGCAAACATAAACCAGCAGCAAGCAGACGAGTTGTTGTCACAACTATAAATAAACTCAGGAAGCGCAAAATAATCGTTGCCTATCATAAAGGCGCCGAATTTAGAATTGCTAAAAATCCAAAAATGTCCTGTATCTTAGCCATTTAAAGGACTACAAGGATCTGCTTTGGCGTACAGATACTTTTTGTCACTACTATGAAAAACGTATATCAAAGTACTTTGGTTTGTTTGTTTCGTTTGTACATTATATTAATTACACATAAACTGTTTGCATGCCTAATTTGGCTATTTTAAACGTACATCAAATTGGTCTATGGAAGAACACAAAGAAGTCTGGTGACTGCGACTGGACATCAGTTTCAGTTTCAGCTATTGTTGCTGATCAAGTAGGCAATGTTGGAGATGATTTTGCAGCCATTTTGATGGTGCAACAGATTTAAGCAGGGATCGCGTATCTTCTCTTCCAGCAACTTGATCAACTCCGTACGCAGACATTGCACCATTTCGGCCGTCTCTAAGTTGTGGGCCTTTAAGATGATCCAACCGCTTTCGAGTAGAAACAGAAAATCACCATCATGCAGTTCCACTTTAAAATCAGAGCCAGCAAACAGCACGAGAGCAATCAGTGGCAACATGGAGCAATCGCGTATGTAAATGGAGCTGGTGCGCACCTTCTCCTGGTAGACAAGAAACGGTGCCTGAAACGTCGCCACCTGCGAGTTGACAGACGACGGATGAATGCGCACATAGCCATCGCCTTTAGTCTTGAAGCGCAAATCCAAATGGCTGGGTTCGCGAGGCACAGCACCGCCTGCTGTTTGAATGTAGACGCGCTCTGGCGTCATAATCTTCACAATGTTCGGATACAAAGCAGCGCAAAGCAGTGACGTAAGCAAGCGATTGTTCTCGCCATTCAGATTTGCCTCAGCACCTGAAATGATGAGATAAGTGTTTGAGTATAGATTTCGATACGATGCTTTAATTACGTACCTGTCAGCTGCAGGATGTTGTCGCTGGCGTTTTTGCGACGACGCGGCACATTGACGGGCACAAAGCCAATAGAGACGAGCAGCTCCAGGTACTGATACTTCAGGTCCGCAATTGTTTCGAGCGTGTTCAGCGACAAAAAGTTCTCGTTGGCATAGTTACGACTGGCGCCATAATTGCCACGCTTTGAGACATCCAGCCATTTCTAAGATATGGATAAGAATATTGAAATGAATATTAAAACAAGTAAGGAAGCTAAGCTAGACGAGTGTGCTCAACTGTAAGATACCCATTTTATAAACTACTCATTTTAAATATGCCACAATATTAATATATTATGTTGAGTATATCGATATAATACTACGCTCAAAATATACCATAAAGTGCAAAATATATCAAAATATGAATATACCGAAAAAAAATACTAAATACTAATAATACTACAGCTTTGTTGTATATATCTAAATAGTACTATATTCGAAATATACCCTAATATTAATATACTCAAGAAATACTAAAATGTACTAAAATATAGTATCCAAAATACCTTATTATTAATATACCTAAAACATACTAAAATATACCGATCTAGGTATTACACTCAAAATATACCATAGAGTGCAATATATACCGTAATATGAATATACCGATAAAAATAGTTAAATATACGGACAGCTTGTGCAGTATATCGATCACAAAATATACCATAATATGGTTATAATGATTATCAACTACAATGCTAAATTTGAAGTATTTTCATACATTTCCGAAATAGTCATAATTCGATATTGATAGAATAGATAAATAAATTGATGATATATTTGTTTTACTTACCCTATACGCATTGAGCACCGTGAGATGATCGCTGTTGCCCAGGGCAAAGTTGCGCTTGCACTTATCGGCCTCCACGCGCTTGTTGAGCGGACTGACGAATGGCGACTTGTTGCCCAGGCAGGCGGCAATGGTGAGCACACTGTCCAGGCACTGAAAGATGGCGCCATACAACATCAGCTTGCCAATGCGCACGTCCACGGGCAACGCGGCCAAATGATGACCCAGCGGCGTCAACTGATCCTCGGCATCCAAGGCGCCGACATCGCGCAACCGCATCAGGGCACCCAGGACGCTGTCTTCGGTGGGCGCCTCAAGTGTCTCCAGCAGGACCGAGAGCGTGTTGCGTGTGGCAAACGTTTGCAACGTCTTAATGCGCAGCACAATCTGCTCGAGCGGCACACGCTGGATCTCCGGCACCGGTTGCGCCAATATGTGCTGATGATAGCGAAAACTCGTATAGAGATGTATGCAAACGCCGGGCATGACACGTCCGGCGCGACCTTTGCGCTGCTTTGCATTCGCTCTGGATACCCAAACCAAGTCGAGGGATTCCATGTTGCGATTGGAGTCAAAGCATTTCTCCTTCATCAGGCCACAGTCGATGACAAACACACAATCATCGATGGTCACCGATGTCTCAGCAATGTTCGTGCTCAGCACAATTTTTCGCTTGCCCGGTGGCGCACGCTTGAAGACCAGCGCCTGATCCTCGCTCGAGAGTGCCGAGTGCAGTGGCACAAGCACAAATTTGCCGGCACGCGGCGAGAAGATCGAGCTATCGAGGAGTGCATCGTGCACCGTTTGTATCTCCTGGAAGCCGGGCAAAAAGATGAGTATGCTTCCCTCGCGTGGCCAATCGTGGTCGCCCTCCACAATGTACTTTAGCACCGACTCGATCAGCTCCGGATTGATCAGCATGGGCTCCATGAGGTAGATACTCTTGCACGTCGTCTTGCTGTAGTCTGCAATAGGAGATGACACAAATGATTTAGAGTTCTAAACCCGAGAGATTTTTCATTTTAATTTAATTGCTTAGAGCTTTTAAATTTAGTAAATTATTATAATTTAAAATCATTTTGAGAACGAAGCCTGTTTTTCAACCAGTGCTTAGGCGAGTCACGAACCAGCTGCATTTTTTTTTTTTCTCATTTTAATTCACTTGTGGAAATAAGCTTAGAAATTTTAAAGATTTAGTTCAAATGGGAAGTATAAAATTATAAATTAAATCAGTTTGTGGAAGAAAGTTTAGAAAATTTAAAGATTTAGTTCAACTGGGGATTATTTAAGAGCGCAGCCTGTTTTTCAACCAGTGCTTAGGCGCGACACGAACCAGCTTTAGCTTTCAATCACATGTTTGCATTTTGTGCAAATTCAAGCCAAATTCAAAACATACGCATCTGATAGTCAAGACTCACCCGCATAACGCAGATAGGTTTCCGCCAGTGTCAGCTTCTCGTCCTTGATCTTTTGCCCCGGAGGTTCGCCTGAGGCCTGGACATCGGCGAATTCGAGCTCCATTTGGAGCACATCCTGCTCCTTCTTCTTGAGCTTGCGGCAAAACTTGGTGTCGCATTCCATGACAAAATCACTCGCCTCCACAATGTCCTCGAGGAAGAGCTGCTGCACGGGGAACGTGCGTCCCGGAATGTCGAGCACCGGTGCACCGCCAAAGTAATTGGAAAAGAGCGACGCATTCAAGGTGGCTGACATGAGTATGACTTTCAAATCGGGTCGTGAGCGCAACAGATGCTTGAGTATAAGGAGCAGAAAATCCGATTCCTCCGAGCGTTCGTGCACCTCATCGACAATGACGTGCGTGACGCTGCCGAGCAGCGGATCGGAGGCAAGGCGACGCAACAGAATGCCCGTGGTGCAGAAACTGAGACGCGTGCTCGCCGAGATCTTGTTCTCCAGTCGTATCTGATAGCCGACCAGCTGCCCGATGCGATCCAAGCGCTCGGCCGCCACACGCTCCGCGACACCAATCGCTGAGAGGCGTCGCGGTTGCGTGCAAATGATCTCGACGTGGGGCAGGTCCGCTTTGGTCGGCTGCTGCAGTGCCTGGAAGAACCAATTGTCGAGTATGAATTGCGGCACCTGGGTGCTCTTGCCACAGCCCGTTTCGCCAGAGATGACGACGACCGGCGAGCTCTCAATCAGCGCCAGTATGCGTTCCATTTCGGCAAAAGCTGGCAACTGTCGACGGCCCTCGATCACCTTGTGATAGCGTTCGTCGCGTCGCCGATCCTGATACAACTGCACCAGGCGGCGATTCTCCTTGGCCAGCGCGGCGGCGCTGCGCTGTTGAGCCGCACCGTCTTGACGCGACGTCTGACCACGCTCGTAGTGCGTGGGACGCGGTTTGGCGGCGATCTCGGCATTGCCATCGTCATCCAAGCCATTGGCGGGCTCGTCATAGAACAGCGAACGCTTTGGCGAGGGAAACGGTGCGGTATCCAGGTGCCCGGCCAACTGCTCGTCCGTCTGCAGCAGCTCACAGACGCTGTACACACACGGAATGCCGTCGCGACAAATTTCCCGTGCCTCACGATACAAATGGCGAGCGTAGCGCAGCCGCAGCTCATGGGGTATATCGTGGCAGGTGGTTTTCAGGTAGATGAATGGCGCCTCGTAGGGATAGCGACTGCCGGGCGGAAAACGCACCTCCACATGAAACCACAATTCGTTCTCGTTCTCATCGAGATCGAGGCGCTTGCGCTCCGGCGTCGACAGCTGACCGACATCGCTGCTGGGTTGGGGCGGCACATGGGCAAACCGGCATTTGGGGCCATATTTGCAGGTGCCGTCGCGATCAAAGTTGCGACAACGTTGCGGCGCCTTCTTTTTCTTCTCCAGCTCAGCCTGACGTACGGCAGCTGCGGCCGCCAGCGCCGCTTCACGTGCCTTGCGCACCTCGGAGGGACTGTGCGCCAGCAGATGCTCAATTTTGAATTTCAAATTCCAGACACTGTTGCGTTCACGTTCCTCGTATGCGCGATCGTAAATCGATTCGAGTGCTTCTTTCTCGTCTGCACGCATGTCCAGCAGCTCGGTTTCACTGGGCGGCTCTAGAGCGGGCTTCTCATCGCCTGGCACGCGCATGTAGCGTCTGTAGAGCAGCAGGAGAGCCGCCTCTGTGTCGTAGTTGCAGTGATCGTAGGCTTCGATGCAGTGCGTCGCATGGAAACCGTAGTTCTCAAGCTTGAGCAGCGCATAGCGACGCAAACGATCGTCGTCCGCCGAGCTGCTGCCGTTGAGGGCCTTGACACCTTGCACACTTTGCACCTGCAGCGTGCCACGATCCTCCCAGTAGGCGTGCTTAATCCCGCCGCCTCCGCGACCTCGATCCTTGTATTTGGTGATGTCGTCCAGCTTAAAGTCTGGACCGTGAATGGCACGCAACGTGTCCATGGTTTGCTGCTGTGACTCTTCGCTGAGACGTAGCACATGCAACTCCGTTTTACGGGCTGCATTCTCCTGTACGGATTTCGGCACAGCCGGCACATTGCTGGAGAAAATTCATGTGGGAGTTAATGATTGGTGATTGAATTGTGGCCACTGGCGTGACACTCACGTTGTGCGTGCATCGTTGGGCGTGCGCAGGAAACAATAGTCATCGATGTGTTGTCGCGACGTTTCGTCCATGTTACACACTTCACTTCACTTGAATTTCACAATTAAAGCTAATAAATCCACGACCAAAAAAGCATCTGAAACTGCCTTGCACACCAGAGCAGCGATGTTGTCGTCTCGATAACGATAAATGTACAGCTGATTGTAATACACTACACGTATCGAATTTCCAGCGTTGCCAGATTACCTTTTGCAAATTGTTTTTCGATAACAACAAATGCACAGCCGTCAACGATATTATCGAAAAAAAATAATTAAAAACGATTATTTATTCAAATGCTTAATGGTTCGTTAGTACACATGTGTGTAGTAAACTATAAAATTTGAAATTTCGGTAACACATATTATAATCGAGCAAAATTTAAGGTTTCTAAACTAAATCATCGTGATTTTATTGATTCTGTCCATCAAACTGTGGCTGATATGTTTTCTTTAACTCACACCAGAGAGCTTTCTCCTTAGCTGCTTCTTTGAACTGCAGCTCTTTAAGTTTCATACTGCGAACGTTGTCTGCATTTGCCGATTTGAACTAGTGATGAAAATTTAGAAAATGCATTTAATAGCTACACATTGTGCAAGCGTAATATTATATGCCCTTACCTCATCGGAGACATCAGTGAATTTATTGAATGTAACTCTTTTTGCAGCCCTTTTTTTAACATCACCATGCTGCAAGTTATAGAAATCACTAAATTGCTGTAAAATGTCCAAATCAATTCCATCTATTTGAATGCGAATTGTGGCTTTTTGGTCAAGCTGTAGACCAACTTGTCCGCTTGCTAGGAACATTTTCACTTCCAGGACTTTCTCGCATTGATTTGCCATCGACGAACCCTATAAAATCGTACATATGTACATAACTTAATATACATACATTTGTATTATTCTTTTTAAAAAGTGCTTACTATAACATTGAAACTGAGTTCACGAACACGTTGCTTTAACTTTCTTATACCCATGAGCAGAACAGCTTTCGGATTATCCGCATGCAGCAAATTCGCGTAAAGTGCGTTTTCTGATGCAGCCCAATCAAAATGCTATACAAATATAAAAAAAAACATTAGTTTGATAATCTATGAATTTACATATATTATGCTATAAATACCATTTTGAGTTCTGCGAATTGCTTAATCAGGCTTCGAATTTCTGAAGAAATTGCGCTATTATCATTTACATCGTGCTGAACAACGATCTCTTCATCCAGTTCATCTACTTCCATCTCAAAACCGCATGCATGATCACTCCACTTGTCCATATTCCTCGCCAATTAAATCACAATAATTAATATTCGACACAAAAATATATAATATATATATACAATAATTTGAACGTTGCGCTAGCTTAAGCGTCTCCTGGCTGGTATTTTTCCACTTTACCTCGTAGGGTTGTTTTCACATGATCGTAATTATCGATATGCACATTAAGTGATAATATTGAAAATATTTTACAGACAATTGATTGATCGATTGAGCAGCACATTCAAAATGGCGACTGGAAACCCGTCCGCAATGCTCAAAATGAAAAGTTCCATGTCGCAGATTGTCAATGCAGAGTCGACACTAATGGACAATGAACATAAACAATATGAAGGCCCATCCCGACATCTACAACGCTTGAGCCGCCAAAAATGGACAAAACTCTCGATCGACAGCCAACAAAAATGCTTAATATGGAGACTGGCAGGCTGCCGATTTATTCAAAGAAGCCGCCGGAGTTATAAATCAGCCGCACACAATAGAGACTCCTAAGCCCAGAATTATTAATGCTAAGCCGCCAGCGAATTTGGCCGCCTGCCCAGTCTCAAATCGTTGCCATACGTCCAATATTACATTTCTTTAGATCAAAATGTCGCTTATTGATAACAGATTAATTCAATTTCCAATTATACTTAGTTGTCAGCTTTAAGCCAAATAAAAGTAATTGCAGCAGTGGCTGTGTTTGTAGTTTATAAAGTACTTTTAGCAAGGGGAATATTTATAATTATGAACAAAAAGGAAAGTAAACGCGCTCTATTGAACGCTTTACATGTTTTCAAAACGTTTAAACATAAGAGTCGTCAAAAAAAAAATAAATAAAATAAATTAATACAAGTAGTTTATTTCAAGTGGGAAAGCCAAATTCAAGTAGGCCAAGCGGCTGTTGTATGCCTAAAACTAATTCAAATCTTCATTCATCATTGAAACGGCTAGAGAGCAGATTGTGTGTAAGGCAACGAACCAAGTTTTTACTTCGATTCAAATTTCAGCAGCTCGAGTGTCTCCCTGTAATTATAATTACGCACGTAAGTATATACATATATTATTCTATATACACATGGATGTAATTTCCACTTACTGTACCTCCAAGTCATATTTTTCGAGTTGTTCAATTTCCTTGATAATCGCATTATACTTTGCCTCGTATTCCTTTTGTTTTACAATGCGTTTTTCGCGCATCGCTTTGGAAGATTTTTTGAGTTTAAGATGTTGGCGCTGTAATTGAGCAATGCAATCCTCCAAAGCTGCGTGGGGCTATTAAAAATAAATACAGTTAACTATGTAGTTTCCGGCATGATGCTTCACTCCTTGCGATTTCCATTTTTGAACGAAATGCGGCATAAGTAGCTAAATCAACTTTACAAGTGTTTTTTTTTATTATTGCGTTGTAAATATACCAACATTGGTACCAACATTGGTATATTTCCTCGCCATTAATACGTATGTTGCAGAAATTTTGCATGTGGCCACACCGCAAAACAGATGTTAAATTAACAGCTATTTTCTGCTCAAGAATCAAAATGCTTCTAAAACAAAATAATACATTTTGGCTGCAAAGAACTTGGCAGATAGCTATACAATATGGATGTTTTAATAATTATCATGAAATATTCATTAGTTACCATGGTGGTGAATTCATCAAATCCAACTTGTGATCCAACATCGTTGATATTTTTATTTTTTATAGTCTCCTTACAATGTTGGTCATAAGCACGAATGTAATCGTCCTCCGAGTCAAACAATTTTTTAAATTGCTGCAGTATTTCGCCATGGATCTTGTCAATTTGCGGTATTGTAGTCTTATTGGGGTCAATTTGTGGTCTATTTAAGCCGCACAACAGGCTCATCTTCTCCTCAAGAAGATTTTTGTAAGTTTGTTGGTCTCTAGCCACTGCGCTGCCTATTCGACTATTTTGCGATTCCTAAAATAAGAAAAACATTTAAATACATTGTTTCATAGATAATTATTAAAGTGTTGTTACAATGTTGCTTACCAGCATTTTTAAAGTTTGCTCGCCAAATTTTTGCATTAGATTTTTGATTTCCACGCTCAGATCAATATCACCAGCTGCTCCCATTTCCATATCATAGTCACAGGCATTATCATTCGCGTCCGTCATATTGTTTATGTAATTGATTTTCATTCTCATTGCAAGAACACCAAAAATATTGCACGTACGCTTTGCGCTGCGCTTTTAGTTGGGAATGACAAATTGAATGGCGGCCATTACTGTGCGTTTGCAGGCGTTGCCAGCTAGTTAAGCCAATCAATTTATGATTGTGTGGCAACGCCAAAATATGCCGCATTAATTCAAATGTGCTTGGGAGTTAATGGAATAAATACTTTTTCACTTGTTGTCAAAAATATTTAGTACAAACTATAATTTGTAATGTTTGATTAATTTCAGATGAATATCATGGAGGACAAAAAGAAAGTGGCATTATATTTCCGCAAGAGCACAAAATTGGAATCTGAAGATACAATTGTTGAAATCGAATTGAACAAGACAAAAATTAATAAGTCGCAAACTAATATCGAGAAGCGGACTTGTACAATACAGAAAGACTCCACCGTGGTCAACGCTTCGCGTACGAAGATGACCACTGAAGAGCCGATATCAAATTTGCTAACCGATTCACCGTTCAAGCGGCGTCCGTTGATTCTACGCTCGCCACCGGATACTCCGAAGGTATCGACAAAAGCACAGATGAACACGCCAAAGCTACCGTTAGATAGCCCATCAAAGTTGGCTGCACTCAAAACACATAAACAACGAGTGGACACTCCCCGGGATGCAGGTGGTCACACCCAAAAAAGCAGTCGGATATTGGGAATGTGTCACCTGGAGTGCCGCAAACTGAAACAACAAATAAAACACTGGAGAAACCGATTAATTTGTCACCGCTTCAAGAAACGAAAACAAACACTCCAACTTTACCATTGGCAGCTCCAACGATGTTGCCGTCTCTCGCGAATGATATTTCACCAAACACTTTAGGGATGTCGCCGTCAACACCGCCACCACGTGCCATAAATATGCCATTGGAGGAGGGTTCTTCGATCCGACCACAAGCTGAAGCTGCTGCTCCACCACGTCCAGGCACTCCAATGCCGATCTCCTCGCCGGATGTGCTCAAGTACAATCCTTACGAGGATTGGCAGCAACGTCTGAACATCAACCAGATGCGTCAACAGTCTCGCACTGCCAAAGTTGCTGCCGCCGCTGGAGCCGCAGCTGCTGCCGCTCATGTGCGTCGTGGTGCCTTGGATGTCATCATTGATCGCAAACAGCAGCAGACGCCACGATCACAGGCTGCTGTCAATAGCGATCGGCATCTCGATGAACAGCGTGGCATTCGGAATATTAATTTGCTCAGCTCAGCTTTGCACATTATACGTGAAATGGATCCGGACTATGTGGAGAAACTCTGCTATGCCATTCACGATCATATGTCCAGGGAGAAGCCCTTGGATTAATCACATTAACATCCATTCATATATTATATACACTTTTTTTGTTGTTTTGCTGTTTGTTTGCTGGCTGCTTTACTCACACGTTTACACGGATTATTTCTTATAAATTTGAAGTTTTAGTTGCATTTTGATAAAATACTAATACGACACTTACTATATATAAAGCCTAGAATAACGTAATTTTTTTGGGTATTACTTGTAGCCTTCGTTGTACTTCTCTTTCTAATTGATGTGTTGCCTACAGAACAGATTTTTATTCTATAGTAGACTATTTATTATTCTTCTAAAAATGTGCCAATAATACAAATTTTAGTTTTTATTAAATATTTTTGATAACAATTTAAAAAGTATTTACTTTCGCAGCGTACTTCAACATTCACTCCAAGCACATTTGAATTAATGCGGCATATTTTGGCGTTGATTGGCAACTCCAGAAATCTCCATGCCTCCAGAAAGTAACTGTATTCCATCTTAGAATAGAAAGTATAGTAAATGAAGAACTTTTTTTAAGTCTTGTTGACACGACATCGATATAGCAAATTGTTAATGTTTTCTAAACTGAAATGTATCTGACTTTTTTCTTTTTAAATTTAATGCAAATATGTCAAGTATATGAATGAAATTTCTGTTATTTAAATATACTATATACATAAATAGAATTTTAAAGAGTCTGTTAAAGAGCACCTCAATGTTTATGTTATTTGGATCTTTCATCTAGTTCTTATCCATAATCTGTTCGATATATGTATTGGCATATGAATTACATTTTTGATATTTAAATATACTATATATATACAAATTTAAAGACTCTACTAAAGAGCGACTCTATTTTTGTGTTGTGTCGAATCTTTTAACTACTTCTAATTCATATGCTGTTAAGATATATTTGCATAAAAAGCAATTTATTTAGTTAAAAAAAAAAAATATATATATATACATATATACAAGTGTAAAATGGAAAAGTTATAGAATAAATGTATGACTTGAAGGATTTTGGCAGTTGCGAATCATCGCAATGTGGAACTAAAGTGACCGCTCCTTCAGCTTGAACATGAGCGGATCCTTGGTGCGCAAAATGAGCTCCGCAATGAGAACCGGGGGCTCCGACGTGTCGCCGACAAAGTCGATCTCAAAATGTCGCAGCACATTGGCAACAATGGCCTTGATCTCAAGCACTGCGAACTTTTGCCCAATGCAATTGCGGGGTCCGGCCGAGAATGGAATGTAGGCATAGGGATTGAGTTTCTCGGCACTGGTGACGACATCGAAACGCTCCGGCTTGAAGCTGTTCGGCTCACTGAAGAGCTCCTCGCGACGACCCAAATAGAGTGGCGAGATGCCAATGTTTGTGCCGGCTGGAATGATTTTGCCATCTAAAAGGAAGAAGGAGGTATTTATCAAAGGCAGAGAGACAAAAGAAATCCCTGCACTCACTGATCTCACACTCCTCGAGCACCTTGCGACCGAGCAGCGGCACTGAGGGATACATGCGGAGCGTCTCCTTGATGCACAGATCGATGTAGTGCAGCTTATTGAGCAGTTCATATGTGACCGGCGTCTCTTTGCTCCTGCCCAGCACCGAGACAATTTCCTCGACACATTTGCGCTGGCATTCCGGATGCGTGGCAATGTTGTAGAAGAAGAACATCAGGGCCGAGGATGTGGTGTCGTGACCCTCAAACATGAACGTATCGACCTCCTCGCGTATATCGAGATTGGTCAGCGGCTTGTCATCGATATGCGACTGCAGCAGTATGTCCAAGAATGCCATCTTACGCTTCGCCCCGACCGCCACATCCTCCTCGCTCTGTTTTGTGGCAGCTGTGGCTGTGCCACGCATCAGCTCCTCGCGACGCTGCACAATGATCTTCTCGGTGAAATTGTGCAGCACGTTGAGCGCTCGCTTCTCGGCCTGAGCCAGAGGCGTCAGTCTGTAGGTCAGCTCGAAGCGATAGAAGATGTTGAACATGCGCTTGTGCAGCACCATCGAGATCGTCTTCACTGCCCTCACGTACTCCGAGTCCACGTTCGTCTGTGCATTGATCGAGACGCCCATCGCAGTTTCTAAATGGGGGGGGGGGTGAAAAGTTGATTAGTCGCTTTGCTTAATCAGCATATTGATTATGCGGTTTATAATTTCAAACATATGTAGATGCGTAGATAAGTTGCTATGGAAAGTTTCCTTTCCCCCATTACATGACAATTAAGCAGGCGTGTGTAGTTGAAGTCGTAGTTGTATATACTATGTTAACATATTATATTTTACCTACAATTTATAAATAAAATATAAATGCCTAGATGTGCTGCTATCGAAATCTTCCTTTCCCCATTATTTGAGAATTCAGCAGGTGTCTATAGTTGAAGTTGTAGTTGTATAACGTATACTAATATAAATAATAATATAGATCCGTAGATGGATTGCTATGGAAATCTTCCTTTCCCCATTACAGGACAATTCAGCAGGTGTATAGAGTTGAAGTTGTAATTGTATATACTAACATAATTATTAAGTGGAAATAACAGATGTTTAAGATGGGTTGCAATGGAAAGCTTCCTTTCCCTATTACATGACAATTAGGCAGGTGTCTATAGTTGACAACTGTAAACTTTGAAATAGCAGTGCGACAGATACAAAACTACATAACGGTTTCTTTTTCGCATATTCCTTTTTGTTAGTTGATCGCTTGCACAATGTTTTTGTAAAATGAAACATAGCGATAAGAAGCAAGTAAAAACCCCGTAAGATTTTTTCTGCTTGAAATTGTTGAATTCTTTAAAAATAAATACATTAAGCTGTTAAACCTCAATTTGGTCTCGATGTTACGTTCATAAAAGTATTTTTCAATTTTAAACGTGAACGTCGTAAGCACTGCTATTTCAATGTTCACTGTTGTGTATGCTAACATAATTGAATTAATAAATAATTAAAGTCAAGTTCTACCTACAATTTATAAATAAAACATAGATAATTGCTATGGAAAACTTCCACTACATGAGAATTCAGCATATACAGATAACATACATAGATAATAAGATAACATAATCATTAAGTTCAAGTTCGCCGCTCGTCATTTTTTTACTTCTTGCTAGACATTTCGTGTCATTTCTATATCGCTAATTATTAAATAGATTTCTTGACCAAGATCCAACGTATGTGATCGATTACACCAATAATAAATTATTAACATACAGAAATTTGTCACTACATGAAAGCTTTACGTTGAGCATATCCCGCTTAGCGGCCGCTTTCTATAAAAGAATTCATTTACCGGCATATTTCAAGTATAATACTTTATGCTCAATTTCAAGATCTATCAGTGATCGATTACAGTCTATATCAAATGCCAGTAAAAGATGAAAAGATGAACATGCAGAAATGTTTTGCGTTGAGCATATCTCGCTTAGCGGCCACTCATTTTATAATAATGGAACTTTGCTCCATAGAGAGTGAAGCACTTTTTGTTAGTTACTCATAGGCGAGTCGCGCACTAAAGCTAATCTTTGCTATTTATAGCGAATCTAAACTGATTGATAACGCTGATCTTGAAGCTGATTAAAATTGAGTGCAATGCACTTAAGCCTACCGCCAATGGTGTCCATGGTGCAGAGATTGATCCAATCGTAGAGATTGAAACCGATCTCGCCCTGCTGTCGTCGCTCCCGCTCCAGATTCTTGAGCAGCACCCGCGACTCACGCTCAAAGATGTCGACAAACTCATCGAGTATCTTAAAGTGGAACGCGGGCGTGATGATCTTCCTCCTCTTGTGCCACTTGCGACCCCGACTCACGAGCAATCCCTGCTTCAGCCACGGCTCCAAAGCATTGTATTCGCCGGCCTTGTCATTGAAGCGCAATGTGCCGAGCACAACCTCGACATCCTTGGGATTGGCCATCAGCATATTGAGCTCGGGGCCCAGCCAGACTTTGAGTGTGCCATCCTTGGCATATGTCTCCATAAAGTTCATAATTAGCTCGATCAGCTCATGTGGCGCCTTGCCCACAATGTGATGGGCATGCCCCAATATGGGCAGAGCTGGCGGACTCGCCAAATTCCGTGTGACCTCAATCAGATGCTTGTACTTTAGCTGATAGATGAGCAGCGCAGCAAAGAGGCCGCTGCCCACAAGAAGTCCCAACAGAAGCAACCACATTTCACCGTTCAAACCAATCAATGAATTATTCAAACTGAAAACTGACTGACTGACCGAGTTACTTACAAATTCTAAACCAAACTTTTATTGGGGGCAGGAATCTAATCTAGCGCAAATGGCTGCTTATCCGGCCAACGTTTGTTATGCTCAGCTATCTAATCGTCCTAATCGCAGCGACAGCATCTTAACGGGTGGCCGAATCGTAATCGGTACTCGGTACTCTGGGTTCTGGATACTTTAGACCCAGCGACGATGACGCTCTATCGATCGAGTATTTGGCTATTTGGCTAATTCTCATGGCCAAGGCCAATGGGGGGGAAAAGATGCATGCAATATAAGCACTTTGTGTTAGCAATTGAAAACTAAAAGTCGCAGTTTAGTTTATGATCAATACACTGAGAGAAAAGATTATGTTTTTAAACAAGTTTTCAATCCTCAATAACAATTCTGCAAACAAGAATTCCAGACTGAACAATTCAGGAAACAAGAGTTCGATCTTCTTCAATCTTGAGCATGAAAACTTCTCGATCTTCAAAATAATTTCTTGGAACAAGAATTCCAAATTGAAATATTAGATTTTTAAATTGAAATAATCAGGAAATCTTGTATTTAAAGTAAGAAAACTTTTCGACCTTAAAAATAATTTCTTAAAACAAGAATTTAAAATTGAAATATTCAGGAAACTAGAATTCTATCTCTTTCAACCTTGAATATGACAACTTTTCGATATTCGAAATCAATTTCTAAATCGAAAATTACAGATTATAAAATCTAGAATCTTGAGTATGAAAACTTTTCCAAATAACTTCTTGAAACAAATATTTCAGATTGCAAAAATCTGTCAGCACGATTTTGACTTTCTTGGAGTTGTTTTTTCAGTGTACTTCATTTACTTATCATATCAGCCTCAGTGATTCAGTGACAATGTCGAGTGGCTTAGGCGGAAAGTTTAGCAACAATTATTGCATTTCTTTCGATATGATTAGCAAGTCAATTTACGGCCTTCATTAGATATGATTAGGTTTAATTGTTGTTTGCTTTCTTTATATGTGTTTTTGAAAAGAATGAAACACTGTCTTCCTTAGACCTGATGTGGATTAAAGGATATGACAGCAATTAAATGCTGCCTTTCTTTAGTTCAGGATTAATTCCTAATTATTTACACCCGCTAGCCATAGGAAGGAAGGATAATTTAACGGAAAATATATATAACAATCCGACAATCTAGTATATTTTGAACTCTAAAAGCAAAACAGTCTGATATTGTAGTTAAAATATACCAAATTAATATACCAAAAACTTGCTTCAAAAATACTAAAGGAGGCGTTTCTGACAAACTACTATATTTGGTTCTCTAAAATCAAAACAGTAATATATTGTAGTTACAATATACCAAAAATACTGCAAAAATACCACAAAAATAATGAAGATACATCTTCGACAGCCTAGTATATTATGTACTCTCACAACAAAGCTTTTTCATATTATACTTAAATTATACAAAATTAATACACCCGAAGATACTACAAAAATACCGAATGAGTATCTTCAACAACCTAGGATATTTTTTACTCTAAAAGTAAAACTGTGTGGTATTGTAGCTACAATATACCAAAAAGTACTACAAAAATAATGAAAAATACCGAAGGGGCAATCTAGCATATTTTGTACTCTATTGCAGTTAAAATACATATGTTATACAAAAAAAAATACCGAAAGGTATATTTTCTATATTTCATGACATATTTTCGAGGTATTTTTTATAGTATTTTTCGTTAAATTTTAAATGTTATTGTTTTAGATGCGATTCGAAGGGATTCATAAGGAAGCCTTATATGGATATAATTAATATGGACTAAAGAGTGCCTTCAAATAGTTACGATTAGGATTCATTAAAACCTATGTTAAGATGTGTGCTAGGAAGAGCTCAACACTAAGTAACTAAAACTGATTTTGAATAGTATATTGTCGGTATATTAGAACTTTTATTACTTTAGACGCGATTCTAAAGGATTCATAAAAACCCTTATATAGATATGATTAATATGGACTAAAGAGTGTCTTCCAATAGTTATGTGTGTTGTTTAGATGTGTGTTAGGAAGAGTTCAACTAACTAAAGCTGATTTGCCTAATATACAACATATGTGTTGAATAGATTATGAAATATGTACAAAAGTTCATAGTACAGAGTCGAAGCTGAATGAAATTAATCTATGGTATTATTATTTGTTGTACTTGAGATTTGGCAAGTACAGGCAAAGCATATATTATATGTATGCTTTAACCCCCGAGCACCCACTAAAAGGAAAATCTATGCCCAGATGCCCCAAATGCGGGGGAGATTTATCAATGCAACACATCTTAGATAGAAGAAGCCCGTAACTTAATAATCTGCCTATTTGGCTAGATGCAAGCTACCTCTCTTCTTACCTTACATACTCGCAATAATATGAGACTACTAATCAAATTCTTAGACATCAACAACATATTAAGCAATATATAAGTTATCTATCGAGTCGATGACCTTAGTAGCTAGCAATCCCTTCTTTTAGTTATTATATTATTATGTATAACAAATAAGAAAACTACAGTCGAAAATACTACAAAAATACTAAAAATGTACCGAATGTTAAGGAAGTGGGCGTGGCAAAAACTTAAAACAACCTTGATCTGCGTACAGACATAACAAATGATTGGAAAAAAAATAAGAGCTCTATCTCCTATAGTCTCTGAGATCTAGGTGTTCATACGGACGGACAGACAGACAGATGGACAGACGGGCATGGCAGAATCGTCTCGGCTGTTGACGCTGATCAAGCCTCTTTCTACAAAGTTATAATACCCTTGTACCCTATGGGTAGCGGGTATAGTAATTAAACACGTGAATAAATAAATAATAAATATTTGCTTTAAGTCACAACTCACCACAGATGATGTCCAGGGTGCAGAGATGCGAAGCATGCCCCAACTCGATCAGCTGCTGCTGTCCATCGCTGCCGCGTGCCTCGTGCAACGATTTGATCAACTGACGCGACTGCCGCTCAAAGATCTCGACAAACTGTTCGAGGATGCGAAAGTGAAACGCAGGCGTGATGATCTTTCTCCGCTTGTGCCACTTGCGACCACGACTCACGAGGAGTCCTTCGTTGAGCCAGCGCATTAGAAAATTGTACTCGATGGCCTTGTCCAGCAGTTGTGTGTTGCCGAGGACGACTTCGACGTCGCGGGGATCGAACATGAGGAGGCTGAAAGTGGTCCCGAGACGCAGATAGAAGGTGTCGCCATGTTCGGCCGCCAGATCGGCGATGAGCTGACAAACATCGGCTGGCTCGAGGCCAAAGAAGATGGGCGCATTGCCCAGCAGTGGCCAGAGCTTTGGACCGGGATAACAAGCAGCAAGTTCCTCCAGGCGACGACGAGCGCGCAGCCAACGCAACAGCGGCGACCAGCAAAAGCAGCTGAGCAGAGCGAGCAGCAGACAAATGCCGGTGAAAAGCAACGATGCCAACGACAACATCGCCAAAGCGATGTCAGAGATGAACTGAGCAGCAGCCGAGTGCAATGCGCACTCTTTATCAACAGTTTACTATTCATTTATTTATTTTGCTTATCAAGGGTCGCGTCGTCAGGTCGCATAAATGACGAAATGGATGATGAACAAGAACATTTTAGAATCAATGATTGACACTCTGCTGCGATTGTGATTGTAATGCTGATTCAGCAGAATTATGCTTAACCCCACAACGATACACGCTGCGTATGCGCAATATGTCGCATAGCGTATACGTCACAACAGTTTTCATTGGACAAAAATGCATTTTGCAAATTCTCCTTAATTCTGCAAAAGACTTGGAAAATTCTCACAACCGATTACTCTCAAAGTTATCGATACAATCGAAATCTAGGAAAAAGGTCACACCTGTAAGGAATCGAAATCGCGAACAAGGGTCACACTTTGAAAGAGGAAAAAACGTTATCGCTGCAATCGAATTCTAAGAGTAAGGTCACACTTCGAAAAGGAGACGAACGGGGAGAAACAAACTCAACAATTCGACTTGCAAGCCAGAAATAAAAGTATTCAAATAAAACTTAATAGATATTAACATAAAAAGAACAGACTATTAATGATTACTTTATTATGTTTAAGCCTACTTCATTTTGAATTCATTGCTTTCCAAGTTTTAACATCAGTAGGCTCTGACATTTTTACTTTCCTTTGACTTTTAACACTTGTCTCTCATTGTCGTATAAAATATCGTCGTGCAAAATCATTTAGGATTATTTATTATTATTAGAAAAATTTGCCCTTTATTTTTCTCGAAAACGATCACGATGGAACATGTTAATTTGAATGGAAAGCATCCAGTGGAAGAAGAACGGCCAGTTGACATGACAGACTGCGCCTTGATGAATAAACCATCGTAAGCTTCAGCTTTAATTTCGTACAGCTAACAACAGGTTTAGGTTTATGTGTCTACCATTAATAGAACATCGAAACAAGCGCTTAAAAAGCGCGGTCCAAATTCAAAGATAATCACAAATGCAGACACAAAGACTAGTCCGCAAAAAGCGGATCCAATGCCAGCCGTAAATGGGCCCCCAGAACTGGAGATGCTAGAACCTACTAAAAAACCTAACACTAGGCTGCAAAAGCGATTGCAAAGCCAACAATCAAGTAATGGAGCTCACACAGCTACTGATCAATCTTCCTTTTTAATGACAACCCCGATAGATCCAAGAGTCACAATACAAGTAGAAACTTCCGAGAGGCTTGAGGCTCCAAGTAAACCTAACACTAGGATGCAAAAGCGGTTGCAAAGCCAAGGACTCCAACAGCCTCTGCCTTAAGGTAATAAGTTAACTTTTTGTCAAAATTATTAAACCGAACAACGTCATCATTTTCTTTTGCTCATTTCTAGATTCTATATCGACAACAACACAAGATACATTGAACACAAAAAGGAAAAAAAAATAGCATAATACACAATTTGTAAACAACATTTGATGACGCCAAAACTTGGACGCGTCATCATTTCTTTTTTCGGCAACTTTCATATACAATATTCAGAATTCAAAAATGTTTTTGTAAACAATTCATTTTCGTTGCGAAAATAAAACATTAAAAATAATATTAAGCATATTTATAAAATGTATTATATAAATTGATTTTTAATCCGCATCAACAACCCATAAGTTATTAGGAAAATTATAAAAAAAAAAAAAAAAATTCTGCTCTAAATGCTCTAAATTATAAAATCTATCTCGATCGATTTTTGATCCAAAGTTATCAATCGGTGCAGTTAAAATATGAAAAATATGCAGTGTATGTATTAAGACGTTTATTTAACATAAACTTAGGATTCGTGATATTTGAAGCACACAATGAGAACGTCGAAGAATTTAGAAGTAATTAAAAAAACATTTTATATGGTAAGAAAAATAACTTCTGATAAAGTGGCTTCAATTTTTTGGCTATATACTATAATAATAATATATTTTGAATTTAATGGAATATGGTTAACCTCAACATTTCAGTATATATTGAGTATATTATTTTTGTATATTCTAAGCAATGATGTAGACAATCTGGTATATGTTGCACACTATCGTATATTTTGAATGTAACAGTATGTTGTTATAGTCAACGTTTTAGTATATTTTTAAGACTTTACTGGCATATTTTGTACACTATTGTATACTAGTGTAGCAATGTAATAGTATATCATTATATCAGTATTTTATCCGGTATATTTTGTACACAATGGTATACTCGGAATGTGATGGTATACTTAACAAATTTAGTATATGTATATCATGTATATTTTTGGTATATTTTAACGATCGCAGTATCTCGCAGTGGATTACGGTCGACTGCAGCTTTCCCCCACTTGTTTTTTAATATTATATTTCACATACCTGGAATTCAAGCATGTTTTTCTTTTTAGTGTTTTATGCCGTCACCCACCCCGTTGCTAATCCACCCCGTTGCTTATTACGCCCGGGTATAGGTTATAAAAATTGAATTAAAATCCGCAATGCGCCCACTCTCGCTCGTTGATCATTACGTACGCAAAACAATGCCACAAAACACCACAGCAGCAACAGCAACAACAACAACAATAAGAACAACAACATCAGCAACAACAATAAGAACAACAACAACAACACGTAGGCGTCCTTCAAGCATGCCAAATTCCAAAATTCTTGCGTCGGTCGTCGACGTCGACGTCATTTCATTTCCCCCAGCGAGAGAGAAAGAGATGGCGAGAGTGAGGGTTTCCCTCTCCCCTCGCCACAGCCCACAAATTGCAAACGTAAATATTTACACATGTCTTACAAGAGTTGGCGATTTTTCACTGTCCGATTCACTCGGATATCTATAGAACATCAGCTCCGTCAGCTTACGCTGGCTGCTGCGTTGGAATTTCATTGGCATTTCCAATTTTGTACATTTTCATTTTTGCATACCCCGCAGTCGGCACACATTAAAGGGCATGATGTGTAAGTGAATCAAGTTAAGTAAGCGAAGACCCGCGATTTTTCGTACTTACAATAACAACTTCAAATTTGGTTGCGAACAGATCAAAATTGTTAAAGTTATTTATGAAGAAATTGTATAGGGATAGAGAGAGGGAAGAAAAAAGGTATGTTTTGGTATATTTTGAACATAATACTATGGCAATATACCAAATATAGTCTTCGGTATATTTGAGTAATTTTTCGATGTGTTCATCTGGTATATTTTTAGAATAATCGAGTATTGTAAACGTAATAGTATGCCGATATACCAAATATAATCTTCGGTATATTTGAGTCTTTTTTTTCTGTGTATTAATTTGGTATATTTTTAGAATAATCAGGCACGCTTAATGCACAAAATTCAAGGTAAAGAGTAACATAAATTATGTAAGTAGAATAACAGAGATCATTTTGCAAATGTAAAGTTGTACAATAATTGTATACTACTACCGGGTGTTTTGCAGTCGAGCACACACTCTCCCATCATTTGGATTATATATTTTGATATCGGCACAAGAGAGTTCAATGCGAACTGCGGCTGCCAACAGTCAGCGCCATGGAATTTTGAACTCGATCGATTTTGTTTTTTTGCCGTAGATCAGGCATGCAAAAAACCAAAGCAGAGAAAGAGATAGAAAGGCAATGAGGAAGGGGGGAGAGAGAAAGAGAGAGAGAGAGAGAGTCCAGCAAATGCACAATTTGATGATTATCAAGAGCAAAGCGAATTTATCTTTTGCACATGACCGCCAATCATCATCTGGGGCCATCAGGGCCAAGTGAGTGCTCATGGTGAGTGCTCGTAGTGAATGCCAAGTGAATATACATCATAATCGTCACAGTCATCGTCATCATCATCATTGGGGAAAATGAAAAAGCAAACAGTTGCGTTTAATAATACAAATAATAATAATAATAATAATAATGATGATGATAATAATAATAACAATTTCGCTTTTGGCGCAGCGCATTTTGCGTCATTTGGCGCGAGTGTTTTCAACACTTTTCCACCGTCCCGCCCCGCCCCTTTTCTTCCCTTCCGTTCGCTTCACTTCCCTTCCGTCGATGCCACGCACATCGAAAATGGCTATAAATAACCGCATATTCTGCGCCATAATGCACAATAGTAATGAGCATAAGAATAAAAGCAAAGCGGAATGATTCAGTGTGCGCACGCTGCGTATGCGCAATTTCATGCATTGCGCATACGCCACCGTGCAGAACGCCCACTTTGATTGCGCTCAATCAACGACCATCGATTGAAGCCGCTGCACTTCATGACTCATCCCTATTCCCCTTTCCCTTTTCCCTTTTCCGTTCACCCCTCTTCTTTTTCTTTTGACGTTTTCATTGCTATTTTGAAACAATTGTCTAGGCGTGTGTCATACTCAAAAGACTCATATACTCGCATTCACATTCGCATTCACATATTCAAGTATTCGAATGTGTTTTCATATTCAGCTTGCAACAAATATTGCCGCCCGGGACGCTCATAATATACACTATACACTATACACTATAGACGACGCTACATATTTTTAGATAATCATCTCGAGAAAACCCAAAAATCATCTCAACAGCGAGATGAATGAATAAGTTGCACTAAAATGGCAATAAATATATGTATTTTGTGCCCAATTCTTTTTTGTGCTCTACATTCGTAAGCGTTTTCCTCATAGACACAATTCAATTATACCATATTTCGCTATCAATCATTTTGAGTTGACTTGCTGAAACTCAGCTCAATTTGTTAACAAGTTTTGCATTCTGCTTTGTGCTGCATATTCGTAAACGTTTCCATATTCTATGGAATATTTGCAAACATTGATGCTGACTTTCTGTAATTTCAATTATTTTAATAATGATTTTGATGTGTTAAACTGTTTTCAGAAAGGTTTTTGCACTCTGCTTTGTGCTGCATATTCGTAAACGTTTCCAAATTTTATGTAATATTTTCAAAGGATGACGCTGACTTTCAGTCATTTAAACTATTGAGAATGCTTTTGACTCCAAGACAAATGTGTTAACAAGTTTTGCATTCTACTTTGTGCTGCACATTCGTAAAGGTTTCCTTATTCTATAGAATATTTGCAAACATTGATGCTGACTCTTTATCACGCAATCTATATTGAGAATGCTTTCGATTCCACAGCAAATGCGTTAACAAGTTTTGCATTCTGTTTTGTGCTGCATATTCATAAACGTTTCCATTTTCTATATTGTTGTGGGGGACTTTGTCATGCAAACTAAATTTGATTGCTTTGCAAAATTCTCTGTGTGAGTCACAAACATAAATACTATAAATGATTATATGCACATATGTAGCATAGATATATGTACATATGGGAATAGATAGAAGACAAATTGCACTTTCAGTTATGCTTGTAATTAGACGAGTATATTACTTGGTTAATAATCGCAATGGCAGCGAATGAAATGGCTTTGAGCCAAGCGCAAAGTAATCGCATACTATTCGTAGTATCGTGCACTTTTAGGCCTTTCAACGCCCGCAGATGCAAATCAAATAAATTGATGCTAAATGCACATTTACGACACAATTTTGTGCAAAAGCATATTGTTAAAAGTGTTTCTGAAATGTGCAACACAGGAAATCGCTGAGGCGAACGCATTTTCATTCATGAGTTGATTTTATTTATTGGGGGGAGGCAATGCCAATGCCTGCACAATATATGTATGTACAATATACATAATCGAGTATATATATAGTATATATCATACTATATATACCATATAGTATTCACCTGGCTCTCGTAATGAGCAATTGCCCAACATCGCCATGCACTTGTGGCTGTCAGCCAAAGCAGCCTCCCAAAAAGCAACAATGCATTCCGAATTTGTTTAATTAACGAAATAAACTCATGCTACAAAATATTTGCAATTTGCACTCGTATTTGCGTCCGTAAGATCCTTAATAAATCTCGCATCTCGCCAAATTTGACAAGCCAAGGCAGCTGGGCACGCGCACTTAACGCATCTCTAAAATGTATTCAACTATTTAATATATTCTCGTTGTACTTACTGCTTGCTACACACACATTTGGTTCACTTCTTTATGTCGTGGATCGATTGGATCGAGCTGCGTTTCATTCTCACATAGCTAAAGACGTTCGCATTTTTGAATGGCATCCAACATCTTCAAGCATGCACTTCTTCCCTCTTCTATTCTTCCAACTAGCGATGAGCGCGTGACACGACACGACACAGCACGAACGATAAAACACGACACGAACGATACAACGTGGCTTCCTAAAATGATATAACTATAACTTATTATTAAAAATTAATCAAATATTATCTGTACATTAGCATTACTTTCTTTATAACTACTCTAGAATTTTGAGATATGCCAAAATACTGCATTTTTACGCATAAATACTATATATTTAATGCTCTTTGCTTATTAACGACAATAGTATTCTCTTTTTTATTTAAAATCATTTGTTTTCATTAAAAATATGCATTATATTTTATATTTTTTTCAATAAACATAAATCTAGTACTTTTCAAACAAGGTATTACACGAAAATAGTGTTTGTTAACGATAAAATAGCAAGCTTTTTTTTTGTAGACAACTTTTTTGATTTCAACTAAAATTCAAAGTTTTTTCATTCAAACTAAATCTTGAATTTTGAAGTAGAAAATTCAAGTTTACTAATAAATGCTTAACTTCTTTTGAAATACAATTATTTTATTATTCAGACTATTATTACAAAAATACTGTTTTTTGACCGATAAATACTAAGTATTTAATGCTCTTTGCTCTTCAATAATAAAAACTGTTCAATTTTCATAAAAACTCATTTGATTCCATTAAAAATCTGCGTAATCACTTTCAATTCAAATTTCAATAAACAAAAATGTAGAATTCAAATAAAATATTACAAGAAAATAAATTTTATATACTTTAATTGGCTTTTTTTTTTATTAAGCAACCTATTTGGTTTTAATCAAAACTCAAAGTTTATTTTATTTACCATAAATGTCAAATTTTTGAACCGAGTATTATAGGCATAAAAAGTTTACTGATAAATACTGATCTACTCTTTGTATGGTAAAATATTGTTTTTGGTGGCAAATATTTTTGGCTCTATTAAAACTGTTGTTAAATAATTGACGTATTATTAATTATTAATAATCTTGAGAACTGCAGTTTCCTCACCGAATCGCGCACTTTTCACAAAAAAAATATATAAGCTAATAGAATTATGCGCTATGAAAATAGATGTGTTGCTATTGATTGATGATCCGTCTCTGTTATTGGTTTGGGGCGTGTCACGCGATCAGCTCCCAGTCGCGATCGCAATCGGGCAGGAGGGATCAAGGGTGGAAATAGTCGATTGGTTAGACGTATGTGCTGCAGGTACGATATATTCGTCCCTGATCACCGCATCATATTGCACTGACGCCGCAGACGAAGAAGAAGATGAAGACGAAGTCCGATTGCGAACGAAGTCTGATCACTTGCCGTTTAGATGACACAATCTATTTTTGATTGTCTTTACGTCTGGCGGACTGATCAGATAATCAAAGGGGGCAGATGCTGTCGCCACACACACACAAACACATAGAAAGAGAGCACTTCCGGTTTTTCCCAAACGGCAATGTCAGCCAAAACTATGTGAATTCGAATTTGTTGCGAATTCGAATGTTTGTTTGCCTAGCAACCACAAGAAGAAGAAGAACAGTCTTCGTTTCAATCTTTACTGATTGGATTGCGGTTTCTTCTTCTTCTAATCGAGAGCCTAACCCCAACCTTAACCTCAAACGCAACGAAGCGATGCGTCTTCTCCTTCTTTGTTCTTTAGAATCGTCTTTCAACAAGCCATTCAAATTGCATTCTCTCTCTCTCTCTCTTTGCATTAAGTAATGCGCGCCAGGTGTTTGCTTTAAGCTCTTAAGTGGCGGTAAACATTTTGGTCAGCTATGTTACAAAAGAGTGCTCTTAATACAGTAATTAATGCCTAGGGAAAAACTCTATGCTACAGTTAGATTTTATATTCCATAAAGCATTAAAGAAAATATATCGAATGATTAAAGAAAATTTTAATTTTTTTTGATACAGTAATTAGATCTTAATCAAGTTTTATCAAACTTCACGAATACAAAGACTGACAGAGAGTAAAGTGTTATATAGCTAGATCAAACTTCTACACACAGAATATAGCATAACTTTCATTTATACTAATTATGACTTTAACGGACTTGCCGTAAAGTTAACGATTTGTTAAACTCGCACAATTTTGATTAAAATCGTGTGCGTTATCATTGCAGCATTGTTTTTATTGATATTGTCTCGAGCGCAACAGAGCAAGAAAACTGTCTAAATTTAAAAGAAAATGTTGAGAGCAGCTGTGGAAATGTTGTTTTTATTTTCTTCCAACGTGAGAGTCTCTTCACATCTATCGCTGTGTGAGTGTCGCTCCCTCTCTCTCTCTTTCTTTCTCACTGTGTATGGGTGTGTGTTTGGTTGGGCTGCCGGCGCAGCTATAAAAAGAAAGCGCGCTCGCTTTCAGCGCTCACTTTTGGTCCCAGCAACCAAACGGCACAGACAACAAAATAACACACACTCGCAGAAAACACAAAAATATACAAGAAAACAGCAAAAGAATTGCATATCCTCGGCTATTTTTTTTTTTGTAACGTTTCAATATAACGAACAAGTGTCGAAATCGTTTTGAAAAATTTATAAATATAACAAGAAGCATACTATACCCAAGTCCAAGTGCATTTGCATTGAAGTGAGAATACGTAGTGTAAGCCAAAGGAATTCCATAAATAAACTCAACAAAAAACAAACAGGAATATTTCAAGTAAAAATCAAAAACATCATCTACAAAGTGAGTGCAAAATTTTTAGCGTTCAAATTGAGCGACATTTCTTTTTTTTTTTGCTTTTGCCATCGGCAGGATGGCAGCCATCTTGAGTTGCCAACTGTCAAAAAGGCACAATCAAATGCATGCATATATCGATAAACAAAACTTAACGAGGTTGGCAAGCCGAACTTGCGGGCCGTATTAATTATGAAAGTGGTATTGTGAAAATGGAAAAACGGGATTGGGGAAAATTGAAATAGAAAAACAGAAGCAACGGCAACATAGAAAATTCCGGTTCAATTCTGTGAGGTCTCTATTTGGGGGCATTGCGCATGCGTACCTGCTCAAGTCAAGAGTCAAGAGTTCAGGCCAGGTGCTACACACATACATATATACAAACGTGCATACGTACCGTCGTGTGTGTGTGTGTTGCGATGTCTTTTTACTACTTCTACTTCTTCTTCGTTTGCCCCGAAGTAATTTGATTTTGTTTTGCTTATTTCTTTTGGGGCCGCTCCGTTTCTTCTGCTACTTGCTGCTTCATTTTTTTGTATTTTCTTTTTTTGTGGGTCTCACACTCTGGGTCACAAAAGAAATGCTAAAAAAAAGTGATGTTGTGTAGCAATGCGAGGGCAAAACACAATGGGCGCTGAAACGAAACAAATTTTCATTGTTATTATGGTTGTGGTTGTTGTTGTTGTAGTTTCTTGTGGCGTTTCTTTTCCGTTTAGTTTAGTTGTTTATGTGGTGTTTTTTTTGGCTCGCAAAAGTAACGTTTCGCAAAGTTTAATTGGCCTTTATGTTTACATTTACATTTTGCAGCAATCGCAACAGCAGCAGCAGCGACAGCAGTTGGAGTTCATACACAACAAAAAAAAAAAAAACACAAATAGAGAGCGAAGCGAGACTGAAGTCAATTCCGGTGTTCGCTGTTTTTCTCAAATTACAAAACTGCAACAACAACAAGGTACGCCACCCACCAACACTACAAACAATATGACCGATGTATCGCATGAATTAGGAGCCCTGCGCTTCGTGGTGGTAAGTAATCGATATTCGATCCTGCCGAAAACTGATGCAAAGCTTGTAGTTGCCTGAAATCGATATACCGCTCGTCCAGTTAATCATTCTCATTAGCGATAACTCTCGCGAATACACCTCCCACCCCTTCCACCTAACACACGCAAACACACACACACACACACACACACACACACACACACACACACACACACACACAATCCAATTAGCTGAGAGCCAAAGTTGGCACTGGGCGCAAACAAAAGGCATTTGTGGAATGCCTCGAGAAAAATCGCGTATAATATTCAAACAAAAGGAAAAAAAAGAGAAATTTCACTGTCAGTGATTTTTATAAATTCCCATGCGCATTATTATTGTTATTATTATATTGCAAATATCTCGTGCGACAAATGCCTGAACATTATTTATGTGCTAAAAAGCAAACAAAAATAACAACAACAACAGCAACAGCAAGCGTGGAAAAAATGTCACAGAAAATTTGTATTTTCATTTATATGAAAAAATTTGTATGTGTGTGACGATTTGTTGGCTGTTTTTCATTTCCACAACGAAAACCAAAAGCAAAGCCACAAAAAGCAGCATGATTAAAAATCATTAAATTCAAATGGCATAAATTTCGACATGCTGCAAAGCCCGAAAAAAAAACCGACAACAGAATCATCGAAATATTTTTTTGGTTGACAATACAACGAAGTTCTAAATACCCTTTCCGGTGAAGAGATTATTGAATTGGAAAATATACTCTACAAAATGCGATATCAAAACTTTGAAAAACCACTTGAAGACATTTTCATCTCAATTTGTAGCTTGTTCAAAAGAATATTTATTAAGTTTTCTAACGATTCCCAATAGACATTATCTTTGTGAGATCGTCACAGATTTGGTGACAATATGCTAATGATCTCGACCTCTTCAGGGTATAAAAGCAGTTTTCAATTTTATTTGCTTGTGCTTTAATTTGTCGCCATAAGAATTGCCAAAAGATCGGCTAGATGAATACACACACACACACATATGTATGTGTCTCTATGCCATCGTGTGTACTATATATGTGCATATATATGTATATATATATACTTTGTCTGACAAAAGAAACAAATTTTTGTCGCACTGTGCAAAAGATCAAAACACGGAAAAATTCTTGGCAATGACCATCGTTTGAGTTGAAATAGCAATGTTATGTAGTCCCCCCAAAGTATTTATGTATCTCACTCGCTATATAGTAGACACATATTATACAGAAAGATATACATACATATACATATGAAATCCGTCGAGTTTTCTTGAGTGACAACGGCGCCGACAGCGACAGCGACAACGACAAATCGAAGCATTTTCATTATAAAGATATGTTATATGCACTTAAGTACGATAGACAAACTTAGCAGATGCTTAAACTTTAAAGTTAATGTATAATGCTTCAATTGAACCGGTTTGGTTCGGTTCATTGGCTCGTTATAAGATACTGTTATCATCATAAACATAAATCTCATTTGATACCACCTCAAAATTCACGTGCGTTTGGTTTTTTCGAATACCCTGTACGTCAAATTTGAGCTAAAATTGAGCATGATTTTTTAAAGTGTTGTTGAAAAACAAAATTCAATTTTTCAATAAATGACGTTCACTAATTCGTACTTTCAAAAAAAACAACAAAATAAAGTTTAAAAATAGATAATACCAAAAAAAAAAAATTAAATTCAATTTTAAAATTAATTAAGTTCACTATATATATGACTTTTATTATTTATTATTCAAAAAGTAGATAATAAAAAATTAAAGATTTATTTAAAGTAAATATCGTGAAATATAAATTTGCAAATTAAAAAAAAGAATACCAAACATATATTTTAGTATTTTACAGTTGATCGCACTTGTCTAGCTTCTGTTTACTTATTATAAATAGTATTTTTGAAACAATAATCATAATAATTTCCCAACACCAATGAGGTAAATGGGAAAATTTTCATTTCAATTGACGACAACAACAACAACGACAACGACTTTCACCTGTGCGAATTTACTGCATATAGTTAGTATCTGTTTATACTAAGTGCACTCGACAGACGTTTTTATAGGGTATATAACTGTCAGTGTGATTTGCCAAATGGTTATAAAATCATTTCATTCATCGCCAGGCGCTGCGCAGTTATTTATTTATAAGTATATTTCTTTTATATTGAATATATGAATGAATGAAAAAATTCATGAAGCCAAATGAGCTGGCAACCCAAAAATTGATTGAAGAAATTTTTTGGATATTGATCAAAACGACAAACGGCGCCATTGACAACGTCATTGCCTCCTGTTTGCTGCTGTTTTCTTTTTTTCTCCTTATTTATTTATGTATCTTTTGCCAAAATTAAAATTCGCAAGGGGCGTTATAACAAAATGACCATCTAAAAAAAGACATTGCATACATAAATCATATAACTATGCAGATTGTGTGTAAATATTGTATTTTTATTTATTTTTTACCTTCACTATTTTTTTCGGTTTTTTAACAATAAAGTGTTATCAAATCGCACAAGTTTGCATAAAAAAGATTTTTCAACACACTCACCCAACAAAAATATGTATTAATGGGGGAAACAAACAAAATACATTCGCAAATAAAATTAAAAAAGAAAAAAATTTACCGTGAAGGTCGTTGTTGATATGTTGTATTCTCTTTTCAATTTTATTTGTTGTTGTTTTTGTTTTTTCTTAAATGAAATTGTATTTCTTTTGTGTGTGCTTTGGCTGGTTGAGGAAGTGTAGTACATTTTATTTTTCGTCAAAGTTTTGTTTTTATTTATGGCCCGACATTTGCGCATTCCATTCGTCCCATTTGCTTGTTCAATATATAATATAAATATAGTACATAGATATTTATGTATAGACGTGGATATAGAGATACACACACACTTGGTGCTTGCTCAAATTTTGAAAATATCGCGCACTTAGCAAAATGAAAAATTTAACAACATGTAAATCTGCTGTTATTTAATTACAGCCAATTAATTCAAACACTTTGTCACACGTGTGCCGCTTGCTGCACATTCAAATTTAAATACAATCCCGCCGACGTTAAAAAATGCAAGAAGTTGGCAACGCAATGCAATTGATATTGCGCTGCCAAAGTGCAAATGCAAGAAGTTGGCAACGCAATGCAATTGATAATGCGTTGCCAAAGTGCAGCAAAGTTAACAGACAGTCTGGCAGCGCTTACTAAAGCTTGAATTCAATGTGAATCATTTTGCGGCTTCCCTTTGTGTTGTGTGCGACACATATAAAAATCAGATAATCTCTTTTATATTTAAAAATTAAAATTAGACTGAAATCCAATCAGCGTTCAAAAATTGATAGAAGTTGCAATGCAATTAATGATGCGCTGCCAAAGTGCAGCAAAGTTATCGGACAGTCTGGGAACGCTGGCTTAAACTTGAATTGAATGTGCACCATTTTGTGGCTTCCCTTTGTGTTGTGTGCGACACATATTAAAACCAGTTTATCTCTTTTCTATATACTGCAGGATTCGCCGCTATCGTCGAAGGTGGCCATGTTCAACAATCAGGCGACACAGCACAAGCAGTCGCAGTTATTGAATCCCTTTTCGCACGATGGACGCGCCACATCGCCGAAGCCAACGTTCTCCAAGGATCAGTATGGCAAACCCTTGGCCGGCAGTCTGACTGAGATGCGTGGCCAGAAGGCCAACATGCATGTGATGAAGGAAATGCTCGAGTTGTGCCAGATCATTGACTCCGAGGGCTATCAAGTGAAGGATGAGCCCAGCATGCGCGTCATTCCCTTTGGCGAATTGTTCAACGTGAGTTCAACGCATTTCTTTGTTGAACCTTTTTTTACTTGAATGTTTCCCTCCGCTCTCTTTTGGACAGATTTACAACTACATCTCCGACAAGGTGGTCGGTATTTTGTTGCGCGCTCGCAAGCACAAGCTGCTGGAATTCGAGGGTGAGATGCTGTATCAGCGACGTGATGACGATGTGCCCATCTTTCTGCTGCGACCCATTAAGCAGATACGTCAGGAGCTCAACGAGAAGATCGAGGACATCAAGCGTGGCGCAAGTCCAGCGCCACAGTCCACCTCGGTGCTGCTCGATAAGTCGGCGCATGAACAGAAGCTCAAAGTGGCCGCCAACGAACGTCAGTCGAAGTCACGCACGCCATCGCCGGCGGTTAAAGCGAAAGCCAAGTCAAAGTCACCATCGCCAAGTGCAGCAGCGAAACCAACAGAACAAGAGGCAGCCACAAGTCCAGCAGCTGTTGCTGCTTCTGTTACTCCAACAGTTGTTGAGGAGCCAAAGGCAGCTACAACAGTTGAGGAGCCAAAGGCAGCTACAACAGTTGAGCAGCCAGCTGCTGCCGTGATCATTGAGCAGCCTACTTCTTTGCCAGCAGTTGAGATCACACCAGTTCCGGCAGAGAGCACAGAGCAGGTGGAGCCAGCCAGCGCAGTCGAAAGTGCTGCTTCAGAAGTGCCGGCTCCAACACAAGCTGTGGAAGCCACCGCCGAGGTGCCAGCTGCACTAGTTGTAGAGGCAGCTCCAGTTGCTCCAGCTGAAGTTGAAGCTGTTCCAGTTGTTGTTGAAGCTACCACTGAAGACACTGCAAGCCAAGCAGCAGCAGCTCCCGTTGATGCTCCTATTGTAGTCGATGATTTGCCCACAATAATCGTTGAAGCCTCCGCCACATTTGTGCGCACGGTCAGCGTGGATAAGCTGGAGACGCCAACAGAAACAGAAGCTGCAGCTGCAGCAGCAGTTGCAGCAACTGCTGCTGAGAGTGCCTAAGAAAGTTGAATTTGGAAATGTTTGAGCACACACACACACATAAGCACACACACACTCGCAACCACTAAAGCGGCAGCTTTAAATTGCAGTAATATACATACATACAATATAGTTTAAAGCATAGTCTATAACTTTAATGATTAGTGTTAACAGCACTGAAGACAGAAAGAAGAGCAACTACTTATAATTGAATTAATACATACGTCTAAAGTAAATGTAATACATATATAGACACAGTATTATATAAAACTCATACTTATTAATGCATGGTTATTATATAATATGTTGTAGTAGTTTAATACAAAAACACACACAAATATACAAAACAAAATTGTATAAATAAAATACAACAAATAAAAAAAAACCAAACCAAAAAAATTCAAATTCAAACTCTGGCGTTGCCAGACTAATGTCAGGCGCGATGCAGCAGGTGGATGAAGACCAGCAACGGTCTGGCAACGCCACAACCACCTAAAACAGCTGTTTTGCTGTGCCGCCTTTTAGTTCGTTCGCAAAGCATTATTCATTTTCGATTCCAATTGTCTTGTAACAATGCGCAAGTTCACAGCGTTTGCTTGCGGCACAGGCGCCGGCCTTGCCGCCTACTATTATCAAAAGCTGCGCGATCCACAATTTGTGGCACACAACTCGTGGACGAACAGTTCGCAGCCGGTGCCGGATTTTGCGCTGTGGGACAGCAACTGGGACTGTCGTGACCCGAAGAGTCTGGTGAAACCGCAAAAGAACGATATGCCGCAAGAGCAGAATCGCTACAACAGCGAACTGGAGAAATCGGTGCCGAAATACGCCCGTCACATCATCCTGATACGACACGGCGAGTACCTGGACATTGGTGAGACAGATGAGACGCATCATTTAACGGATCGCGGTCGCCTGCAGGCCAAGTACACGGGCAAGCGACTGCACGAGCTGGGCATCAAGTGGGACAAGGTGATTGCATCGAATATGGTGCGTGCCCAGGAGACAGCTGATATCATCCTAAATGAGATCGACTACGATCGCAGCAAGGTGACCAATTGTGCGTTCCTCCGCGAGGGAGCTCCAATACCCCCACAGCCGCCAGTGGGTCACTGGAAGCCCGAGGCATCGGTGAGTCAATGGCCATATCCATATCCATGTGAAGAGATTGAAGCATGACCACACACATTCTTGTTGTTGTTCATTGCAGCAGTTTTATCGCGATGGCGCACGCATTGAGGCTGCCTTCCGACGCTACTTCCATCGGGCACCGCCAGAGCAGGACAAGGAGACGCACACACTGATCGTGGGCCATGGCAATGTCATACGCTACTTTGTCTGTCGTGCTCTCCAATTTCCCGCCGAGGCGTGGCTGCGCATCAACATCAATCACGCCTCAATCACATGGCTAACGATCAGTCCGTCGGGCAATGTCTCCATACGTTATCTGGGCGATTCGGGCTTCCTCCCGGCCAAGCAGCTCACCAATCGCATACCGCGTCAGGCCAAGAATGTTGTCTAGATTCCAGAAATCTTTTTTTTGTTCACTTATTGCGCCAACTCTTTAGCTTTTAAGTTCATCAAAGTGTTTGTCCCTTTTTTTTTACACATTTATTATTATAATTTCTTTTTTGGTGCGCCCGGCAAAAATAAATTCAAACGAGATTAGATAAAAGCGCGTTGTAAACCGAGTGGAGAACACTCCATTCATTTGTTTAAACAACTGGATCTCAGTGATTAGCAAAGCTAAAGACATCAAACTTACGCCCAACAAAAGCTAAAATTGCCACGTTGCTTATGATAAAATATTGTAGAATGACTTTCAATTGAACTTCGTCTTTAAAGTTCTTTTATGTTAACTGTTTTGTCAGTTGTAATTTAAACTTGGGTTTTATTAGGCCATCAACTTAAATGAGCTATAAAAAGATCACAGCTTATTTCATTGACCAGTAACCGTAAATTTTAAATCGTAAATCTCAACTGTAAGTGGGTAATTTTCTGGCATAAAAACGATGAACTTAAACAATTTGAAAAGCAAGTAAAAAAGCTATAGTTGAGTGTGCTCGACTGTGAAATACCCGCTACCCATTAGGGATAAAAGCAAAACATTTTGAAATATACCAAATTTATTATCAGACATACTGAAAATATACCAAACGTTATGTATGGTATATTGATATTACACTACATTCAAAATATACCATATAGTGCAAAATATTCTGAAGGCTATGTTGAGTATAACTATAATCTTTATGATCGGATCAAAAAAGAAATACTTTTCTATGGCTAAAAATGTCAACTTACTACGGGACTTTGCTGACAATCTGATATATTTTGCAAATTATGGTATATTTTGCAGTCTATGGTATATTTTGCAATGTGTGGTATACTTTGAATGTAGTACTATATTTAATATACCAAATATACTAAGCGGTCTATTTCAGTATTTTGTGGTATATTTTTAGACTATGGTTTTATGGGTAGCGGGTATCTCACAGTCGAGCACACTCAACTGTAGCTTTCTTACTTGTTAAGCTATAAATAGGGAATTCTCTGGCGAAAAAACGATAAGTTGGAACCATTTTAAAAACAATTAAAGCTTATTCTTGTAGCCCTGGATTAGCACTATATTTAGAGCTAAGTTTGATTGATGTTATTATTTTTTAGTAACTTTTTCTTATGTGAAGAACACAATTTTTTTAGAACGAATGTTCTTGACTTTAAAATTTGTCTATTTTTTTTTAGTATTTTCAAAATAAGTATAGATTATAGCACTATATTTAGAGCAAAGAAAGATTCTGGGACCTTTCTGCTAATAAATGATATAAATTCGTTAATTTTGTCTTTTTCGTTTTGAATTCATTCGGGTATATTCGAATGAAGTCCTCATGCTGATCTTTCTCATGTACTAAAGTTATGTTTACATCTAATTAAAGTGCCAATCAAGAGCTATAAGATTGAAGTTTATTCAGAATAAAGAATTATCCATTATAATTAAGAACATGGCCTGAAAAGCTTTTGTCGCTTTGCCTCATCCTATTGTAATAAAGAAATGTATTCGTTATAACATTTAAATAATAATAATAACTACATTTCATTTCTGTTTAAAGTGGATTAGTTTAAGCTATCAAAAATAATCCTACCTACTACTAATTTCAGTAATGTTTTATCAATAAATGGGTTTTTTTTTATTAATTTAAGTTTGTACGCAGAATTTTTCTTGCCCAAAAACTTGAGTATTTTTGGTTTTTTAATTTTAATGAAATAAGTTGTTGATAGAAGTAAATGAAGACTAGTTCTAATTTTTTATAATCGATGTGACGTCAACTTAAAAAAAAATCAAGGCAATGTCTTCAATACAACAATTTTCCTTTCGACATTGCAATAAGAAAATGTATTCATTAAAATACATTAAATTAATACATTTAACTCCTGTTTAAAACGGTTGGATATTGAGTAAATTAGTTTAAGCCAGCAATTAATCTATATACAAGGCAATATCTTCAATACAACTATTTTCATTTTGACATTGCAATAAGGAAATGTATTCGTTATATCATTAAAAAATAATAATAATTACATTGAACTCCTGTTTGAAGTGGATGGATATTGAGTGGATTAGTTTAAGCTATCAATTAATCTATTTACAAAGCAATACAATACAACTATTTTCATTTTGACATTACAATAAATAAATGTATCATTAAAATAATAATAATTACTAGATTTAACTTCTTTTTTAGTTAGTTTTAGCTATCCATTAATCTATATACAAGGCAATATCTTCAACACAACAATTTCCATTTAACAAGAAGCAGACTTTTAGTGGTTAATGTTAGATAGTATCTTATAATTATAATCTAATAGATACATCCACACAGACTGTGTTAGCTGCCTTGCAACACCTGCTGGAGTCGTTGCAAGCACTTGCGTATGCCGCAATCCTCGCCAGCGCCGCGTTTCAACTCCACGTTGAGCGCCTGCTCGCGCACAAAGTCGAAGAGGGAGGTGAAGAGCTGAGGCGCGAGCTCGGCGAGCTTGATCAGCATTTGGAAATAGAAGTAGGTGCAATGGGCCAAATGCTTCTCGGCCAGCGATCGGAGATCGTTGCAGCAATGCGCTTGAGCCTCCGGCGAGCGTTGGAAGAGCGTTTGAGCCACAAGCAAGCGATAGAGCTGCAACACTTGGAGGCGACTCGACTCGTGTTCGCCCACAAACATGATGTGCTCCAGCAGCGGCACATGCACCGCCTTCAACAAGGTCAACAGCTGTCGCTCAGCATCGAGAGTCGCCTCCTGGAGTCCCACGATCAGCTGCTGCAGCAGACTCAACACAAGACGCACATGTTGCCCCGGCTGGCTGCGTTGCACGCTGAGAAACTGTTGAGCCAACTGTTGCAGCACAAATTGCGATAACTCTCCAACAGCAGCATCTGCTTGCAACAGCGTGGCATAAGGACGTGCCACAAGTTTGGCATTCGTTGTGTAGGCGAAATGCGGCGTCCAGTGGAGCACGAGCTGCTCGAGAGTGCGCGTCAGGTACGCATCCTGGCGATACGGCAGCCGACCAAGTCCCTGCAACAGCACCGGAAAGATCTTGTTGAAGAGTGGCAACAAACGTGCCTCGGGTGCCACGCCCGCTTGCAGCTGTGTGGGCAGCAGGAAGCGGGTCAACGCGACGTGGAGGAAGCAACTCGGCTTCGAGCGAACGTAGGCGAGTGTGGCACAATTGTAGATGACAATCGCAATGAAGTTGTAGAAGCGCGAGGCACACGACTCGACATGCCAACGCTCGAAGTGCGCCACATAAGCGTGCAACTTGTGGCTGAGTTGCATGCGCACATGCGCCACTGCATCCGGCTGCTGGGCGCGACGTCCCAACGCCCCAAAGAACGCGCACAGCGGCTCACGTGACTCCAGAGCCGAGGCTGTCAACTCGAGTGTCTGCATCTCGGGCAGCTCAAGGATATGCGGCGTCAGTTGACGGACGTCGGCATGTTGCGGCTGAAGGAGCACCAACGACTTGAGCCACACTTGGATGAGCTGCTCGGCCGTCGGTTGCAAGCCCAGTTCGAGGACTTGCAGCAGCAACTGGGCGCTGGCCGCCAGGTTAACGGGTTCCGCATCCTGCAGCAGCGATGTGAGCAGCTTTCGACTGCTGTCGAGGAGCACGAATTGGGCCGCCAGCTTGGGCAGCCAGCTGCTAAAGCCGCTGACGTACTGCAGCCGCAGCTGTGGCAACACATGTTGCTGCAACGCCTGCCACATGCCACCACCGCCCGCTGAGGTTGCAACCAAGGTGGCACGCAGTCGCTGGCAGAGCATGTGCATCGCCTGCCAGACGCGCTCCTGCGCCGCCTGCCCGCTGTGCTCCAGATAATGCGTTAGCCAAGGCCCCAGCAGCAGCTGCTCGCCGTGTCCAAAGTCTGGACTGGAGAGCTCAAAGATCGTTGGCAAGCAGCTGGCATAAATGGCGCATACATCGAGATCGTTGCGTATTGTTGAGAGCTGCAGGAGCAACTTGCCAATGTAATCCTCGAGGGGCTGACGACGCTCCGCATGCAGCAATAGTAGCGCCATGTGTCCCTTGGCCGTCAGCTGGCGACGCGGAACGCTGAGCTTGTCAAGCGCCAAGCAGAGAAGCATCTCGCGCAGCTTGGAGGCGAGCTCAGCAAAGTCGCCTTGATGCGAGAGCAGCAGACACAGGAAGAGTTCGATCACGTGATGAATGCCGCATTCGTTAAGTGCCAACAATTTGGCAGCGCTGAATTTGCTAAAGATGCGTCCGAGCAGCTTCTGCGATTGTGTCCTGCCCAGCGTCTTGCCAAGCAACAAAGCAAACAGCGTGAAGCTATTTAGATTCAAATCCTCGAGCTCTCCTCCGCTCTGAAGCAGCTGGCGATAGCGTTGCAAATAGGCAGCGCCGCTTGGCAACGTCAATGGCAGTTGATCCAGCTGCGGCTGCGTCGATTGATTGAACTGACAGTTGAGCGAGCGATGCAACGATTCCCACAGCTGGCAGAGCACATCCGCATCGAGCTGCAGCGGTGCCAGCAAACACAAATAAACGCGACGCTGCTGTTCGCTTGGTGAGGCAGCCAGAAACTGCTGCAGCAGACAACCGGTTTGTAACGCCTCCGCCGTGAGCTGTTGTCCATCTTGGGTGGCCAAGCGGGCGACGCTCAAACGCAGCCAGGCATAGAACTCATGGTAACTCAAAGTGGCATCCACTAAGCAAGAAGAGAATAATCATTAAAATCGAATTTAGCTTGGCTTATTTTCTGTTTCCTACTTGGCAGCTGCGCCTTGTGGCGTTGCATCGAGCAATGGAAGCGCGGCCAAAAATCCGTTTGCTGCTGCAGCAGCAGCCACAGCTCCTTGCTGCAGCGACACATGAAAGCCGAGGTGTGCAGCAGCTGGACGCTCTGTTTGCTGCGATAATGCAACTGACTGCAGAGCACCAGATCGTCGAGCAGTCGCGACAATTGCGCCTCGTAGCTGGGCTGTGCTTCGGGCTGATCCTGCAGCTTGCGCTGCACACACAGATCGAGCAGTCGCCACTCGAGTGCGCCGTGGTACAAATGATAAGCGGGCGTTGTGCAATCGTTGCCTTTGCTGTGCTCCGCAAAGTAGAGAATCCGCCATGCCGCTGCATCCAGGCAGCTGTTGAGCAACTGGCGCAGCTGCAGCAGTGCGCACAGCTCAGCTTGGCCCACAGGTGTCTGCTGCTCGTGCAGCAGTAGGTGATAGAAGTGCGTCACCTGTTGACGCATTGCAAACCAATTTGCCGTCGACTTTGTTTGCAGCTGTTGCTGTCCTGCAACGGCGGCACACAGTTTCTGCACATTCTTGCTAGCATAGAGAGTGAAGGGCATTATTACTTAGTGTTACACTATGGAAACTAACAACATTTACCACGCTTCGCCGTGCAAGTAACGCAAGACAAGGCAAATCTTCAGTTGCTTGGGCTCAAAATCGAAGCGTAGATTATCAATGCGACTGCGCGGCGGCAGCGCATTCAATGTGTAGCCATTGCGCACAAAACTGTTGCTGGGAAAGTCCAGCTGACTCTTCACCGTATCGCGTCCCGTGCAATTAAATTCGGGCAGCACATCGAGCGCAGCTCCATCTTCATCATCATCAATATCTTCATAGCCATTATCATAATCCAATCTTTGCTCTATAACGGCAGCTTGCTGTGGCTGTTGTGAGGCTTCTAGGTAGGCGGTAAGTATCTCCTCATCGTCATCCGATTGAAACAGATCGTAATCCATGGCCAAATTTAATTTTTACACCAAAACTTTCTTGGCCCCAGTTTTGGCGCCAAAACTGCTGTTTTCAGTACTTCACATAAATCTTCACATGGGCCGTGCACTCCATGATGTCGAAACCCTGCAGTCAATTACATATTTACTTAATTATGCATACACTTTATTTTTTTTTAATATTTCGCTATTTTTAACAAAAAAATGCACTTTTTGTTTTGAAATTATTCTTTTGCTGCAGCAACTTGTTGGCTTTTCACAAAAATATACTAGCTACCTAATATATACCAAAACAACAAGCGGCCACACAGCATTGCATTGCAGCGATTAATAATCGATTGTCTATGTTGAGGCCACCGATATATCAGCTCACAACATAAATATATCGCAATCTCTAAAATAATTTAAAAAGTTGGCTGTTTATGACTTTTACAAAACTGTGATAATGTTCGAACAATATTTCCTGCAATTGAATAAATAAATTTACAAATCATCGATGTCGTGAAACGCTTGTAAAAACATCGCTGCATCGATAGTTCCGTTGGATGCTTGTCCACCTCTAGTGTTGTTGTTTCGATTTCGTTCGTTCTTATCTGAACAAAAGTTGGTCTTTTGACCTCCTCCACTCCAATTCGAGCTGACGCTCTACCAAAGGTTAATAACAAGCAACGAGCCCAGTTAAGCAGTTTGTTACGTAGCCCAGCGATGTCGTTACGTCCACTTGTGGAAGGCGACTGCGGCGCCGTCAATCCGTTGATGCAACTTGGCGGCCAATTCACTCGCGATGTGGCCCGCAAGGACGAAGGATTCGCAGCGGCGCCATTTGAGCGCCAGCTGCGTCCCGATGAGCAAATGGTCAGCGACTATCTGGGTCATGTGGCTGCACCACCGCAATCCTTTCAAATGAACTCGCTGCTGCAGGAGATGCGCGACATTAACATCCACGGTGCAGGTGGAGCACAGGTGGATGAGGTGATGGCTGGCCAATGGAGTCGTGACTTTCAGCAACAGCAAAAGCTTCAGTCCGGTGGCAACAAAATGCTGCACATGCAGCCGCAGCAGCAGCAACTACACCATGCTCAAGAATTCTTCGATGAACCTTTGATCAGCAGTCAAAACTTTCGGCCGCCACCCATGATGATGATGCAGAGTCCATACATGGCCATAACAGCGCCACCAGTGACACAAACACAACACGATACCTTCTTCGACGAGCAGCTGGAAACCATCGATACCGACAAACAAAGAGTGGAGGATTGGATCAACGACTATCCGCGTGAAAAAGAGCAAAGCGAACAAACGGCAGCGAATTTCAATGAAAAGTTCTGGCAGCGGCTGCAGGACGAATGGCAAAAGTTGGCCGAGGAGAATGAGCATCCGTGGCTCAGCGAATATAACGAGAATCTGGACGCGTACAAAGAGTACGAGTTCGCTGAACAGAATCCCATGTCCGAGCTGCCTAATGCCTTTGAGAAGGGCAAAGAATACCTGGCCAAAGGTGACATACCCAGCGCAGTGCTGTGCTTCGAGGTGGCAGCCAAAAAGGAGCCGGAACGCCTCGAAGTCTGGCAATTGCTAGGCGCCTCGCAGGCAGAGAATGAAATGGATCCGCAGGCAATTGCGGCATTGAAGCGTGCACTCGACTTGCAGCCCGAGAATCGTCAGGTGCTCATGTCGCTCGCCGTTTGCTATACAAACGAAGGACTGCAGAGCAGCGCTGTCAAAATGCTATCGAACTGGATTGAGGTGCATCCGCAGTATAAGCAACTGTTGGCCGCCTATCCACAGTTGCAGGCCGAGGGCAGTTCGCTAGCTTCCTCGCTGATTGGCGCCAACAAGCTGCGTGATCTCCAGGAGGTTTATTTGCAGGCTGTACGCATGCAGCCGTCGCAAGTGGACGCCGATCTGCAAGAGGCACTGGGTGTGCTCTACAATCTGTCGGGGGAGTTTGACAAAGCTGTCGATTGCTACAGGAGCGCTGTGCAGGTGGATCCACAGAATGCCAAGCTCTGGAATCGTTTGGGCGCCAGTCTGGCCAACGGTTCGCGGTCCGTCGAAGCTGTCGAGGCCTATCAGCATGCACTGCAGCTCCAGCCGGGCTTCATACGTGTGCGCTACAATGTGGGCGTCTGTTGCATGAACCTCAAGGCGTACAAGGAGGGTGCCGAGCATTTATTGACGGCACTTACCATGCAGGCGCACACAAATGCCTCTCGAGATCTGCCCAATGCTGAGGGCATTGCTGGGGGTCAGCAACAGATGTCCGAGTCCATTTGGAGCACATTAAAGATGGTCATATCGCTGATGGGACGCAGCGAGCTGCAGACGCATGTTAGCGAACGTAATTTGGCAGCGCTTAATGCTGCTTTCAAGGATTAGTCTCGTGTGGTTTCGAAAATTCCATGTAAATAACTGCAATTCCAACGTTTTTGTTCTACTTTTTGTTGCCTGTAAGATCTGAAATTGAATTTGTGTTAATAATAGAAAGTCGTGTACCATATGCACTATATTTATAAGGTATATTTAATCGGATTAGGGCAAGTTGCCCAAGCGCTTGTAGTCGATCTTCTCGAGCTGCACCAGCGGCTTTAGCTGCTCGGCAAACACACGCATCTCCTCGCCCACATTCTCTTGTCCCGTGGGCGCCACCACAGACAATTCAACGATGTAGCTCTGTGAAATTGGTTCATTGGCCATGTCCTGTTGCTTGCCGGGCACGATTTTAATCAGCTTGGAGACGGTTATCTTCATGCGTCCCTTTCGAAACATGTAACCTGCAATTGGTTCTTTTACAATTGGTTCGTTGAACCACAATTCGATTGCTCACCCTTCGCTATATACTCAAACTCCAGGCGAAATCCCATTTCAGATAGAAAATCAAGTATCCCATTGGTGCAGGCGCAGTCCATGCAACTGCGCACCAGTGTTGGCCGTCGTATATCCACCTCGGGTTGTCCAAGATAGCGCATTTGGAATGGGGCATCGCGTCCCAAGGCGCGACGAACGCGCAACAAAAGCGGCTGATTGGACTGCGATTGACGCAGGCTCATGCAGACCTCCAGATCATGGAAGGGTTCCGGCGAGGTGTCCACATTATCGCACAATCCTTTTAGTCTGTCATTTTGCGAAAGGCAAAGCTAAATATCGCACATATATTCGTCTGATTGCGAAAACTCACCTGTGCATCAAATGCTCGACAGCCGAGTCTAAAATGGAGCCTTGCAACAAGTACTCGAGATTAGGCAGAAAGCGGTTGGTCAGCGCATGGGAAAGTGATTCGCGTGCCGACGAGATGGCCATTAAAACAATAAATAAGTTATGCTTTTAAATATCTAAATTAAATAAATGGTGTAGCGGTGTTTTTGTTTATGCTTTACTTTAAGTGTTGCAAAATGGCAAATGGCACAGTCATCGTTCATCGATAAACGATAGGCGTTACTTCGATAAGTGTTTGAATTTCAATAAGTGAACATGAAGTCAAAGAGTGGTTTAAAAGAGCATTGCTAGTTTTATTAAAGTGTTTAGTATTTAAGCAAAGTGTTAATTATTTAAACGTGAAAGCGGAAACGGAGTACGATATTGTGTTGTATGTATATCAGCATTACAAATTGACATAGCTGCGCAGAACGGGGATATTTATATATTCGCTGACGACAAGCTCGACAATTCTTGAGTCACCCATCTAACGGGCGGGGTTGCCAATTCCAGAACGTCTGGTAGATAAGAGACAACCAGTGTGGCTGTATATCGTTCACAACGGACCTACCTTTTTTAAATTGAAGTGTGAGTGTTGTGTGTTCTTAAATAATTATAAAATTTCAATAACAAGTTTGTTTTCTCAATTTGTATTCCAATTAATTAAAAAAAAAAAAAATAATTAATTAAGCTTAATAATAAAAGAACATCTCTCCATCCATTTTAGTGCCGGCTGGTATATTTGAATGGACAAGCTGAAGTTGCGGTCACACTGTAGTCTGTAGATAAGGATGCCAGACGCAGAAAAGCACAAACAGCACATATCGTCGCAATTACAGTTATTATTGTTGTTGTTGTCGTCGAACAGCAGCAGCAGCAGCAAATGTGTTGATAATATACATTCTCAGCCTTTCTAAATGGCCAGAGAAATGCAATTGAAATTGCCATCGAGCTACCAGCTACACAACGGCAGTTAATACCAGCAGCAGCAGTAGCGCCTACGCCTCTCAACTACAACAGCAGCAGCAGCAACGAAAGAAAGTTACGTGAACAAAAACATCACAAGAACTTCGACACTAAGGCAAACACACCAACAAAAAAAAAAAACTCATTGTGTGAAATGACAGCAAAGACAAACAACAACAAAATTAACAAGAAGAACAAAAAACAGCCAGTTGCAATGAATGTGAAGAAACGGCCACGTCTGGAGCTGGCCACAGCTGCAACAACAACAACACCAACGCCACTAACAACAACAGCAACAACAACAACAGACGTCGCACTTTATGGGAACGTTAATGGAAATCTGAGCAGCACAACAAATGGTTTATTTCTGACCAGCAGCGTTGTGGGTGGCATGGGAATGGGAATGGGAGACGGTGCTCAAATCTATTTGACCATTTGTGGCGACGATGATAACTCGAATGAATCTCAAGAGTTTTATGCCATCGAGAGCATTAAGCAGGAGCCCGATTTGGATGCATTGCATGCGGCACATTGCATGCTGCCCACAAATCTGCAGCTGCCAACTGGTTGTGAAATCTATTTAGTTAAGGACAACACGACTGCGACGGCTGCTGCAACAACAATAGCCGCAACAACAACAACAGCAAACAAGATAAACCACAGCAGCCACAACAATGAGCATTTGGCGTCCATCAAACTGGAGCCGGACTCCACGAATGTGTTGTTCATGAGTGGCGGTGGCGGTGGCGGTGGCAACAACAACAACAGTAGCAACGGCAATTTAATTGTGGCCAATAAGGATACGGCTGCAGTAGCGCCATCTGTCGGCGGCAGTGGAGGCGTCGGCAACTACAATGTTAAGCTGGATGCGTACAAGAAACGCGACGATAAACGTCGTGCCACCCATAACGAGGTGGAACGACGTCGTCGCGATAAAATCAATTGCTGGATCTTTAAGCTGAAGGAGATGCTGCCAACGGATGGCAATCGTTATAAGCCAACAACGAACAGCATGGCCGATAGCTTAGAGACGACGACAACGACGGCAACGGCGACGACGTCGCCAACTACGACGAGCAGCAGCAGCAGCATGAAAAGTAATCCAAATGCAAATGGAAGTGCAAATGGACGCACACCGCCCAACGATTCGAAATCGCAAATACTGATCAAGGCCTGTGACTATATTAAAAGCATGCAAAACGAAATCGATAAGTAAGTGTGCAAGCACTTATCGGAAGCTTGTGTTATCGTTAATCTGTCTCTCTCTCTCTCTATGTGTTTAGCTTACGCGACTGTTTGCGTGAGGCGGAGAGTCTGCGTTTGAGCAATCAGGCATTGCGCGATGAGCTGCAGCATCTGAAGCAACAACAGGAGCTGCAGGAGCGTTTCAATACCGCTGGCGGTTCATTCAACGTAACGCTCAATTCGCTGAATAGCTCAGCTACTAGTGACCTCTTCGATGGCATCGATACGGCACCAAATCTATCAACGGTCTCATCGATTAATTTCACCAAACGCGGCCTCATCATCGCTGACTACGATGAATGAAGTGCGCGTGCGCGCCATATTTGAATTTCATTCGAATTCAAAGAAACTACAAGAAAACTATCCAACCATCATCAAACATTACTATTATTACTCAACCAAAGAACAATGCGTAACAACAGGAGAACAACAATAGTCATTATATTAACATTTATATACATACGTGTGCATACACATATGTTTGTGTGTATGTGCCATAATCTCAATAATATTGTAGATGGATGGATGGATGAGGGTGATGCGGGCGCTGCTTCGGTTGCAGCCGAAGAAATCTTTATTGTTATCGCTGATATTTCTTCCGTTTGTGGTAACACACACACACACACCTATTGTTGTCATCCCCTTCCTTCTTACTTCCCGCATATTAGTACAATACAGTATATATACATACATATACAACCATTACACATATTTACATGTTGTCTATTTAAACAAAACAAAAGAAAACAAAACATAAGGAATACCGAAAACTATTTCATATTTTGAGCATATTGTGCTTGTTTTTCGATTTTATTGTAATTGTTACTCGCACTAATTAAATAATGTAAAGTATTTGTAATATCTTAAAACAACAATTATCTATAACTACATATACAATTATATTATATATATATATATATACATATATATTATTATTATTATAAATATACATAAGCGGTTACCAAATGTCTTGTGGCCAACGACAACAACAACAACACAAAATATCTCCACTTGTCCGCGTTATGCATTTGGTGAGCTTTTTTGTTGTTGATGTTGGCCTCCTCCCATCTATCTCTCATGCAAATGAAAGAGACAAAAACCATTTACCGCAATCAGGCCAATCATTAAGCAAGCAAGAGAGTATGTGTATTTTGAAGAAGCGGTAACATGAGTTAGACAGAGAAAGAGAGAGAGAGAGAGTATGTTGTGTGCGTGCGTCGTCGATCTTCAATACATATGCACTTCGCTCTTGCGCAGTGGTGTGTACAGAAAATAACGATATTGTTAAAAGAAAATTGTAAAAAAAATTTTGAACATATATATTGTTGTGAATCGTTAGAAAATTGTTTTTGGTATAACGTTGATAAAAAGTGCAATTCGTGTTACTTGTTGCTATCTACATATATACCAGTTAATAATTCTATTAAATTCAATAAAACAAAACCAATAATAACAGCTCTCGCATTACTTATCTATACTTTTGGTTCAATTTCAAACGACCGCCATTCTTTAAAAAAAAGCTTTTACCTTGGGCAGTTTTATTTGTCGTAGTGTGACCATTGACAACTCTTATAAAATTAATTTAGTGCGGAAACCAAAATAACTTGATAAATGTCAGTATATTACAAACTGCATGTAAACAAACGGTCTCACTTTGTTATGGTGCTGGTGCTATTGAAAGACATTTAAATATTTCCAATATGGCTTCGAAATAGAACACTTTTCAATTTTGCTATATAATATCATTAACATTTATTATAGTTTTGATGGGGAATTATTAGATCCGGATGATACGCCAATAAATCAGGAAATGGAAGGCAATGAAATGATTGATTTCCGTAAAAACTAACAGAGTTTAGAGTTTGATTATGTGTATGTTTATGTTATGTGTATTGATTGTAATTATTTAAAAAAAAATTGCCATCTATATTTCGAGTGTCTGTGCATTGCGATGTCAAGACCTTATTGAATGCGAAAATGCTCACTTAAAAGTAGAACACATTACACCTCTTATATTTTGTTTATCTAACGTGTAAAGCGTTATATTTTAGTAGTCGCGCACACAACGAGAGGAAACAAATCCAAATCGTTGTTGTTATGTTATTCGCGTACAGTTTTTTAAATTGTGCGCCAACATTTGTTTACATTTGAACAGCTGGTATTTCAGAGCGGCCATATTAAGAATATTACCGTTGCCCATACTTTTCGGTTCGTGGCATTGGAAACGGGGCATAATCGAATGCAGTAAACATCGCAATTTTCTATAACTTATCGATGTTTTATGCACTTTATAATCATCGATAAATCAAACGTGTCATCGCTGTAGTTTCTCCACACTAATGTTCTAGCAAACACTTCAACGCAATATTTTTATTTTCGTTTTTTTTTTTTTTAAAGAACTTTGAAAATAAACAAACAACGGCATAGTGAAAATAAAATACATATTTTGTGGCAATATTTCGCGTGTAAAAAGCTAAACTGGCAGGCCAAAGCTATTACAAGTGATTAGCTTAAGTGAAAAATCAAAAGATATTTTTACATGCAGTTTGAATAAACAAACATAAGCCAAATAATAAAAATAAAACGAAACGAAAAAATTGAAGGAGAAAAAGAATGTCATAAACAACAAGTGCATTCAGTGCGGGAGTAAACAAAACAACAAATAAAGCATAAAAAAAGTGCTAAGCGAGCATATAAAATTGGAAATTGGAGTAAGATAATCTGCATACCAATTGTCCAAGAAGAACAAGAATACAAAACTAGTTTGCAGCAATAGGAAGGAGGAACACGAAAACAACACCAACAAGAACAACAAGAACAACAAGAACACGGCGGCAGCAGCAGCGACAGCGACGATAACAAGAACGACGCCAAGGTAGTTAACGAGTTGACAAGCAAAGTGCCGAGCAGACAGGCGGGCGGGGCGGTGGCGGTGGTGTGACAGTGCTAAGAGCGAATGAGATAGCACCGCAGCAACACATCAACAAGAGCGAGTGAGCGCAAGCGTATCAGCGTATCCGTGTGTGTGCGTGTGAAACCAGTTCTCTCTGTGCGCGCGTGTGTGTGTGTGTGTAAGGGGAGTTGGGGGCGTGCACACACACTATGCAAAGCAGTAACAACTAAACTGCAGCAACCACAACAACAACAGCACGCAGAAGCAGCGGAAGCAACAAGTCAAAAAAGGATGAGCGCAATTTGGCCACACTCGAAATGCTTATTGGCAGCACTGCTACTGCTTGCACTGTGGCGCCCTCAAGCGGCGAGCAGCGCCAGCGGCAGCCAATGCGAAATCATACGGATTGAAATGTGTCGCGGCATTGGTTATAATGAGACCTCCATGCCCAATCTGGTGGGTCACGAGTTGCAAACCGATGTGGAGTACACGCTGCAAACCTTTGTGCCGCTCATCGAGTACAATTGCAGCTCACAGCTGAAGCTATTCTTGTGCGCCGCGTACGTGCCAATGTGCACACCCAAGGCGCCGGTTCATTCCATTGGCCCGTGTCGTAGTCTCTGCGAATCCGTCCGGATTCGTTGTCATCCCGTGCTGCAGGGCTTCGGCTTTCCCTGGCCACCTGCGCTCGATTGTGAGCGTTTTCCCCGCGAGAACAATCACGAGACCATGTGCATGGAGGGACCCGGAGAGACGGGACATTTGCCCATCCAGGAGCACGAGCTCCAACAATATGGCATCAACAACAACAACAATAATAATTTATCGCCCAAGTTGGCTGCCGACTGCTCTGCCTTGGGCAAATCCCATCTCTATGTTAAGCTGCAACGTTCGGGACGCTGTGCTCCACTCTGCGAGGCGGACATTCTCTTTACGCCCAGCGAGAAGCATCTCTCTGAGATCTGGCTCTCCACCTGGGCCTACGCCGCCTTGGGCTTGGCTTGTGTGGCCACGCTTTGCCTGCTCCTCCTCGGCGGCGATCAGCGTGCGGGGCGCGGTGTCAATGCGGGGGCCAAATGGTCGAGACTCCTCTCGCCGCTGTTGTGGTGCCACAACATGGTCACCTTGGGCTGGACGGTGCGCTTCATCGTTGGACGCAGCGGCACCGCCTGTGGCACGGATCCTCAGGCGCCCAACGAATCCCTCCTCACGGTCGACGGTCTCTCGAATGCCGCCTGCGCCAGTGTCTTTCTGCTGCGCTACTACTTTGGCATGGCTGCTTGCGCCTGGTGAGTGTTCCACGTTCCACTCCGCGAACCGGTTTAGCGTAAACTGTGAAACATAGCAACATATGTAGTTAGTTACTCCGAAGAGTAGTGAAGATTACTGCTAGTATTAAGTTATTAGAAAGTGTTTTTAAACAAGTTATCCCTTAACTTTTATAACAAATCTCAATAGTTCACTTTAAAACCACTCCAAATACGATCTTGAAACTCGTTTAATTCATATCTCAGCTAAGAATGGGATAATTAGGAACAAGATAAAGCTCTTCGAATTATTTGTAAAGCAACCCGTATAAACAATTATGTCAGTAATCCACTATGAATTCAAATATAACCAAGAAGAAAAAACAAAACATTTACATACAGAGATAGTTCTTAGAATCGGTTCAAGGTTCATTGAACGAACATTTCAGGGGGACAGCAGTTGGAATACGGTTCATTGGCTTGTAGCAATTCACAATTCAATTCACAGCACACACAATAATTACCCCGTTCTTCTTTTGCTTTAGGTGGGCCATCCTCTGTTTGGGCTGGCATCGGGACATTCGGCGCAACAGTCCGGACACCAAAGGACACATTGCGCTACCCGCCAAGCGACATGGACAAGGAGGTGGAGGTGGAGGAGGCAGTGCTAATACGGCACAACAGGATTTAGCTCGCAACAATTTTGTTTGCTTTGTGGCCTGGGGATTGCCCGCATTTCAAACGGCAGCGGTTATTGCGATGCGTTTGGTGGACGCCGACGAGCTCTTGGGTAAGTCAATATTCCAATTAACTTTATCTACTACTCCTGTATACTTAAATGTGAAATTAGTATTTGGGATAACCCAAATGGTAAATGCTAGGAGGCTGTAATTAGCACAAAGCGATTAATTACAACAAAGGCAATACAAAATAGCCAAAAAAAAAAGTTTTTGGGAATCACATTTCAGTGATTCGGAAATGTGACTTTTAATTTTTAGCTGCTCGTTTTCCCATTGAAATCAAATAAGGAACAATCACTTTTGTACTCTCTTTTCGGCGATTCTCAAGCTAGTAACCTAATAAGTTCTATGGCTGATCACTTTGGCTTTTCCTAAATAATATACATCGTAATCAATATATTCGTGTTCTTAAAATAAATGTTTCCATACAAAAAAATATATTATTTCAAAAACTCTCACGCCTTTAAAAACGTTCTGTATAAGGCAAAATGTTGTCATACTTTGTGAGTTTCCTTAAATTTGTCAATTAAACATGAACATGAATTTGAATGAGCAATAAGGCTGATCGAACGAACATTTAACATTTAACAAGTACAAATACAATAAAATCAAAAAAAATTCTTTGTTGGGTTAAGGCAAACTAAATAGCTTTCACTTCAACAAATTAATAAGCACTCATTCTCTGCCTCTCTCTGTCTCTCGCTCTCTCTTTCAAGTTGCTTAAAAAATTATAAATTTTTCGTTGAGTAAGGGCAATCCGAATAGCGAGCACTTCAACCATTGCTTAGCGAAGACACGAACTACGAATTGCTAAACACTCTCTCTGTCCCTATTTCTTTGTCTCTCTCTCTCTCTTTCTATCTCTCTCTCTCTCTGTATATATGTATAACAATTTCAACAAATGTTCTTGAGTTAAAGCACTTCAACCATTGCTTAGCAAAGACTCGAACCACAAATTAATAAGCACTCTCTCTCTTTCTCTGTCTCCTTGATAGGCGCTTGCTTTGTGGGCAATCAGTCGGACAAGGCACTGCAAGTGCTGGTGGCGACGCCAGTGTTCTGCTATTGGATCTTCGGGTCGATGAATCTGATCTCTGGCTATTTGGTGCACTGTCGCAACAAGGAAATCGTGCGCAACAGCAACGCCCTGACGCTGCAACAGCAACTGCAGCTGAGTGCGCACAGCAGCTCCGGCATTGGGATCTTTCTGTTCATCTATGGCGCCGCATGTGCGATGCTCTTGCTCGCTGTGATCTATGAGTTTGCCAACATCGATGTCTGGCTGAGTGCAAGGGAAGCGAATACGCCTCTTTGGCCGTACTTGACGCGTGCCTTCATGGAGCTAATGTTGGGCATTTGCTGTTTCGCCTGGGTGCTCGGGCCAAGCATTTCGAGCATGTACAAGCGTCAGCTCTCAACGCGTCCCCTCAAGCCCGCAACGAATGTGGAGCGTGGCCAACAGCAGCAGCTCCAGCAGCAACAGCAGCAGCAGCATCTGTCACATCATAATCACCATCATCATTCACATCATTCGCAGCAACAGTCGCAGCATCATCAGCTCGATGGTCAGAGCAGCTCACGTGGCTCGCACTTGGCCTGCAACAGCACAGTTGTGTCTTATCACTCGGTGCGTCCGTCGCATCAATCGCTGGTCAGTGCGCCTCCGATGATTGCCAGTCCCTACAAATACAAATCGCCACCGGGCGCTGGCTCCATATCGCTCAATCAAATGTCCAACTATTCCCTGGGACGCAACAACAGTCACAGTCACAGCCAACAACATAATCATCAACAACATCAACAGCAGCAGCCGCATCGCGTCTACTATGCAACACAGAAGCATGGTCATCATGGCCATCATCAGTCCACCAATTATCAACATTATCCGCAGCTGCAACGCTACGGCAATGAGACGCTGCTCTGAGGTAGGTTTTATACTCGATATATATGAGTAAATCTCTGACACTATTTAGAATGAAAAAACTCCAAAACTGAAATCATTTTAAAAATAAGTAAAGCTTATTCGTATAGCTCTGGATTAGCACTATATTAAGAGCGAAGATTATAAATCGAATGACAAGCGTAATGTTAAATCTAGAGTAAAGACGATAATATCTATAGTATTTATATTTCAAGAGAATTTGATCGGATACAAATTATAGAAGTTATTAGTTCCTTTGTCTGACAATTTGGTATAATTTAAAATTATGCTTTTATTCACAATAGGTAACGGGTATCTCACAGTCGAGCACACTTGTTTGTTTTTCATATGAAATCGTTCATTTTTGCAATTGTTTTAAAACAGAAAAAACAATTCCAAAATTCCATTTTTAGCTCTAATTAAAGTGCTTATCAAAAGCTATAATATTCAAGTTTTGTTGTATGTTTTTTCGCCAGAGATTTACCCATATGTATGTTATGTATATCATTAAAATATGCTCAAATTTAACTTCTTTTCTTCCTTTCAGAGTTGCAGTCTGATGTCTGAATCGGGATCAACAGAAGAGTCTTAGGATTTATATGTATTTATAGCGAGCTGAGCTAAGCTAATCAACGTCAACTGCATTTGAATTGAGTTAAAAACTTGGCAAACTTGGCTGCTTTAGTCAACCGAAAGAGAGCGCTACTAAAATCGGCTGCTATACTATATGCTATGTATATATGTATATGGCATTTGATTTGAGTTTGGATCTAGCTTTTATCAACAATTTTTATGTAGCGTTGACTTTGTGCAAATTTGTGCATTTGCTTCCAACTACTTTATACTTTAGTTTCAACTATTTTATTGCGTGTCATTTGATGTTGTCTTGTACTTTATATTGTGTGTTTTATATACTATATGGTATTCTGTTTCTCTGTGTTTGGTCATGAAACGAATTGAAGTTTATTTCATGGCGCAAACAAATAATATTCACACCTTTTTTTTTGGAGTGTAACCAAAGTACAATTTCCAGTTGAAGAAAAGCGAACTGTAACAATTCTTGCCCCGCATACAATTTTTGTTCATTTTTAGCATAAATGTACTATAAATAATGTTGTTTGTTTGTCATACGCAGCAACAAATACTGTGATACTGTGATTTATGTGCGTTTCTATATATATATATATATTTTTTTTTTTTGTGTAAAGATAAAGATTAATAACAAACCCTGATTTCGATTGACATACTAAACATAAAACAAACCGCAAAGTGTACTTAAAACAATTGTAATTGTATATTGTATTCAATGTGCCATTAGCTTAAGAGAGAGAGAACTTATCGGAACTTCCATGTACTTAAAATAATACATTCACTAACTATATTTATATATTTGTATTGACTTGCCTTCAATAATGCCCGCTGCACATGGAAAATAAGATTGTATGTAGATTGCCTTCCTGTAGATAATGTATGTGCGAGTAGATTGCCTTCCTCTAGAGATTTCTGGCATTGTAAAGAAACAAAGGAAGTGTAGCGGGTATCTGCGAGTCGAGCAGACTCCACTTTCCTACTAAGTGAAATGAAATGAAATGAAACAATGCTTTACAAATTGTTTACCATGTAATTTGTATTTTGTAACTTATGCTGATAGCGAAAAATAAAGTGTCGAAAAGTATGATTTTTAAATATATATATGTATATATCTTATATATGTCGTATATAGTATATTTCTTCTTTCGTTTTGTTACATGTGTAAAAGTCTCCAAAAAAACAAGCGTTGCAATTCGTTTTGCACCTGATGAGCATTCTTTGCATTATCGATGATTTGTCATAAATTATTGTGGCATTGATGATGATGATGATGTTGGATTTGTTGTGGTTGCCAATTGATTGTTGACTCCTCCACGAGCAGCTGGCGGCTCACAGACAACAATTGTGGTTGACCCATCGGCGTTGTTGTTGTTGTTGTTGTTGTTCGTTTGCCAATTGTTGTCAAGGTCTTCGTCGTTTTGCGCCTCGGCCTCTTCTTTGGCCCGCTGGTGATACTTGAGTTCGCTGGCATATTTGGAGTGCGTGATGCCCAGAAAGGAGGCAAGGCCACCGCCCACATAGTCAATGCCCGCCAATATATGATTGCCCATCTTGCTGGCCTTGTAACGTAGGCGTGGCACCAGCGTCAACTCACGCTGTGTGAACAACAAATGAGAAATGAGTCATGAAATCGAGGCAATCATTATTAGCTTTGCTTTGCTTACCTGCAGCTGGTCATCGTAGCCCTTATCGGGCACGTCCGGCTCGGCGTCGCTATCGCTGGAGGACAGCTCCTCCATGACGCCATCGCTGAAGTAGAGCATGCGACGATTTGACTGCAGCTCGAGGGCTGAAATGTGATCGGTTTCGCTGCGTTCGCTGGTGCTCATCTTTTTTTTTTCTTGGAATTTTTACTTTCTTAAGGGATTAATATAATTATTTTTTTTTTGGTATTAGTCACACGCTCACACACACGCGCCTTTCACAAATGCACAGCACCGAGTGAATGGCCGGGATTGGAGCTCAATAAACAACAAAATAGCGCGTCGATTTGCTCTTGAATTGCTGTCAAATTAACGTTAACGTTAATGTCGCTTCGCCGCATATGGGGGTCGTTTTTGTCCTTGGGTTTGGGGGCCGGCGGCGTTGCGTGCCAAGCGCCAGTTTGCCATATGTAATCAATAAATTTGCCGACTCAATGCCGACTCGATGTCGTCCCGTTTGTTGTTTGTGTGCTGCGCATCCACAACAAAAAACAAAGCGAGCACAAAACAAAAAATTATCAAAACTACAAACAAATCGAACGGCTCGGTTATCGAACGACAATCGACGCTTTGCGTGTGCGTCAACGCAAAAATGAGACTCAATTATCGATAAGTTGACTAATAATAAGAAAAAGCGCATATTAATAATTATATGCGTCATTACGTTAAATACAAAAATCACTTGATTTTAAATTTGTGCAGTTTACATGCTAGTCCATTTTTGCACAACATTATGATTTCGATAATGGTTAGTTATCGCTGGACGGTGTGACCGTTTTTCTGCTGCAAACAGCTGTTGCACGATTTTGTGTCGTCGCGTCGTTTACAACAAAACAAATTTACAACATCTATATATATACAAAATTAAAGCCAAACAATGGATACTCCCATATCAACGCCATCGGCAAAGGGTAAGCATGTGAAATATGATAGCTAAACGAGACTAATGGCAATTCCTGCAGACTTCCAGGTGGCTGGCGTCTCGCGCAGTGGACGTGTGCGCAAAAAGTCATCGAAACTGTTGGACTTCGAGTCGCCCGAGGAGATTGAGAAGCGCACGAAACGCCCGGGCAGGCAACCAGCACGCTATCCCGGCCGTGGACGGCCGCCCAATGCGGTGCGCGAACGTGAACAGGAAATGATCATTGCCTATGCCGAGGAGGAAGACAATGACGACGACGATGACATTGATGATGACGACGACGATGACGATGATGGTGTGATGCCTAATCTGTGCGATACGGAGGATGATATCAGACACACCATTGGGGGCAACACAAATCTGCGTGGTACGCTCTTGAATTCCGACGATGAAGTGGACAACCTGGTGCAGGATTTAGTCGATGGCGTCGAAGCGGAGGCCAGCAGCTATACAAACGATTCGCGGGTGCGTCAATCGCTCTATATGCGCGAAAAGTCCACCAAACGCAAGATCCTCAAAGATGGCAAGCTGGTGACTGGAACAAAGCAGCGCAAAGACAAAGGCAAGGCACGATACACCGCTTACAGTTTGTGGGCGCGTGATGTGCGCAAACGCGACTTTCCTGATCTCGGTGAGTAGGTTAGTTTATGCATTGAAGTGCATAACATTGATTTCCCCATTGGGTATTCAGATTTTGCGAGTGCTGCGCGACGTCTCAGCGAACTGTGGGCCAATGTGTCCAACAAGGAGAAGAACGCCTGGCGACGCAAGGCCAAAATCCAGGCGACAAAAGCTCGCACACGGGAGAAAAATGCGCTTAACAACACAACGACATCGTCCGCTGCGATGGCCAGCAATGGCAACACAACAACAGCTGCTGTCCTAGACTCCACGACGTTTGTGAATCGCGCGACAACGAGTCGCACCAAGAAACTGGCCGCTCAGATGGCAAACACAAGCACCGCAACAACAACAAACACAGCGATGCCCACATCTTGGGCGCAGAGCAGACAAAAGCGTAGCATTAACACAAACACAAGTCGCATCAAGTCGATACCCCCGGCAACGAGTGCAATGAATAGCTCAGCTGCCTCGGCTGCTGGTCTATTGGAATCACCAGCTGACATCGGTGGCAAGCAACAGCAGCAACAGTCGAGCATTGAAGCTATTGATGCGGCAGCGCATCTCAAACTGCTGGGCGAGAGTTTGACAGTGATTGGCGAACGGTTGAAAGAGCACAACGGACATGTTGCGCTCTCGGGCAGCTTGTCCGTGCTGCTGGACAGCTTATTGTGCTCCATGGGACCGCTTTTGTGCATGACAACGCAAATACCCGGCCTCGAGAATAAAAAGCAGCTGAGCACAAATTTGGCAACGACGCTCGACAATATTGCCTATGTAATGCCGGGTCTCTAAAGTGATGGCGAAACTGTAACAAGTGCATCACAGGTGGACATATAATAAATACACTTAATATACATAATATTTTTTATTTTTATTTTATTATATTAAATCTAGTATTTAATACTACATTTAACAGAGAAGAGAGTGCTGGCTGCTGGGGCCTTCGACTCGAAAAAAAATTATCTGTACTTATACCTTAAATTTAGTTTTCATTATAAAATTGTACATTTTCATTATATTATCATTTGAAGGGGTTTGTAAGAGGTGGGATGGATACATAATATAATATATATGAGGATGGTCCTATAAGTACTTAGCCTCCAAAAGAAAAACGAAAATTTTGGAAAAGTGGCGATTTATTACTCAACATAATCTCTTTTTAGCTCGATACACTTGACCCAGCGATGCTCCAACTTCCTTAACCCGTCTGAAAAATACATTTTCTCGAGGTCTCCTCATTCGACGCAAATTTCCAGCCGGCTAAATACTTATCGGTCTACCCTCGCATGTATATATATAGAGTTGTTAGTTGATACATTTGGCATAGGTGAAAGAAAAACCTATTGTATAGATTAAAATACATATACAGAATAAAGCAAAATTCAAATTAGTTTTAAAAACAACTTTTGACCGTTGAACTCATTAAATTGGAGGGAAAATTTTGTTGCGGTCTCAACAATAGCAGTTAATCGATAAGTCGTTAGGTTATCGAGCTACTGCGCTGCTATCGATATTATAAGAGACATTATTCCTTATGAAAAAAATAAAAGAAAAAATCTAGGCGTTACAAAAAAATTAGTTTTTGTTCACTTCCATATTGATTAAGGCAAGATTAAAAACAACAATATTTTAAAAGCACACGACAATTAGAATGCCGTAAATTGAGGACGCAAACGGCGTAATATTTATGTACATATATATTTATTAATTGTACATACTTGTAGTTTGCTTTTTTACAATAGTCATATTTCGCAAGAAAGTTATGGATATAATTTAAAATTATAAAATAAAGAAAATTAAAAATAATAATTTTAATATCTGCATGCACAACAACATCGAAAAACAAACAACGATACATCGATAGTTTGTGCATCGATAGTGTGTCTGCAGCAGTACCGCAAACGCCGAATCCAGGCTTCCACCATTAATTAAGTAGCACAATAAATTTTCTGGACATTTCATGTTAGGCATAAACCTATAGTTGAAAAATATATATATATAAGTGATAAAAGTGATAAGCAAGATGATGAGGCAACCATCGGCCAAGAGGAAAAAGCCCGCGGAAATGCAGCTGCCCTGCGGCTGGCGCGATTGTCAGGTGATTTGCAATGGCGAATGGCTGCTCAATAGCCACATTGCGCTCCACCTGGAGCAGCGATGGGCGGAGGAGGCGGAGACAGAGTGCGAGGATGAGCCGGAGGAGTGTGTGTGCGCATGGAACGATTGCAACTTTAGCTGCACGGATCGCGAGGAGTTCGAGCGTCACAACTATTATCATGGCTACTATTTGCATCTGCTGCTCCAGGGCAAAAAGGAATGCGAACGACATCCCGAGATACCCGCTTGCTATGCGCCAGCACGCCAGGGCGACAAGTTGCCCGAGTTGAAGCAGAATTACCACTGCGGCTGGAGCGATTGCAATCGTGTGTTTGTCTCGATTGTCGAGTTCCAGGATCACATTGTGCAGCACGCGTCCTTCGAGTACGAGATACAAAAGTCACCGGACGACGAGCGACCCAAGACACAGTGCAACTGGAATCTTTGTAACAAGCAGCTGGAGAACAAATATCGCCTCATCGAACACATCAGCACGCATTCGAACAAGAAGCACGTCGCCTGCTTCCATTGCGGCGAACTCTTTCGCACCAAGACGACGCTCTTCGATCACCTGCGTCGCCAGCCGGACAACAATAGTGAGTATACCGCGTAGTCCCAAGAGGTGGTAGGGTGTGACAAGTTAGTGAGAAAGAACTACGTTATATATCATTGTATAATATAGTGAATTTTGTTAGGGAATATACCCGGTAATTACTAGCAGGCTAGATGGGTTTGCACGTTTAGTGGAATTTGTCTGAATGTATTCGTATGTGCAATTGCAAATGATTATAAGTGCTATAGTAATTAGGTCACATACTTATCAACATTAATACATTTAAACCGTCTTGTTTGTAAGGCAGTTATGCGGGCACATGAAGGGTATGCTCATTTAGTGGCAAGCGAAAACTAGCTGCAAGTATAGAATGATGAAGACTAGAAAACTTTCTTTTATTATATTTAACACAATGTCTTAGGTCAGATCGTCAAGAAAGAAAAGAAAAGACACAAGTAAGAAAGCTATAATCGAGTGTGCTCGACTGTGAGATACCCGTCACTCATTGTGGAAAACACCATTCTGCAAAGCACTGCGGTATTGCAAAACAATTGTAATAGAAATATATGGAAGTCTACATTTGGTATATTGATTCAAAATATTCCATATTGTAAAATATATACCATAGAATACAAATTTACCATATAGTACAAAATTTACCATATTTGACAAATTTTCCATATAGTACAAAATATACCATAGAGTACAAAATATACCATAGAGTACAAAATATACAGGATTGTCAGCCAAAGCAAGGAAGACCCGTAGAAAATACACTTTTTTTGGCCATACAAAAGTATTTCTTAAATAACTTCCTCTACTTCTTATCTGATCGAATCCAAATATTTCAGGAATCTTATATTTATCTACCAACAAATTAAAGTATTCCTATTTAGATTTAGATATGCTAGCTGTATTTTTGCATTGGATTTCTGGTTTATTAAGAATATATTTATTTACAGACATTTTTGAAGTATAACATTTCTTCATAGAAAAGAAAATATAACATGAAGAACTAAAAGAAAAATTAGTTACAAAATGTTGTGAGCCACCAAGAAATCTTTTGATATTTATTTTTATTTATTATCACATTTTATGTGCAAAATCTATCTTTTCGATATTTTACTATTTTTTGAATTGAGAAATTTCCAGTTGTAGCTTTTCTTACATGTTTAGGTTTAGTGCAGATATTTTCCTTCGTCTTGAAATCATCTATTAAATTTCATATTAGATTTTAATTTGTGTTTTTTTTTTGTATGCTAAGTTATAGTTGTAGTGAAAGTAGCTATAGATTTTGTTGTATAAATCGTATATCTTATAAAGTTCGAAGATGTAATACACAATATTCAGTCGTAAGATAGTTCGGGATAGTTCACCTCTTAAATCTTGTTTTATTATAATATATATTAAAAATCGAGTATTAAATACTAAATGGAAATAGTTTAAATATCTATTATATTAAATCGAGTACTAAACTTAATTATAGAATAACATCCATCGACTCGAAATCTTGTTTTAAATTCTATATTTGATTTCCCCCTTCTTGTTTCTCTCTCTCTCTCTCTCTCCACACAGCTCAGAAGTTCCAGTGTGCACAGTGCTTCAAGTTCTTTGCAACGGAGAAACTGTTGCGTGGCCACGCGGTGCGCCATGTGAATTGCTACAAGTGCACCATGTGCGACATGACCTGCAGCTCGGCCAGCTCGCTGACGATGCACATACGATACAGGCATCTGAAGGACAAACCCTTCAAGTGCAGCGAATGCGAGACGCGCTGCGTTCGGGAATCGGATCTCGCCAAGCACGTGCAGATTGTGCACGCCAAGATGGTGCATCAATGCGATCAGCCTGGCTGTCAATACTCGGTGCGCACCTACACTCAAATGCGCCGCGTAAGTTTCTCTAGATTCTATATTCTCCATCGATTCTCATAACTTGTTCCATTTCCATTTCGTTTACAGCACTATCTGGAGGTGCATGGCAACAATCCGATCTTCTATGGCTGTCATTGCTGTGAACGCTTCTTCAAGAGCGGCAAATCGCTCTCGGTGCATCTGATCAAGAAGCATAACTTTCGCTTGCCGTCGGGACACAAACGATTTACGTATCGGCTCGATGAGAATGGATTCTATCGGCTGGAGACAACGCGCATCGAGAGCTTGGAGGTGACACAACAGATCCTCTCGCCGCATATCAAAAATCAGACTGAATTGCACAAACTGCCCGAGGCGGGCAGTTGCTTTGAGATTGTCAATCCGATTAGCACCGAATATGAGCGCATCATTGTCTCGAATGATGCCAACGAGGCGCACTTGGTCGGAGAGGTGACCATCTCGTTGCCCAGCCTGCTTGACGATGACGAAAACACGGCTGATAACAACGTTGCCGACTCCGTTGCCGTCGCTGTCGATGCACTCAACGACAATCATCATCCCTAAGCATTGCCAAAACCAAAAAATGAATCCTCATCAGAGCGCAACACAATAAAAGGCTGTGTTCAAAAGGTTGCTTGTGTTCAAAAGGTCCTGCTCCTTCAGCTGCATGCTCCTCCTCTGTATCCTAATCCTCCCCGTAGTTTGTAAGCATCTTTTAACGTTGTCATCATCGTCCAAAACTCCTGCGACCAAGTACAACAAATTGTGCCATACACCTTCTTAAATATTACTTACACGGTTGCATGTGTTGGCATTTATCAATTGCTGCTCTTAACTACGATTACGATTTACCATTTACCATTAATCATAAGCCAAAAGTCAACAATTATATAGAGATTATAAGAACTCGTTAAGCATATGAAATAAATGGAAACTATGCACATCACATCATGAAGCAATACAAAACAATCAAGTTTTACCTTTTTTTTTTTGGATGACAAATGGAACAGAAAGTATCTTCATATATAGTATGTGAAAGAATCTTACTGAAACTAATGTATATAATATATATATAATACCTAATATATATGGATTCTTTTTATGGAGTAGAGTTTAAAGATATACCTTTCTTATTTGCAAAGATACATTTAATCCCATAGCAATGAGTCACAAGAAAGATTCTAATGTGCGCATATTAAGATTATTTCTATAGAGTAGAGATTAAAGATAAATCTCATTTGCAAAGATACTTTTAATCTCAGATCAAGAAGCATACTTACATCATAAAACTTAATTGCTTTCAATGAATTTCTATTCAATTTAAGCAAATTCATTTCATTGTATTTCTTGAATAACTGAGTTAGATCAGCGCTTTATATATTTCATATACATAGTTTTAGATAAAGATCTCTATTAGTTCCATTTATATTAGCCATAGTATTTATCTTGTTTTTAAAAATAATAATTAGTTTCCTTTTAACTTTCATATTTTGAAAAGCAACCTCATCATTGTCTCAACTCAGGTATTATTTTCATTCCTCAATCTAATCTTAAGTAAAGGATTAATCTATTGATCTATGATCTATCCAAACGCAATACTATATAGTAAAAACTGAATTCAATCCTAGCCATGGCAAAAAGAGTTCTATTAAAGAGAAAAGTTTAATAATCACGAAGAGAATTTCCCCAATAATTTTAGTATGAACTTTCTTAATATAAGCAATAGTTTATAGTTTATTACCGTTATCATTATTAACCGATTCCTACTCTAACTCGTTTAGTCTAAGAATTTGGTTCATAAAAGTTTAGATACAATAAAACTAAATAGATATGAAGCAAGTTTACAAAGGAAATTAGATCAAGGACTTGTATATATATAAAGATTGAGATTTCTATGGATTTATATAAAATATGTACCTGAAATGCTGCCTGAAGGAAAATTTCTAGACAATTTAAAGACCCGACAAAGACCTTTCAATCGATTCTTGAATAATATTCCATGTGACTCAACTATATAGCTTGACTTCACATTATTCGCTATGTATAGTATAGTATGACTTTCTAGTTGCATTTACTTCTCTGCTCCACTCCTTTTTAGGCTACAAAGCAACTTCTCCACAACAATTTGTAGAGCTCCACAAACTGTGCCCAATATTGCTGCCCACCACTGTGCACATGTGATTGGCTGTGTATATTCCAATTGGCAACACTTTGCACATGGGAATTGCCGTGTATTCCAATCGCCATCACTGTGCACATGGCAGCCGCTGCTGCTGCGTATTCCAATTGGGAAGCGTCGTATGACGACCGGTTAAAAAGCATTTGCTTTTCTGTGAGGTTATGTTCACTTGAAAAAAATAAACACAAATTTGCACAAAGTTGTTTGTAATATTTTTGTTGGTTTTCTTTTTTAATTGTGGCTTCTTGGACTTTTCAAGTAGTTGGATTTTTTACACTTTCTTTGACAGAGCAAAAAAAAAATAACACCGCGCAATAGCAAAAACACAAAATCGTTGATATTATTGAATCTGCTGCTTGTAGATGTTGAGTTGATGTTGTTGTGATTGTTGTTAAGCGTCCGTCATTTACTTGGCGTGAGTCTGAGCCTTCCTGAGCTGAGTGAGAATGTTGGACAGTTCCTCACGCTTCCTCTTGGCACGGATGTGTGTGCCCAAGCGACGCTTCAGGAACTTCAAGGCACGCTTATCCTTGGACACCTTCAGCAATTCCATGGTGCGCTTCTCATAGGGAGCATGGCCCACAACTTCGCGTACCAAATCGCGAGTGAATTTGGTGTGTTTGGTTTGAATCTGTTTGACAATAGAGCAAAACATGTAAACAAAATTAGTATATTGCCCGAGACCTATTTTTTTTTGTTTTTCTTATTTTTATACTTACGTTCTTCAAACGGGAGCCACGCAGACCCTTGACCTTCTTGTCGCCGGTGTACTTAACATTCTTGACTTTGGTGGTCTTGTGGCCTCGGTTAAGACCAATACACAGCTCGTAGCGGACTGCCATCTTCACTGCAAAACAAACAATACAAATTGTAAATACACTTTTCGCTTAGTATTTTGTGTTGTGCACATAAAACAATTGTTGCAAATTCTGCATCGACATGTTCACTTTATAATTAACACTTAATTATCACATACAAGTCGATGATGTTTATAATATTTGCGGAATTTCTACACAACAATTCTTCGGCCGACCTACCTCAGTTGCTGTCAAATGGTAGAAAGAGCGCTGTCAGAGCGGCAGGAAACCGCCTGGCCATCTGACATTGAAGCGCGCTGCCAGATCGTGCAATTTAGGCCATAGGCACACCGGACGATATATATCGCTAATGCAGAATTACGGAGCCACGTAATTAGAAGCTTTGTGTCATATCGAAAGTTTTAAAAGATTTTTTATTTTTTATTAAATTATCCAATCTCATGTAAGAATATTGTTAAAACTTCAAACAAAGACTTCGGATATAGCGTTGAATCTTTATTAATGTGGCAACACTGTGGCGCAATTGTTATAACAGAGATGCTTTGGTATTCCGATAGCGCTGTTTATTAAAAGCAAGGTTGCAATTAAGGTATATCGAAAGAACATGAATGCCAGTATATGCTTGATTATTGTAATGAATGTACACAAAACTTTTGTAAAATTATTTAGAGCTTTTAAAAATATATTCTATAAAATTTAAAAGCACGCTAAATACATTTTTCATGTACTCCGCTTGCTCTGCTCAATCAAAAAATCCGTGTGACCAATACTCAAGTGGTATATTTCTGGACTTTAAATAGTATATTTTGGGATTTTACAAAAACGGTCACCCTGTCAATGCATGTGCTGATGACAACACTGGGAATGAATTCAGTACGAGTTTTATTATTCACACGCGTTTTAGTAAAATTGTGCAAACATTTGAGATTGCTATTCAATACGGAATATTAATATTATCGTGTGGATGGTTTAGTGAAATAAAAATAAATAACTTATTAGGTGTATTGTGTTTGGTTTATCGGCTAGTGCGCGCAATGATGGCAACACTGTATACGCCGGCCATGTTATGATATGTAAAAGGTAGTAGACGTAGACACGTGTTTAATTCGTGCTGCTATTTTGTACGCTCAAATTGTGTGTCAAGCCTATCACAAAAAAAGCAGAAAACAGTGAAATTTATTTAAAAAAAACATTTTAAGTGAACGCAGCGGCAATTTGCAGGCAATTGAAAGCATATTTATTTAACCCACTGGTTTCAAAAGGTAAGCGCAAATTTCGACCACGCGGAACATAACCTACTACAAAACAGTTGCCAAAACACACGAACTCGAACAAACGCAAAGCAAAAGCAAGAAAAATGGTGTCATATTGCTTTTGCTCCTCGTTGTATTTTGTTGTAAAATGATGCGTAGTTTGGCTAGGTTCAATGCAATGATTTAGTTCCATCAACTTCTTTTATTCTTGTTTTTTTTTTATTGTTGTATTGTGATTTGATGCGTATGAGAGTGTGTGTGTGTGTGTGTGTGTGTGAAAGAGACAGTGTGTAAATGCAAAAAATGCGCAACATAATCAATAGGTGGCAACACCTCTTTGTTGTTGTTGCAGTCGCCAATACATGCGGCATTAAAATTGTGCCGCCTGTCCAGTCTGTCTGAGTGTGTGTTTGTGTGCTTGTCTATTTTCAAATAGGATCATTGTGCTTGGTCCTTAATGCAGAATACTTTCTTAATACATATGTTTATATGTATGCGACTTGAGCGGTTACACAATGAAAATTTGTTGTTGCTTGTTTGCCGCATGCAATACATACACAAGTATGTAGGTACATATGTATACATACATACACACACATGCATGCATATACATATGTACATCCGTGTATATGTAAATGTTGTGCTTATGGCTGAGTCATTTAGATGAAATGATTTGACGCTTCTTTGTGTTAGATTCTTGTTTAATATATTGTATGTATATTTATTTGCTATATAGAATGGTGTGCGCTTTATTTTTGTTTTGTGTTTGGCGGCTTTCAGACTAATTGTTAAATAATGCTACTGATAAGCCAAACAACACAACAACACCCGCTCTCTATGTCTATTTTTTTTTTACCCCTTTCGTCGGCAGTAAGCAACAAATCGTTACGTTGCCAGAAAATTGAAAAAAGCCAAAAACAAAATATCACACATTTTTATTTTCACGATTATACAATACACATAGAGCAGCAGAAAGAAATGCTAAGCATATGATCGGCCAACCACGTTGCCAAAGATTATAGCGAATGTATCGGATGGGTGAGGGGTGAAAGGCATGCAGCTATGACAACGGCGGTAGAGAGAAGAGTAGAGCAGATCGCGATTAAAGTGTGTGTGTTTGTGTGTGAGTTGTAGAGCACCTGGTTTGCTGGTACGTGAGTGCGTATATGTGACTGTATTAATAGCTAAGCACGCTCTTTTGCTGCTCTCCTTTTGCTCACGCACTTTTCTAGCGCCCTTTGAAACCTTGTATGCATATGTGAGTATGCGTGCGTTCGTGTGTGTGTTTGATAACGAGTTAAATTCAATTCATAGGCCTTGGATTTAAGCTTCGGCTAGTTTTAACGACTGCCACAAATGTGTTATGTGCATATATAAATATGTTCATGTGTATGTGTTTTTCGATGTTATGGAAATTTTAACTTGTATGGCCACCCCATGCAAGTTCAAAGTCAAGCGCCAAGCATCAAACATGTTTCTTGAGCACACACAGCTTTTACGAAATTCGCGCTTTACATAAGTGTTGTCTCTTTCTTGACATGATGTGGCAACGCCAAAAGTAACTGTGCATATGCAAATGATGCTGCGACACACAGACAACCAAAAACAGCTGTTGAGTCGAGCTTTACAGCTGTGTGTGATCTTTCGATAACAAGACAATGTATCGCCCAGACCCAAAACGATTGATGATGACCTTTGTGCCAATCGAAATGCGTCGATAGATAAGGCAATAAGGCTGTGCGGCGCTTTGGTGGCCAGCTTATCAACAACAAAAGGCCTTTTGAATTGCGGGTGACGAAACGCAACAGACTTACTACACACATTCACACGCACACACATTCCACAAGTACACACGTCTAGCTAGTAATAAACAACAGACAGACACAGAAACACACACACACACATATGCACACAAACAGGGCAACAGGTTCGTTAGAGGAAACAAAAATAATAAAAACAACAGAGAGATTCTGACGTTTTGATTGGCTTATTGAAGGGCGCTTTTGCTCTCTGCTGTTGTTGTTTTTTTGCTGCCGTCGATTTTTGGTATTTTTGTGTATTATTTATGCTGATCATTTTTGTTAGGCTGTTGACACGGCGTTTGCGGCTCTCGAATAGTTGTTGTCGTATGTGGTTAGTATGATGGTGGGTGGCACTTTGCAACCAATTGGCAAATGTCTCGAAAGAACGAATATGTAGAAAAGAGCCAAGCAAACAACTTGCTGGCTCTCTGATATCATTCTAAGGGGAAGGGAAGTAGAACGCACACACACACACACGCTCTCGCACACACATACACACGAAGCACATGGCGTACGCCAAAAAAACAAAAAGCAAAATGCTATTGGGTAGTTTCCCTTTGTATATCGAAGCGCTATCATCAAAAGCTCGAATTGCTCCGCTCGAATCTTTTGACCGGCGTCGCATTTTGTCGAGTCAATGAACGAATATTATTATTATTATTATTGCAATAATAGCTTAGCCATAACAACGAATAATTGTAAACAAACTACAAACGAAAGCAACTAATTTATTATTTCAAATATCCTCAACGAAATCATCGTCAACGAAATAAATTTCAATTAAAAAACTGTGCGTTTTGTGTGGAAAATTACGAAAGTGTGTTTGTTGGAAATATTAAGGTGAAGTTCTTTTTTTTTTTGTTTTAGTTGTTGCTGATTGACTAAAGTTGATTGCCATAGTTTTGTGTTTAATGTATTTTTATTAATTTTGCTACGTTTGTTTTGTAATGATTTCATAACAAATGCCGTAAGCGCAATGCTTCTAGTTGTTGTTGTTGTTTTTCGCCGAAAGCTGCTTGCGTTTGCTTGCTATGATTGTTGTTGTTGTTGTTGTTCTTGTTTGCTTGCGGCCTTTTCTTCACACTTGACACTCGACGCACGCGCAAGAAGAGAGACGCGTACTCTTTTTGTCTCGCTACCTCTCTTTTGCTCGCGTTCGTTTCGCGTCTGCTCGATCTGCTCTTGGCTCTTGTGGGCTCTAGTTCTCTCTCGCTCTCTCCTGTTGGGCTCTGTAGCTTCCGCGTGGCATTCTGACTTGTTGCTTTTGCTTTGCACCTTATTTGCTGTGCGCTTCGTCAACGTTGTTGCTTCGAATGATTTTCTATAATTATGTATTGTTGCTATTAATACGCAGTCACACATATATCTATACACACACACACACACACAGACACACATACACATGGACATTGAGGCACACACGTACGCAGTTGTGGATGCCAAATGGGTCTCGTGATGGCCGCAGCCACCAAAACAAATTGTAACTTTCTGTTGCATTTATAGAAAGCAAAATGTGGTAGAATTATCTATGAACATCTTACATGCCAATAATAGCGACATTGTTTTTCCCCTCACATTTCCTCCTTCCCTGCTCCATTTGAACTTTCAGAAGGAGAGAGAGAGTTTGGTTGAGTTTGAAAATCGATCAATCAGTGCTCTGGTCACACAATAATCATCGTTCTGTTCGATAACATTTGTTTGACAAAGTGTCATTAAAGTAAAGTTTGCCGCTTTGCCAACTGTTTCAAAGTGGTTTGTGTTGCCAACTGTTTGTGAACTTTTTTCAAATTGTCAAAGCTAGCCATGAGAATATTGGAGTTGTGAATGCTTTGCAGCTACTGAGAGAAGATTGTGTTATTTCATTTCGGAATTTTGATTCGTGTACTTACAGATTCTCCAATATTCAGCGAAAATGGTATCCGGTCGTCCACTACTCTATCTGTCACTGCCCGGTGTAGCATTTATACTCGGCGTCTTTTGGTTTCGGCGTAGAAATAAAAATCGTGTAGACAAAAACGATGATGATAATGGAACAGCAGCCGTCGCCAATGGAAAGCCGGTTAAGGAGGCCGCCGCTGAGCCGGCGATTCAACAGCGCAAAGTCAACGGTGTCCAATCGGCAAATGGCAAATTGCCCAATGGATCTGTGGCCACCAAATCAATGAACATTACTGTCGGTGGCAACAGCGGCGGAGGCGGCAGCAATGTCGATGACAAGGATAGTCCCAATTCGATGTTATACGGCAAATCGGCACCAATCACCATACAACAAAGCAATGGACGCGCATCGCCGGGCAACAAACATCAACAGCAACAGCAGCAAATCGATTCGGAAATGTTAAAGTCAAAGATCCAAGATGCCGAGCACAAGAAACTCTGCTCCATTGACGAAGACTTTGAGAATCTATCGTCGCCCAGTAATTTGCCCGATTCGGTTAATAATCGGGTCTCGTTCTACAATCGCAAAACAAATCAAAAGGCCGAGGAGCCGGTGGTCATCAAGGCAACACGTACCCCCAAAATATCGCCTGAGAATTCATTCCTGGAGAGCAAGTACACAAAGCAGGAATGCGGCGAGCAGAACAACAACTGTGAGCCGACCAAAAAGGAGGCAGCAACAGCAGCATCGCCTATAGAGACAGCAACAGTAACAGCAACAGAAACGCAGATACAAGCCACAGAAAAACAGACTGAGGACGATCAGAATCAGAATCAGAATTCAGTTGTAGTCGAGCAGACAATTGTGTCGTCGTCTGAGGCGGACGATGCCAATGGCAATCAGAAGCGCAATGTGGATGCCGCAAGTCCATCGCTGAGCATTTGCAGTGTGCAATCCGGTGATTCGGGCAAAGGATCAAGTCTGCCACGGTCCGAGGCAACGACACGGATCAAGACCACATATGAATTCTATTTCCCAAATAGTTTAATCGGTCAGCTCTATGGACGCAAGCGTTCGTTCATCAATCAGATCAAGGCGAAAACCTCGGCCAATGTCACACTGAGCAAGACACGCTATTCAACTGGCAAATTGCGCATCTGTACCATTGAGGGCACCGAGACGGAGATCGATGCCGCACTGGTGATGATCCGGCTACGATTGCCAGCCAGACGCTATCCAAATTTCACAATGCAGCGTATCCACTATGCGCTTCCGCAAACCGTAGTTCCTCTTTCGACTGAAAGCCTCTTTAACCTACAAGTGAGTTACCACACCGCCAGCCATCCATGTCTGTTCACTGTGTATCTGCGAGTAGGGTTTTAATGCCCATTGTAACATGATCCTCCTATCCGAGGATAGATCGATCGATCCATTGCTCTCTCTGTTGTTTGTGTTCTGTATATATAGAGCGAGAGATCGGTATGTTGTGCGATAGTTGCATCGATAGTACAGCGACAGCACGCTCGAAATCGATAGTATTATCGATAGTCATCGATCGATTTATCGAATTATCTTTCTCTCTTACTGTATACTCGGAGACATTCTCTGTTGTATTGGTTACTAACTGATTTCCATTTGCATTTGCAGCTTAAACTGATCGAGGGCATCAACAACGATGTGGTCGTCACCGCCGTGCTGTCGGGCAATCATGTGTTTGTCCAGCATCCGCTGCATCCATCGCATCCCTCACTGCACGCTCTGCAGAAGGGCATGTTCGATAGCTATTCGACCATGGAGGCGCCCACATTGCCGAGCATCGAGATCAGCGCCGTCTGTGTGATCCCCGTCAATGGGGTTTGGTATCGCGTGCAAATTTGCGATATCGATGAGGAGGATGAGGAGCGTTGTCTGGTCAAATTCTTGGACTTTGGCGGCTACATGAATGTCAGCTTTAGTGCGCTGCGTCAAATTCGCACCGACTTTATGGCGCTGCCCTTCCAAGCCACCGAGTGCATACTGTCCAACGTGGAGCCCATCGGTAAGTATTTGAATTTGATAATTTTCAATATTTTTTTGCTAATTATTGTAATTTCCCATTTGCAGATAATACTTGGTCAGCGGATGCGGCCGATATCCTTAATAAATTAACCAAAGGCATTGTCTTGCAAGCACAAGTCGCCGGCTACAACAGCCACAACATACCAGAAATCTATTTATTTGCTTCTCTAGGTCCAAATGTGAGTATTAACTATTATGGTTGAGACAGAGATGGCATGCTGATAAGCCCACGAAGCGAGACAGCGATAGTGACAGCAACAGAAAGAGAGGGAATGAATGGTGAACGATGCATTTAAGTTTCATGAATGAGTTTGATTGTTGATTGAAAAGAATTGTAGGATTAGATTAGATTTACTATACAATATGTAATGTCCACTATAAAGATAGCAAGGGAATTTCTGAATGTTTATAAGATGATCAAATTTAGGTTAGCAAACAGTTAATGTAGAGACATTATTATTATTATGTATTAACATAGCGAATTATATTTGAAAGGGGATTTTAATATTAACTCACATTTATGTTTACACATTTAAATTCATAAGTTTCACAAATTGTATTGAAAACTAACATAATTTTAAGATTAAGCCTCGAATTGGGCAATTTAAATCATGACAGCGAATTAAATTGCTTAATTAAGCGACTTAATCTTTTTGTCACTTCATCATTTGCTAATTCATTGTGATTCTTTCGCTTTGCAGAATGTAATTTTTATCAATAAGGAATTGGTCGCCAGAAATCTCGCAAAATGGGTCGAGATACGTGACTAACAACAACAAAAAAGCAGCCTGCAAATGAACAAAGCAAAGCAAGTTTAAACTAAACTAAAACTAGAAGCAACAAATTCAACTACAACAACAACAACCAAATAACAACAACAATACAAGAGAAGAACAACATCAACAAAAGAAAAGCAACAGCAACAACTTCAACTTCAACATCAACTTCAACTTTCAACAGCAGCTAAAAAAGCCTTAAAAAGAAAACACACAACAACAACAAAAAACAATAACAAATGGAGAAACTAAGTTGTAGGAAGCGACTGAGCCTAGAGCCCGTATTTAATATATAAATACAACACACATACATACACACAATACCCATACACACTCACACGCACACACGCATAGTTCACACACACACACACACATACGTTGACACCCACAATCCATTTCCACTTCCACATACATTGAATGCATATATAAAACATATAAAAAAAAAAAATGTTAAACAATCTAAAAATAAGCAATTTGATTGCCGCCTGCGAATTTTGTTGTTGATGAGATCCCATCGCTGATCTCTCTTTCTCCGCATAGGCAAAACTAACTAACTAACTAATTAACTAACGAATTAATCAATTAACAAACAAACTACAAGTGAGCGAGCAGTGCGGAAGTTTTAAAATTGATAATCAATTATCAACACAAAATAACACAAACTAACTTACTAATACAAATAGTAACAACAACAAATTCTCGGCTGTTGCGTTGGGGCACACATACATACACATGTATACATCCACACACACATATATACACAAACACACACACACAACCAAGCAACCAACGAAACGCTTAAGATATTACCATACTCAGTTAATAAGTAGTAATATGTTTAGTGTAAATAGTTTTCTTTGTAATGATTTTTTTTTTTTTGTTTAGTACCACAAACGTCGCAATTTCTCATCAAGAAAATACATTTGATAATAACAACTCTCTCAAATAGCATAAAATTGAATAACATTAACTTGTACATACATCATTTTTAGCGAATTTTGTTTCGATTTGTTGACAAACAAAAAGAAAAGAGAAATGGTAATTTTCTAACAATGATTTTTAGATGGTCTTTAATTTATACGAATACATTTTACTCAATCCAAGCAAAGTACAAGAATAATGCGTATTATTGTATAAAACTCAAAAACAAAAGAAAAAAATTTAAAGAAAAATTGATGAAATGTTAAAAGACGGACAAAAGCTCCCTTTAAAATTCAAAAAAAACAAAAAAACAGACAAATCGATAGAAATTCGTATATTCATATTGTATTCAATTGGATATGTATGTGAACCCCCCAACCTTCACTTCCCTCCGCCCCACCAGCAACACAACTTCCTCTCTCTCCCCATAACCCACAATATGCGTGTGTGCCATTGTTAAGAAACAAAAACAAAAACAAAACAAGAAAACAGAGCTAATACTATTTCAGGCAGTTATGTAAATACAAGAAAATACGAAAACTACAAAACAAAAAAACAAACAAAAAGCAACAAAAGCAATTTGACACAGCCAACAACAATAATTGTTTACAAACTAGCATTATACATAAACCTCTATATAGAATATATATATATATATATACATACAATTATATATATCTATAAAACAATTGCTTAAACTCTGCGAGAGGGAGAGAAATGGAAAAACAAAAAACTTAAGAATAATATCATGCCTTTTGTATATGTATTTCAAGAAAGAAACGGAAAAGCAAAAACAATTAAAGAACGCTTTCTTTGACGCGCTGTGCAACACTGCAACGGGAAGAAGTAGCAGCTGCAATGTATAGAAGCGAGAGCGAAAGAGAATTCAGAGCAGAAAGTTTGTGTGTGTCTCGATTGCGGAAAGCAGTTTTTTGTCGTTTTGTTAATATAAGCGTTGCATATGTATATGTAAATCGTATCATACATACATCCAAAAAAAAATAACACCGAAAACACACAGAAACATTTACAACAACAACAACAACTACACAACATGCTATATTTATCCATAAATTTGTTTATGTTTTATAACGTACAAGTGATCGCAGCAGATAAACGAAACAAAATCTAATGAATGAGACTTGTCGTGTAATATTATTGTATTCTCTTATGATTTTGTTTTTAATTTTTACTCAGTTTTTCCCCCTCCCTACAACCCTTTTCCTGGCAATGCAAGCGAGATATTGGAGATATTCTTATCTCTAATTTCGCAAAGGCTCACGCAAAATACAAAAGAAGAAAAGAAACACAAACAAGTAACAAAAGAAGAAAATACAGCAAGAAACGTAAACAAAAAGTAGTGCAAATTTATATTTTTTTTTCTGTAGAATTGTAAAGAGTGCGGCGCTTATATTGATTATTGTTTTAATTGTCTGATTTTTGAAAAAAGGAAAAAAAAATATATACTTATTATATAGCATATATAGTATATAATTACATACTTATATGTAGCATATATTAATTACTTATTATTATTATTATTATATTATTATATGATTATGATTATTATTATATATTATTATAATTATTATACGCAAGTTGTCAACGTTTCTAGTGTTTTAATTTCTCGATGTAAATTTTCACTTGTACAATTTGTTGATAACTAATTAATTGACAGACACGTACACACACACATACATACATGCCCACTGACGAGACAAACGTACACATACACTGACAGATACCGACACACATACACAATGCATAATAACATGATGTAGAGCACATATTAAAACTAAATTTAACGTCTAGTTATCGTGTTTTTTTTTCGTTCTTTAATTTAGTAATGCTGAGACGATAAATACAAAATAAGAATTAATTTATAGATACATTCAAGTGAAAATAATTTACAAATTTAGCAATTAACTAAATATAAAATTAAAGCAACTATATTAAAAATAAAAACTACTGAAAATCTACATCATCTTGACTTTTTCTCTGGTCTCCCTAGACCAAGAGGGTCCATCAGAAACCTATAAAAATAATAAGGATTTTACGATACAAGGCAAGTAAGTATTATTGGCCACGCCCCAATGCCTAAAAAGTGTAAATTCAGCATATGAAACAAAATAAATAAATTAACAGCAAGCTAAATATACAGAAAGTAATTCGCGTGGCGCCATCTATGGGTTGCTATCGCAATTATAATTAAATTTCTAAATCGTCAAAAAGTGCCCAATAAGCCAGTGAAGTACCAGGCGAACATAAATCAGCAGCAAGTAGATGTGCAGAAATTAACTGGGGTGGCGCCATCTATGGGTTGCTATCGCAACTACAATCGCGCCATCTATGTTTTATTGCATCATTCAGAGGATCGTAGCCAACTGAAAAAATCGTTGCCTATCATTAAGGCGCAGTATTTTTCAGTTGCAATACCAACCGATAGATGGCGCCACCCCAGTTAATTTCTGTACATCTGCTTGCTGCTGACTTATGTTCGCCTGGTATTTCAGCTGTTGAACTAGTACTTTTTGCGCTTCACTAGTGAAATTGTAGTTCCGATAGCAGCCTATAGATGTCGCCACTCCACATACATAGTATGTATTACATACAAGAATATACGAAATGTATGTAAATGTATACGAACGTTTCAATACAGATGTGCATACATGTCGATACGTTTACATATGCAGATGTAAATGTGTATGTGTATTCGTTCAGTTTTATGGGAACGTACTTGGTACACAGATGTACACACTTGTTAATATATGTACATACATATATATATATTTGTACTTGAATATACACACAAATATACATGCGTAAGCACGTACATACGTGTACATATGTACACATTATATACTCGTACATATCTACATGTACATTCGCATGCACATATGTATATGTGCTTGCGTATAATACGCAGATGTTCTTATACGTATAATCACACATGTATGTACATACACGTACAAATGTACTTAAACGTATACGTACATCTTATGTATATGAACATACATACAAATGCATGTGTGCATAAGTATATTCTTATTTATGTAGAAAAACTTACATATGAATTTGCATATATTACACAGCTATACATACATGTACATTCACTTACCATGCATATTGTGCGTACGTGCACATACACGTACATATGTATGTACATATGTACATGCAGAGAGTACACAGATGTACATACATACATACATTTCCTATACATGATACACATACTAAACATATGTTACGTACTTTACATACGTTACATACATACGTACATGTGCATACACGTACATACATTCATACGTACATCAAGACATGCACATGTACCTACAAACATTCATTTACATACAGATGTACATGTCAATATACGTACATATGTGCATGCACAGAGCCTACAGATGTGTATACATACAAAACATAATATACTTACATGTACATACACTTACATACATACATGTACATACATACATGTACATACATACATGTACATACATACATGTACATACACAAAGACACATGTATGTGTTTGCATGTGTGCATACACTACTACACATACATACATACATACATATAGACACAGATGTAAGTACATACACGTACCATAAATACTACAAGTACATGTACATACACGTACATACATGTACATAAGCGTACATCAACATACATTTATACCTACCAACATAAAAAAGTTTCATACACTCACACATTTGTATGCCAGCGAACGAACATTCATAGTTTTATCCAAACATGGGGATTCCACAGTCTAAGTATAATATTACGTATACGCATACAAATAACCAACACGTTGCCCGAGCACAGTAGAAAAAAGTTATCAGAAAGTAGTAAATTCAGTTTTGACACCGCATTTAAATATGTAAATTGTCGCTTGAGAGTTGAGAGTAAAACAAAAAAGTGTAATTTATAGCTCGTTAAATTCGTTAAAATATTTTCAGTCACTTAAATTTGGACAAAGAGATAATTAGATACATATATAATTTCAATTATGCCAAACATGCAAAAGCTTTGCTAGTAGCACACACAATACTCGATACAGAAATGAGATTCATGATCGGCGCAATAAGTTTTATGGGTCCAGTCCTAATTCGCAAGTAGTACAAAGTATCAAAGCCGGAAATGTCACATGGTAAAAGTTGCTGTCTCGACAGCTCTTTGATATTAACTTGTTCAGTCAAGTCATTTAATTGCTATGTTGGGTACTTTTTTTTCTTTCTGCGCCTTCGCCTTTGCCTTTGCCTTCGCCTCTGACTGTGACTTGGCGTCTATCGAATACTATAGTACTAGTATATGGTTATGGCCATTCAAAGAGAACTCGTTTACGATCTCGTCGGGGTTGGGATTGCGGGGGGAGTCAAATATTATATTGCAAATGCTTTACGTCAGCTCAACTTATACTAAGCAAATACCTTTACTACACTCCAGAGTGGAAAATTGATATTTTATCGTTGACACAAACTTAACTCGCGACGAGCAAAAAGTTTCTTCAGTAAAAATACTTTTTTTAAAACTTAATGTAGAAACGGATGAAGGCGACATTAGACTGAAGAATGTTTAACAATGTTGACATCGGTTTAATGATCTAACAGATCTCCTGACGATCTTCACTTTTATAAATAATAAATATGATATATGAATAAGCGATTTATTTTCTATCTTTCAACAGTTTATAAATTTACTACACCAAGTAAATTTATTAAATTATATCAATTTGCAAATTTGATAAAGTAAAACTCAAGTTAACAGTTTCTTCAACATGATATTTTTAATTTTGATAAGTTAATAAATCTATGAGAAAGGCAATTATTTTTCTTCCTATAAAGAGTTTTTAAATTCACACTCTTGTTGAAATTTTGTATGTTATCGTTGATAAAGTGAAACTCACGCAAAAAGTTGATGCAAATATTTGCTATTTTTTTTTATAGTGAAATTCAAATTTCAAATTTATTTTATCGTTGATACAATAAAG